>NC_081420.1:7886180-8486180 GCF_949786415.1 Peromyscus eremicus | reverse complement strand
GAACTGATAGGATGAATCTATTAAACAGGGATTTATTAGAGTGGCTTACAGGCTGTGGTCCAGCTAGTCCAACAATGGCTGTCTCCTAAGAATCTAATAGTTGTTCAATACACAAAGCTGGATATCTTAGCTGGCCTTCAGTCTATGTTGGAATTCCAAAGAAGTAGGTTCTAATATCAGTGAAAGAATGCACGCCTCCATAGCAGGATAGATGAACTTTCCAGCAAGAGTGAGGGCAAGCAGGCAAAAGCAAAGCGTCCTTCTTCCATGTCCTTTTATGTAGGCTGCCAACAGGTGTGGCCCAGATTTAGGGTGGGTCCTCCTGCTTCAAATAATCCAATTAAGACAAACCTTCACAGGAGTTCCAACTAGCTTGGATTTTAGTTAATTCCAGATGTGGTCAAGTTGGCAACCAAGAATGGCCATCATACTACCTAAGAGCTAGGTGCTACTTATTTCTGTACAGATGACAAGGCCGGGCATACAAAGGCAAGGAGCTTGCCTGACGCAGATGTCAAAGGCTGGGGCTTGGGATGGGCCTCTCCACCTCCAGAGCTCACGTGACTGCCCCAGCCTCCTCCCTAGAGGACCCACAGGGAGGTGTCATGGTGGGATACTGCCCTACCTCCTGGAAAAAAGCTGGCCACAGGAGATGCAAAGTATTGGGCCCTCTGGCTCTTCTGCCTCAAGGAAGACATTGGTTTGACGCCAGGGAGGTCCCTTGACCTGAGGAACTCTGAAGTGACATCAGTGTGACCCTGAGTACTGCACAGGGACAGGCTACACAAGCCTGGGGAAGGCTTGCTGGTGGAGTAGGAGTTTGTCAGAATGAGGGAAGCTTCCAGAGGAATCTACATGCATAAAGTGACTGGAGAGAGCACTGGGCTCAGGAGCCTGGGAGAGGTTCTCCAGAGTCAGGGGGATGGGCAGAGGGAAGGTTAGAGTGAGGTTACAGTGAGTCATAATCTGGGAATGCCACACTAAGCAATTTGGGTTTTTTTCCCCCCTAGGGATGCACAGTCTTCACACAGAATCTAGGCAGATTTTGATCTGTGTTCTAGGAAGATCATTTCAGGTTTAATAATCCAGAGTAAGGGCTGGGCATGATGGCACACACCTTTAATTCCAGCACTCAGGAGGCAGAGGCAGGCAGATCTCTGAGTTTGAGGCCAGCCTGGTCTACAGAGTGAGTTCCAGGACAGCCATGGCTGTTACACAGAGAAACCCTGCCTTGGGAAAAAAAATCCGTTTTTCTCAGTCACATAGTGGCACATGCCTTTAGTCTCAGCATTAGGGAAGCAGAGGCAGGTGGATCTCTGTGAGTTCAAGGCCAGCCTGGTCTACCTACTAAGTTCCAGGACAGCCAGGACTACATAGTGAGACCTTGTTTTGAAATGTCCCCCCAATTAAAAAAAATCTAATTTTCTCTATTATGTGTTGATTTTTTTTAGACTTACTCATTTATTATGTATACAGTGTTCTGCCTGCATGTATCCCTGCAGGCCAGAAGAAGGCACCAGAGCATATTACAGGTGGTTGTGAGCCACCATGTGGTTGCTGGGAATTGAACTCAGGACCTCTGGAAGGGCAGTCAGTGCTCTTAATCGCTGAGCCATCTCTCCAGCCTCATGTGTTGATTTTTTTTTATTCTTTGAAGATTTCATGCGTACATACAATGAAATATAATCATTTTTATTCCCACTTCACCCTCCAACCCTCTATCCCCAAACACTTGACTAACTCCTAACTTCATGACTTCTTTTTCTTTTTGGTTTTTGTTTGTTTTTTTTAACTTGATAACTCATTAAATCCAATTAGTACTGCTCATATGTGCATGTAGGGTGGCAGGGGGCAGGAGGCATCCACTGAAGCATGGGAACTCACTGTTGTCCACACCCTTGAATGAGTCTCTCTTCCCCAGCAGCTGTCAACTACCAAAAGCTCCTTGGTGTAAGGTGAGACTTGGAGATCATCTACCCTGTCTGAGGGGTTTTAGTCACCTTGATCTCCTGTAGGTCTTGGTCAGCGAACTACAGCTGCTGTGAGTTCATGGTGAGCACAGTGGCCATGCCATGTCCAGAGAGAGCACTTCACGCCACTCCTTCCCATTCTCCAGCTCTCACCATCTCTCTGCTGCCTGCTCCTCAAAATTCCCTGAGCCTTAGCGGGGATGGGGAAGGTTAGTGGTTATAAAGATGTCCCATTTAAAGCCGAGCCCTCAATCTGTTCTTCACAGCACTTTGACCAGTTCTATGTCTCTGCATTGACGGCTGCATGCTGCAGAAAGGAGTTTCTCTGACCCGGCTTGAGAGAAGCCCAGATCTGTAGGTGTAAGCATAAACATTTCACAGTGTGGCCACTCAGAAAAATAACAACAGCAGGCCCTACCGTAGGGCTTAGGACTTCTCCAGGTATGGGTTCTGACTAGAGTTAAGAGTACCAGGCATGAAATCCCCTGCTGCGAAAGAGGTTAGTTACCCCCATCACAGCCATGCCAGTACTGCACCAGTGGGCACATCATACCTGGCAGGTCAGTATTGTGGCACGTAGGGTCCAGCACTCATCCAGCAACCTGCACAGTACCTCTGGCACTATGGAAGCTAGCCAGTGGTGAGCAAGTTTCCCAGTAACCTTGAGATTATGTTTATGTTCTGCAGCCAAAGTGTGTGGTGTCTTCAGCAATAAGAGCTTACCGTGTAGGTATGGTGGGTAACCAGGAGCAATGGCAATAACCATGTAGATATGGTGGGTAACCAGGAGCAATGGCAATAACCATGTAGATATGGTGGGTAACCAGGAGCAATGGCAATAACCATGTAGATATGGTGGGTAACCAGGAGCAATGGCAATAGCCATGTAGATATGGTGGGTAACCAGGAGCAATGGCAATAACCATGTAGATATGGTGGGTAACCAGGAGCAATGGCAATAACTATGGTTGTTTCAGGGACCTCTGGAGCCTCCCTGACCAATAACTTGTAAGGAGGTATTCCATGCCTTGCACTCCAGTTTTTCTTTAATAACCCAGCCTGGTCTGCAGAGTGAGTTCCAGGAGAGCCAGGGCTACCCAGAGAAACCCTGTCTCAAACCTCCCCCAACCCACCCCCCCAAAAAAAAATAAAGAGAAAATGAACTATGTCCAACAAGAACAAATCTAAATACAGCTTAAGATCTACTGGTGTGCCTCAGTGGTTCTTAGCAATTGCTTGATGTAAGGTTTAAAAGGAACTCAGGACAAATGGTTACCTTTGGTGCCTGTTAGCATACTAAAGCGCTGGCCTCCAGCCTTCCTCAGTATCACAGCTACCCTGGGTCTTTTCACCACGCCCCACACGCATAACTTATGCTCATAGGCTTCCCTCCCTCCCCTTCTCATTCCCTGTAACACTGCTGTGCTCTCTCTCTTTGTCTTCCTCTCATGGCCCCCCACTCCACCCCTGACTCTTTGTCTTCCTCTCATGGCCCCCCACTCCACCCCTGACTCTTTGTCTTCCTCTCATGGCCCCCACTCCACCCCTGACTCTCTTTGTCTTCCTCTCATGGCCCCCACTCCACCCCTGACTCTTTGTCTTCCTCTCATGGCCCCCCACTCCACCCCTGACTCTCTTTGTCTTCCTTTCATGGCCCCCACTCCACCCCTGACTCTTTGTCTTCCTCTCATGGCCCCCACTCCACCCCTGACTCTGTCTTCCTCTCATGGCCCCCCACTCCACCCCTGACTCTCTTTGTCTTCCTCTCATGGCCCCCCACTCCACCCCTGACTCTTTGTCTTCCTCTCATGGCCCCCCACTCCACCCCTGACTCTCTTTGTCTTCCTCTCATGGCCCCCCACTCCACCCCTGACTCTCTTTGTCTTCCTCTCATGGCCCCCACTCCACCCCTGACTCTTTGTCTTCCTCTTATGGCCCCCACTCCACCCCTGACTCTCTTTGTCTTCCTCTCATGGCCCCCCACTGCACCCCTGACTCTTTGTCTTCCTCTCATGGCCCCCACTCCACCCCTGACTCTGTCTTCCTCTCATGGCCCCCACTCCACCCCTGACTCTTTGTCTTCCTCTCATGGCCCCCACTCCACCCCTGACTCTGTCTTCCTCTCATGGCCCCCACTCCACCCCTGACTCTTTGTCTTCCTCTCATGGCCCCCACTCCACCCCTGACTCTTTGTCTTCCTCTCATGGCCCCCACTCCACCCCTGACTCTTTGTCTTCCTCTCATGGCCCCCACTCCACCCCTGACTCTTTGTCTTCCTCTCATGGCCCCCACTCCACCCCTGACTCTTTGTCTTCCTCTCATGGCCCCCACTCCACCCCTGACTCTTTGTCTTCCTCTCATGGCCCCCACTCCACCCCTGACTCTTTGTCTTCCTCTCATGGCCCCCCACTGCACCCCTGACTCTCTTTGTCTTCCTCTCATGGCCCCCACTCCACCCCTGACTCTTTGTCTTCCTCTCATGGCCCCCACTCCACCCCTGACTCTTTGTCTTCCTCTCATGGCCCCCACTCCACCCCTGACTCTTTGTCTTCCTCTCATGGCCCCCCACTCCACCCCTGACTCTTTGTCTTCCTCTCATGGCCCCCCACTGCACCCCTGACTCTCTTTGTCTTCCTCTCATGGCCCCCACTCCACCCCTGACTCTTTGTCTTCCTCTCATGGCCCCCACTCCACCCCTGACTCTTTGTCTTCCTCTCATGGCCCCCACTCCACCCCTGACTCTTTGTCTTCCTCTCATGGCCCCCCACTGCACCCCTGACTCTCTTTGTCTTCCTCTCATGGCCCCCACTCCACCCCTGACTCTTTGTCTTCCTCTCATGGCCCCCACTCCACCCCTGACTCTTTGTCTTCCTCTCATGGCCCCCCACTCCACCCCTGACTCTTTGTCTTCCTCTCATGGCCCCCCACTGCACCCCTGACTCTCTTTGTCTTCCTCTCATGGCCCCCACTCCACCCCTGACTCTTTGTCTTCCTCTCATGGCCCCCACTCCACCCCTGACTCTTTGTCTTCCTCTCATGGCCCCCACTCCACCCCTGACTCTTTGTCTTCCTCTCATGGCCCCCCACTGCACCCCTGACTCTCTTTGTCTTCCTCTCATGGCCCCCACTCCACCCCTGACTCTTTGTCTTCCTCTCATGGCCCCCACTCCACCCCTGACTCTTTGTCTTCCTCTCATGGCCCCCCACTCCACCCCTGACTCTTTGTCTTCCTCTCATGGCCCCCCACTGCACCCCTGACTCTCTTTGTCTTCCTCTCATGGCCCCCACTCCACCCCTGACTCTTTGTCTTCCTCTCATGGCCCCCACTCCACCCCTGACTCTGTCTTCCTCTCACCTCCCTCCTCTCACCTGGCTCCTCTCAGGCCTGGTCCAGTCTGCTGGCCATGTTCAATTTACTACTCTCTCTCTCTGTTCTGGACTATTCTAGATGCCTCTGGCTCTATTCTCCCTCATATCTACAATAAAAACCTTCCCCTCAACCATACCTTTGGTAGAAGAAAATGGGTGCCAGAATTTGGGGGAGTAGAGTTTCTTTCAGACCCAACACAGGTAAAGGCTTCCACATGCAAGTAGCTAGCTGTAGGGACCTTCGCATCACTTAGCTGCTTGTGAGTCCTGGAGCACATTCTGGACAGGGAGGGCTCTAGGGAGAAAGGGATAGGGGCTGTGTTTTGACTTGGCTTCTTCATGCCGTGTAGCCATTTCTTTCCAATTGAAACTTCCCCTCCTTGAAGAGGACAGAAGCTCATGCAACTCACAGGCTCAGGGAGCTCAAGAGAGTTACAGGACTACAAGTTCCTTTCCAAGGTTGTAGAAGCAGTAACAGTTATTGGGGACAGGAAGCACCCTTTTGTAGAGCACACTGCATCCAAAAGGAGAGATTTTATGAATTGACACCATGCTGGAGGACCAAGGTTGATTGATGATGTCATCCATGCTCTGTAAGTAACACCAGTAAACTCACTGATTCACTAGGTTAGACGTGGGTACCGTCATTTCTTTGGTCAGTTATTGGTGCCTTATCTGGGGTAAATAGATGTCTGTTTGCCAGGCATGGTGGCACACTTGGGAGGCAAAGGCAGGTGGATCTCTGTGAGTTCAAGACAGCCTGATCTACATAGTGAGTTCTAGGGCAGCCGGAACTACAAAGTGAGACCCTATCTCGATGATAATGATGATGATGATGATGATGATAATAATAATAATAGATGTCTGTTGATATCTTCCCAGGAAAATTCATACAACATTCATTTTCCTTTGATTTCATCTGTTGGCATTCTGGCCCGCCCCCTGGGGACCTGCCCTGTGTTCTGACATAAAGTAAAGCCTCTTTTAAGGAAAACCCCCTCCCTTCTTCTCCTTCCTCCCTTTCTCACCATGAGGTATGCACACCTCCACTTTCCCTCTTTCCCTCCCTTTCTCTCTCCCCGCCCCGACCCCATCTTATGATAAGCTCTCCACGTGGATGTGGATGCTGTGTCTGCATGGTATTAGTGACTTCCCACTGTGCCACGCTGCTGCCCACCGGGTCTGCATGGTGTATCTCCCTCACCCACCGGGCACTTTGGCCCAACCCAGCAAGGCACAAGCTGACTTTGAACTCTCCTGTTTCAGCCTCTGAGTGCTGGGATTAAAGATGTCCACCATCATGCCAGGCTATCTGTTGACTTATTTTTTCTAGCTTATTGACGGTGATTAGGAGTAAGGCCACTTCTTTTTTAGGGTTAGATAAGGAAGAGACCAAGAGAAAAACCGTTACAGCTGGCAAGGCCAGCTTCTCTATGAACTCAGGACAGGCAGAGGGCTAACTTTATCTCCTAAGAAGGAGATATCTGCAGCGCTAGCTTCCTGACAAGCCTTATCAGAAGGTCAGTACAGGAGCTACTCAAATGCCGGAAACTCAGCTCAGAAGCTGGAAGGTTAACCCAGAGAGTATGAGTTTTAAAGGCTCTGTCTTGCAAAGATAATGTCCAGATCGACAGCCAGCCCTTGCTGTCCTCACTTGGTTTTTTCCCTCTCTGACCTGGAAACTTGGAGCAGTGCTCTCCTCCCTTGTCTCTTACCCAGAGTTCCCCACACCCACTCAGTTCAGAGCCTCTTTACTCAATCCCTACTTTACAAACAGGTCCAGCCCATCAGACTCATATACTGGGGACAGTTGGACTCAGCCAAGGAACTAGGGGGCAGCTCACTTTCAAGTCCCCTCACTTGAGCAGGAGAGAACTCTGTCCTCTTCCTGTCCTTGCTCATCATTCTTCACAACTCTGAGACAATGGACCTGGGAACCCCTGGCTCAGAATGACTTGGATGGCAGTTGAGTTTCCTGACCTCTAGTTCTCTCGGCTAAGAACATCTGAAGGAAGAAACAGACTCAGTTTCCCTCAGAGAATCCTCAAACCCTGTGCCAGATTGAAGAACAACTCTATGAAGGTATAATTTATACCATATATTTTACGGCTCAGTGGTTTTTAGTAAGGACAGAATTGGGGGCTGGAGATGGCTCAGTGGTTAAGAGCACTTGCTGTTCTTACAGAGGACCCAGGTTCTACTCCTAGCATCCACATGGTGGCTCACAACTGTCTGTAACTCCAGTTCCAGGGATCTGACACCTCTCTGGCCTCCATACATACTAGGCACTCAGAGGCAGGGGCAGACGCAGGCAAGTCTCTGTGAGTTTGAAGCTAGTCTGGTACACAGTGAGTTCCAGGCCAGCCAGAGCTACTGAGTGAGACCCTGTCTCAACCTCCCACAAAAGACACCCCCCCACCCCCCCTCAACTCCAAAAAGACAAAATACAATTCTCTGATTAAACAAGGTATACAAGGAGGGTTTGTTGTTGGTGGTCTTGTTTGTTTGTTTGTTTTTTGAGACAGGGTTTCTCCGTGTAGCCCTAGCTGTCCTGGAACTCACTCTGTAGACCAGGCTGGCCTCAAACTCAGAGATTCGCCTGCCTTTGCCTCCCGAGTGCTGGGATTAAAGATGTGCGCCACCACCGCCCAGCTTGGTATATAAGGAGTTTTATGTTGTTGGAGTTTTGTTGTTGTTTTTTTTTTTTTTTTTTTCTTTTTGGTTTTTCGAGACAGGGTTTCTCTGTGTAGCTTTGCGCCTTTTCCTGGAACTCACTTGGTAGCCCAGGCTGGCCTCGAACTCACAGAGATTCGCCTGGCTCTGCCTCCCGAGTGCTGGGATTAAAGGCGTGCGCCACCACCGCCCGGCTGAGTTTTGTTGTTGTTAAGAAAATCATTTACCGGGCTGGAGAGATGGCTCAGAGGTTAAGAGCACTGACTGCTCTTCCAGAGGTCCTGAGTTCAATTCCCAGCAACCACATGGTGGCTCACAACCATCTGTAACGAGATCTGGCGCCCTCTTCTGACCTGCAGTCATACATGCTGTAAACCTAATAAATAAATAAAATCTTTAAAAAAAAAAAAAAAAAAAAAAAAAAAAAAAAAAAAAAAAGAAAATCATTTACCACCAAATGGTGCTGGCATATCTTTATACAGAGAAACCCTGTTTCGAAACAACAACAATAAACAAATGAACAAACAACAACAACAATAACAAATTGAAAATAATTTACCACTCGGGTGGCAGAGGCAGACAAATCTCTGAGTTTGAGGCCAGCCTGGTCTACAGAGCGAGTTCTAGGACAGCCGGGGCTCAGGAGAGAGAACCTGTCTCATCAACAACAACAAAAAGAGCTGAATGAGGGGACTGGAGAGATGGCTCAATGGTAAGGAGTATTTGTTACTTTTTCAGGGGGACATCATAGTAGCTCAAAACCATTTATAAACTTGTAACTCCAGTTCCAGAGGCTCCGACGTCCTCTTCTGGCCTCTGCAGAAACTGCATGCACATGATGGATAAATACATGCAGGTAAAACACTCAACACATTAAAAAAAAAAAAAAAAAGCTGAATGAGCATGCCACTAAAGGAGAAGGGGGGTATTTTCAAGGAACTTTCCCAATACCATCTCCATTGGACATTAACCAAAATGTAAGAAAGGCTCCCACAGGCTCATATAGTGAAAGAGTTAGTCACCAAGGAGTGCACTATTTGAAAAGGATTAGGAGGTGTTGAAGGGACTCTGGCCAGCCCCAGCACGGCAACCATGGCTCTGGCAGACCTTATCCTTCTCCTCCGTTCACTCTGCTGTATTTGGAATTTTCTCTGGGCTGCCAACTAGCTCCCAAATAAAGACAAAAAAACTTATTATTAATTATGAATGCTCAGCCTTAACTTAGGCTTGTCCCACTAGCTCTTTTAATTTAATTTGATCTGTTTCTGTTCATCTGTGTTTTGCCTCAGGACTTTTTACCTTTCTTTCATTCTATATGTCCTACTTTCCTGCTTCCTCTATGTCTGTCTGTCTGGCCCTTGGTGTCTCCTTGGCATCTCTTTTTCTTTCTCCCTTCTTTCTTCCCCAAACTTAAATTCCTCCTCCTACTTATTATCTCTGCCCAGAAGTCCCACCTATACCTCCTGCCTAGCTATTGGCCATTTAGCTTTTTATTAGACCAATCAGGTGCCTTAGCAGACAAGGTAAACAAATGCAACACATATCTTTACATAGTTAAACTAATATCCCACAACACTCTGCCTTGCTAAAAACTGTTACAGTCCTAAAGCCAGCCACCAAGTTCTAGTCCCTTCTTTGGCCACTTCCTCCTCCTGAGGCTGACTACCCAGGTCCTGCTATCAAAGTATTGAAGTTCAGCAATCAAAAGCTGCCTTTGGCTCACCTAATTACCATGCCCAATTAAAAATGAACAATTCATCCTAACAGGGGGTTTCCCCTTTTATCTTTATAAACTGCCATTTTCCTGTGGGCCATGTCTGTTTCCTCTCTATCCAGTAGTCCGTTGTCATCCCCCGCTAGACAAATCCCCCTGCTCCCTCTCCCTTGTTCCCTTCCCCATTCTCCCTTGTCCTCTGTCTCCTGTCTGTGTCTCTTATTCCCTGACCTTTCTCCCTCTCGCACAAATATCCTTTGTGCTGAGTACTTGGTCTTGGGAGTCTGATCCATACCATCCTTTCAGGTGTGGCCTAGTTGGAGTAGATATGGTCTTGGAAAGACATGTGTCACGAAGGGGTGGGCTTCAAAAGCCCATCCAGGCCCAGTCTCTCTTTCTCTTGGCTTTCAGATCAGGATGGAGCTCTCAGCTACTGCTCCCCTCCATGCTTCCCACCCTGATGATAATGGACTAACCCTCTGAAACTGTAAGCAAGCCACAATTAAGCGCTTTTTGTTTTGTTTTGTTTTTGGAGACAGGGTTTCTCTGTGTAGTTTTGGAACCTGTCCTGGACTTGCTCTATAGACCAGGCTGGCCTCAAACTCACAGAGATCTGCCTGCCTCTGCCCCTGAGTGCTGGGATTAAAGGTGAGCGCCACCACCACTCAGCTGAATGCTTTAAGTAAGAGTTGTCCTGGCCATGACGTCTCTTTACAGCACAACAGTGACTAAGACAACAACATTGAACGTTTAATGTTTAGTTTTTTGTTTGCTTGTTTGTTTTGTTTTTGTCTTTTTTTTTTTTTTTTTTTTTTTTTGAGACAGGGTTTCTCTATGTAGCTTTACACCTTTCCTGGATCTTGCTCTTTAGCCCAGGCTGGCCTAGAACTCACCAAGATTCGCCTGGCTCTGCCTCCTGAGCGCTGGGATTTTAAAGGCGTGTGCCACCACGGCCAGCTTTGGTTTTTTTTTTTAGCATAATATACTTCTACACACACACACCAGTTACTCTCTCCATTACAGGAAAAGGAAAGTGCAGGAGTCTATAAAACTGTGTAGTAGTCCGGATGGAATGGGCCGAACAGCAGCTTTCTGTTTTGTTTCTGTTTTTGTGGGACAGGTCTCACTACGTAGCCCTGGCTGTCAACAACTCACTGTGTAGACCAGACCGACCTCAAACCCACAGAGATCCACATGCCTTTTCCTCCCCCATGCTGAAATTAAAGGCATGCATTACCATGCCAGGCAAATCACAGATTTCTACCTGATCATCTATTGGTATAGAACAAAATTCTGAGCAAAGTAGCAAGTTTCATTTTAGCATGCACCTCCAGTCTGCTGACGGAACAAGTCCATTGTATCTTGGGCCTCCACTTCCAACTGTGTGGGTGAGTGCTTTTCAAATGGGAATCTGACCTGCCTCACTGACAGACATTGTTGTTCCTAATGGGCTTTCATTAGTTTACTAAATGCCTCTACTCTTAAACTGTATGACAGAGCCATACTGCCCCACTACCTTCAAATTAATACGATCACTGTGGTCAGGCTTGACTCCTTCCTTGGGTTTTTCATTGGGCTTGGTGAGCATGGGGGAGTCTCCTCAGCGGCTGCTTCACAAAGGAGGTACCAGGTCTGCACCGAAGAAGCACAAAAGCAGCCGAACAATCCAACTTTAAAACTCTTCCATTGCCTCCCAGAGATCTGCTGTGCCCATGTACAGTCGGCCCCTGTTCATCAGGGCTGTAGATGACACTCAGCTCAGGTAAAACCAATTAATATTACATGCTTGCATTTTCTGGATGTCTGACTCTTAGCTTGCTGTAGTTTATTCATGAATGTTTGTGCCAACTTGGTTCCAAGTAAATGATACAATGATACAAGTAAAACTCACAATGATACACACAGTTATAGTTTAAAAATAGTCAAGGTGTTATAACTTTCAGATTTATCATCTATCAGACTCTTTTGTTTCTTTTGCTGTTGCTGATTTTTAAAAAATTACTTATTATTTTTGTGTATGGGTGTTTGGCCTGCATGTCTCTGCACTATGTACATGCATCGCCCACAGTGGCCAGAAGAGGGCATTAGGTCCTGTGGAAATGGAGTTACAGTTAGCCGACATGTGGATTCTGGGAGTAGAACTTGGGGACTCAGGAAGAGCAGTCTGTACTCAACAGCTAGGTCACCTTTCCAGACCCACTGTTGCTGGTTTTTGAAACAGGGTCTCAGTATAGAGCCCCGGCTGGCCTAGAACCCACTAACTGGACCACACTGGCAGCAACTCAAAGAGATATGCTTGCTTCTTTTTCCTGTTTCTGGGTTTAAAAGGCTTCTGACACCACAACAATCTCTCCAGCCCAGCCACCTGTGTTTGGCCAAGGTCGTAATCCCAGACACGAATTCTCCCAGTCTATTTGAGTATTCATTTTTCTCTTTCTTTTTCCTCTTCTCTCTCTCTCTCTCTCTCTCTCTCTCTCTCTCTCTCTCTCTCTCTCCTCCTCCTCCTCCTCTTTTGCCCCTCCCCTCCCCTCTCCTCCCTCTCTCATTCCTCCTCTTCCTTCTTGGTTTTTTGAGACAGGGTTTCTCTGAGTAACAGTTGCCTTGGCTGTCCTGGAACTCACTCTGTAGATCAGGGTGGCCTTAAACTCAGAGATCCACCTGCCTCTGCCTCCCAAGTGCTGGGATTAAAGCCCTGTGCCACCACTGCCCAGCAATTATTTGTTTTTCTGTTTAAATTGTTCCATCTTTGGGTAGTAGGAGCCAGTTAGGTTCATTGGTCGTTCTGACATTTGACAACTTCCTTGCATGTCGATATGACAAGATGTTCCACCTAATAAAAGGTCTTTTAGATAGCGAGAAAATTTAGGTAAACAGTATGCTCTGTTTTGACCTTTGGAGTGTGTATGTTTTTTTTTTTAATTTCTATCTTATCATATTGATACAGTATATCTCAATATACAGTATAATCTGCCACGGGGGAGGGAGGGAGGGAGAGGTCGCTGGGAGATGTTGGCACACGCCTCTAATTCCAGCACTCAGGAGGCAGAGGTAGGTGGATCTCTGAGTTCGAGGCCAGCCTGGTCTAGAGAGCAAGTTCTAGGATATCCAGGGCTGTTACCCAGAGAAACACTATATCGAATCCCCTCCCCCTGAAAAAGGGGCAAGTTTCTGGCAACAAGCGCCTGTCACTGCAACTTCCATTTTGCTTCCTGGCATTAGTATAAAAAGAACCTGCTCCTTACTGGCATTTCACCCACCAGGCAGGGGTTTGGCTTTCTTCACCTATGAGAGAACAGAAGGCACTTGGTGGCGAGGTGCGCTTTATTCAAAGGGCCAGAGATCTGAGAACACTGAGGGTTATAATCCTTAAAAAACCGACTTAACACTTCATGTCAAACTGGCACGAAGTTTTACAGGGAATGAAACAGTTAATTTTCAGTGCTCAAGCTTTGCCCTTCCCGAAATACTAAATCTGGTTAATGTTGAACGGTTTTAACTCTTTGCGCTCCTTCAGTACTCCACCACCACCAAACAGCTATTAAAAATATATGCATGCAGAGCAACTCAGAACAAACTACTAGTGCATGCGGCAGGTTCCTTTCTATGATATAACACAAAGTCCTCCTCTACAAGGACATTTAAGCATGCAATATGGTTGCAAGTGAGAGGACTAAGGACACGGAAGTGCCTGGGAAAACCTGGCAGATGTACTGTGAAAAATGATAATCACAAACACCCACCACCAAATCCCAGGGCTACACTCGCGGAAAGCGTCGCACCCGCAATTACGTATCCTAGGAGCAAAGTCGCTTAAGACTGGTAACAAGCGCCTGCCGCTGCAACCTCCATTTTGCTTCCTGGCAGAGAATAAAATGGACCTGTGCCCCCCTGGCATTTCACCCTTCAGGAGGGCGGCAGTCTCTTCACCTTCGAGAGCACCTGAGTGGTAACCTGGCGGTAGGGAACCAGAGCAGTGCCAAGGCAGGTCAAGAAAAACCTTGAACCCGGAATGCCCTCACTCAACATGGCGGCTGAGAGGACATCTGCGCATGCTTACCCCTCAGTCCCCGCCCCCTAGGGGCGGGACTACAGTGGGAGTGGGACCGAAGTCAGCGGCCCTTCCCTAAGTCAGAGGCGCCTTTGGCGTCACCCGGCTCCAGCCTGTGGATAGAGCATGGAGCCAGTGCCGGTGTCCACCGACGGCGGGGACAGGCCCGCGGCTCCCTCGGGCCTGTCGGCTTCTCAGCGTCGAGCGGAGCTGCGGAGGAGAAAGCTGCTCATGAACTCCGAGCAGCGCATCAACCGCATCATGGGCTTTCACAGGCCCGGGAGCGGCGCCGGTGAGAGCCTCGGTTTCCCGTCTCCCGCTCACCCTTTTGAATCTTCAAGATCCCTCTGCCCCCCAGCCCGCAAAGCTTTTGACCCAAAAATGCACTCTGATAGTACTCTGTCCCCGCCCCCTAGGTGACGAAACCATATTATATTGTCGCTTAACCCCAGGAGGTTCCTTATTGCTTCCTATTTTCTTGGATCCTCGCCCAGAGATTGTCTCCTCCCTGGCCACAAAGCCTTCGTTCCTGATTCTCCGTGTCCAGTTATCCGTGGACAGCCCTTTTATTCCTCATTCCTTGCCTTTCTTGAAGGCTACATATTTTATCCCCATACTTCTCATCCCACTGCGCCCCATATGCTCGAAATGCTTTTCTTTCCAGTTCCTCCCCTCACGCCTACCTTTTGCCTTTTGCTTTGTAACGCTTGTTACACATCAGTTTGTCATTACTTAACTATTGGCTAGTACATCCTTTGTGATCAGGGCCCCTATGGTCATATCTTGGTGGTTGTGCTCAGGGCCTTCAACACTGTCACCTATGGATCTTCTAGGAGAGGTGAATATATATGAGTGGACGTTCTTTATAGGCCTTCCTTAAAGAGGTAATGTACCTCCTGAGATTTCCTTTCATTAGCTGAGATTACACCACTCATTTCAATAACTGTATTTACCCTAAAGGAAACTCCTCATCTTTCACGCAAAGTTTGTGTCTAGTATATTGTTTTCTTATTGAATATGACTATGCTTGGCTTCTCTAAGTTCCTACTTGAACATTTCCTTTAGTAATTGGCTTTTTAGTCGTTGGTTGCAAATTTGGTAGAACTCTTGAGATTTCTGTGAGGCGTTAGTGATGTAGTTCTAAACTTCTAGACAATACATATGGATACCATTTCCAGATCGTCTAAAACAATGCAAGATACATTTTCTGTAGTGATTAATCTGAAGATATTCTTAAAGTATTGGTGTTTGTCTTTCTCAAGGTACTTTTTTATTCTATTCTTTTACTTTGCAAATTTTATCATTTTAAGAGTTCTCTCTGTAAAAACCAGAAAGTGCCTGCTCACAGCCGCCCAAGGGTGGCAGCAGTGATTGTGGGTATACCACACCCTGTGCTCACAGCACTCTAGACTCAGAAATGGAACTGGAAAATAGAAACCTTACGAGACTTGAATGATTTTGTATTTTTATCCGTATCAGCTAGTGCAAGAAATTGAGCCATATCTCTAGAATATGTGGTCTTTTTTATTTTATCTGTGGAAGAGTTGGTCTTTAGAATATGTGGTCTTTTTTTATTTTATCTGTGGAAGAGTTGGTCTTTAGAATATGTGGTCTTTTTTTTTATTTTATCTGTGGAAGAGTTGGTCTTTAGAATGTGTGGTCTTTTTGGTTTTATCTGTGGAAGAGTTGGTCTTTATTCCTTGCCCCATCCCTTACTGTCTTTGCTTGTTTGTTTAGCAGTTGCATTTCCTATCCACAGAGTTTGGATGCCTTCTTCAGCCAGAATGCCCTTTAAGGGTGGCCTGTTCTAAAGGTGAAGAAGAAAGAACCAATCTTGTTTTCTGCAGAGTCAGGATTTATTTTGATTCAAAGACCAAGTGCTAGCAGCATATTTTTGAGTATTTATGTTTAAGATGTGTGTGAGTATTGTAATACACAGGCTTTAATTTTTTTTTTTTTCCTCAGAAGAAGAAAATCAAACAAAATCAAAGCCCCAGGACAGTGACAAACTGAACTCCCTCAGCGTTCCTTCAGTTTCAAAGAGGGTAGTGCTCGGCGATTCAGTCAGTGGTGGAACAACTGACCAGCCCAGTGGTGTGGCAGAAGTTAAGGGTGCTCAGCTGGGAGACAAACTGGACTCCTTCATCCAGCCACCAGAGTGTGGTAGTAGCGATGGTGTCGAGCTCCGACATCGGAGCAGAGGTGACCCTGCAGCAGGTGCGTCCCAGAGGGCGTCTCACCACGGCCTCGAACAGTACCTCTCCAGGTTTGAGGAAGCCATGAGACTGCGCAAACAGCTCATCAGCGAGAAGCCCAGCCCGGAAGATGGAAGCTCAACAGAGGAATTTGACTCTTTCCGAATATTTAGATTGGTGGGGTGTGCTCTGCTTGCGCTCGGCGTCAGAGCTTTCGTTTGCAAATATTTGGTAAGATACGAGCTGCGAGTTATTCCCTAGGAAAATGCAAGTTGAGTTATAAAAGTGCGGATTTCTTGTCGGCATTAACAGACCTATGGGGCTATTTGAAAGTGTATTATAAATCCTGTTCTTTTGTTTTTTTGTTTTGTTTTGTTTTGTTTTTTCGAGACAGGGTTTCTCTATGTAGCTTTGCGCCTTTCCTGGATCTCGCTCTGTACACCAGGCTGGCCTCGAACTCACAAAGATCTGCCTGCCTCTGCCTCCCGAGTGCTGGGATTAAAGACATGCGCCACCACTGCCTGGCATAAATCCTGTTCTTTAACCTAGTTACAGAATGAGAGCCCATTAGTAGTAATTACTAAAATCTGTCTACATACCAGGTACCATTTTTAAATGCTTTCCTAATATTAATTCATTTAAGTTTCATCTTTATGCATTATATGTTGTTTGAACCCATGAAGGAGTGAAGACTCAGACTAAACCAGGGTCACACAGCAACTGACAGGTGGGGTGAAACCCAGGCAGTGTCATCCCAGAACCGAAAGTCCAGATGCCTGTGTGTACTATATATTAGGAATTTTCCAAGTAGTTTGAGACATTAAAATATACTTCTTGTGGGCCTGTGTATAGGTAGTTGTCTACAATCCAGAAGGTGTTTCAGCATTGTGTAATGTAGAAACATTATAGTAACAGTCTATTATGGGCTGTAGAAGAGTGCAGAAGACATAGGCCAGAGTTCAGTGTCATGATTTAAATTTTTTTTCAAAAGATTTATTATTAATTAATTAATTTTTTTTTTTTTTTGTTTTTTTGTTTTTTTTTGTTTTTTGTTTTTCGAGACAGGGTTTCTCTGTGTAGCTTTGCGCCTTTCCTGGAACTCACTTGGTAGTCCAGGCTGGCCTCGAACTCACAGAGATCCACCTGGCTCTGCCTCCCGAGTGCTGGGATTAAAGGCGTGCGCCACCACCGCCCGGCTAATTAATTTTTTTTAAAAGATTTATTTATTTATTATGTATACAGAAGAGGGCACCAGATCTCATTACAGATGGTTGTGAGCCGCCATGTGGTTGCTGGGAACTGAACTCAGGACCTTTGGAAGAGCAGTCGGTGCTCTTAACCTCTGAGCCATCTCTCCAGCCCCCTAGTAATTTATTTTTGTGTTTTACCTCCTTGTATGTATGTGCACCATATGCATGCCTAGTGCCTACTCAAGTCAGAAAAGGGAGTCAGATTCTCTGGAACTGGAACCACAGGCAGTTGTGAGCCACCATGTGGGTGCTGGGAACTGAACCCAAGTGCTCTTATCCACCCAGCCACTGCTCCAGCCTCTGAATGTGTTTGATTTGAAGTAGGTCCATTTAGAAGACATTCAAGGAATACTTACTATGTACCAGATACACACATAAAATTTTCAGACAACTAAGATCTACATCATTAGGTGAAACAGATATTAAAATCTGCTTTTATTGCAGCTAGGTGTAGTGGTGCACGCCTTTAATCCTGGTACTAGGGAGGCAGAGGCAGGTGGATCTCTTTAGTTTGAGGCCAGCCTGGTCTACAAAGTGATTTCTGGGATAGCCAGGGCTACACAATGAAACCCTGTCTTGAAAAAACAGGAAAAAAAAAAGACAAACCAACAAAAGACTGCTTTTATGAGGTATTTTCTTAAATATAATCTGTGCAACAGATTTGATTGTCTCATGTGCTATCCGCATAGGAGCCAAGAGCTGCTCTTTTATCTAAGGGCTCTGTGTTGTAGTACTATAAAAGCTACGCCTCTTTCTTTAAAGATAGATTTGTTTATTTTATGTGTATGAGTGTTGTGCCTGCATGTGTGTATGTGCACTTTGTGTACACTGGGTTCCTGCAGAGTCAGAAGAGGGAGACAGAGCTCCTTGGAACCAGTTACAGGTGTTTGTAAGCCACCACGTGGGCCCTGGGAATTGAACCCGGGTCCTCTACAAGAGCAATAAGTGCTCTTTCTAGCCCCTATGCCTCATTTGTTTTTGTTTTGTTTAAGATTTATTTATTTATTATGTATACAGTACTCTGCCTGCATGTATATCTGCAGGCCAGGAGAGGGCACCAGATCTCATTATAGATGGTTGTGAACCACCACGTGGTTGCTGGGAATTGAACTCAGGACCTCTGAAAGAACAGCCAGTGCTCTTGACCTCTGAGCCATCTCTCCAGCCCCCTGTGCTTCATTGAGGGTTTTTGTTGCTTTGGTTTTATGGTTATCTTCACCATCAGATATTCAGTTGTTAGCTTCTTGCCACACAACACTGTTTGTTCTTTGGCCCCCATCATAAGCTGTTACATCTTAGAAATAATTATGTAAATTAAGTGCCATTTTGGTCTTTTTCATTTTGTTGAAGATGTCATACTGCCAAACTGTTAAGAATAGTCTGTCAGCCAGGCGATGGTGGTGGGGATGTTATTGCACCTCTAATTCTCTACGTTTGGGCTGGGTACGGTAGTACAGCCTTTAATGCTAGCACTCTGAAGTCTGAGACAGTAGGATCATGAGTTCAAGGCTAGCCTCTACATAGCGAGTCTGTACATAGTGAAACCGTCTCATAAAAGGAAAATAAACGTCTGTACGAGAGAACACATTGGGGAGGAGAAGCACCGAAAGAATCACATGACTCGAGGAACGTGTTTTCTAGAGAACAAGTCTACTTCTCTTAGTCTTCTACAGAAACAAGAATACTTTCAGCTGCTGCATTAAATATTTTCCTGTAATGTTTTGCTTGGAATGTGTAGCTTTTGTTAAGTTGACTTACGATATCAGTGATCTATTGGAAATACTCACTTTTATTTTCTGTCTTCACAGTCTATATTTGCTCCATTTCTTACTTTACAACTTGCGTACATGGGACTATACAAGTATTTTCCAAAGGTAAATTTAATCTTTTCTTAATTAATATTTGAGTTGACTCATGACTAAGTAATTGTTAACAATCTGATTTATTTGTGTGTGCATATTCTTGTATGTCTATGTATGACACGAGAGTGTGGATGTGCCTTTGTGGAAGTCAGAGGACAACTTTCAGGAATTGGTTCCCTCCCAGGGAACAAACTCAGTTTCCAAGCTTTCAAGCAATCGATTTACCTGCTGAGCTATTTTGATGGCTCATGACTAACTCATTTTAAGAACCTAAGGGCTGCTGGGCAGTGGTGGTGCACACCTTTAATCCAGGCAGGTGGATCTCTGTGAGTTTGAGGCCAGCCTGGTCTACTGGTCTACAAAGCGAGTTCCAGGACAGCCAAGGCTACACAAGGAAACCCTGTCTCAGAAAAAGAAAAAAAAAAAAATGAACTTAAGGGCTGGGAAGATGGCTCAGTGGTAAAGAACACATACTGGTTCAGAGGACTCAGGTTTGATTCCCAGCACCCACATCAGGTGGTTCCCAATTGCCTGTAATTCCAGCTACAGTGGGATCCAACTCCTCTGGCCACTGTGGGTACCTGCACTCATATGCACAAACCTATACACAGACACATATACATAATTAAAAAATAAAAATTATTATTATTTTTTTTTTTTTGGTTTTTCGAGACAGGGTTTCTCTGTGTAGTTTTGGAGCCTGTCCTGGAACTCACTCTGTAGCCCAAGCTGGCCTCCAACTCACAGAGATCCACCTGCCTCTGCCTCCCAAGTGCTGGAATTAAAGGTGTGTGCCACCACCTCTCAGCAAAAATTAATTTTTTTTTATTGAAGAACTTAAGGGAAACACAGGTAACAATGATCTGAGTCAGAGCTCCAGGGTTAGGGCCACAGATGGCTCCGCGGGTGAAGATGGTTCTCACCAAGCTGCCTTGAGTCTGATTGCTAGGACTCACATGGAGGAGCAGAGAGTGGCCTACAATGCAGATGCCCTCTGACCTCCACATCTGTACACAAATCAATCAATGGAATGAAAACATTCAAAGTGGCCTACCTGCCAGGGCTGATCTTCAGATTCATTAGCAAATTTAGTAATTCCTTCTGTTGGTAAGAAAGTAAATGAATTTGATTGTTTTACTGTGCCCCTTTTTGGACACATGATAGCAATTCACTTTAATGTTGAGAATGAGAATTATTTGGCGACAATTATGGAGCAGAATGATGTTGAGCTGATTGATGTTTTCCTAGTCTGCTTGACCACATGTATACATCATTTCCCTGAGCTTGGCTTGCCTGACGTCAAAGGTAAACTTCCTTGTAAGTCAGGCTGATGCTTGCAGCTAACCCTACCATTCAGAAGGTAAAGTCAGGAGCGTGAGTCTGAGACTAGCCTGGACTACACAGTGAGGCCATGGCTGAAATACTTAAGCAAAAATAATGTTATTTGTGATTGAATGTATCAGATTGTTGATATGTGGCTCAGACCACCCTAGAACGCTTCCTGGGATTACAGGCAGATGCTACCACACCCAGCAATTGATCAAAGTTTGTGTCAAGTTTTTGTGCAAAAAATGGCTGTTTTGCTTAGTCATATCTAGATCTATGACTTTCTGTGGGTGGGGGAGGGGAGCAATTTTGCATCAAACCTAGGGCCTAACACAGGCCAGGCGAATGCTTTGCACATGGAGCTATGTCACAGGAGGAGGGTTTGGAAAAGAAGACAGATCTGGGTTAGAGAGATGGCTCGGTGGTTAAGAGCATTGGCTGCTCTTCCAGAGGTCCTGAGTTCAATTCCCAGCACCCACATGGCAGCTCACAACTGTCTATGGGATCTGATGTACAGGTGTACATGCAGACAAGTATACATAAAATAAATAAATCTTTATTTGCTATCAGGCAAAAAAAAAAAAAAAAGCTGGGTGGTCTTGGCACACACCTTTAATTCCAGTACTTGGGAGGCAGAGGCTGGCAAATGCCTGAGTTCAAGGCCAGCCTGGTCTACAGAGCAAGTTCTAGGACAGCCAGGGCTGCACAGAAAAATCTTGTCTCAAAAAATAAAAACAAGAGGGGGGAGGACAGATCTATTGCAGTTTGGGGATAGCAGGGTAAGAGCTGAGGAAACCCTGTGTAGATGTTTCTTCAAGGGGAATAAGAGACTGCCTATAAAAGCTCACTTTTGATCAAGTATTCCTTGCTCAGGGCTTTTAGGTGAAAAAATATGGTTCACAGATTGATAAAATTTTGATTTTATATGTATGTGTGTGTGTGTGTTGAGGGTTGGACACAGCACCTTGCTAAGCATGTTTTTTTTTTTTTTTCTTTGAGACAGGGTTTCTCTATGTAGCTTTGCGCCTTTCCTGGATCTTGCTCTGTAGCCCAGGCTGGCCTCAAACTCACAAAGATCTGCCTGCCTCTGCCTCCCGAGTGCTGGGATTAAAGGCGTGCGCCACCACCGCCCGGCACTAAGCATGTTTTACACTTCAGAGCTACACCTTCAGCCCTGTATATTTTGTAAGTCATCATTCTGCATGGTGTTGTGAAATTCTTTCATATTTTAGGATGTATCTGTAGCTCATTCTCCTTTATCTTTCAAAGATTTATTTTTATTACTTTTGTGTGTATGTTGTATGTGTGCTCAAACACACAGGCAATTGAGTGATTGTATTAGAAGAAGGCTTCATGTTTTCTCAAGCTAGATTATAGGTGCACATGAGCCACTCAGCATATATGCTGCTAACTGAACTCAGGTCCTCTGCAAGAGCAGTACAGCTCCTAACCACTGGACCATTTCTGCACAGTATTTTATTGTATGACTTTCTTTCTTTCTTTCTTTCTTTTTTATAATCTCTTGTTGCTAGGTAATCTTTGCTATCACTGTACTTGGTATATTATGACTAAAGCTGCTAAGAATATTCTTTTTTTTCTTTTTTTTTTTTTTTTAAAGATTTATTTATTTATTATGTATACAGTACTCTGCTTGCATGTCTGCCTGCATGCCAGAAGAGGGCACCAGATCTCACTACAGATGGTTGTGAGCCACCATGTGGTTGCTGGGAATTGAACTCAGGACCTCTGGAAGAGCAGTCGGTGCGCTTAACCGCTGAGCCATCTCTCCAGCCCTGCTAAGAATATTCTTATATGCATCTTTTTGTGGTCATAACCTTTCAGTTCTATTAGTTAACCTTATAGCTTTTTATGTCTTTAAAATTGGCATATCGTGAGTGGATATCTAGTGATACTAAATGCCCCCTCTGGCCTCTGTGGGCACTGGCCACCAGGTACCAGGCATTCATGGAGCCTGGGTTTGAGCCTCACCACCATATGATCTGGGCATGATGGTGCATGCCTCTGCTTCCCGCCACTGGGGAGTGGAGGTAGAGGATCAGTAGAGTCTTAGATATGTAGCCAGATTGAGGCCTGTCTGCCTCAAGAAACTATTTTAAAATGAGACCAGAAAGTTAAGAAACAAATGTTCTCTCTCCCCCAGAAGTGTTCTGAAGTGTACAGTGACATCCCATCCCACGAATGACCAGTGTCTGCTCCTTCCTACAGCAGTCAGGGTCCTGTAGGGTGTCCCTGTGGTTTTATTTGCAGTGACACACCTAACATTCTTCTGCTTCTGACTTTTGTTGTGAGACTCAGCTTACAATAGATTTCTCCTCTGCCTCTGACAAGAACCTACCCCTCTGAGGGCTGGTTTTCTCCCCACTCGGAAAACCTTCCTTAGACCTTATTGTATGTGGTGGTGTGCTGGGCATCAGAACTTCCAGAACACTTCCTTGTGCTTTGTTTACATAAGAGCAGTGTATGCCATTTGAATCCCTATGTCACATGTTATCAGTTCGTTCATGTGGTAGATATTTATATCCTGACTAGTAACATTTTTCTTGTTTCTTACTTTGTGTTAAATGTCTGTAAAATTGTTACTTATGTCTTGCTTCCAAAATAACACAGTTATTTATTTATCTCTTTATTTGGGGGGCAGAGTCTCTCTACAGAGCCCTGGCTGTCCTGGAACTGTGATACTAAACTGGCCTCAAACTCAGAGATCTACTTGCCTCTGCCTCCCAAGTGTTGGGATTGAAGGTTGTACCACCAGCCTGGCCAAAATGATGCAGCTATAAACTTGCTGGAGGTTATGTTATCTGCTGTTGCCTAGGAATTTGCTGATTTCCCTGTTCTATGCTCAGTAAATGTTGATGTGTTGTTTTGACTTCATTAGCAGTTTTGAAAGCAATGAGGAGAGATAGCAGCATCCATCATGTCTGTATAGAGCACATGTAGTCTGCTGAGGGCATATGGTTAACTTGTCTCTTCTTGGTACAGGGTGAGAAGAAGATAAAGACCACAGTGCTCACAGCTGCGCTGCTGCTGTCCGGAATTCCTGCTGAAGTGATAAATCGGTCCATGGATACCTATAGCAAAATGGGCGAAGTCTTCACAGATCTCTGTGTCTACTTTTTCACTTTCATTTTTTGTCATGAACTGCTTGATTATTGGGGTTCTGAAGTACCCTGAAATCCGAAGAACTCAGAAGAAGTTTACAAAGTGAAAACGATTTCTCTTCTACATTACAGTGTCTCTAAAGGGGACAAATTGGTTTATATCTTTATGAAATTCTTTTACTTTACAGAAAACCAACTTATTAGTTTCCCTGATTTAAAAGGGTTGACTTTGTATCAGTACTGGTATGAGTAACCAAATAGAGTAACAATATCATTAACGATTTTTCTTGTTTAATTAGAAATCCAGTCTTATACCTTTCCCCTAACTTCTGACATTTATAATCCCTCTTGTGGGACTGGGCTAGTACTTTGAGGGGAGTAGATAAAGTGATCTCAGCCTGCCTAAAGGACTGTGACTTGTATTTGTGTCATTCTATCCTGAGAAATGAAAACATCCTAAAAATAAAGTGAATGAAATTGAATTGTCTAATGTTAAGACTGCATATTTTATTTTTGTATTTTTTTGATACAAGGTTTCTCTGCGTAGCTTTGATACCTGTCCTGAATCTCATTCTGTAAACCAAGCTGGACTTGAACTCACAGAGATCTGTCTGCCTCTGCCTCCCGAGTGCTGGGATCAAAGGTGTGCGCCACCATTGCCTGTCTTATTTTTAAAAGTTTTAACCCAAGGCCTGCAAGTGGTAGCCATCCTTATCCGTTCTTGAGTTAATGTACAAATAGTAAGGGAAGAAACAGTTCAAGTTCATACATGTGGGGCACAGTAGTGTAGGTCAATGACAGAATGCTTGCCTAGCAGCGGATCTCTGACACTGAGTGGGGACGAGGAGTTACACAAATGAATGGTTTTTTAAAAAGTTTATAGTCTATGCATCTTCTACTCATCTCTTTTTTGTTTAGATTAATTTGTTTTTATTGTATGTGTATGCACGTCCTACCTGCGTATCTGTCTGTGTACCATGTGCATATCTGGTGCCTGCAGAGGCCAGAAAAGGGAATCTGATCCCCTGGAGATCCAGGCAGTTGTGAGCTGCCCCGTGAGTGTTGGGAACTGTCTGCAAGAGCAGACAGCAGTTGCCCTGAGCTGTTGAGCTATCCCTCCAGCCCTAGTCACAGACGTTGTAATTGTATGTTTTTGTCGTTGTTGGCCCCGCCTTGCTGTGCTGATGTCAGACTCGGGCCTGTGCTCCGACACTGAGCTGCATTCCAAAGGGTTTTAAAGGTTGTGTTCATTAGATTGATTAAATTTATGTTGCGTGTTTTGTGCATGTATGTGTGTACACTGTATACGTACTTGGTGCTTATAGAGGTAAGAGGGCATTGGATCCCCTGGAACTAGAGTTATGGATCGTTGTGAACCACCATGTGAGTGATGGGGATTGAACCCAGGTTCTTTGCAAGAGCAGCAAGTGCTCTTAACCCCTAACCTCTTCAGCTCCTCAGAAGTACCTTTTAAAAGCAAGCTAGAACAGAAATATTAAAAGTGGGATCTGAGGGGATTTAGCTCAGTGGTAGAGTGCTTGCCTAGCAAGCTCAAGGCCCTGGGTTCGGTCCTCAGCTCCGACAAAAAAAAACCAAAAACAAAAACAAGTGGGATCTGAGTAATTTAGGCAAGCAGTGCAATAGCATAAATACTCTTAACTACAGTAGTGATCATATTAGTTGCTTTTCTATTGATGTAATAAAACACCATGACCAAGGCAATTTATAAAGAAAGAGTTTATTTGGGTTTATGCTTCCAGAGAGTTAGAGTCCAGGTGGCAGACATGGTGGCTGGAGCCGAAGCTGATGGCTCACATCATTTTTTAAAATTATTTTTTATAGCCAGGTGGTGGTGGCACATGCCTTTAATCCCAGCACTCGGGAGGCAGAGCCAGGCGGATCTCTGTGAGTTTGAGGCCAGCCTGGTCTACAGAGCGAGATCCAGGATAGGCTCTAAAGCTACACAGAGAAACCCTGTCTCAAAAAACAAAAAAACAAACGAACAAGAAATTTTTTAAAAAATTTTATTTTATATATATGAGTGTTTTGCCTGCATTTATGCATGTACACCACATGCTGCCTGGTGCCCTTTGAAATCAGAAGGTGGTGTTGGATTCCCTGGGATGGTAGTTATGGATGTTTGTAAACCATCATGTGGATGTTGGGAATTGAACTAAGTCTTCTCTAAGAGCAACAAGTGCTCTTAACTACTGAACCATCTCTATAGCCCCAGGGCACACATCTTGAACTATAAACACAAAGCAGAGCAAACTGGGAATTGTTTTAAGTGTTTCTATTGCTGCAAGGAAACACCATGACCAAAAAGCAAGTTGGGGGGAAAACGGATTATTCAGCTTATACTTCCACATTAATGTTCATCACCAAAGAAAATCAGGACAGGAGCTCAAGCAGGGCAGGAATCTAGAGGCAGGAGCTGATGCAGAGGCCATGGAGGAGTGCTGCTTACTGACTTGCTTCACATGGCTTGCTCCAGCCTGCTTTCTTACAGAACCCAGGACCACCAGCCCAGGGGTGACACCATCCACAATGGGCTGAGCCCTCCCCCATTTGTTGTAGAATAATCTTTTTGTACACTGTGAAAATATGTCTTTGCCAAGGTGCCTTCTGATGGTTTAATAAAGAGCCAAATGGCCAATAGCAGGACTTCCAGGCACAGAGAGGACTCTGGGAAGAAGAGAATCAGAGAAGCCACCTGAACACAAAATGAGTCAGACACACAGAATGGGACAGAGGTAAAAGCCACATGGTATAACATAGATTAATAAAAACATGGGCTAATGTAAGTTATAAGAGCTAGTTAGGCCGGGCGGTGGTGGCGCACGCCTTTAATCCCAGCACTCGGGAGGCAGAGCCAGGCGGATCTCTGTGAGTTCGAGGCCAGCCTGGGCTACCAAGTGAGTTCCAGGAAAAGGCGCAAAGCTGCACAGAGAAACCCTGTCTCGAAAAACCAAAAAAAAAAAAAAAAAAAAAAAAAAAAAAGAGCTAGTTAGGAACAAGCCTAAGCTATAGGCTGAGCTTTCATAATAAGTCTCTATCATTATTTGGCAGCTGGCTGGCGGGACAGAGAAAGACTCATTATACCCATTGATCACTAAGAAAATGCCTTACAGCTGGATCTTATGGAGCGATTTTTCAGTTGAGGCTCCTTCGTCTCTCATGACTCTAGTTTATGTCACATTGATATAAAACCAGCCAGTACAGGAATGATGTAAATCTTTGGTCCCATGACATACTTTCTGTAGCAAGTCTACAACTCCTAAGCTGCCCAAATACCACCTGGGGATCAAGTATTCACTGCCTGAGACTGGAGGGACATTTCATCAAATCACCACAGCAAGCTGGGACTAGATGGCTTTCCTGACCCTCAGTTTCCTTTCATCAAAAACTCTTCCTCCCAGCTCTACTGCTCCCATATCCTCCTTGTTGGGAGAAATTTCATCACACTGTGAACCCCGAGTGTGTATTTGCGTTGATTAAATAAAATTAACCTTGGGTTGTAGCTGAAGTTTACCTGGTTCTGCCTGGCCCATGGTCAGGACAAATCTCTCCCACTCCCGTCCCCCAAGTAAACACACAGAGACTTATACTACTTATAAACTGTATGGCCATGGCAGGCTGCTTACTATCTGTTCTTATATCTTAAATTAACCCATTTCTATAAATCTATACCTTGCCACGTGGCTTACCAGTATCTTACATCATGCTTCTCCTCATGGCGGCTGGCAGCATCTCCCTGTATCAGCCTTCCACCTCCCAGCATTCTCCTCCTCCTTGTCCCACCTACACTATCCTTCCTGCCTGGCTACTGGGCAATCAGCGTTTTATTTATCAATTAATCATAGCAACATACATTTACAGCATACAGGACATCCCACAACATTGGGTTAGGAGGTTGAGTTAGCAACTAGTTGACAGATAGTAATCAGAGCATCAGAGGGCATCTGAGAGAGATAGAGAAACACAGGAAATAATAGGGAGAAATTGGTAGTGGCAAAGCTTTTTCTGGGTTGGCAGAGTGGAAGCATGGTCTTTGGGAGCAGCAAGGAGAGAGGGTCAGCTAGTCGCTGCTCAGCCTCTCTGAGTTGGTAGGTTTTTACCCCAGCCTTTGGATCTCAAGTCCTATTTATAAATAGAATGATAGAGATTTAGTTAAGGCTACCTTTAGCAGCATCCACAGGGCCAGTGCCTGTGGGAACGGAATTCCTGACAGACCGGTAACTATGGAGTCGCAATTGCCACTGTGCCGAAGTTAAAATAACCTCCTCACCTCTTACCAGAATCCACAAGCACTCTTCCAAATTAGGAGTGGTCTTCTGTCCTCTCCCGCAGCTTATATGCAGTTGATCAGTTCATGTTTTGCATAAATATCCTGATTCTGATCACTTTTCTGCCTCTAGTGTTTAAGACACTAGTCATAGGTTCCACTTTCTGCCCTCCTCTTTTTTTTTTTTTTTTTAAAAAGATTTATTTATTATGTATACAGAAGAGGGTGCCAGATCTCATTACAGATGGTTGTGAGCCACCATGTGGTTGCTGGGAATTGAACTCAGGACCGCTGGAAGAGCAGTCAATGCTCTTAACCTCTGAGCCATCTCTCCAGCCCTCTGCCCTCCTATTTTTTTGAGACACATTTAAATTCTGTTTTCCAAGCTGCCCTCTAACCTCTGGGCTCAAGTGATCCTTTTGCCTCAACCTCCCAAGTTGTTCAAACTGCGAGATGATACATATGGTCCGTTTTCCTATTCACACTATTTCCAAGCAACCCGTGTGACCACCTGTCACATCAGTGTAGAGGGTTCTCAAGGCTAAAGATCTGGCAGAGGGTTACTCAGTGGTTTCTGGCAGGGTTGACCTGGCTGAGGTCCCACTCCAGTGCACCAACCAACCCTGTGGATTCCGCGGGAAAACTGGCCAGGGCCACTCCAGGTGAAATCCGCGTTGCTCGGCCTCCAGCCGCTGGGAGGCGCTGTGGGGAATCAGCCACTTCCTTCCGCCTGCTCCTTCCTTCCGCGCCCGGCGCCAGCACATCCTGTTTTCGTTGGCCGCGCTCTGATGGTGGTCACTGCCGGACCTCTGGCCACTTCGTAGGGCCGGTCCTCACTCGGCACCGTGAGGGCTTGGTGCCCCCCTCCTTTGTCCTCTTGACAAGCCTGCGCATCGTTCCTCAGGGCGCAGAACTTCTGGCGGCCGGCAGCATGGGCCGGGAGTCTCGGTGAGTCCGCGGGCGACCGGCTTCTTGGGCTCCGAGGGGAGCGGGTGGCGGTGGCGGCGCGGCGGGTGTGGGGGCCCCACGTGTGGTCGCTGAGGAGCCGGTCCCCTCGGCTGCGAGGTTGCTGGCGCGCAGGGCCGCAGAGACTCCCCTGTACTTGCAACAGCCGGGTCGAGCCCCGAACTGGGGTAGCCTTCCGCAACTCAGCCCGTCCTCTCCCCCCAACCCCCACACCGATCCTGCAGCTTCGTCACCTCCGTCAGCCCTGACCTCGGCTCACTCCCTATCGCTTCGCCTTTGCGACGTTGCTTATGGCCACTCTAGTTTACTTTTGTGCGCGCGTGGTCTTTCTAAGTCACTTAAAAGCGTGTGGGTAGACGTTTTTACGGCACCTGCAGTATGTGTGCGGCTGACTTACTGGGTTGTAGTAAACACTTGTTTCGCGCACTTTGCAGATAGATTCCGTATTACTTTGTTACCTGCTGCTTGTCTTTTTGAAACCGTTCACATGCGCGCCTTATTATAACTATATTTATAATTATACGTTGTCTTCAAAACTTTAGGATGTTGATAACAGGTTGAAGACCTTGAGTTATTATTATTATTATCTTGCGACTATGTAGCCGGTGTGAAAGTTACTATGGTTCAGTGTCTAGGAGAATGAGAATTTGCATTGCTTTTAATGCTAATAGCACTCACTTTACTGGGTTATAACTTAGCTTCAGGAACATGAGCAAAGTGTGAGTGGAGCATCTTGAAAGTTTGTAGATAGAAAAGCCTGTAGTGTCATCCGGATAAAAGGAAAGGGTATACCCCCTTGACTACAGTCAGTTCTTGTCACTGCCTATCTTTTAAGTTTCCCGAAGGCATTGCTCTTCATCTGGCTACTTAGACCAGAGATCTGGAAGCAATATTTGACTCTTCCTCTCCCAACTGCTCACTTTTTTTTTTTTTTTTTTTCGAGACAAGGTTTCTCTGTGTAGCTTTGCGCCTTTCCTGGATCTCGCTCTGTAGACCAGGCTGGCCTCGAATTCACAGAGATCCGCCTGCCTCTGCCTCCTGAGTGCTGGGATTAAAGGTGAGCGCCACCACTGCCCGACCCAACTGCTCACTTCTAGTTAGATTCTGCACTATTTCCCCATTCCTGATCTCTGACTTAATTAAGGCCCTTAATGTTCATTGCCCAGACTGTTTCAAATTGTTTCATCTCTGAATTGTCTTTCTTGATCTTGCCGTTACAATTATTATATTTGTATTGCTGGAACCAATAGTTTGAAGAGTGACACTTCAAAAATAACAGTAAGAACCTGCCATTTTTTGCCTTAGTTTCCATTGGATCCTATTATTTTAAAGATGAAATTCAAACTCCTTAGACCTTTCTCAGGAAGATCCACTTCACCCATTTTACCATCACACTATTCTCTTTATGCTGTGCTTGGCTGATGTTCTTGGTTTGTTCAGGGAACAGTGAAAGATTCAGAGGTGAGAAAGAGCAGGATATTTGAGAAACAGCTTCAAAGCTCAGTTTTTTTTTTCTTTTCTTTTGTTTCTTTGTTTGTTTTTTCGAGACAGGGTTTCTCTGTGTAGCTTTGTGCCTTTCCTGGAACTCACTCTGTAGCCCAGGCTGGCCTCGAACTCACAGAGATCCGCCTGGCTCTGCCCCCCGAGTGCTGGGATTAAAGGCGTGCGCCACCACCGCTCGGCTAAAGCTCAGTTTTTGTCCTTATGGAGCATTCATGAAAGATTGAAGAGAGGAAGGAGGAGGTACAGAAAGTGAATGGATTGTTGATTCCTATAAACAGCAACTCTGTGGTGGTGGTGGTGAGGAAGGCTGCTGTGAATTGATCTCAGGGCCTCACACATGCTAAGCGTGGACCACTCAGCCTGCGTCCCCAGCACAGCCTCAGTGTTCTGCTTAATCTAGTCAGATGTGAAGACATCCAGTGCTTCTCTTGTGCCCTCACACTTGACATTTAATTCATTATTAAATCGAGTCAGTGCTAGGCTAGTGTCTTGTTTTTTGTTTTCCTTGCAGATCTTGATATTTCTCAACACTTATACTTGCTCTTCTGACCTAACCTGTCACTGTCTCTTAACCTGGATGGTTGCTTTAGTTTCTTAATTTTTTTTTTTTTTTTTTCTAGACACAGTTTCTCCGTGTAATCTTGGCTGTCCTGGAGCTCGATCTGTAGACCAACCTGGTCTCAAATTTACCAACACCTGCCTGCCTCTGCCTTCCAAGTAGCACTGGGTTTAAAGGTGTGCATTACCACCACCTGGCTTAAATTTTTTTTTTTTTTAAACATTTTTTAGTTACTTACGTGCATTGGTGTTCTGCCTGGATGTATGTCTGTATGAATATGTCAGATCCCCTAGGACTGGAGACAGTTGTAAGCTTACCATGTAGGAACTGGGAATTGAATCCCGGGTCCTTTGTAAGAGCGGCCAGTGTTCTTAACTGCCGAGCCATCTCTCCAGCCCCGGTTGCTTTAGTTTCATATTTTTCCTCCTACTGTTGCCTCCTTTGTTTAATTTGTTCTTTGCTTAGCAACAAAATAATGCTTTCATTTTTTTTTTTTTTTTTTTTTTTTGGTTTTTCGAGACAGGGTTTCTCTGTGTAGCTTTGCGCCTTTCCTGGGACTCACTTGGTAGCCCAGGCTGGCCTCAAACTCACAGAGATCCGCCTGGCTCTGCCTCCCGAGTGCTGGGATTAAAGGCGTGCGCCACCACTGCTTTCATTTTTTAACACACACACACACACACACACACACACACACACACACACAGGATCTCTTAGTCAAGGCTGGCTTTGAACTGCTGGTCTAACTGCCTTCACCTCTTGAGTGCTGGCATTACATGCCTGGCTCTGAGTGATACTTTAAAACAGTCATGAGGTTGTGTCACTCGTTGTTTAAGAATCTTTCAGTAGCCTTTACTTTTTTTTATTATTTATTTTTATGTGTATTGGTGTTTTGCCTGCATGTGTGTCTGTGTGAGTACCAGATCCCCTGGAATTGGAGATGTGAGCTGCCATGTGGGTGTTGGAAATTGAACCCGGGTCTGGAAGAGCAGGCAGTGAGTACTCTTAACCATTTTCCTGGAACTCACTTGGTAGCCCAGGCTGGCCTCGAACTCACAGAGATCCGCCTGGCTCTGCCTCCCGAGTGGTGGGATTTAAAGGCGTGCGCCACCACCACCCGGCCTTTTTCTATTTTTATTTTCTGTTTTCTTGTAAGAAAGTGTATTTATGGAGCTGGAGAGATGCTCAGTGGTGGAAAGCACCTGCTGTTCTTTCAGAGGACCTGGATTCAATTTCTAGCATCCACGTGGCTCACAGCTGCCTGTAACTCCAGTTCTAGGGGATCTGATACCCGTTTCTGGTTGCATAGGTGCCTGCACACATGAGATGCACATACATATACTCAGGCATATGCATATGTACATAAATAAAGTAATTAAAAGTATGCAGTTAGCGGTGGGAGTCTGCTGGAAGTGAGGGATCTTTCCTTAGCCTTAGTAGCCGGCACTGCAGGGGTCTGCCACCATGTGTGGCCTAGTAGCTTTTCCTCTTCCTCAGAGTAAAAGGTAGTCAGTGTAAGAGCCCCTGAAGTTCTCCATGTCTGACTGCTTTGTTATGTCTCTGATCTTGTCCCATGGCACTCTCTTGAGTCTTGTCTTTTCTTTCCTCTTCTCTTTGGGACAAAGTCTCACTGTGTAGTCCTGGCTGGCCTGGAACTAACTCTGCTAGCTTCTGCCTCCTGAGTGCTGGGATTAAGTTGTGTGCTACTACACCTGGTGTGCTCTCTTTAACTTGTTTAACTATTCCTTGCTGCTATCCCTCCATGTGCCAGTTCAGATTCCTTCCCATGAGTTTACTCTTGTGCCGTTTGCCTGGAAGGTCTCCCCTGTATGTCCACATGGTTCCTGATTTTATTTTCTTCATGGGTCTCTAAAACTGTTACTTTATTAATGAGCTTTGCTAGTTGTCTGATATAAAATGTCAAACTTCTCATTTGCTCTTTTTTTTCTGAGCTGGTTGTCTCCTGTCCAGTACTTGACCCATTGTGCATTTCTTCATTTGCCTATGAGCTCTTCCTTGACCAGATATAAGCTGTCCTCTGGGAGCATAGCCTCTGCTTTTGACTGCTGAGCCGTCACGCCAGTCCTTTTTTTTGGTTTTTTGAGACGGTTTCTCTGTGTAGTTTTGGTGCCTGTCCTGGAACTCACTCTGTAGCCCAGGCTGGCCTTGAACTCACAGAGATCCGCCTGGCTCTGCCTCCCGAGTGCTGGCATTAAAGGCATGCGCCACCACCACCACCCGGCAACGCTAGTCCTTTTGACAGGGTTTTTTTCTTTGTAGCCCAGGCCTCAAACCCATGGGGATCCTCATGCCTCAGCCTCCCAAGTACTGTGCACGAATCACCATGTGTGGCATCCTTTCCAGTCTTCCCCTGTACATGTACTGTAGCGATATAGTTCATTTTCTCCTTCTAATTAAATATGTGTTTAAATTGCTGAGTCCCCCCCCCCCACCCCCCACACACATAGAAATAAAATACAAGCTGCTTACTAAGCTTAATTTTTGATTTGGTACTATTCTAGCCACTACCGCAAACGATCGGCATCGCGAGGACGTTCTGGAAGTCGGTCTAGGAGTCGCTCACCCTCTGACAAAAGAAGTAAACGTGGAGATGACAGACGTTCTAGGAGTAGAGAGAGAGATAGAAGGAGAGAGAGGTCTCGGAGTAGGGACAAAAGAAGATCACGGTCAAGGGACAGGAAGCGCCTGAGGTAAGACATTCATCTCTGAAGAACCAATCATCTTGGGGCCTTACTAGATAAGTTGGGCCTCTCCAAAGGTGTTCTGGTTTGGAATTTAGTGGCCCATTTGTAGGCCTCCTGCTTCCCCATTGTTTGATTAGACAGAGGCTTTGTCTTAAGCAATATTTTTAAGCTTAGAAATTTAGATTGTATTTTCTGAAATCCAGAGAGAACCCTTGAAGTCCCGAGAAAGACGGAAATGAGATAGTGTTTTGTTTATGGAGGTTTTATTTGATTCTGCTGGAGAGGCTGACCATCGCGTTGAGAGTACAGTGGAAAGAAACAGGAAGAGCCCTCTTTGCAGTTTGTTTTAAGCTACTTTAACGGCTGTTCTTAGATTTAAACTGGAAAAGCATTCATGACTTTTCATTTTACATTTACTTACGTATTTATTGACACTACTGTCAATAGTTACAACCCTCCTCTGAGTGAAATGCCTTTAAAACAGTTTTCCTTCCCCATTCATTTTTTTTTTCTTACTAAACCAGGAAAGCAAGACATAGTTAGACTGTAACTAGCTCTGTAGCCCAGGCTGGCCTGGAACTCACAGAGATCCGTCTGCCTCTGCCTCCCCAGTGCTGGGGTAAAGGGTGCATGCCACCATGACCCACAATTATTCATTTTTCTGTTTAAAGTGTTCTATCTTTGGGTAGTAGAAGCCAGTTAGGTTCCTTGGTTGTTCTGACATTTGATAACTTCCTTGCATGTTGATGTGACAAGATAGGTTGGAAGGTGAGAATACTTTGGTATTAATACCTGGTATTCTAGACAGATGGAGCATTTTGCCTAGTTCAGTTTCATATTCAGTGTCCACGGACAGTTTCCCACAGTTCAGTCAAGTATGTGTTAAGTGAATTGATTGTTTAACATTTTGATCTTTGAGTTTTGTTTTGTTTTGTTTTTGAGACAGGGTTTCTCTGTGTAGCTTTGGAACCTGTCCTAGAACTCGCTCTGTAGACCAGGCTGGCCTCAAACTCACAGAGATCCGCCTGCCTCTGCCCTTGAGTGCTGGGATCAAAGGTGTGTCCCATCACCACCCGGCGATCTTTGAGTTTTTATATGAAAATAAAATTGTAAGATTTTTAGATCAAGGATTTTGAGGCTGAGCATGGTTGTATGCACCTTTAATCTGAGCACTAGGGAGTCAGAGGCAGGTGGATCTCTTGTGTTCCAAGCCAGTGAGACTCAAAAAAAATTAAGAGTATATAGTGAATTTTCCGTGTTTTGTAGAGGATGGAAGTGGGATGTGTGGAGTTGGGGGTGTCTGCCCTTTGTCATGTAACTAGTGGCTCACAGGAAGAATATTGCCTCCTAATCTTCAGATTATGGTCTTGTAGCTCAGGTTCTTCGAATCTCCTTACTTGGGTTCCCCCACGTCTGGGATTAGGGTCTTGCACAGCTCAGGGAGTGCTCCAGTGCTGCTCTGCAGCCCCAGGCGAGGGCTGTCTGTGAGAATTGGCTTTGGTGCTATAGGTGGTAGATTTAAAGTATTTATTGTTACAACTTGTTATGTTTGTTAGCAGACATCGTTATGGAACGTGTATAGTCACGCTTCCATTCATCTTCATAAGAACTGGCTTTACTTGTGTCCAGTTTAGCTGAATTGGTAGCTAATTAAAAATGTTATCTACTGGTGAAATTATTAAGGCCACTCCACACTCCACATAGTTAAAAGGGAGGTTTATTTTGTGGGGTAACTTGCAAGTGAAGGGATAGGTAACAGGGTCTGGGAAAGGTGTAGTGCAGTCTGGCGGTGTTCTCTGGAGAACTCTGCTCGGTCTACCTCCAGCGTCCAGGGTCCAGGAACCAAGAGAGCCGGCACATCCGGATCTCGGGTCTTCAGGGTCCTCAGGATCCTCTCTTGGCGCCACCTTGTTGGCGTGACAGTTACCGAAGCCTCAGTGGGGGTTGGAACTTCCAGATCAAAGCTGAAATGGCTACCCACTACAGCTACCTCTAATAATGATCCTAATTTTAAGAAACTTTTTTTTTTTTTTTTTTGGTTTTTGGAGACAGGGTTTCTCTGTGTAGCTTTGCGCCTTTCCTGGAACTCACTTGGTAGCCCAGGCTGGCCTCGAACTCACAGAGATCCGCCTGGCTCTGCCTCCCGAGTGCTGGGATTAAAGGCGTGCGCCACCACCGCCCGGCAAGAAACTTTTTATTGCAGGACAGTCATAATCTGAAATAATAACTCCCTTTGGCCACAAAATAAATGAACTCTCCCTTTTAGGCGTTCCAGAAGTAGAGAACGAGACAGAAGCCGAGAGAGAAGAAGATCTCGGAGCCGAGATAGGAGGCGCTCAAGGAGTAGAAGCCGGGGTCGGCGATCCCGGTCCTCCAGTCCTGGCAGCAAAAGCAAGAAGGCTGAGAACAGGTAACCCTGTCATTGACCACATCTGCTGTCCAGTTCATACTCATCAGGAATTAGAGTTTGACTCTCGCTGTGAACTGTTGCCAGAACGTTTATTTATTGGATTATGGGGCTTATAATTCAGTTGGAGAATAGCAAATTGTACTGGTTTTAAACTCTACACTGTACTCTTATTTCGTATATATTATTAATGGTCAGAACTTTTGTAACCATCTTTGTGGGAATTCAGTGTCTTTTGTGGAGGCAGTGATGAATATTGAAGTGGGCATGCTGGTTGCCACGCTAGGCAAGCCCTCGCTATTCAGTTATGTCAGTTTCTGTTCCTTTGCAATTGTTTTCTTAGATGGTTAAGATATTTCTTAATAATGTATATGTACCTGTGTAGGTATGTGTTCATGAGTGTAGGTGCCAAAGGAGGCAGGAAGGCCTCAGATCCTCAGAGCTGGAGTTACAAGTGGTTGTGAGCCACCTGCTGGGGGTGCTGGGAATGGAACTCCTTTGCAAGAGCAGTGAGTGGACTTAACCACTGTGTCAACTCATTGCTGTTTGGAAAGTGTGGCCTTTGCTTGTGTAAGTTAAATGTGTATATTTCTTGTGATGCTGGTAACACTCAGGTGAAATGCCTCCTGTCAGACCGTGTGCTTGCTCTTCTCAGTCTCCTGTCACCGTCACTGCTTCTTCCCAGCAGCCAAGAACGTGGATGTGTTGACTTTTACTTGTTTACCCTTCCTGTTTTATTCTGTTGTTGTTGCCTCTCCCAGATTGTTTGTTTTACTTTTTAAGTTGTACTTTTATTTTACCAAGGCCAGTGTAATACTGTTGGGATTTCATGAAATAAAAAATAAACCTTAGTCCTAGTACTTGGGAGGCAGAGGCAGGGGGTTCTCTCTGTTTGAGATCAGTCTGGTCTGCATAAAGTTCCAGGACAATCAGGGCTCTGTAGAGAGAGCCTGTCTCAACAAAAAACAAAACAAAACAAAAAAAGGAAAAGGAAAGAAAGTGAAATGGAGGACTTATAGAATACTGAATTTTGTCTCTGTGGATGTTTTTGCCTGCATGTATCTGTCTGTACAGTGTGTGCATATCTGGTGCCCATGGATATCAGAAGAGGGTGCAGGATCCCTTAAAAAGAAAACCACGGGTGATTGTGAACTGACATATGGGTATTGGGATTCAAACCAGAGTCCTAGAAGAGCAGTTGGCGCTTTCAGCCACTCAGCCATCTCTCTAACCCCTGTTTTATCTCTTGACCTTGGTTATGGGAGTGTGGATATCTATTTTATGATGATTTCAAATTAATATTCCATTCTCTTGTCCTAACTTTTTTGTTGTTGTTGTTGTTTTTGTTTTTTGAGACAGGGTTTCTCTGTGTATTTTCGGTACCTGTCCTGTATCTCACTCTGTAGACCAGGCTGGCCTCGAACTCACAGATACTCACCTGGCTTTGCTTCCTGAGTGTTGGGATTAAAGGCATTCGCCACCACTGCCCAGCCTAACTTATTTATTTATTGAGGTAGGATCTTGCTATGCAGTCCTGGTTGGCCTGGTTGAAAAGTATTATTTCACTTTCTTAGCATTTTGTCTTGCTGGGTGAAGCCACTACTGACTTTTCTTTATTGTTTTACCACCTATGTGTACATCTTAGCTTACTTGGTTTTTAACTTCATGTGAATGGAGTTCTATGTTCTTTGTTCAGCATTGTTTGAGATGCGTCTGTGTTGCTTCTGTTTGTAGTCAAATGTTTCTCTCCCATCCGCCAGTTTCCAAATAACCACTCAGAGGCTTAATATTTATAAATGCTTGGCCGATAGCTTAGGCTTGTTACTAGCTAACTCTTACACTTAAATTAAGCCATAATTCTTATCTATGTTTAGCCACATGGTCTTGGTACCTTTTCTCAGTACGGCATTCTCATCTTGCTTCTCTGTGTTTGCCTGAAACTCTCTGACTCTGCCCTTCCTTTTCCCAGAATTCTCCTAGTCTGGCTCTCACACTCAATCTCTTCCTGCCCAGCTATTGGCCAATCACCTTTTTATTAGCCAGTGAGGGTAATACATATTCATAGTGTACAAAAAGATTGTTTCACAGCATCTGTCAGTAATTGTTTTGTTCCCGAATAGTGTTCTGTGGGATCACTATATCAGAACTTCCTGTTCTACTGAAGTAGATGTGTGGCTAGGCTTTGAGGGCCTTGAGCTCTTTTTTCTCATTTCCTTTTTCCTAGGATGTTGGCATCAAACCCCAAACCTTGTGCTTTATAGGCAGGTGTTTTGGGCCTGAGCTAAAGCTATGGCCTATGGCTTTTTAGACAGGGTCTTGGTATGTGTACCTCAGACTGGCCCTGAATTCCTGACCTCCTCCTGCAGCCTCCTGAATGCTGGTGAGTATCCATCCCTGTGTACTACTGCCCTAGCATACCTGCATGTGAGCTTTCGTAGGAAATAGATCTGGAAGTGAAACTGCTTGGCCATCGACACAGCTCTGCTTTTAACTAGGTGATGGCAAGTTGCTTTACAGAGAGTTTGTATTTCTACCCCACCACCAGTGTGAGAAATCTCTTGCTTCACACTTTTCCCATTGTCTAAAATTGCCAGTCTTTTATGTTTCTGTAAGTTGATCAGATAGATATTTAATAATATTCTGGTTTTTTTGTTACATTTTTTTTTTTCTTTTAAGAATTGGAAAGAAACCGGGCGGTGGTGGTACACGCCTTTAATCCCAGCACTTGGAAGGCAGAGGCAGGAGGATCTCTGTGAGTTTGAGGCCCTCCTGGGCTACAGAATGAGTTCCAGGAAAGGTGCAAAGCTACACAGAAACCCTGTCTTGGGGGGAAAAAAAAAAAAAAAAAAGAGTTGGAAAGAAGTTCATTACAGAGAGAAACTAAATACTCTTGTTGATTGTGGATTAGATGGCATATGCTTTTAATCCCCATGCTCAGGAGGCAGAGGCAGGTGGATCTTTGAGTTCAAGGCCAGCCTGGTCTACAGAGTTAGTTCCAAGACAGCCAGGGCTATACAGAGAAATCTGTCTCAAAAAGCCAAAAAACAAACCACTCACCCCACAAAAAAAAGTTGATTGTGGGCTTCTCAAGAGAGAGATGCCTTATTGTGGCTTTAATGTGCAACTTTCTGATTGCTATTGAGATTGGATATTTTTTGCATCTTTATCGGCCATTTGGTTTCTTTTCTGAAGTTCATGTTTATATCTTTTTTTTAAAACATTTATTTATGTGATTATACAGTATCCCGTCTGCATATGTCCCTGCATGTCATAAGAGGACACCAGATCTCATTATAGATTGTTGTGAGCCACCATGTGGTTGCTGGGAATTGAACTCATGACCTCTGGAAGAGCAGCCAGTACTCTTAACCTCTGAGCCATCTCTCCAGCCCTCATGTTCATATCTTATACAAATTTTTTATTACTATTTAATTTTTATATATACAAGTGTTTGCCTGCATGTGTGTATATGCCCCACTTGTGTGCCTTGTGCTGAGGTCAGAAGAGAGCATCAGATCCTCTGGAACTGGAGTTATACATTGTTTGGGTGCTGGGAACCAAACCCAGGATCTCTGTAAGAGCAACAGGTGCTCTTGATGATACCTCAACCTTCTCTCCATCTTTTTTTTTTTCCCCTCATTTTCTTTTTGGATGATTTCTCTTCTAAAATTTCATTTATAGGGATTCTTTTTATTTTTTTACTCCATAATGGTACTGGTTGATATTTTTTTGTCCAAAAGGCTTGGGACCAGAAGTGTTTTCGGGTTGAGACTTCCTTATTTTGTTATTTACTTATGTGTAATGAAAGCTGTCTTAGGAATGATGTCCACGTCTAGCCAAAGAATTGATTTTATGTTTTACGAGCATCTTGCACAGCCTGGAAGTAGGGTTTGTTGTTTGATTTTGTGCTGCTGCTGGAGCTTGGTCCAGTGCCATGCACAGGCTAAGCAGGTGCCCTCCTACTAAGCTACACCCCATCCCTCTGAAGGTAGTTTTATGCTGTATTTTTAGTGTGTATGCACAGTTACAACCTGGTGTGTGTAGTTAGATATAAAACTTCCTACTTGAGAGGTTATGTACACAAATTTCAGATTTTGGATTTCTGATTATGGCTTTTCAATTTGTGCTTGTGATAGACAGTGATTTTCGGAATTATAAGTCTGATTCAGGGTGTAGTGGCACACACACCTTTTTTAAAAAATTTTTTTTTAAATTTTTTTATGTTTTTTTGAGACAGGGTTTCTTTGGAGCCTGTCCTAGAACTTGCTCTATAGACCAGGCTGGCCTCGAACTCAGGGAGATCTGCCTGCCTCTGCTTCCCGAGTGCTGGGATTAAACGTGGCATTAAAGAGTGAGATCCAGGACAGGCACCAAAAAACTACCAAAACTACACAGAGGAAACCCTGTCTTGAAAAACAAAAATCCAAATGAAAATCTGACAACGGTAGCATAGGAAAAGAACATTATATTTCACCTAAACAAAGATTAACATACTAAATACAATTGTATATATATCTAAGTAGCATAATGAACAAATTGAGTTTATTTCAAGAAAGGAAAATTAGTTTAACATTAGAAAATCAGTGTGATACTCTGATTTAAGGAGAAAAGTCATTATTTAATCCAGAATAAAGTCTTTCTTTCTTTCTTTCTTTCTTTCTTTCTTTCTTTCTTTCTTTCCTTCCTTCCTTCCTTCCTTCCTTCCTTCCTTCCTTCCTTCCTTTCTTCCTTTCTATTTTTTTTTTTTTTTTTTTCTGAGATAGGGCTTCTCTGTGTAGCCCTGGCTATCCTGGAACTTGCTATGTAGACCAGGCTGGCCTCAAACTCAGAGAGATCTGCCTGCCTCTGTCTCTTGAGTGCTGGGATTAAAGGAGAGAGCCACCACTGCCCAGCCTTTTCTTTTTTTAAGTAAGTGTGTGTGTGTGTGTGTGTGTGTGTGTGTGTGTGTGTTGTATATGTGCATGTGTATCTACTTGCCTATGTGTGCACATGTAAAGACCAGTACTTTGATGTCTCCCTTAATGTTCCCCATCTTACTTATTTACTTTTTAAAATTTATTTATTATGTGTACAGTGTTCTGCCTGCATGTATGCCTGCACACCAGAAGAGGGCACCAGATCTCATTACAGGTGATTGTGAGCCACTATGTGGTTTCTGGGAATTGAACTCAGGACTTCTGGAAGAGCAGCCAGTACTCTTAATCACAGCCATCTCTCCAGTCTTCCATCTTATTTTTTAAGAGAGTGTCTTCCTGAATGTGGCCTGGAAGTTTCCAGTAAATTCCCAGAAACTTATGTCATGCCTAGCTTTCACCTGGGGGCTGTGGCTCCATACTCAGGTTCTCAGGCCTGTGCAGCAATCAGTTTACCTACTAAGCTGTCTTTCCAACCCATTTTATCAAATTTAATGTATCGATGCTTTTGAACTTCTTAGCAGACATGAATAGAAGGATATTTTACAAACTGATTGTAAGGTTAGCGATAGGGCTGAGTAGTGATGGCCCAGGTTAGCCCAGCCCCAAGCACCCAGGTTAATAAAGGTAGGCCAAGGTGTGTACTTGTAATCCCAGAGCTATGGAGGAGGCAGGCTTAGCAGAGGGTCTTGCTGGCCAGCCAGCCTAGTCTTGTCTCAACAAATAAGGTCAACGGCTCCCAAGGAATGCTACCCCCATTGTCCTTGGGACTCTACTACACATATGCTTGCACACACATGGACACATGGGTACACACACCCTACACTCATGAACACACATTAGAAATACAAAGGACGTAATCTGAAAAACAAGATTGGAAGACTCCTTGTGCCATGTCCATAAAGACATGTCATAAAGTCGCAGTCTCAGAAAGTTGCTTACAAAGTCTCGGTCAGTGTTATGTGTCTGCTTAGAGATGGGTAAATAGACCCGTGAAAGAACATAAGAGAGCCTGTGGGCAGCTGTGTACAGAGAACCATTTGGTAAGTGACAGGTGACACTGCAGTGTGTGGAGAAGTTCTTAAGATAAAGGCCCGAGGGACATTTGTTACTCTAATAAGATAGGAACACCTTCACTGTGTTCACAGAAAGCAGTCCTGGGCAGAATAAAGAGCAAATGACATGGCAGAAAAAAGTTAGCTGGTAATTCTTACAGTTTGTGTTTGGAGACCATCTTTTTCATCTCTGAGTATCTTTGTCAGATCTGAAAGGATGTCTAGAAATCACTCAGAAACACCAATCATGAACGGAATAGGAGAGAGTGGATATTTTTATTTTAGGTATTGAGTGTTTTGCCTGCATATATACGTGTCTGGATTTCACATACATATGGGACCTTGAGAGGCCAGAAGAGATCCCTTGCAACTGGTGTTAGCAGTGGTTGTATGCTCCATGTGGGTGCTGGGAACTGAACTTGGGTCTCTTCAAGAGCAGCAGTGCGCCTAACAGCTGAGCCAACTCTCTAGTCTGACGTTGACTAATTTTATATCATTAAAATTAAACCATTTTGTTATTAGAGGCATAAGTCAAATTGTAAGCCCATTGTAATTTTAGTATTATACAGACATGAATTATTGAAATTTTACAGTCCTGTCTAGATTTTGTAATTGTTTTTCTTAGACAAATTTCCAAATGTTTAATAATGTTTTCTATTAGTGCTAAAAGATTTACTTTTCTCATAGTCCAGGTATTTATTATTGGAATATGACATGTGCTGATTATTGAAGAAATAAGAAAATGAGATCCAGTCTGTTAATCTAAAATGAATATCATAGGACCTTGAGATGGCTCAGTGGTAAAGGTGCTTGCTGTTGAGGCTCGAGCTGACTGATCCCTGGTTCCCAGTGTAGGAGAGACATGACTCCTGCAAGTTGTTCCCTGACCTCCACAGGGGTTGTCACACGCACATACGTTACTAAGTAAATGTCATAAAGTGAGGAAGAAATGATTCTTGGATTTCCAATGATAGTGTCTTACTCTCTTTTGTTCTCTGGCAGGTCTAGGTCCAAAGAGAAGGCAGAAGGTGGGGACAGTTCCAAAGAGAAGAAGAAAGACAAAGATGACAAGGAGGATGAGAAGGAAAAGGACGCTGGGGTAGGTTCGAATCCAGACAGTTCTGTAATGGCAGGCTTGTTTTCACAACAGAATTCTTTCTTTTCTCTTTTTTCTCTTTTGGTTTTTTGAGACCGTGCAGCCCTGGCTGTCCTGGACAGCTTGTAGACCAGGCTGGCTTTGAAGTCACAGAGATTTGCCTGCCTCTGCCTCCTGAGTCCTTGGATTAAAGGCGTGCACCACCACCCCCTGGCAATAATTATTTCTTAATGATACTCTTTATCTTTATTTTTACTTTTAAGTAATTTATAACTAATATAAAATAAACAGGAAGATAAAAGTCTTGAATCCTGAAAAACATTTCGTATTTATGTTAATCTGTTTTTAATTAGGAAGTATGACCAATCCATGTAAATAGTACCGAATTGGCCTAAAAAGTATATACAAATTTAGACTGAAGAATTTAGGCATCATCGGCAGCAGTGGCGCCCACCTTTAATCCCAGCACTCGGGAGGCAGAGCCAGGCAGATCTCTGTGAGTTCGAGGCCAGCCTAATCTACAGAGTGAGATCCAGGACAGGCACCAAAAGTACGCAGAGAAACCCTGTCTTGAAAAACAAAAACAAAAACTAAAAAAAAGAGTTTAGGCATCTAGGACCAACACAGTGGTTTAGCTGGAAAAGCAGTTATCAGAGAAGCCCGGGGCCTGAGTCTGAACAAAGAACCCATGAGAAGGTGGGAAGAAGAGGGCAGATAGCGTGTTTTCTTTTGACTGTACACTCATACTGTGGCCTATTACAGACTTGAATGTGTAAATAAATGAAAAGGGTTAAGGCATACAATGGTGCACTTTTTCTTCCTTCCTTCTTTGCCAATGTGGGGATGTCAAAATTTATTTTCATCAATCTAATAGGACATAATTGATAATGGTATGGGTGTAGTTGGACTTTCTTTGGGCCACCAGCTCACAACAACATTGAGACTTTTTAATTATGAAAGCTTAGCCTTAGCTTAGGCTTTTTCCCAGCCAGCTCTTATAACTCAAATTTGTGTTCTGTCACTTGGCTTGGTTACCTCTCCTCTGTATAGTAAGCCTGACTTCTTCAGTGTCTTCACTGGTGTCCTGCCTCCCTTCTTCCCAGAGTCCTCTCTCTCCCGGAAGTCCCACCTATTCTTTTCCTGCCTATCTATTGGTTTTTTAGTTTTTTATTAAACTAATCAGAAGGCCTCTTAGGCAGAGATACATCTTTTTTTTTTCTTCGAGACAGGGTTTCTCTGTGTAGTTTTGGTGCCTGTCCTGAATCTCGCTCTGTAGACCAGGCTGGCCTCGAACTCACAGAGATCCATCCACCTTGCTCTGCCTCCCGAGTGCTGGGATTAAAGGCTTGCGCCACCACCTCCCGGCAACACACATCTTTACAGAATACAAAAAGATTATCCCACAACATACGTTTTTTGTTTTTGTTTTTTTTTTAAATTTTGGATTATTTTATGTGTATGTCTGTGTACCTCTAGTGTACCTGGTGCCTGCAGAGGCCAGAATAGAGTGCCAGATCTTCAGGGACTGGAGTTAACATGGTTATGAGTCACCATGTCGATGCTGGGAATCAAACAAGTTCTCTGGAAGAGTAGCCAGTGCTCTTAACCGCTGAGCCAACTCCCCAGCCCCATCTTCCGGGTTTCTTTACTAAAAGTGCTTTGTGTTCTGACTCTTCCTTCCTCTCTTTCCATCCCTCCTCTCCTCACTCTGTTTCTTTCTCAGAGTCTTGCTGTATATAGCTCAGGCTGGCCTGGAGCTAGCCCTAGCCTCCTGGGGCTACAGGTGCTAATGACCAAGTCTGGCTTTGTGATTCCCAAATATGTTTTAAATTATATTACGTTTTGTGGGACTTACACACATGGCATGCCATGACACAAGTCTCGCTAACTTCAAGAGTTAGTTCTCCACTTCACCATGTGAGTTATGGGGATTGAACAGATGATCGCTTTTGGCAGCAAGTGCCTTTGTCCCCTGAGCCATCCTGCGGGCCTTGCCCTAATAGAACAGGAGCATGGTATAAAGATGGGTGACGACTAAACCTGATTTGCATTTTGGAAAGTGTGCACACATCCATTTTTCTTTTTGAATATTTTGGAGAACTTACTTAGAAGCGCATGTGGAGTATACTTGCTAATTCTGATTTTGATTTTCCCTCCTTTTTCTTTTTTTCTTTCCCTCCCCAAAGAACTTTGACCAGAATAAACTGGAGGAAGAAATGAGAAAACGAAAAGAAAGAGTTGAAAAATGGCGAGAAGAACAGCGTAAAAAGGCCATGGAAAACATAGGGGAACTGAAGAAGGAAATTGAAGAAATGAAACAAGGGAAAAAGTGGAGTTTAGAAGATGACGATGGTATATTTGGGGTGTGGGGGCACTTTTTTAAAACATTGTGGCGAATAAGCAGAATGTTGTATTTACATTTTAGCATTTTCGCCCGTCCCCCGTCGAACTGAGGGTCAAAGCTTTGGGCGTGTGTATCAGATGCTCCAGCACTGAGCTGCTTTGGGTGTGTGTATCAGATGCTCCAGCACTGAGCTGCTTCCCTAGTTGCACTTGAATCAGTTCAGGCCTAGAATGTGAAGTGTGGTTCTTCACCGTACGTTCAGTGCTGATAGCCCTCACCACTGTCCTTTCCAGAGCTTTCTTCATCCCAGGTGGAAACTTCACCCACTGACGAGCTCACCGTCCGCCTCCACCAGCCCTTGTACCTTACTCTGCTTTCTGTCCTGGAGGAGAATCTGCCCATGTTCCTCACATTGCAGCCATACTGTTGGTGCCTTCTTGTGTCTGGCTGTTTAGTTTAGCATGCTGTCTTGAAGGTTCATTCATATTGTAGCATGCTCTACTTTCTTCTACATGGCTGAGTAATAACCCAGTATATGTACATGACTGAACTCTGCCTCCCAAGCACTGGAATTAAAGGCGTGGGCCATTATGCCTGGAAATGCTTTGTTTTCCTGTTTAAGACAGGGTTCCTTTTTCTAACCTAGGCAGGCCTTGAGTTTGTGATTTTTCCTCCTTCAGTCTCCCAAACATCGGGATTATGGCTTGTGCTACTGTGCCCAGTTTATGCCATGTTTTATCATCTACTCACTTGCTATTAGCTATTTGAGTTGTTTCTGCCATCTGTTTTTTATTGTGACTAATGTTCCTGTGAGCATTAGTATGCACAGAAATATTTGAGTTTCTGTTTACAACTTGTTCTTTTTTTTTTTTTTTTTGTAAATCTATTTACTTAGAAGTAGATTTGCTGGATTCATGGTAAGATTCTTGAAGTTTTAGATACAGGGTCTCACTGTGCTGTCTAAGCTTGCCAGGAGTTTCTGCACTCAAGTGACTCTTCCCTTAACCCTCTGAGTAGTTGGGACTGTAGGGGTAAGCCACTGTGCCTGGCCATATGGAGATTGTCCAAGGCCTCCTTCAATGGATGCTGTCTCCTACGAATCACTGATCTGACTTGAGAGCACACAGTTGTGCACTTAAGGAGTTCGCAGATGGAGCTAGTGCATTTGCTGCCCCTGTAACCGTTCATGAGAGTCAGCGCCCCCTGGTGGTTCCCCATCATCCAGAATTCCAGCTCCAGGGATTCAGCCCCTCCTCTGATCTTCACGAGCACCAAGGCACACGTGTGCACATACACGTTTGTCTTTAAAGAGATAAACACATCTCTAACTGTGTATGATTTAGGAGAGAAATACTTTCCTCCTGTTGCATGTTGTGCTTCTGAGCCTTGAACCTAGGGCTGAGCACGTACCATCAGAGCACTACCTTATACTCCAGCCCATCCCATTTCTGATTTTAGTGAGTGAAGATTGTGATATCTTACAGAAAATAGAGTTTTGATCCATTTTCGGTGACAGTTCCTTTCTCAGTTAGGATTTCTATTGCTGTGAAGAGACACCATGACCACGGCAACTCTTTTTTTTTTTTGGGGGGGGGGTGTTTCGAGAGGGTTTCTCTGTGTATTTTTGGTGCCTGTCCTGGATCTTGCTCTGTAGACCAGGCTGGCCTCGAACTCACAGAGATCTACCTGCCTCTGCTTCCTGAGTGCTGAGATTAAAAGCATGCACCACCTCCTGGCTTATTTATTTACTTATTTTTTGGTTTTCTTTTACCCCTCTTAAGTGATTTATTAGTATTTTTTTGCTCACTGCTACTTAACAGTAATTCATGCATTATTAGAAATGTAAGACCTTCCACGTGTGAGCACTTGGGCTGTGCCTAGGAGCGAATTATAACCCAGAAGAGGGACATTTGCACAGTGGGAAAAAAAAATTGATGGAAGTCATAGAATGGATATGGCATGTCTTCTCTTTAAAAAAATAATTGTAAAATTATTTGATGTGCTTGTGTGTGACTGCATTCACATGCTTACATACACACATGCAGAGGTCCGAGAACGGGTTCCAGGAGTCATTTCTCCTTCTACTGTGTGGGGTGTGGGTTGACCTGGTTGACAGGCTTGTGCAGCAAGAGCCTTCACCCACTGAGCCATCTCACTGGCTTCTATTTCCTGTGGTCAAAGAAAATACATTGTGCTCTTTTAGACGATGAAGATGACCCTGCAGAAGCCGAAAAGGAAGGGAATGAAATGGAGGGTGAGGAGTTGGACCCATTAGATGCCTACATGGAAGAAGTGAAAGAAGAAGTGAAGAAGTTTAACATGCGGAGCGTGAAAGGCGGCGCAGGAAATGAAAAGGTGTGTGGCTAGCTGCCTGGAGAGCCGGCCTTTGCCACTCTTGTCGCTCTGTTGACCTCAGCTCTAAGAAGTTAGTGGGGTCCCAGCGCTCACTCTGGAGGCATACGTAGAGGCAGGTGGATCTCTGCAAGTTCGAGGTCAGCCTGGTCTATATAATGAGTTCCAGGACAGCCAAGACTACACAGAAAAACCCTGTCTTGAAAAACAAACAACAACAAAAAACAAGTTTGTGGGGTTTTTTATGTTAAGTAATCATGAAGTGAAAAAGTAGGCTGTATTGCTGGGGTGGCGTCACACTTCTTTAATCGCAGCACTTGGAAGTTAGAGACAGGCAGATCTGTGTGAGTTTGAGGCCAGCCTGGTCTACAAAGGGCCAAGACAACCAGGGCTACACAGAGAAACCCTGTCTCAAAAAACCAAAAACCGAAAACAAACAAATTGTATAAACTTACATGTTATGCAGTCAGTTCTGTGTATGTGAGTGTATCTGTGAACTGTCGTGCAGACACATTGAAAAGTTCACACAAAACAAAAGCGAACCTTTCTTGGTCTTCCTAAAACTTAAACCAGTTTGTTAGTTTCAATTACATTTTGTGGTGTTTAACGTTGTCTTGTATCTGGTGTCCACATATTTTAAACTTTGTTTTTTATTTTACTTTTGCAAAATATTTTAATACTTTTTTTATTTTAGAAGTCTGGACCAACAGTCACAAAAGTTGTTACTGTGGTAACAACCAAAAAAGCAGTGGTAGATGCTGATAAGAAGAAGGGAGAGCTGATGGAGAATGACCAGGATGCCATGGAGGTGATTCCTCGTTTGGACTTGGTTTATGATCGTGTCCTAGGAGCATTTATTGCAAAGCATTGATGTTGGCATGCTTTGTAGTTAGCCACACAAACCATTATTGGGGCAAATTCTTGCTTCTCTCAGTAGTATAGTAGTAGTATGGCTGTGTTGTGTCCTGCTTTTCTATTCTGCTTTATCGGCTCATCTCAGGCATACAACACCAAGAAAAGGGAAGCAATAAAATGAATGATATTTCTTCCCATTATATAGTGTAAAGGTCTAGATAATGAAAACAATAAGAAAACTTTCATGATATTTCTCAGAGTCATATGAGGTTTGTGTTACTATTAAAACTTTGAATAAAGAAAAAGAGAAATTAAGTTGAGAAATTTTTAAGGCGTTGATTTATCTATGTTCAAAATTATGGACATTCTTACCTGAGATTTTTAGGTTATGCAATCTTAATTTTCCTGGAGTGGCAGGGAAACCTCGTGGATCAGTGTGTCGTAGATTGCATGCGAAGTGCCGCAGAGTGGTTCCTAAGTGGGGGGCTCTAAGAGAAGGGGGCTCTAAGAGAGGGGGCTCTAAGAGAGGGGCCTTTGACAGCCGGGATTCTTGTCCTCTGGCAGGGGAAATGAATAATGACTTTGCTTTTCTTCCTGGAAATTTAAGTATTCTTCAGAGGAGGAGGAAGTTGATCTTCAGACGGCCCTCACAGGCTACCAGACAAAACAGAGAAAACTTCTAGAACCAGTTGATCATGGAAAAATTGAATATGAACCATTCAGAAAAAATTTTTATGTTGAAGTTCCAGAACTAGCAAAAATGTCTCAGGAGGGTAAGCTGCTTCTGTTTGCTTGGTTATTTTGTGGTAGACTTAGGGGTGCCCTCCACTCCTCAGGGGCAGTGTACATAGGCCTGGGAGTTGGGAGATGTTTTAGGAAGTATTTTTAAAAAGAACAAAATGGATTTATTCACATAGTTGATGTTCTTACAGCTGAAAGTACTGTTCATGTCAGATTCAAACGAAATGTTTCTGTTGGCCTTGTTGGTGTTTGAGACAGTTGATGACTAACAGCCATCAGTCACTGTTGGTTAACTAAAGGCATCTGTGACACTCAGGCAGCAGGTGGTTGTGTGGCCAGGCAGTCCTTATTTTGTTGCAGTTGAAGAAAATATGAAAGCCAAAGTGTTGTACTTGGAGTATTTCCCATTATTCTTGATTTACTGCAGCAGTAATTCCTCTGTCTCTCTGAAGTCTAGTGTTTCTCTTGTAGTTCAGCGATGGGGTTTTATTAGATAGCTCTTAAAGAGAGGTGAGGATGTTTGACCTTTGACTGCCGAGTGAATGGAGGTAGATGGTACCAGCAGAAGAGTTTCTAACGGGGCTTTGTTTTCCAGAGGTGAATGTGTTTCGATTGGAGATGGAGGGCATTACAGTTAAAGGAAAAGGTTGTCCCAAACCAATTAAATCATGGGTCCAGTGTGGAATTTCCATGAAGATATTAAATTCCCTGAAAAAGTAAGTGGTTGATGGTTATGTACATTTTTCAGTGTCCTGCTAGCCCTTTCACACAAAAATCTCTGGATTTCAATTATATGCATAACTGAAAATTGTTTTCTTAGGTGAAGGGACCCATCCTAGGTAGTTGAGCATGCTAGGGAAGTATCCCACCACTGAGCTGCATCTTAGTCCCAGTCCTTTTTTAAGGAATTTGTAAATGTTTTTAATGAACTATAATGTAAATGTGGAGTTGACCATTTGGAGTATACAATCCAGTGGTATGTTTATGGATTTGTGCAACTATCTATTGTAGAACATTTTCATCACTCTGTAGACTCCCCTGTCCTTTATCAGTCTTCTCCCATCTCCTCCACCCTGGGCAACCAGAAGTGCACTTTCCACGTCTGTAGTTCGGCCCCACTGGACAGTATCCAGGTAGAATTATATAGTGTGTCCTCTTCTCTGACTACTTTTTATCTCTTGGTAAAAATCACTGTTTTCAGAGTTCCACGTTGTGGAATTTCTTAGTGCTTCATTCTTTTCATTGTCAATTTTTTAAAAACCATTTATTTATTTTAAAAATGTTTGTTTATGCTTTTTTTCCCCCAAGATAGTCTATGTAGCCCTGGCTGCTCTTGAACTCACTGTGTAGACCAGGCTGTCCTGGAACTCACAGATGTTCTGCCTCTGCCGCCTCAGTGCTGCGATTAAAGGTGTGTACCACCATGCTGGGCTTTTAAATATTATTTTTCATTTGTTTATTCCATGTATTTTATTTTGTGTCTGCATGCATGCTTGCTTGAGCACATGCACCATGGCATGTGCGTGGATGGAGGTTAGAGGCTAACTCTGGGGAGTCTAATTCATCTTACCACCTTGTGGGTTCCAGGTGTCTACTCAGGTTATCTGGCCTGTATGCAAGTACTCACTAAGCCATCTGCTAGCCCAGCCCTTGGCTTTTTCTGCTCTCCACCCAATAATATTTTATCAGGTGGATATATCACATTTAGAAGAGGTGATGTTAATGCTCAGGGGACTTAATGCTCATGATTCTTATATTGTGTTCTTTTTGTTTCTTTTTAAGGCATGGCTATGAGAAGCCCACACCAATCCAGACTCAAGCAATTCCTGCTATAATGTCTGGACGAGATTTGATTGGCATTGCCAAGACAGGAAGTGGAAAAACCATTGCCTTTCTTTTGCCCATGTTTAGACACATCATGGATCAGAGATCATTAGAAGAAGGAGAGGGGCCAATAGGTACATGTCTTCTCACCATGTGATTCTTAGATGTGCTTGTTGTAACATGAGAAAGACCTGATTCTTTAAGTTATTAATTATGATGATAAAGATGTCTTCATCTGCATTTCCTTTATCAATATGGCAGTTTGGGGCTGATTTCCCCTTATCAGCAGGTGGAATGAGAATCTTCAGAGCTCTGGAGTGACATCTAAGAAGTACAAAAATAAGGCTGGCACAGCTCAGTTTTAAAGCTCTGACCTGGCAGGTAGACCCCTCATGCATCTCTATTTATGTTGAGGTGTGTTCTCAGCCCAGTATCAGTGCATTATAAACTCAGTATAGGAGAAAGAGAAATGTAATTTCTAGGAGTCTTTTTTTTTTTTTTTTTTTTTTTGGTTTTTCAAGACAGGGTTTCTCTGTGTAGCTTTGTGCCTTTCCTGGAACTCACTTGGTAGCCCAGGCTGGCCTCGAACTCACAGAGATCCGCCTGGCTCTGCCTCCCGAGTGCTGGGATTAAAGGCGTGCGCCACCACCTTCTAGGAGTCTTTTAAGGTGATAGTGCCAGTGTTTCATATATGAGTAAGTCTTCAAATCCAGACTTCTCATTTTCACAGTTAGTGTTTGAATATTTGACTGGGGAAACTATTCAGTTCTTTTTGTGCAGATGCAGGCACGGTGTACTGTCTGTGGCTCTCAGAGTGAAGTGCTCCTGGGAAGCAGCTGTGTGGCCTCTGCAGCACAGGGGTCACTTGATTCCCTTTATCCTGGGATTTGCTGTTGGAAACTGTTCTGTTCCAGGGTTTTTCTGAGGCTTAAGTATGGTGTTGAACTCTGATTTTCTTTCTTTCTTTCTTTTTCTTTTTTTTTTTTTTAAAGATTTATTTATTTATTATGTATACAGAAGAGGGTGCCAGATGTCATTACAGATGGTTGTGAGCCACCATGTGGGTGCTGGGAATTGAACTCAGGACCTCTGGAAGAGCAGTCGGTGCTCTTAACCTCTGAGCCATCTCTCCAGCCCGAACTCTGATTTTCTTGTAACACATTCTTAAGAGTCTATTTGCCCTTTACCTTGGTTTCTGCCATTACTAAGTTTTTGAAATACAATTTTCAGACTTCCATAAAGACAAACAAATTTGACTGAGACAAGCCGTCCTGCAGAGGTCAACTTTAGCGTTTTAAAGTGTCTTCTAAAGGGTTTTCGGGTTAGGCTTTGACATATTTATCTTTTCAGCTGTCATCATGACTCCAACTCGAGAACTGGCTTTACAAATCACTAAGGAATGTAAGAAGTTTTCGAAGACCTTGGGACTCAGAGTGGTCTGTGTGTATGGAGGGACAGGAATCAGCGAGCAGGTAGTTAGAATAAAGTACTCAGCCTTTCTGTGTCTTTCAGATTGAATGTTCCAGTGAGTTAAGTAATTCTTTCATTTTAGTGTTTGGATGTAGGTGATCGCCTTTAAAATCTTCAAGGGTATTTGGTGTGAAATAATTATAAGAATGAATTAGGTGCTTGTGGTGTGCCTGTATTCTTAGCATTAAGAAAACTGAGGAAGAAAGATTGCTGGCTTGAGGCCTTAGAACTACACAGAAAGACCCTGTCTTTAGAAGAAGGGTGGTGTGTTTGTGTGTGTGTGTGTGTGTGTGTGTGTGTGAGAGAGAGAGAGAGAGAGAGAGAGAGAAAGAGAGAGAGCGAGAGAGCGAGAGAGCGAGAGAGAGAGAGAGCTGTAATCCCAGAACTCAGCAGAGGCAGGAGGATCACTGCAAGTTTGAAACTGGCTTTGTATACATAGCAAGTTCCAGGCCAGCCAGATATATGTGGCAAGACCCTTTCTTTATATCTCTGGCTCCTAAGAATGAATGATGCAGGAAGCATATGTTCTGTAGAGACTAGGCATAACATGGCTGTAGTTAATGTCGTTATATGTTTAAATCTTGTTAACAGAGTAGATCTTGAACATTCTTTCCACAAAAGACAAAAATGGAGTACTCTGTGATAAAACACGTAAATACGTAACTTGTGTTAATCATTTTGCCGACTGTGTATATCAGAATACATCATTTGTGTTTCTAAAACCTATTCTTTTTGGTATGTGCTGAGGATTATTGAACCAAGGGCCCCATGAATGCTAGATGGGGAATTCTGTTACCACTGAGCTACAGTCCTCTGGCTCCTAATACATACATTTCATTGTTGTTAATTATTTCTCAGAAAACCTGGGTGAATATCAGAAAACAAAAAAAAAGTGTCTGATACAGAATTTTGAAGTCTGTGTGTGTGTGTGTGTGTGTGTGTGTGTGTGTGTGTGTGTGTGTGTGTGTGGCGGGGTGTGTGTGGCGAGGGGGGGGAGTTAAGACAGGGTTTCTTTGTGTAGCCTTGGCTATTAGCTCTGTAGACCAGGCTAGCTTTGAACTCACGTAGATCTATCTGCCTCTGCCTCTGAAGTGCTGGGTTAAAGGTGTGCACCACCACCACCAGGCTTGAAGTGGTTCTTAGCATTGGCATGCCCTCCTGCTTTTTCATTTTATAAGTGAAGAGTTACGCAGAATGATTAAATAAATTGACCACTTAGACTAATTAGAGCTGGAGTTTGACTTGGGACGTGGTCCTGTGATTCCCAGACCAGCAGTTACTGCCTCTGACCCATGCTAGATTCTTTAGAAGGTGCTAACTAATGTTATGTGTTAGTGCAAGACTTTCATCTTCATTCATAAGATTTAAGCAAACTTTTACTGTCTTTGATTTAGCATTTTCTCAAGAGAGGGTGTCTCTATTATGTAGCCCTGGCTGTCCTAGAAGTCGATCTATAGCCCAGGCTGGTCTTGAATTCAGAGATCTCTCTGACTGCCTCCTGAGTGCTGGGGTTAAAGGTGTGCATCACCAAGCTTAGCAAGAAAACTTATTTCAGAAATAGTGTTGTAAGAACATGCCTTGGGAGTGTTTCACTTTTTTGCTATTTTAAATACTTGAACTGTTCATTTTTGCCATTTTATTTGACTATACAGCCTATAATAAGAAATACATTTATAAAAAATTTTTTTTTCTTTTGATTTTTTTTTTTGAGACAGGTTTTCTCTGTGTAGCTCTGGCTGTCTTGGAACTCACTCTGTAGACCAGGCTGGCATCGAACTCACAGAGATCTGCCTGCCTCTGCCTCCCAAGTGCTGGGACTAAAGGTGTGTGCCACCACTGCCTAGCTATAAAACAAATTGTGTGTATTTGTTTGTGACAGGATCTCAGGTTGCCCAGGATGACCTTGATTTCCTGACCTTTCTCTTCCTGTCTTCCAAGTGTTGCTCTTGTATGCCTGTGCCAGCACATCTGGCAGGAAACAGTTTTGAAAGCATTGATAACAGGAACATCCTAGAGCCTTTGCAGTGAGAGTGAGGTGGGCCTCTGCCACATGCACTTCAAGTTCCCACCAGACGGGCAGGTGGGTGATGCTGCCAGGCTCACCTGAGCTTTGAGATCAGACACGCATCTCAGCTCTCTCATAGAAGACACAGGGAACACAATACCACCACAGTCAACAGAGGAGTCTGTGGGTGACTGTGTGCTCTCTGTCAGTTCAGCCTTGCTTCTACAGGAAAGCAACTAGTATACCTTTTTTTTTTTCTTGTTTTTTTTTTCAGTTTATTTTTTTAAAATCACATTGTGTGTGTGTGTGTTTGAGCTTGCTTGTGTATGTTAGTCCATGTGCACATACCACAGCACATGTGATATAGTCAGAAGACAATGTGTAGAAGTCAGTTTTCTCCTTTTACCATGTGGGATCTAGGCATTGACTTAAGTTGTCAGACTGGCAGCAAGCACCTTTACCACAGCGCATAGTGCTAGCCCTATACTATACTTTCTTCAATACTTAAAACACATAGGAAACAGTATGTCATGTGGAATATTTGCCACAGAAGAACTCACTCTTGCTGGTACCTTTAAATATAGGAGATGACTTTCAGGCCAGCATTGCAGAGGCGTAGTTGCTTTAGGGTTGGAGAGATGGCTCAGTGGTTAAGAGCACTGTCTGCTCTTCTAGAGGACTTGGATTTGATCCCAGTGACTCCAGAGTGACTCACAACCATCTATAACTCCAGTTCCAGGAAGAGCCAGTGCCCTCTCTGGCCTCTGCAGGCATTGTGTGTATGTGGTGCATAGACGTGTGTGCAGGTAAAACACCCAGATACATAAAACAGAGGGTGAAAGGGAAGAGAATGACCTAGTGCATGCGTACAGTATAACCTGGTGCACACACATGTTTGTTTAGAGCTTAGGCAAAGGTTACCATGTCCAGTGTGCTTTCATTGTGTGTTCTGTTTGTAAAGCTGCTGGCTGTAGCTTAGAACACTGATGTCATGGTTTCCTAAATTTGGAAAGCATTGATGTTTGTGTTAGAATATGTATTTTATTGCTTATTCTGACCTTCCTTTCTTGGTTTTTGAGCAATAGTTGCAAACTAAAATTTGTGAAATTCTTTGGTTTCATTAACTTTCTGACCCTGGTTGTCATCCTGCTGCTCCCTGCCCTTCAGTGCTTAGCAGCCCAAGGGTTACATGCCAGCCTCCAGTCTTCTATTCAGACTGTCTTACCTGCTAGAGCCACGAGTGGGCCAGATGCTGTTTTCACATCTGTTCAGGAGCTAGTGATGATATACTATAAAATCTCACCCTGTTTCATTAGATTGCTGAGCTGAAAAGAGGTGCTGAAATTATTGTCTGCACACCTGGTCGGATGATTGACATGTTAGCCGCTAACAGTGGTAAGTCACAGGCGTATTTATTGTTTTCTTTCCTTTTTGAACTTGACATGTTGTTATTAAAGCAGACATGAGAAACCAACAAAGGGTTTCTATGTTTCTTCTTAAAGCTGTAATATCTTAAAATGTGAATTGTAACAGTTGTAATTGTTGAAAGTATTAATACGTTTTTTGGCAGTTCAATTTCTTTTCACAACTAACTCCATAGGACCTTATTAGCATTTAACTTGACTTTTTTTTTTTGGGGGGGGGGGAGGCTTATCTTTGCTTTTAAAAAGGTGGCATCATAGTCTTTTTATTATAAAATTCTCAACGGGAGCTAGTATTTTATAATAGACAAATTAAGTTATTGCAGCTTCAAGAAATGTGTCTTTTGTAAATACTGCATGCTTTTAGCTCAGATGTTATGCTTTGTTAAAATATTCCCTATCAAAACTGATACTAAACTGTTGACATTATTTAACTTCTGTGGAGAAAGGCCCTTGAGGATTTATAGACCTGGCCTTCCGAGACGTTAACCGTCAAAGGTAGGTGACTTAATGCTGTTTCCAACCTTGCGAGACTTGGCAGCTGGAGATGTTAGCGTGAACACTCTGTTTAGTTTTTGAAGAAAGGGCTTTTTAGAGATTTCCATCACAGCAGTCAGACTGTATGTAACTGAGTGTTAGAATCCAAGAAGTGCATGTTTGTCCTAGGGTTCCGCCTGAAACTTGGGGAAACCTGATTCTCCGCGAGGTTGTTTGAGACCTTGCGCTTGGGTAGCCGGTGAAGGTTTGGGGATGAATGCTGACTCTATAATTCCTTATTTTTTCTCACTGTTGTATAAATTAAACCTCCTGAAAACCATCTCGATTAATTTTACCTTTTTCCTTTATTTGTCTTTTTCATTATCTTTTAATAACTATTTTATACATATTTTTGCCAGGTGGTTGGTTCTGCAGTTGATAGCAATGCTTACTGATCTTTGAGAAAGGATTTTCTGTATTTTTAGTTTCTAACTGGTTAAGAAGCCAGGGCTATTTCTTTAAATCAGTGGCAGCAATTAATAATTTAGTGTGTATCTTTGTGCAGAAAAGTATATTTATATGTAATGCATTTATTATTTAAAGTTTGTGTAATATACTGTTACCCAGTGATTTTGAGCAGTTTATTAGCGGTTTACCATGCCCGTCTAAGGCGTTTGCTTCTAACTCTATGGTAGTAGCTGTAAAGTGAGAGGGGTTTTCTGCCTCTGAGGTAGTTAGCACTGGAACTGCTTTCCACACATACGCTGTAATCTCTAATATGTTTTTTTCTAGGTGATGCTGTCAGATAATGGCTGATGTGGCTCGATGCTTCATCTCAGTCTTAGTTTTATGATGTGTTTTGGAGAGGGCTGTTTTCTGAATTTTACAGGTTCTTCAGGCCCTATGATGGTATGCAAGAGACGAGTTTGACAAAATAAAGGGCCTCATATACCCACTGTCAGAAAGTACTTGCCACTAGATTAAGACTTTTTGACCAAAGTTTCTTTTCACTGTTTAAAGAAACCTAACCTACCCCTCTGCTTAAGTCAGGCATTTTAGTTCCCTTTATGGTTTTTTAAAAGTTCTTGGTTGTCATCATGAATTGTGACTGGTAGTTAGTTTTCTTTTTGTCTTTCTTTTCCTCTCTCTTTAGGTCGGGTCACAAACCTTCGAAGAGTGACTTATGTAGTTTTAGATGAAGCGGACAGAATGTTTGACATGGGTTTCGAACCACAGGTAATAACTGAATTTCTTTGTAATTTTAAAGGTTTATTCTACTTTTAATTGTGTGTATGGTGTGTGTCCATGTGGTTTGTGCACATGAATGCAGGTACCTGCAGAAGCTAGAAGTATCAGATCGTCCTGGAGCTGGAAATAAGTGATTGTGAGCTGTTCCGTGTGGGTGCTGAGTAGGTACCTGGAACTGGACTTGGGTCCTCTCTAAGAGCCATCTCTCCAGCCCCTTATTAAGGTTCTTAAGTTTTTGGAATATAAAGAGGATTTTGTAATTGTTGTGAGAATGAAATGTTTGTATGGTCTTGAAATTCATACTCTGTATTGCCTGGTATTAACAGTGTGTTGGCAACATGGGGAACTGAAGTAAATATTTATGTTTCAGATTAAATTCTTAAAACTTGCGAGGTTTTTGTTTTGATATTCCTCAACAATCTCAAAGTGCCATTGGGCAGGCTGGATGTAGAGTACTGATGATAAGAGTACTAAAATCTTCTGGTATTTTGGCTGAACACGGTGGTGCATGCCTATAATCCCAGCACTTGGGAGGCAGACGCAGGAGGATTTCTGAGTTTGAGGCCAGTTGGATCTGCATAGTGAATTCCAGGTCAGCCAGGGCTGTGTAGAGACCCTGTCTCAAAAGCAGAGCCAGGCAAAGCAGTGTAAGTTGTGAGTGGTGCTCTCAGGATGCATATGCTTCTAGGGTGCATAGTGAAATCCTGTCTCAGCAAAGAGATGGAGTGGCTATGGGAAGGTATAGCAGAAGCATAGTGGTTAGCTTTTTCCTCTAGTTCCATATCCTCCAAAGAGACATTGCCTGCCATATAGTACCATTGTATTTAGATTTAGAAACTGAATTATTATTATTATTATTATTATTATTATTTTAAGATTCACTTATTATGTATACAGTGTTCTGCCTGCGTGTATGACTGTAGGCCAGGAGAGGGCACCAGATCTCATTATAGATGGTCGTGAGTTGGTTGCTGGGAATTGAACTCAGGACCTCTGAAAGAATAGTCAGTGCTCTTAACCACTGAGCCGTCTCTCCAGCCCTATTTTTTTGTTTTTTTTGAGACAGGGATTCACTGTGTAGCCTTGATTATCCTGAAACGTGCTCTATAGACAAGGCTGGCCTCGAACTCACAGAGATTTGCCTGCCTCTACCTCCCCCCCCCCCCCCCATTAAAGGTGTGTGCCATCAACATCTGGCTAGAAACTGAATTCTAAATGAGATATGAGTAGGTGGTCCTAAAAAAACAGGACTGTGGAATACTTAAACCATCTGACAAAACAGTTAAAGAAATGCAGACTAGTTAACTTGGAGCAGAGCACTTACTGTCATAGTCTTATGGTCTTGTTGACTAGAACTGGAACCAAATGGGAAGCCAAAGGGAAATTGAACTGAATTTAACACGAGGAAGGGCTGAATAAGCTTTGTTTCAAGGTAAAACTGGTTGCTTTGTCAGTGAGGGGCAGAATTGAGTAGTGTTTTTTTCTCCCCAATATTTATATATTTATTTTGTAAATGGGTATATGTGTGTATGGAGAGGGGATGTCCCACAGCACAGTTGTGAAAGTCAGGTGACAACTTTGGGGTCAGTTCTTTACTTCCATGATGTGGAACCCAGGAATTGAACTCAGGCAGTCAGGATTGTTGACAAGTTCCTTAATCTACTGAGCCAATGTTATTTTTTTCTTTTCCTGTTTTAAAAATTATTACTAAAACCCGTTTGGGAGGAAAATTAGAGGGAGTGATGCTTTTTGTGAACTTTATTGGTTAAAAATACACACAGTAAATAGGTCTTCGGTGCCATGGGTACTATTTGGATATTGATCAGTCACTGTGACTAATACAACTTGAGGAAGGGAGAGTTTATATTTTGGCCTCTATGATGGCTCTGTTTGGATAGGAGTCAGAAGGCAATAGTGTGCTTCTAGGCAGAAGTCTATACTAAGAAGATCATGAAAATTGAGAATTAAAGCACATCACTGAATGTACGTCTTTCACTTAACTAAGTTGTTTAATGACATAGATGTTAGGTGTGGACTCTCCTTTTCCATGTATTTACACAAATTGCCTTAAACTTAAAACTTCTAGGGTAAAGAATGAGCTTTTAGGGATGGGGATATAGTGTGGTCAGTAAAATGCTTGCAAGAACCTGAGCTTAGTTCCCAGAATGCACACGTAACACGAAGTCAGGTCGGGTGACGCACTTTGAACCCCGATTCTCGGCAGTGGAGACAGAATAGATCCCTGGGGCTCACTGGCAAGCCACAGTGCCTACTTGGTGAGTTCTAAACTAGTGAGAGACCCTGTCTCAAGGGGAAGGAGAAAGGCAAGCCGTGCTGGGTGTGACAGTCGAGATTGTCCTCTGACTTCCACGCATGTATTCTCTCGGACGTGAACACTTGTACATTCTCTCTCTCTCTCTTACACACATACATACATTCACACAGACACACTTTCTCTCTTTCACTCACATACACATAAAATGAGTTTTTGCTGTGGAGGATAAAATGAAGCTTTAAGCTCATAGATTGCCGATTGCTTAGTTTGCGTCTTTCATAAAACTTACTGCTTTTAGTTTTATTGAAGAAAAATGTATTTATTAACAGACATATTTCTCAGTGCTGGAAGAGATTTGAGCATTTAGAATGAATCAGCAGACTTGAGGGCAGCAGGCATTATCAAACCTGAGGAGTGGAAGGCAAAGGGGCAAAGACTTGAGGGAAGAGAGGAGAGTGTCAGGAAAGGGATGGTCCGAGGATTCAGCCTCCTTAAAGGACGTGCTTGTCCTCTCTAGCCCTGTCTGGCTGGGCTTTGATCATGTGAAATTAGATGAAGGTTCTGAAGTTCACTGTTTTTCTTTTTCTTTTTTATGTTTTCAAGACAGGGTTTCTCTGTGTGGCCATGGCTGTCATTTTACTTTCTTTTTAAATTACATTGATTTTTACTTATTTACTGTATAGTGTGTGTACATGGGAGCATGCGAGTGTCGTGGTTCGTGGATGTGGATGTTAGAGGACAACTTGTGGAGATGGTTCTTCCCTCCTACCATGTGGGTCCTGGGAATCGGGTTCAGATTGTCTGACTTGGTGCCTTTATTGGCTAAGTCATCTTGCCAGCCCCATTTTTCCTTTCTTTTCTTTTTTCCACTAGGTAGACCAGGCTGGCTTCAAGCTCACAAGAGATCTGCCTGCCTCTGCCTCCAGAGTGCTGGGATTAAGGGTGTGCTAGGATGAGACCATAAATATACTTGTCAGTTATACAGTCATTTTTAAGTATCCTGCTGTCTTACTGAGAGATTGTTGTAATTTGAGTGACATATCCTTGCTTCCTCCCTCTCTCCTCATTTCCTTCCTGCCTTCCCTCCCGTGTAGTTGTAGTACACATGTATGTGTGTGCAGACATGTCTGGAAATTAGAGGATGCTATTGGCTATTCTTCAGGAGCGGTACATCTTGTTTGATGCAAGGCCTGTTGTGGGGACCCAGGGTTGCTGATTAGGCTGTACTGGCTGCTGGCCAGTAAGCTTTAGAGACCTGCCTTTCTCTTCCTGCCCCGGGCTGGGTTTACAAGTGCATGCTTTCTATCTGGGTGCTAGGCTCGGGAATCAGGTCTTCATGTTTATCTCAGCATGTACTTTACACTTGCCGCCCCAGCTCAGCCCACCTGCCTTTTTTTTTTTTTTTCCGAGACAGGGTTTCTCCGTGTAGCTTTGGAGCCTGTCCTGGATCTCACTCTGTAGACCAGGTTGGCCTCAAACTCACAGAGATCCGCCTGGCTCTGCCTCCCGGGTGCTGGGATTAAAGGCGCGTGCCACCACCGCCCAGCTCGGCCTGCCCTTTCTTGACAAAGTGAAACTGAGAGCTGCAAATTCAGGTATACAATAAGTTCAGATTTTTTAAGATAATGAATTAAAGTAACTGAAATAGCTCTCCAGAGTTCCTTCTGCCTGATTTAAATACTGTAAGTTTTTGGAGACTCACTGTATTTATGTATGTGCATATATTGTTTTCTCAGGTTATGCGCATTGTGGATAATGTTCGTCCTGACCGACAGACAGTTATGTTTTCAGCTACTTTCCCTAGAGCTATGGAGGCTTTGGCCCGAAGGATCCTGAGCAAGCCCATTGAAGTTCAGGTTGGAGGCAGGAGTGTGGTTTGCTCAGATGTGGAACAACAAGTGGTAGGTACCGTTTTCAGGAAATGGTCAGTTTTCCTGGTGTTTAGGCAGTGTGTGTGCAATCCTTTCTGTATCATAGTTGTGAGATAGGTAGATAACTTCTGAAGTTAAATATTAGGCATCAGTTATAACCTTCGGTCTGTTGCCAGGTCCACGGAACTGACTTAACAAATCTCTTTTTGGTTCTTCTACCAGAATTGAGGGCTCACAGAAATGTTGTACATCTTTGTCTTTGGTTAATAGGATTTGAGGTTGAGGGCAGAAAGAGCTGACCAGTCACCATGGTTACAGGTCCATCAGTTAAAAATCCACATTTGCCTAGCCATTTTATTATTTTCTATTCATTCACTACAGATTAAACAAACATTTTTGTTTTAGGACACATATGTGTTTTTTACATTAACTTGCTACAATGTGTTTTCAGATTGTGATTGAAGAAGAAAAGAAATTCTTGAAATTACTTGAGCTTTTAGGCCATTATCAGGAGTCAGGATCTGTCATTATATTTGTGGATAAGCAGGAACATGCTGATGGTCTTCTGAAGGACTTGATGAGAGCATCTTACCCTTGCATGTCTCTTCACGGAGGTAATGTGCTTAATTTACCCACGGGTATGTCTTTAAGTATTTAGCTTGCCAAGAACTGTCTTGTGCTCTGAGTAATATTTGCTTTGTTGTCTGTAATGTAGATAGAAGAAATCTTACAGGTGTTTGACAAAACTTCACCTTTATGTAGTGCAGGCTGCTATCTATGGCTCTTCACGTGATTGCCTTGAGATAGTGCCTCTCACTGTACCAGCTAGGTTTTCTGGCCGTTGGGCTGTCTGAATCCACCTGTCTCCATGATCCAGTACCAGGGTTATAGGTATACTCTTTACATGGGCATTAGAGTCTTGAACTTGGGCAAGCACTGTTTCCCACTGAAGCGTCTCCCTGCCTCCTTGTACCTAGAACTTTTTCATGATCCCAAATGGAAACTGTACCTGTTAAGCAATTATTCTCTATATCTCCCTTCCATCTGTCCATTATAACTAATATACTTCCATACTATCTTACGTCTTTATGAATTTCTTATTCTTTGTACTATATATTGTGAAATAATACATTTTATATCCCTTTGTGTTTGGTCTGGTTCACTCAGTCATGATGATTTTATGATTCATATTTTAACATGTATTAGATTTTCTTCTAAACGCTGGATAATATACCCTTTTGTGTATATTTACTCTCTCCCCTTGATTGACTTGTTGGTAGAGACCTGGGGTGATTCTGTAATTGACTGTTGTGTGTGCTGTGAATACGACATGTGGATATCTTAACAGCTTTCAGTTCCTTGGAGTAACGGAGTTGGTAGAGTCCTAGAACTCGTTCGTACCTTAAGGTTTTTGAAAAATCATCAAATAGATCTCTTTCTTTTTTTAAGATTTATTTATTTATTATGTATACAGTGTTCTGTCTGCATGTATGCACAGATCTCATTACAGATGGTTGTGAGCTACCATGTGGTTGCTGGGAATTGAACTCAGGACCTCTGAGCCATCTCTCCAGCACCAAATCTGTTTTTTATTTCTGCATTTAGAATTTTCTTAGTGGAAATGTTTTTCTGTTTATCTCTTAATTTATCTGTTTATCTCTTTAATTGCAGGTATTGATCAATATGACAGGGACAGCATCATAAATGACTTTAAAAATGGAACCTGCAAACTCCTCGTGGCCACATCTGTTGCTGCTCGAGGTCTAGATGTGAAACATCTAATTCTTGTAGTAAATTACAGCTGCCCCAACCATTATGAGGATTATGTGCACAGAGCTGGACGGACTGGAAGGGCAGGTAACAAAGTAAGTCTTCACAGTCATGTCTTTATTAAAGCACAGGTGTTTGGTTTCCGGAGTCAATAGCAGAGGTTATGACGATATTTTGAAAATCTTTAGGTAACAGAACATAATTGGATGTTGTTAATCACATATGTGTATGTCTCTATATTGAGGTTTTTTTGTTTGTTTGTTTGTTTGTTTTTTTTCCCCCGAGACAGGGTTTCTCTGTGTAGTTTTGGTGCCTGTCCTGGATCTCGCTCTGTAGACCAAGCTGGCCTCAAACTCACAGAGATCTGCCTGGCTCTGCCTTCCAAGTGCTGGGATTAAAGGTGTGCGCCACCACTGCCTGGCAATGTCTATATATTGTTAAAATTACTGGTTATGGGGCAGGAGAGATGGTGCTTTGGTTAAAAACACTGGCTCTTTTTTGCAGAGAATCTGTATGTATTTTGTTGTTAGAAATATTAATAGTTACATATTTGTTTTTTGTCAGCCTTAGATGTTGTATCATGGTATAACAGTACCAACAATTGCTTATGTTCCTGCTAAACTGACCGTATACTGGGCAGTGTTCTAAGTTCTTTACATCTGTCATTTCGTCCTCAGGATCCCAGTGAAATAGATAGGAGTTCATTTTATAGTGGAGAACCATTGAGGAACATACAACCTGTATCTTAGGCCTTGTAGCAGTAGTGCCTCCTTAACTGAGGCATTCTGAGGCATCTGGACACTTGTCCTATAAAAGATTAAAGAGTGGGACTGGAGAGATGGCTCAGTGGTTAAGAACACTTGCTCCTTTTTTCTTTTTTTTTTTTTTTTTTAATTTCCTTTTTTTTATTTTTAAGACAGGGTTTCTCTGTGTAGTTTTGGTGCCTGTCCTGAATCTCGCTCTGTACACCAGGCTGGCCTCAAACTCACGGAGATCCTCCTGGCTCTGCCTCCCGAGTGCTGGGATTAAAGGTGTGCGCCACTACTGCCCGGCTCACTTGCTCCTCTTATGGAAAGCCCAGATTGGGTTTCCAGCACCTACATGGTGGCTCACAACTACCTGTATAATCAACTTCCAGGGGACCTTGGGCCCTCTGTCCTCCATGGGTTCCTGCATGCATGTGGTACACAGGCATACCTCAAATACACATACACATGAAATAAATAAATTAATAATTTTTTTAAAGGTTAAGGAGTAGCAAATATGTTTAGTCGCCACAAATACTCTCTCATCACCCCCTGTTTCTCTTTGCGCATGTGTGTTTATAACTGTATAAAACAGGAATTTTAGCTCATGGGAAGCATAGCAGCAGAGCCTGGACAGCAGGTGTGACTTTAGATATTCCTGAAATTAGGTCAGAATGTCTGTGAAAATGATAACCTGATGGTTTGTTCTCTTCCCTGCCCGTCTTCCTCTTGCCTGGACTGAAGAGTTGCTGGGGCATCTGAGCGCTCCACTTTCCAGACTTCCAGGAAGATGATACAACTGATTTCATTTTTGCAAAATAGTTTCAGAAGTACATAATTATGTAAAGGACATTTGTATACACAATCAAATACAAACACACACTTTGGATCTTAAAAACATGAGTAGAGCGTGAAGGTGCATTTCTCTGATACCAGCACTTGGGAAGCAGAGGCAGCATCAAGGCCACCTTGATCTATAGAACTAGACTCTGACTCAGAAAACAAACCCAAAATGGAAAGCTTTGTATATAAACATCCTAAAACTAAGATGTTAAAGCTGAGCATTGTAATTCATGCATGCAATCCCAGCAGTTGGAAAGCTGAGGCAGGAGGCTTGCCATTAGTTGAAGGCCAATATTGGATATAGAGTGAGATTGTCTTTAAAAAACAAAAAATAAAAGGGGCTGGAGAGATGGTGCAGTGATGGTTCAGTGGTTAAAAGCACTGACTGCTTACGGAGGACCCTTGGTGCTCACAACTGTCTTGTTAACTCCAGTTCCAAGGGATTTATGCCCTCTTCTGGCCTCCACAGGCAGGGCATATATGTATGTGGTACACACACATAGATGCAGGCAAACACTCATATCCAAACATTTTTTAAGTTTATTTTTTATGTTTATGAATGTTTTTCTTTCATGTATGTGTAGACATAGTTTCTCGTCAGCTGCCAGCCTGCAAATAATGACACAAAGACTTATTATTAATTATGAAAGCTTGGCCTGCAGCTTAGGCTTCTTTCTTTTCTTTCTTTCTTTCTTTCTTTCTTTCTTTCTTTCTTTCTTTCTTTCTTTCTTTCTTTCTTTCTTTTTCTTTCTTTCTTTCTTTTTTTTTTTTTGCTTAGGCTTCTTTCTAACTAGTTTTTAAAACTTAAATTAACTCCTTTCTATTCATCTCCGTCCTGTCATGTAGTGTTAGCTCTCTTCCATCTGTACCTTCTGTTTCCGCTCCATGTCTCCTGGCTTCTTCCATGCATAGGAGTAGCCTAGATTCCTCCTCCTACTTCCTCTCTCTGCCCGGAAGTTCCGCCTATACCTCCTGCCTACCTATCTGCCATTTAGTTTTTTACACCAATCATAGCAATATACCTTTAAACAGAGTACAAATATCCCACTGTGTGTGTGTGCTTGTGTGTGTGTGTGCTTTTGTGTGTGTGTGTGTGTACATACGTGTGTAAGCCCGCACGCGCACTTGGTGCCTGCAGAAATCAGAAGAGGGCTTTGGATTCTCTAGAACTGGAGTTAAGGATGTGAGCCACCATGTGGGTGATTGGAATCAAACCTGCAAGAGCAACAAACTCTTAACTATTATCTTTTTAAAGCAGTCTTTTTAAAAAAATTAGCATACAGAATAATGGGATTCTTGATAATGGTTTAATATTTGTGTTTATTGTTCGTTCTCTCCCAGTGCTTGTTCCCACCCTGTGGTCTTCCTTCCGTAGCCCCTTCTGCTCTGCTCTCACCTATACTCTGGTAACGCTTTGTTCTTCCCCTTCTTTTCTTTCTGATTTTACGACCTATGTGCTCCTACATGTGTGCATTCATGTCTAAAAATTAAAATCTAGGATCCACATGTAGCAAATGATCTTTCCTTCCTTCCTTCCTCCCTTCCTTCCTTCCTTCCTTCCTTCCATCCATCCGTTTATTTGTTTATTTGTTTTTTTGGTGTTTGTTTTTTGAGACAGGTCGTTCTTATTTCATTTAACCTAATGATTTCTTGTACCATTTTCTACAAATGTCATGATTTAATTTTTCTTTAGGCCTGTGTAAAATTCTGCTGTGTGCTTGTACCCCATTTTCTTTATCTACTCACCTGTTGCTGCATATGCTGGTTCTATTACTTAGCAATTGTGAACAGTGTAGTATTTTCTGTCATTTGTTTTCTTAGTGTTAGCTGTCTTAACTGGGTGAAATGGAACATCAAAGTAGTTTTAACTCATCCTTCCCTGCTGAGGAGGTTGAGCTGGAGAGATGACTCAGTCAGTGTGGACCTGAGTTCAGTTACCAGAACCCATGTAAAAAGCTGATGTGTGCAAGCATGCACTTACAATCCCAATACTGAGGAGGCTGAGACACACACACAGGTAGATTCCTGTGATTTGATGGCCAGCCAGCCAGCCAAGCTTACCTGACAAAATCCAGGCCAGTTGGCAACCTTGTCTTTTTTTTTTAGATTTATGTATACAGTGTTCTGCCTGCATGCATTCCTGCAGGCCAGAAGAGGGCACCAGATCTCATTACAGGTGGTTGTGAGCCACCATGTGGTTGCTGGGAATTGAACTCAGGACCCTGGAAGAGCTGCCAGTTCCCGTAACCTCTGAGCCATCTGTCCAGCCTGGGAAGCTGTCTTAAATAGGGTGGGCAGCACCTGAGGGTATCCTCTTGATTCACATATGTGCATGTCCTCTCTCAACATGCATATACACATAAAAAGTAAAGAATAAAATGACATTAGATTGCTAACTTGTTATGTGTGGTGCTCTCCAGAAGCTATCTCCAGAAACAGAGTTATGTCCTACCTCCCATACCAGGTTTATTTGTCTCAAAGTGCCCCCCAAAGCCTCCTGTCCAGGAGTGAACTGGCCTATAACTGACATGAGGGATGAGAACAGTGAGACAGCGGGAGAGTAGAACAATGTCTAAAGGGTATCTCCTCCAACAGGTTACTGTTGCTTAGTCCCTAAAGAAAAGAGCCTGTAGTGGAGGGAATGCAGACACACGTTCATCCGTGGAGTGGCCAGAGGACTGAGTTGGGAGCTGCAGACAACTGCCTCAGCCTCCCCCCGTGTCTGCTGGCTGTTAGCAAGGGCTCCGTTTCATGGTGTCGTCTGCCTGCTGCTTTTTGTTCTTTGTTTTATTATTATTAAAAAAAAATTTTATTCCTTTTACATACCAACCACAGATCCCCTCTCATCCCTCCTCCCCCTGTGCCAGCCCCCTCCACTCGTCCCCCATCCCCTCCTCCAAAAGGGTAAGTCCTCCTACTCAAGGCAGTCTCCCCAGCCCACGTCTTGTTTGATAGTGTTATCTTTTATTTTCTCTCTCCCTTCAGCTTCTCCATAATTCCTGACCTCAGATTATGCCAGAGAGCCATAGTGATGAGTTCATCATAGTGATGAACAGCAGCATAGTACTGACACAGGACAGACATGTGGACAAGACAGAATAGAAGGTCCAGAAATAAACCACACCCTTAACCGGCTCATGTTTCAAAGAGTTGTAAAAAATCTACATGGAACTAAAGACAGAATTATGAAATATGAATAATTGTTCTTTCTTCTTAGCATTGCTTCAGCTACTTGCTATCTTCTGTGCTTCCATGTGAATTTTAGGATTGTTTTTCCTAGTTCAAAAATGAATGTCTTTGGAATTTCCTGCATATTACGTTGAATCTGTGGATCACTTCTCAGTAATACAGCAATGTCATACTATTAATCCTTCCTGTCAGTAACTCCAGGTCTTTCCATCTTGTAGTGTCTTCTTCGTTTTTTTTTTTTTTTTTTTTTTAAGATTTATTTATTCTGTATACAATGTTCTGTCTGTATGTATCCCTGAAGGCCAGAAGAGGGTGCCAGATCTCACTACAGATGGTTGTGAGCCACCATGTGGTTGCTGGGAATTGAACTCAGGACCCTTGAAAGAGCAAGCAGTGCTCTTAACCTCTGAGCCATCTCTCCAGCCCGTTTTTCGGTTTCTTTAGAGACAGGAACTCATGCGCCTTAGGTGGGCCCAGAACTCATTGTGCAGCTGCCTCCACTTGTGTGGTGTGCTGGGCAAGCACCCTGCTGACAGAACACTTCTTCAGTGTCTGAACGTTCTCACTCTAGAAGTCTGGGCCTCCTTGTCAGATTTATTTCTAGACTTTTTTTTTTGTTTTTTGTTTTTGTTGTTGTTTTGAAGCTTCTATGAAGGAGGTATTCCTCATTTTCTTGTCTGTAAGTTTGTTATTGGTTTATTCCAAAGGTACTGGGTTTTGTATGTTGATTTTGAGTCATCTTGTCTAATTTTGCTTCCTCATTTTCATTAGGGTTATGCCTACACTTTCATCACAGAGGATCAAGCTCGCTATGCTGGTGACATAATTAAAGCTCTTGAATTGTCAGGGACGGCGGTGCCTCCTGACCTGGAAAAACTCTGGAGTGACTTCAAAGACCAGCAGAAAGCAGTGAGTCTTTAAACTTCCTTATGTGAGTCATTAACAAGACTGGAGAACACTGGATATTTTGGTAACTGTGTTCACTTACATCTTTTTTGTTTTATGTTTTTTTGGGCAGGGTCTGGCTGTCTTCGAACTTGGTATATAGACCAAGCTGGCCTCAAATTTTCAGATTTATCTGTTTCTGCCTCCTGAGTGCTCATATTAAGGGTGCATATCCAACCACTTACATATTTAGAAGGAAAAATAGTGAAGATAGAATCTTTTGTTTAAACTTTGTCATGTTTTTGTTAAGTTGGTATATTCTACTTTGAAAATATTTAGCAGTGTTTACTCTAAAAATTAACTTTGTTAACTTTTTTCTTAAAAGGAAGGAAAAATTATCAAAAAGAGTAGTGGTTTCTCTGGGAAGGGATTCAAGTTTGATGAAACAGAGCAGGCTTTAGCCAACGAGAGGAAGAAGTTACAGAAAGCTGCTCTTGGCCTGCAGGACTCAGATGATGAGGATGCGGCAGTCGATGTAAGTATTGGAGGTCTCTCTGCGCGGGTGCCATGGGTCCTGTATGAAACCTGTTTAACTTCGTTTAATCCGCGAGTTTTCCAGCATACTTGTTCATAGAACATACTTTACACATCATAGTAAACTATCCCAAGCTAGATGTGGTCATGCATGACTTTACTCCAGCTACTCAGAGGGCTGTGGTTGGAGTGACCCCAGAGTATAAGGTCAGCCTGGGCAACACAGCAAACTTTCTCATACAGCCACAGACGACCTCTGTTGAGAACATAGTCTTGTGAGTGTGTTGAGCCTGACCATGCTGTTGAGAACACTGAAATCAGAAAGTATTGGTCCAGGACCACACTGAACACAGACAGGGCAGGTCTCCTGTCAGTTGTAGGCCATTTCTTTCTGGTGCACCACACTAGCTTAGAATGAAGTAAAGTTGCTGTTTGATTATGTGTTTACCTTGTAGTGAGTGAACTCAAAAGTTAGTAGGTTAGAGCTGGGCCTGGTAGCATGCTTAGCATTTAGGAGTTTCATGGTACTGTGGTCTATATAGTAAGCTGCAGGCTAGCCAGGGCTACATAGTGAGACCCTGTCTCAAAAAGAACAAAAACAAAAAGTGATGATGATCAAGTCATTAAATCTACCCTACTTTCAAGGGGAAAGTCACTCAGTTTTAAAAGTGTTTTAAACACAAGCTGTCACACATGACACACATGCACACTAAACAAATACAAATGTGATTTTTGTTTGTTTTTTTTTGAGGCAAGGTTTCTCTGTGTAGCCCTGGCAGACATGTGCCACCGCCGCCTGGCCTATTTACTAAGATTTTTAAAAAACATGTGTACTGTTTAATTTAAAACAACCTCATTCAGTTAAATGTATAGTTCAAAAAACCCTCACCATAAAAACTATTTGGTAGCTATAACCCCGTAAGGGAAAATGTGTGTTTTTTAAAAAGAAGCTAAATTAAGACCATTTCATTAGACATGCTTTCTAAATTAATCTAATTTAAGTCCAACAAGCTTTCCCTACCTCTGAGACCGAGAAGATAAAAACCCACGACATCTGATCTGGTCTTCTGAAGGAAGTTGTGTGACTCTCATCATGATGCCACAAGTCATTTTGGGCAAAGCAATCCTTTTTGTTTTGTCCTTTTTTCTGTTTCTATTCTGTTCTGTTAACTAATTCTGTGTGTGTCTATGTGTGTGGTGCACGTACCATGGCATGTATACGGAGGTCCGAGGAACTTGAACTCAGGTTAGCAGGCTTGCATGGCAAGTGCCTTTACCCCAGAGCCGTCTCACCAGCCATTGTTCTGTTTCTGTTGGGTTTTTGAGCTCTCTTCAAAGACAAGGGAGCTGGTGAGATGACTTGGATAAGGTGCTTGCCATATGCCTGGCCACGTGTTGTCCTTGGAGACCCACACACAGTTAATGTCTTCTTTTTTAATGATAGTGTAGCTAACGGCACTAGGGTTCACGTGACTGTGGAGAACTGAAAGCTTCATTGTTGCTCTTCCTCATAGGGAAGTTAGCCTTCATGTCCTTCCTCATCCCTTCTCCTTCTTGTTGGTTTGTTTGGCAGGTTGTTGTTCTGTAGCCTACCCTGATTCCAGCTGTTGATCCTCCTATCCCGTCTCTGGAGTGCTGGGGTTAGAAGTCTATGTTGCCGGGCGGTGGTGGCGCACACCTTTAATCCCAGCACTCGGGAGGCAGAGACGGGCGGATCTCTGTGAGTTCGAGGCCAGCCTGGGCTACAGAGTGAGTTCCAGGAAAGGCGCAAAGCTACACAGAGAAACCCTGACTCGAAAAACCAAAAAAAAAAAAGAAAAAGAAGAAGTAGTCTATGTCACCATGCTAACCCGTTTTCCTTCCTTCAGAAGAAGGGGCTGGGGTGTGGCGCAGTCAGTAGAGTGCTTGCTGTCCTCTCCAGCAGTGCATGAACTGAGTGTGGTGCTGCAAGCCTGTGGTCCCAGCCCTTGGAAGAGGGGGCCTGAGAATCAAGGGGTGGAGATCAGGGCTGAAGAGATGACTCAGTAGTTTAAAGCACTTGTTGCTCTTCTGGAGGACCCAGGTTCAGTTCCTCCAGCACCTACACGATGGCTCACAACCAGGGGAACCAAAGTCCCCTTCTGTATGTACATGGTACATATACATGCAAGCAGGCAAAACATACATAAAGTAAAATGAATAAATGAAAGAAAACCAGTTATGCAATGAGTTTGAGGTCAGACTGAGCTATATGACGACTTGTCTCACAAGAAGAAGAATCCTCATTTTAGGAGTTGGGGGTGGGAGTCCTGCCTCAGGAACATACTGATCATTCCTCATGAGAATTACTGGCCTTGAGTTATAGCCCCAACTTCCTTCATTATAAAATAATTTGGGCTTGGTGCCTGCGTCCTGGAATAGTTCAGTGCGTCATTTGTACTGCTCTGGCTTGGTGCCTGAGTCCTGGAGTAGTTCAGTGCGTCATTTGTACTGCTCTGGCTTGAGAGCCTGTGTTTCCTCCTTGCCAAGATTGGGATGAATTTTCTGTGCCTCTCAGAAGTCTGATTAGACAAATCTTGTAGCATGGTGTATTTCTTTCTTTCTTTCTTCTTTGTAATTTTTTTCCATTACAGACAATAGATTTTTGAAAGAAAAGTCAGTGAAGAGCTGTTTCTTTTTCTGTTGATCCATGTATTTGAATTTATGTAAATTTAATTCTAGCCTTTTATGGAAACATTTCTTTTTCGTGTAGATGCAACTAAGTTAATTTTTCTAACCCAGTACTAACTAATCCTTGATTTTCCCCTGGTCTAGATTGATGAACAGATTGAAAGCATGTTTAATTCAAAGAAGAGAGTAAAGGACATGGCTGCACCCGGCACATCTAGTGTGCCTGCCCCAACTGCAGGCAACGCTGAGAAGCTAGAGATCGCCAAGAGGCTGGCTCTTCGGATCAACGCTCAGAAGAACCTGGGCATCGAGTCTCAGGTATTAAGTAATTTGTTCCGAGTCTTAGTCATTGTTCTTGTTGCAGTGACATGAGACTCTGGAGAGTGACAATTCAAAATGGCAGGGTTTCTTGTAGTCTAGGCTGGCCTTGAACCCTCTGTGTAGCCAAGGATGACCCTCTCCTGGTCCTTCTGAATCTACTTCCCATGTGCCAAGATGACAAGGGTGCTCCCCATCCCTGTGCTCCAGCAAGGGTGCTCCTGGACACTGTGCCTCAGCACCACTTTCAATGTAGGTCCTTTCCAGGAGCACAGTGAACAAGTTTTGTTAGAAAACAAGTTTCCAAGAGTACAATCGTGCTCAATACAGGACTCTCTTTGATGTCTGCCTTCAGAAGTTCTCTCTGTAGACCTTCCGTAGAAAGCCTGTTAGGCGTGAGTCATGGATAGCTCATATAGAGCAGATGAGCATCTTGATTGAGAACACTCCACAGTCTGAAACTTTTTTCTTTGGTGACCTGATGTTGAACTTTTTTTTTTGTTTGTTTGTTTTTCAAGACGGGGGTTTTGCTGTATATGTAGCCCTGGCTGTCCAGGAGCTGTCTCTGTGGGCTAGACCTCGAACTCAGAGATCCATCTGCCTCTGCCTCCTGAGTTCTGGGATTAAAGACATGTGCCACCACTGCTCAATATGTTTTGGATTTTTTTCTGTTCAGCTGTATATATTCAGATGGTAATGTCTGTGCAAATATCCTAAAATTTAAAAATTTAAACCCTGAAGTGCTTCTGTCCCAAAGCATTCTGGGTAAGAGATCTCCAGCTTGTATTTTCTTCTTAGCAAAATTGAAAAAATGTGATTCTTTTCTTTACTAATCTGTTTCATTGGGTGGGTTTATTGGCTACAGAAGCAGTGCTGGGATTAAAGGCGTGCACCACCACTACCCAGCTGAGGTTTTGGTTTTTAAACATGGGGTCTCGTGTTCTTTGGCCGACCTAGAGCTGGCAATTACTTCCTTTCCTGTTCCTCCTGAGGGTTGGGATTACAGGAGTTTGCCATCATGCCTGACACTGTTGACTTTTAAGTAAAACAGAATTCTCATGACATGCCCAAAGGCTGAGTTAACTAATTTTAACAGTATTTTGAATGAATCATTTACCATAATTTATTGAGTATTTGGATGGTTCACTGTGGGTGGGGGAGGGCTCAGTGATGCAGCACAGGCATTTTAATGAAGTAGAAATGCACAGTAGTCACCAGTATTTGCTTTTAGAAGAACTGTGTTATGTACTTTGTACTGCGAGTTAGCTAATGATCCGTGTCTGTGGTGCAGTAATACATGGTAGGCCACTGACTGTCCCTCAGTTTCCTTGTCAGGATGAGAAGAAAGTGACAGTATCAGTTACAGACTTACACTGGTAGTCACATGTGTGAGGAACTGCGTTAGAAAGATACTTTCTGTTTATTAAGCTGATTTAGTGGCTTTGGGGAGAATCATTATGGGAAGGTCCTGGGCCCTATCTCCGTCTGCAGCTGAGGTTTAACTGGAGGTCTTCTTAAACCGCAGGATGTGATGCAGCAAGCCACCAATGCCATCCTCAGAGGGGGCACCATTCTGGCTCCCACGGTGTCTGCAAAAACCATCGCTGAACAACTTGCTGAAAAGATCAATGCCAAGCTCAATTACGTGCCTTTGGAGAAACAGGAAGAGGAGAGACAGGAGGGTGGCCAGAGCGAATCTTTCAAGAGATATGAGGAAGAGTTAGAAATTAATGACTTCCCACAGGCAAGTAACAGAAAAGTTTTTATATTGTGAGGTAAAAGTGCTTCTTCCGGAACAGAATCCCTTCCTTAAAACACACAAACTGTTAGGTCTTTGTTGTTCTGTCTGGGTTTATTTTATTTTATTTTATTTTATTTTGAGATAGGGCATCATAGTACAGCCTGGCCTCAAATTCTATGTGTAACTAGGGATGAACTTAATGCCAGACCCTCTTACCTCTCGGGTGCTGGGAAGACAGGTATGCACCACCACACCTGTGTCTGTTGGTTTATTTTTTCAGTACTAGAGAGAGAACCTAGGACTTGATCCATGCCAGGCAAGTACTTTAGTGCTGCTCTGTACCTCCAGCCCCTGAAATAGGATTATTTGTAAGTGAACATTAATGGCTTGGCTTTTACCTATATAAGGGAGATAGTAATAGACGTTGAATCTATAATCTATTCTTTTTTGTTTGTTTGGTTTTGTTTTGTTTTTTGTTTTTTTGAGACGGGGTTTCTCTGTGTAGTCCTGGCTGTCCTGGAACTCTGTAGACCAGGCTGACATTGAACTCAGGAGATCAGCCTGCCTCTGCCTCCTTAGTGCTGGGATTAAAGGTGTGCACCACCATTGCCCAGTGAAAAATCTTCTTTTTAACCCAGAATTTTAGACCAATTGTGTGATGTTATATGCTGGGATGGGGTGGGGCACAGGTGTCAGGGCGGGCGTGTCGGTCAGAGGACAGCGTGCAGGAGTTGGTTTTCTCCTTCTACCAGGCAGGTTCCAGGTTTTGAACTCAGTTCATTAGCCTGGGCGTTGGGAGCCTTTATCTACCAAGCCATCTCACCTGCCCTCAACTCAGATTTCTGTGTTGTGATTTGATTCTGCAAACCTTTGTTTTAGACGGCGCGGTGGAAGGTCACCTCCAAGGAGGCCCTGCAGAGAATCAGTGAGTACTCTGAAGCCGCCATCACAATCAGAGGAACCTACTTCCCTCCTGGCAAAGAGCCCAAAGAAGGAGAGCGCAAGATTTACTTGGCGATTGAGAGTACGTACTGTTGCTTTTGTGTGAAGCTTGAGTTAGATCATTGATGTAGATGTAACACGGGTCAGTGTGAAGTTGATAGTAAGAAAGACTGAAATTAGGGACATCTCTAAGAAATTTTACTATGTGTCGCTTGAGGTCTTTGAAGTTCAATAACCATATAGATAGAACTGAATATAGATCTATTTGTGGGATTTAAGTTTGAAAATTTTCTACAGAAAGAATGAATTTTAAGGACATACATTTTTCTTTTCTTTTTTTTTTTTAACTGGACACTTGATGGTTTTGTGTGTCATCCTTGTGCAGGGGCCATGCTCATCTTCTCTGCATCCTTTGTATTTTAGTGCATGTGCTGTCCAAGTGAGCACAGGACTGATACCACCATAAGTCAAGTTAGGAAGTAGACCGCTGTACTAGTTCACTAGCCTGGCAGGCAGCGCACTCCCTAACGTCACTTGAGGCGTTGTCCCCTGGGCCCCCTTAGAGTGCAGAAACACCCGGTGTAGTTCAGTGGTGTGAACCGCATGTTTTCTCCTCAACCTTCAGGTGCCAACGAACTGGCTGTGCAGAAAGCGAAGGCAGAAATCACCAGGCTCATAAAAGAAGAACTGATCCGACTGGTGAGTGAAGCAGACCCTCAGGCCTTGTTTGTTGTAGTGACTGTTCATTGCGTTTAATACAGGCAGGCTTAGAAATCATCAACACCTGTCTTGCTAGCTGATCACTGTTAGCCCAGCAGTTTGGGACTTGGAAGCAGTTGAATTTCAGCGACAGCCTGGTGTGACTTGAGACCCTGTCCCAACACAGAAATATATCTTTTTTTCTTTTTTAAAGATTGTTTATTATGTATACACTATTCTGTCTGCATGTATGCCTGCACGCCAGAAGAAAGCATCAGATCTCATTATAGATGCTTTTGAGTCACCATGTGGTTGCTGGGAATTGAACTCAGGCTCTCTGGAAGAGCAGCCAGTGCTCTTAACCTCTGAAACATTTCTCCAGCCCCACATAAGTGTATTGTGATGGATTTTTAGAGTAGGCACTTCATTGTAGTCACTATCTAAATGAAGAAATGCAGACCATTTCTCCATCTAGAAGCCTGGCCTCTGGCTTCCATGTCACTGTTCATCGCCCTCAGATAGAGACATATTGTGACCATAAATTTGGAGATTAGTTTTATGTGTTTTCACCTCTGTGTGGTAGACTATATGCTGTCTATTCTGTATATCTCAGCATTATATTGAGGAGGCTATCTATATATTGCAGGTAGCAACAATGGATGCCTTTTTATGCCTGTATGCTATTTAATTGCTTAAGTTAAATATGTATTATTAAATTAAATAAGTTAACTTACATATTGAACTTGAGGATATTCTGCTTTTGGCTTTTATAAATAACATTTCTATGAAACTTCTTCTTTGACTTTTTGCTATACATTAATACATTTCTTTATTGAATATACACTTTGGAATAGAAATTCTGTTTATAAATTCTATACAGTTTATCTTTTTGGTAGGTGTTACCACATTGTTTTGCAAAAGCATTTACCAGTTTTCACTCATTGGAGCATCTGGAAATGCCACACCTGTAGTGTAGTCAGTATTTCACAGTTTAGGCAGTGAGTTAATTTTGGAAAAAGAACAGCCTGCTAAAGATAATCTTTGTAAAGGAGGCCACAGATACATCACTGACCTTAAGTACCAGGTATGGGCTATAAACCCTCCATATAGCCGCTGCTTTGAAAGGAAGTCAGGAAGTCTGGTAGTTATCTAAGGGTAGATGAGGGGAGGGGTTCTGAAATTCCACTTATAATGCATAGAATTTGGGGACAAGGGGAGTTTTTATTTTTTATTTATTTATTAATTTTTGGAAGCAGGATTTCTCTATGTAATCCTGGCTGTCCTGAACTCACTCTGTAGACCAGGCTGGCCTCAAACTCACAGAGATCCACCTGCCTCTCCCTCTTGAGTGCTGGGATTAAGGGCTTGTGCCCAACTTAAGAGGGGAGAATATGCTTTTTTTTAAAAACACTTTTTGTTAACAATTTATTTTTATTTTATATGCATTGGTGTTTTGCCTCCATGTATGCCTGTGTAAGGGTGTTAGATACCCTAGAACTGGAGGTACAGACAGTTGTGAGTTGCCATGTGGATGCTGGAATCCTCTGGGAGAGCAGCCAGTGCTCTGAACTGCTGAGCCATCTTTCTAGCCCAGGGAAATAGTTTTTTAAAAAGAGGGTATACAAAACAGGAGAGAAAATATAAACAAGGTTTAAGTCAAGGACTTCAGGCCAAGTATGGTGACTCATTCCTGTAATCCCAGCACTTGGAAGGCTGGGGAAGAGGATTTCTAAATTCAGGGCTTGCCTTGGCTATTGAATGTGACCTTGTCTCAAAAACTACTAATAATATAGTAGTGTATGAAGGTCTCGAGATAGTTTCACTGAAGAGTAATAGAAAAAGAACTTCATGCTTTGAGACTGCAGAGGTATCAGGGAAGGGGTACGGATGAACAGAGAGAATGAATTCATTATTGAGCCGTTCCTCTGCCTCCACCTCTGCCTTTTTATTTTGGTTCTCTGATGGTTTTACAAATTGCTAACAGAAGATGATCTCAAACATTCACTTTTTTGTGTGTATGCGCTTTTTCTAACCTTTTGTCTTTTATTTTTTATCATAGCAAAATTCGTATCAACCAACAAATAAAGGACGATACAAAGTATTATAAACATCTTGGAGCCACTTTGTACCTGTGCTGGTCTGTGAAGTTTACAATGTATTGTAAAGTAAGACTTTGAAAATTCTGTCTTGCTTATTTTTTAAATACAAGAAACAAGTGTTTGTTACAGAAATTGTCTGTCAGTAAGTACTGCCCCACACTGATCCAAACTCCATTTTAATCAGACTTGTTTTCAGAGTGTGATGTTCTTAATGTAAACCTTAGATACCAATAGTTTAAGTGTCTGGAAACATTGGGGTTTTGTGTTGAATGTAGTAATAAAGTATGTCAGTCACTAAGGGGCCACTGACCTCTCCTCTTTTACTGAAATTGTGATGTGATCAGCTCCTAAGAAAAGAGAGAAGTCCTTGTCATATTTTATTGCCACCTTTTAAGCTTAAATCTTATTTGACTGAATGGAACATGTGAACTGGATCTAAGAATGTTATAGTAGATGTTTACAAAATAGGTTCAGAGTTTTCTAATTTTATCTTCAGAAATAAGTAGTAGTTGGTTTGCCTTTGGTTTTGTAAAATTAAACATAAGCAGCACTATGGGATTTTTGCATTTCTTTCCCTTTTCTTCCTCATTTGAGAGAGTCCCTGTATAGCTTAGGCTGGCCTTGAACTTGTGACCCTCCTGCATCTGCCTTTGTAGTGCTTGGGATCACCACACTCAGCTTCCCACTTCTTTCCACTGCAATAGTGCTCCTATTCAGGTTTGTTCTTAACCACTAATTGCCTAAGTGCTAATTCGTTTCTTGCTTACTTTTAGAAAGTGATTGTGGCCAATACATACTAAATATTTTTCCTTTTCCTCTAAAGTGTTTCTTTAGACATTTATATTATGGTACATACAAACACCTTATTACTTTTAGTCTAATTTCCCTTCAGGATGGTTGAGTAGGTTGTGAATTTTTCCCTCTTAAAACAAGGCAGGTATGAATGCCTGTCATTCTAGTACCCAAGAGGCAGGGGCAGAAAGATCATGAATTTGAGGCCATCCAGGGCTTACATAATGAAGCCTTACAGAAGGCAGAGGCAGGCAGATTTCTGGGAGTTCAAGGTCAGCGGTCAGCCTCGTTTACGGAACTAATTCTAGAACAGCCAAGGCTACACAATAAACCCTGTCTTGAAAAACCAAAAAAAAAAAAAAAACCCAACAACAAACAAGGCTGAGGATATGGGTCAGTGAGGATATAGGTCAGTGGTAATGCACTTTCCTAAGCAAGGTCTCACTCAAGAAAAAAACAAAACATTTTTGTTAAGTGCTGGTACTTAGGCAGATAAAATGACTCAGTGGGTAAGGTTCTTTCTACCAAGTTTGGTCACCTGAATTCAATCAATCCTGTGATCCACTTAGCAGGAAGTGTAAGTTGTTCTTTGTTATACATCATGTATGCGTATGTACATATGCACATGCTCACACACACACAAGTGTAGTAAAAGAAACAAATTACATTAAATACTGGTATTTAAGTTTCAGACTACAGACTCTCTTAGTAAAATTTAGTGCACAAAAACTCAAGAATTATACTTTAGAGACTTTAGGATCTGATTCTGAATGGTATGATTCGATTACCTAAAACTATTTTCAAGACTCCCAATACATGAAAACTTCATATTGTCATCAGAAAAAAAAGCTTTATCAACTATTAAATATTTATTTAAGAGAGAGAAAAGTTCTTTAAGCATTCTTGATTTATACCAGGTGTGGTGGTCCACACTTGTAATCCCAGCCTTCAGGAGGCAGGGGCAGGATGATCCCTAGGTTCAAGACCAACCTGTTCTACATCGTGAGTTTCAGGCCAGCCAGTACTACACAGTGAGACCCTGTCTTATAAAAACAGAACAAACAAATATATATGTATATATTCTTGATTTAGAAGTTTTAAAGTCAGAGTATACTAGAGTTGTTAAAAGAAATAATTTTAAAGCTAGAGAGGTGATCCACTGATTAAGAGTGCCTGGTGCTCTTGTAGAGGACCCAGGTTCAGATCCTGACCCACATGGCAGCTCATAGTTATCTGTCATCCTAGTGAATAAATCTAAAGAACAATCAAAATTTTTAACATAGTTAGTAGCCATGTTGACAGATGAGTACTCTGTTTGTTAAGTGTATTTGTACTGGAAAGGTAAAATGGAATTGGGAAATGTTTTTAGACCTTCACATATCCAGTTACTTCTCTTGAAGGATGTAGAGGAAAGTACCTGTAACCATATAATGAAACAAAACTTTGGACTAGAATTCTGGTCATCAGTACTACTTCCCGCCTTAGTTGTTATCACCCAGGTGTAGTTTGTTACTTTACAAAATATATGGCAGTCACACTAGTTCAATGGTGCTCCCTGAAACTCACTGGATCCCTTTGAGACTCAGAAGTTACATTATTTCAAATTTTCTGTTCGTGGCTCTAGTTGTGAAGAAACACTGATAGTATTTTATTCTAAAATGAAATATTGCTCAGTACATTTTTTTAGTGTCAACACTGACTGATTTTTAAAGTTTGAATGATGTACAGATTTTGTTTTTTAATGCAATATCAATATTTGCTGAAGCTCTCTAAATTCCTTACAGAATAAAGTTAATTCAGTCTGCATTGGTCTCAGGTTATCTTTCCTTGAATACTTTGTGTTTTGCTTTTTCTCTAGTCTTTTTTAAATTGTAGACATCTAAGAGAAGTATTATTGTTAATGTATCTTTTTGCATTTTTTGAGACAGAGTTTAACCGTGTAACCCAGGTTGTCCTGGAACTCGCTTTGTAGACCAGGTTGGCCTTGAACTCACTGAGAGATCTTCCTGCCTCTGCCTCCCAAGTGCTGGGGGGTATACAGAGTGTGCATCTTTAAAAAAACAAAACAAAAACCTTTTCTTCTACTTTATCAAGTATACATTCTTTTTAAAAAATTTTATATATTTTATTTTACATGTGTTTTTCAGTCTCCATGTATATCTGTGCATCATATATGTGCCTGGTGCTTGCAGAGGCCAGAAGAGGGCATTGGTTTCCCTGATATATGAAAACTTAATATTGTCACCAGAAAAAATACTTTATCATGAATTAAATAAGTGTTTTTTAAATTAAGAGACAGAAAAGTTCTTTAAGAATTCTTGACTTAAACCAGATATGGTTGCGTACACATGTCACCCAGCCCTCGGGAGGCAGAGGCAGGATGGCCGCCGCCGAGTTTGCCATTTTGCCAGACCTATACATTCTTTTTAGAAAATATTCTTTTTGTTTGTTAGACCAGGCTGGCATCAAACTCAAAGATTCACCTGCCTCTGCCTCCTGAGTGCTGGGATTAATAGAGTTCACTACCACTGCTGAGCTACACATTCCTTTTTTGTTTGTTTGTTTTTTTGAGACAGGGTTTCTCTGTGTAGCTTTGGAGCCTATCCTAAAACTCACTCTGTAGACCAGGCTGGCCTCAAACTCACAGAGATCCTCATGCCTCTGCCTCCAAGCACTTAGATTAAAGGCATGTGCCACCGCTGCCCATTGAGCTACACATTCTTTTTTCCTTTCTTTTTTCTTTTTTTTTTTTTTGGAGCTGAGGATTGAACCCGGGCCTTGCGCTTGCTAGGCAAGCACTCTACCACTGAGCTAAACCCCCAACCCGAGCTACACATTCTTAAAAAGTGTGTGTGTGTGTGTGTTGTGCTTGGTTGCTTTTCAAGAGGTCTGGGTTTGGTCTTCAGCATTGCAGAAGAGGAAAAGGAGAAAGAGGAGGCATGGACATGAAATACAGAGCGACTAGGGTCCCTGCTGTTCATTTCACACACTTGATTATTCCCTGTGTAACTGGCCATGCTGGGCAGTCTGTGATTGGTCACCACAATGCTTCTCTGACTTCTGAGTCGTCTTCTAGAGCAGCAATCTCTAGAAACCAATGGAATTAATTAACTAGAGTTGACTTCTGTTTTAAAAGGGAAACTCACCCTTGAATTGTGGTGTTTATAAGTGCATACAGCAATCGCCATTTATAGTGTGTGCTGCTTTTTTTGTTTTTAAACAATCTATCTTTTTTTTTAAAAAAAATTACAAAATACTATTTTGTGTTTTTACTTTAATTTTTTGAGGCAGTGCCATATGTAGTCTAATGTTGTGGGATATTTGATGATACTGTGAAAGCCTGAGATTGTGTTAAAGTCTGCCTTGAGTGAGGGGGCGTGGCCAGTGACCAGTTGGCAGGAAGGAGGGGGGAGGACTGACTTGGAGATTGGTGGTCATTTTTTGGTTTGTGATGAATGGAGAGACGCTCTCTTGCTGATTTGCCACAGACAAACTGAGAAGTCAGCAGATTTGATGAGATACCTGGGAAGTCCTTTATTTTTTATTTATTTATTTATTTTTTTTTGGTTTTTCGAGACAGGGTTTCTCTGTGTAGCTTTGCGCCTTTCCTGGGACTCACTTGGTAGCCCAGGCTGGCCTCAAACTCACAGAGATCCGCTTGTCTCTGCCTCCCGAGTGCTGGGATTAAAGGCGTGCGCCACCACCGCCCGGCCTGGGAAGTCCTTTAGGAGAGAGTTAAAAGATACTAAAAAGAAAAATCTTTCCCACATTAAGAATGAGAACTGTCATGTAGCTAGAGTTTTCCTGCCTGGCCCACGGTCAGGACAGATCTCTCTCACCCGCCAGTCCCACAGCCACTCAGACCCAACCAAGTAAACCCAGAGACTTATATTGGTTACAAACTGTATGGCCGTGGCAGGCTTCTTGCTAACTGTTCTTACAGCTTAAATTAATCCATTTCTATTAATCTATACCTTGCCACATGGCTTGTGGCTTACCGGCATCTTCACATGTGGCTTGGAATGGTGGCTGCTGGCAGTGTCTCTCTCACCCAGCTTCCTGTTTTCTCAATTCTCCTCTCTGTTAGTCCTGCCTATACTTCCTGCCTGGCCACTGGCCAATCAGTGATTTATTTATTGACCAATCAGCAACACATTTGACATACAGACCATCCCACAGCACTGTCACAATGCAGGGAATTAGGACTCTGTTTAGCGATACTATGGATGGCTTGAAAATGGAAAGAATAAATGAGGGGATGAACAACCTAGTTGGGATTGACATAATATCAGCAGTAATTATTGTCGGTTTGGTAATTCATATTTTATTATCCTTAAAAAAGTGTGTAACACGAATTCTAAATGATCTTTTAATAAAAATTCCCAATGCAAGATTGTGCTGAAAGATCAGAGAAGCAGAGCAAGCCACAGCCACCACCTCTACCTCACCAATTCCTCAGCCTGAAAGAGCCTCACCTGATAGACCTCTAGCTGAAAGGGGCACTTCTGCCGAAAAGCCTAGCGAAAAGGCCTTTAACCAAAAGGGCTTCCTCAGTCGAAAAGGCTTCTAGTTCCTGTCTCCTCTAACCTTATATACCTTTCTCTACCCACCATATCACTTCCTATCTCAACTTCTCCAGTGCTGAGATTAAAGACGTCTGACTCCCAAGTATTAGGATTAAAACCATGCGTGCTTCCCAGTACTGGGATTAAAGGTGTGTGCCACCACTGCCTCGCTCTGTTTCTCTCCTAGACTGAGTCAATCTCATGTAGTCCAGGGTGGCTTTGAACTCACAGAGATCCAGACGGACCTCTGCCTCCTGACCTCTGCCTCCTGAGTGCTAGGATTAAAGGTGTGTACCACCACTCCCTGACCTCTGTGTTTAATCTAGTGGCTTGTTCTGTCCTCTGATCTTCAGGCATGTTATGTTAGGGTGCCCAATATATCACCACAGAAGTGGGTTCATAACTGTGCCAGATATGAAACTTTGATAAGATACAACAAGCCTTACTATTGATAAGACACAAGCCTTAAAAAGACTATTGATAAGATACAAGCTTTAGAAAGACTACTGATAAGATACATAAAGACAGAGAGACTTACTAATGAAAATGAGAAAATTTGATTGATACAAGCCTTAGAAGGACCTACTAATGAAAAAAAAATTGAGACACAGACAGGAATTTAGAGAAGAACCAACTGCACCACTGCATGATGAAACTGAAAAGAGGTGGCCCAAGGTTATTAGAAAACCACCTTGGTGTATCCAGTTACTATACAAGAACAACTAGCAGACAATAGGCACCTGCAAGGTTATGAAGAAAGTAAATGTAGTCCTCTAGAAATATTAGATTTCAGAAGATTTAAGGAAGCATTCATTTCATTTGGTATTTATTCACCCTGTGTGAAGCAGATGTTAAATTTATGGGCAACTCAGAATTTAATTATCCCCCAAGACTGGAAAGATGTAGCTACAGCAATATTGGAAGCTGGTCCTCAGTTCTCAATGGAGAACATGGTGGAAAGAGGAAGCTAGGGTCATAGAACAATGAAATAGGGCTGGAAGTATTGATATTTCCCAAGATAAGTTTCTAGGTGAGGACCAATAAGCTGAGTTGCAAAGACAGTTTGAATTTGATGATCACACCTTGGCCTTATGCCATTTAGCAGCTGTAAATGCTTGGGACAAGGTTGAAGAATCAGGAAAGAGGTCTGAATCACTTATTAAAATTATACAAGTCCCAGCTGGGTGGTTGTGGCGTATGCCTTTGATCCCAGCACTCAGGAGGCAGAGCCAGGCGGATCTCTGTGAGTTCGAGGCCAGCCTGGTCTTCAGAGCAAGATCCAGGACAGGCACCAAAACTACATAGGGAAACCCTGTCTTGAAACCCCCCCCCCCAAAAAAAATCACAAGTCCTAAGAGAAGCACTCACTGATTTTTCACAAAGATTGAACTCAGCTGTAAATACCATGATATCAGATCCACAAGTCAGATGAATATTAATTGAATCTTTGCTATTTGAAAATGCTAATTCAGAATGTAAAAGGGTGATTTGGCCCTTAAAGGCAAGATCTGCACCAATAGAAGGATGGATTAAAAATACAGCTGATATTGGATCTCATCCAGTATCTTGATTGAAGTAATTTCTAGAAATTTTCAAAAAAATCAAGATGAAAGATGTTTTATTGTGGTAACCAAGGTCATTTGAAAAGGGATTGTAGGCAAGGTGTTTTTAGAAACAATGTTTTTTTTCTAGAGATAATCCAAACAGAAGGTGCCAATGTTCTGTAGTATGCAGAAGGTGTGGCAAAGGTTTGGACTAATAAATACAGATCAACAAACGACAGACAAGGTAACCCTTTACCATCAGAAAACACCCTGAGGGGACTCCCAAGAGCCCCAATATCAAACTTGGTTCATTCATTTGCCGACGGCATCAGAAAACTCATTCACAGAGTAGAACCATACTGTTCTGGATGTAATCAGGGATGGAAGAGCTTCAGTAGATATAACAAAAAATTTAGGAGAGACAAGAAAACAAGTAATTTTGCAACCCAAAGCTGAAAATACAAATAAATGGTATTGAAAATGAAGGTTTAGTAGACATAGGAGCAGATGTAACAATATTATCACCAAAATCTTGTTCAGCTTCTAGAGATTGGAACTTTATCTCAGGTAAAACAAAGTACAAGATGAATTGAGTGTGTAGGGCCAGAAGGACAAAGAGGAAAATTAAAGCCGTATGTGGCTAACATAGCAAGAAATTTATGGGGACATGGTTTGTTATAGCAATGGAAAACACCTTAACATTCCTCCAATCTCAGAAAAAACCATACTTCTCAATAAAGAATACTACTGAATAAATATTAAAAGGTATTATCAAGCCGGGCGGTGGTGGCGCACGCCTTTAATCCCAGCACTCGGGAGGCAGAGCCAGGCGGATCTCTGTGAGTTCAAGGCCAGCCTGGGCTACCAAGTGAGTTCCAGGAAAGGCGCAAAGCTACACAGAGAAACCCTGTCTCGAAAAAACAAAACAAAAACAAAAAAAAAAAAAAAAGGTATTATCAAGAATAGTCTCTGACTGTTCAGGTTGTCCATAAAAAGTACGCAACAGCTGTTGTTCTTCCAACAGTACCAACAGCCCTACTTTTAAAATGATTAACTGACAGACCTGTTTGCGTGGAAAAATGGCCTTTGACATAAAAAAAAAAAAATTACAGGCACTAGAACAGCTGGTACAGGAGCAGCTGAATGTTCATATTGAAGAATCAACCGGTCCTTGGAATTCTCCTATATTTGTCATTAAAAAGACATCTGAAAAATGGAGAATGGTAACAAATATGACAGCTATAAATAAAATGATTCAGTCAGTGGGCTTTTGCACCCTGGAATTCCCTTGCCTTCTTTATTACCTAAAGGATGGTCTATTACAATGATTGATTTAAAAGACTGCTTCTTTACTATACCTTTATAAGAATGGAATAGAGAAAAATCTGCCTTCATGGAGTCTACTTTTAATAATTCCCAGCTTGTTAAAAGGTACTATTGAAAAGTTATTCCACAAGGAATGTAATAGCCCTACCATGTGTCAATATTTTACAAAACAGCCATTAGAAATAATTTATAAACAGTTTCTTCAATCTATAATTTACTGTTATATGGATGATATCTTACTGGCTGATTCAGACACAGATACCTTGGTGGGGGGGGGATGTTTGACAAAGTAAAGAGAATTTTTCCTTGTTGGGGATTACAAATTGCTCCTGAAGAGTACAAAGAGGAGATTCTATTAATTATTTAGGATATAAGATAGTATTACAGAAAATTCAACCACAAAAAGTACAAATGAGGGACCAATTACAAACTTTTTTTTTTATTTATTGATTATGTATACAGTATTCTGCCTGTATGTATCGCTGCCAGCCAGAAGAGCACACCAGATCTCATTACAGGTGGTTGTGAGCCACCATGCTGTTGCTGGGAACTGAACTCAATACCTCTGGAAGAACAGTCAGTGCTCTTAACCACTGAGCCATCTCTCCAGCTCCTCAATTACAAACTCTTAATGATTTTGAAAAATTGCTGGGAGATACTGCCTGTGGCCCAAAATTGGATTAACTACTTAAGAGCTAAGTAATTTGTTTCAAACCTTACAAGGTGACTAGGATTTAAATAGTTGAAGAAAATTATCAGCTGAGGCTCAGAGAGAATTGGCTCTGGTAGAAGAGAAGTTACAGAATGGGTATGTGAGTCTCTTGGCTCCAGAGCTTGATTGTATACTAGTCATTCTACCTTCTACTCATTTTCCTATGGGAATTCTTATGGAGAGAGGAGATAATAGCTTAGAATGGATATTTTTAGCAGACAGACAGTAAAAAATTAAAGACCCATGTAGAAAAGGTTTCTGAGTTGATTCTGAAAGGAAAATCGAGACTTTGCAAATTAGCAGGAATAGTCCCAGCAAAAATTGTGGTACCTTTTACTAACGCTGAAATTGCCTCATTAAGGGCAGAAAATGAACATTGACAAAGAGTTTACAGTAAGTTTTGGCGAGAGATAAGCAACAAATGTTCCCAAAGCAAGAGACTTAAGTTTAGAAAAAGGTCTAATTGGATTCTCCCTCTTATAATAAAAGGAACACCAATTTCTGGAACCTGTACATTCCATACTAATGCAAATAAATCAGAAAAGGTAGGTTATAAATCAGGAAAAATAAAGTGGCTTGAAACCTTTACAATTCAGTTAAAAAATCAGAGTTATATGCTATTCTCATGTATTATTAGATTTTCCAGAACCTCTTAACGTTGGGCACCACCTATTGGAGACTGCTGACAAGTCACCTGGTTATCTGGGTCAAGGCATTAGGATTATAGACATAACAAAGAAGACAACAGAGTTGAGAGGACTGCCAGCCAGTGCCGGACAGTCCTGAGTTTATTTCACAGCCAACTTAAACACAGTCTTGAAGGACAAAAATAGAACAATGCACAGCACAGGCATTCAACCACAGTCTGTCCTGTCCTTGAGTCAAGGAGCAGGCAGTTTCATTTTCTATCTCTGTGTACCTCCAGCTGGCATCAGCAGCCTACATATAGCTAGATAGTGTGTTTCTTCCCATGGGCTACTCAGGACTTTCTCACAGTCCTTCAGGGAGACTCTATAGGCTAATCGGGACTTTCTCATAGCCCTGGAGCAAGCAAGCCCCAACTCTAATGACTCAGAATAGACTTCAGATTCAAACTGGGAAACTGAGTCACTTATGGGCTCCCACAAGTTACTGACTCTCAATATGCAGAGTGAATTGTTTTACATATTGAAACTGCTGAACTTATTACAGATAATTCAGAATTAACTTTGTTATTTATTCAACTGCATCAAGTAATCAGAAATAGAAATCATGCCTTGTATATAACAAGAACCAGATCCCATATGGGTCTACCAGGCCCTTTGGCACATGTTAATAGCAAAGGTTTGAAGGAAGTTTTTTTTTTTTTCCCATCACTTTTCAAGAAGACAAGGAAATGTCCGTCTTGTTCCTTATATAACCAAACTATATTACATGCAGAAGAAATGAAATCTGGCAAATGGATGTGTTTCATTTTGCAGTGTGTGAAATTAAAGTATGTGCATCATGCCATAGATACATATTCAGGATTTCAGTGGACAACCTTTAGGTTCTGAAAAGGCTGATTCTGTAATTACACATGTATTGTAAGTCATGTCCATTATATGGATACCTGTACAAATTAAGACTTGACAAGGTGCCAGCATATATTTCTAGTAAAATGAAACAGGGTTTTTTTTTTTTTGCATATTACAATATAAAGAGTATTACAGGTATAACACACAATCCTACAGGACAAGCAGTTACAGAAAGATCTAATCGCACTTTAAAAGATATGCTTAATAAACAGGGGTAATAAAGACCCCTGAGATAGATTACACAGTGCTTTATTAACTTTAAATATTTAAAATGCTAATGACAAAGGATTGACAGCTGCAGGGAGACACTGGATAGTAGAGAAATCTGTGAATTAAGTCAGCCTATATATATTAAAGATGTGTTGACCTCAGAACGGAAATCAGGGTATGTGTTACATTGGGAAAGAGGTTGTTTTTTTTTTTTTTTTTTTTTTTTTTTTTTTTTTTTCTGCAGGAGACGAAAAGCTGTGGATATCATCAAGATTGATAAAGATTAGATTCGAACAGGAGATACCTCTCAATTAGGAGAGGCCATATTTCATCAAACAGCTTGGTCATTCAATCCAAACTAACTGAACAGACTACAAAATGCAGCAGCTGGTGAGATGGCTCAGTGGTTAAGAGCACTGGGTGCTCTTCCAGAGTTCCTGAGTTCAATTCCCAGAGCCCACATGGCAGCTCACAACTCTCTGTAACCTTAGTTCCAGGTTACCTGGAACCCTCACAAAGACATAAAATGCAGGCAAAACACCAATGCACACAAAAATAAATATTTTTTAAAAAACATGACTAACAAATGCCTTTCATTTGATCAGGTATTAAAAAATAATACTTTTTCTCTTGCCAAAAACCATTTTGCCTTAACAAAGATATAACCTACCAATAAAGGAATTCCCCAAAGTTAGGATTGGGGCAGGGTTTTATTTTGTCTTTCCAGGAGAATAAAAGCGTATGACTAAGGAATCTGAAGACAATCAAGTACTTTTACTTGAAATAAGACGCTGGTTAGCCTATCTTACCTTTATGTGGTTTTGGGGGGTGTAGTAGCACTTTTCAGCCAGCAGGTGGGGTTGGTATAGTTCCAAAGCAGGTCCTGTTGAATGTCTTGGCTGGCGGCAGAGTGAGCACAAGCAGTAGGCAGTTCTTTTAGTGACTTCCTGGAGCTTTAGGGCGTGGAGAGTTCTAGGCCGCTCTAAGCCCCTCTTTGCCTCTACAGACAATAGGTCTGTCAGGAGGCACAGCTCTAAGCCTCTGTGTCTCTGTAGGATGTCCCCGCCACCGGGGACAGTGCCATGTCTATTTTAACTAGGTGAAACTGTGGAAGCTTCAGGCTAGGGCGGGGAGGGAGCTGGTGCTCAGGGAGGAGGGGGAATGCCTCACTCACAGCTGTTTCGCTGGTCTGGGGGCTAAACTGGATGCGGAACTGAGACCAGATTAGCTCCTTTTCAGGAATGAACCTGCCAGTCTGTCCTGACACCCATTGGGAGTTCAGGGTTCCCCAAGGCAAACCCTCAGTCCTATCAGAGTGGTGCTCTCCAGAAATCACTGAGAGCTGCTGCTTGCATGTGCCTTCTCACAGAGAACCCATAGTAAGCCAAGCACAGCTGGCCCCTGGGACCGAGTCACTTGTGGGCCTGAGTCTGAGGAGTAGATCTTCCAGCACTGCTGTCCTGTTAGACAGTCCCTCCTTTTCCAGCCTTTGTTGTTTTGTTTTTTCTTTGAGACAGGGTCTCTCTCTGTCTCTCTCTCTCTGTGGGTCACGACCCCCTTGACAAACTTCTGTCTCCAGAGAGATTTACATTATGATTCATAACAGTAGTAAAGTTGCAGTTATGAAGTAGCAATGAAAATAATTTTATGGTGAGGGTTCACCACAACATGAGGAACTATTAAAGAGTTGTAGCATTAGGAAGGTTGAGAACCACTGCTCTGTGTAGTTCTGGCTGTCCTGGAGCTTGCTATGTGGACCAGGCTGGCTTTGAACTCACAGAGATCCTCTGTTCTCTACCTTTGCAGTGCTGAGATTACAGGAATGTTCTGCCATGCTGGGCTTTTGTTCAGAATTTTTACCAGACGTCATGTAGACGGGTCACTGTCCATGTGGCTAATCTGTCTCCAGTTCCTTTGGACGTGGTACTGATACCATGCAATTCAGCAGTCCTGTGCTGAACCACTGTGATAGACAGACATGACTCAAAGTCCCAGGCCAATAAAAACACCATGAAGCATGGCATAGAAATCACCTCCAAGCTTCATTGTAGTATGTAATCTAGTAGAGTCACTGTATCTAGGGTAAACATCAGAATAAGGTAGTTGTTTTCTGGAAGTACTTAGACCTTAAAGAAATCATTATAGAAAACAGTGTGAAGTTTCCTGTGATTTATAGAGTCCTTTTTTGAAGGAGCTTTACAGCCCGGCTTTATTAGCGGACAGCCCTGGCACACCTGGACTGTCTTGCATTATTGAGTACTGCAAACACTGCACTATAAGGACTAAAACTGCAAGGACGAGCTGCTCCTTCAAGGAACGTGTACATCAGGTCTGGGGTTCGGTGTGAGCAACTTATTTTACTCTAAAATCTTTTCTGTGACAATCTATAAATACGCTTCTGCATGGGTTTTGGGGGTTCAGTCCAACAGAAATTGTTCCTCTCTGCTGTCCCAGAGCCTGATTACATTCTGGAGTGACCCTGTTTCTTAGAATACTGACACTTCATCAGGACTTTTGCTCTATTCACATGGAAACTCACTTAGAGTCAGCAACTCCAAATGCAGCGCCAGGCCACTCCTTTCAAGTGTGGCCTTCAAGTGAAATGGCCTAGTTCCCACCTCTAAGTACAGCTCCTCAGTAACCAGAGCTAGCAACTGAGTGCCTCCCTCTTCCATGCTCCAGGGCTGATGGCTCCTCACAGTCTCACTTCTCAGCCCTCTGATTCCCTGATCTCTGCCGTCTAGCCACCTTCTAGTTGTTTCTGGGCTGCCTGGGGCTGCTAGCTCCAAGTCACCTGCTTTTCCTGCAGCCTCCTTGGCCCACTCTGCCAGCAGTCAGGAGTCACCAGTGGGCAATGTGACTACAGAGACTAGTCTTCTCTGAGGCCTGCGTTGCAGTGGAGAAGCCTTGCCAGGAAGGAAGTTTCCTCAGCTGCTGTTTATGAAGCCAAGTCATTGTGTGCACTGGCTGTCATGGGTTAGGGAGATGTTCCTGTCTGACCAGATTGAAGGCTGCTGTAGTAAGACCCAGTGTATCTGTGAGCGGGGTCATCTGGGGAGGCTGTAGGCTGGCTCGTCCAAGGGACATCTTGAGTCGTGGCCAAAGCAAGGCCCATCAGCAGCTGTGAGGACCGTTGCTGTAGTTCTTCCTGCCGCACAGGATTCTCCTTGGGCAGCTCTGGGATTTGTGGCTGTTTTGCTTTTTTAATTTTAAACAGAACAAACATACCAAAACTATGTTGTTGCTGACAGCTCAGGGATCTTTGAAGGGAGGGCTGTTTGAGTAACAGCTCCTCAAGTTCCTGAGAGGAAGATGGAATTGTTGCCTCCAAGACAGGCTTTTTGTCACATTCCTGCTGGACAGGTTTTGTTTCTTCCTTAGAAGTGTATGTGGGTTTGGAGCATGGGAAGACTGTTTATTTCATGTTGTGTATTTGTAGTAAGAACTCTACCAAAATCCAAGATAATACACAACCAAGTGACTCAGAAGGAATCTGTAGTCGGACCCCTTTGTAGGCTGCCAGCTCACAAATAATGGAGACTTATTAATTATGAACGCTTGGCCTCGGCTTAGGCTTTTCTTCAACTAGCTCTTATTACTTAACCTGATCTTATTAACCTGCATTCACATGGCTCGGTTACCTCTCCTCCATGTATGTCCTACTTGCCACACTTAGATTCATCTCCCCACCCCAGTCCCGCCTCTCCTCTCCTGCCTAGCTATTGGCCATTCAGCTCTTTGTTAAACCAATCAACCGATCAGAAGGCACCTTAGGCAAATACACATCTTACAGTGGACAAAAAGTTTATCTCACAACAGAAACAGTTATGGCCAAAATGGAATTAGGCTAGTGGCCCAGCCTCTTTTAGCATGAAGGCTATAGCACATTTCTAAAGATGTCAGGGATTAAAAAAAAACAAAAACAACCAAACTAAATACTACAGGGTGTCCCACAAAATACTTTTATTACATGTCAGAAGGCTCTAACGCCACTATCATCTGAATATTCCCATGTTGTTTCGAGGTCTGGAATCTCACCCTAACCACCAGTAAGAAACTGAAGGGCAAACAATGTCTTTTTTTTTGTTTGTTGGTTTTTCGAGACAGGGTTTCTCTGTGTAGCCTTGGCTGTCCTGGATCTCGCTCTGTAGCCCAGGCTGGCCTCGAACTCACAGAGATCCTCCTGCCTCTGCCTCCCGAGTGCTGGGATTAAAGGCGTGCGCCGCCACCGCCGACAATGACTCAAATGTTGACAATGGTCAAACCTCTTTCACAAACAGCGGTGAAGAGCGGCTTCTGGAACACAACAGCGGGCTTCAACCCTGACTGCATCGTTGAGAAATCCTGTGTTCTGAGAAATGTAGTGAGTGGACGTTCTGACGGGATAGGGTTGGATTGAGAGATGCACCCCGGCAAACCGAACTCCCCTGTGGGGCGTCTACATCAGCCCAGGCCGCGGCCACTCCGCGCAAGCGCACTCTGGCCACTGGCCAGTCGACCGGTCTCGCGATACCTAAGCGTGCGTGCGTGCGTGCGTGCGCGCGCGCGGCGCTCACGTTCCGGGGCTGTGGCGGCCTCTTCTTCCAGCGTCCCGGGCCCGCTGTGAGGGCTCCTGGGAGTCGGGCGCTGGCGTGGGCCTCCCCGCCGCCGCCGGCCCTCTGCCGGGGACTGGACTGGGCCGGCCGGAGTGAGGGAACCGGCGGGAGCTTTCCTGCCTATGGTCAGCCCCTGGGCACGCTGAGGGCCGGGCTCCGAGCGGCCGAGGTAGGGCGCGGGGCGGCGGCGGGCCAGGGGCCCGGCGGACGAGGCGCGGGATGCGGCGGCGGGCGCGGGCACCTCCTTCCTCCCGAGCGTCAGGGGCCCCGCGGTACTTCCGCCCGGGTGCCCGCCGGCCTCGGGGGAGGCGGAAGTCACGGCGCGGGCCGCACAGCCAGGGCTGCAGGGAGGGCGCGGGGCTGCAAACTTGTCTGGCGCTGCGGTAATCGCGGCTTCCCGGCACATCCCGGCCACACGGCGGTGAACGCCTCGGGACCAGAGCGGATGCTGGCGTGGGGAACTGCCGTGGCGCACAGTTGGGTAGTGCAGAAAAGACAAAGGGGACCGTTATTTATGTTGTGCCCTAGTATCCAAACTTCCCCTGGCGAGGCCTGGAGCGGAGCAGCACCCCCAGTTATTGCCACGGCCTCCCACACACTTGTTTAAAATTATAAATCCATGTTATTATATATAGTAGATAGCAAGATTGTAACAAAAATCCGAGAATTTTGTGATACTTGATTTTTGGAGGAGAACAGACTGGGCTTTTGAAGCTTTGCTGTATTTACAAAGCTTCATAGGTGCCTTGTGAAGTTACTAAAAATAGTCTTGTTGGTCGTAATGTCTGCCATATTCAAGATGCGATTGTTTCATTGGAGGAGAGCAGGATTAAAACTCCACAGTAAACTCCAGGGAGAACAAATCTGAGCACACCTTCAGAACTAATAATTTGGGCACAGTCCAACTCTTCATTGGCTCCCTTAAACTTTCAGTGAATCATTTAAAAAGATGTTTGGTATGTGCAAGGCTCTGGGTTCCACCCCAGTACCACAAACAAAAACACAACTATAATCTTTGCTAGACAACACAATTTGTTTTATAACTCCTAGCTTGCATTCCACCCATATCTTAGAGAAATTCTTTTGACTTTCTTAGATGTAACCTACATCATTTTAGTGAATTTTGTATGGAAGGAGTTCAAGTTAGCTGGAAAAAAGCAGTTAAGCATGTGTACCAGTCTTGAGAACTAGAGATTGGTTCCCTGCACCTAGTCACTGCACAGCTGGAAACCAACGGTAACTCCATCTGCTGCAGTTCCAAGGTTGCCTGCACCCACGTGTTCTCGTGCACACAAACATAATTTTATTTTTTTATTTTTTTTTTTTAAAGATTTATTTATTTATTATGTATACAGCATGTATGACTGCAGGCCAGAAGAGGGCACCAGATCTCATTACAGATGGTTGTGAGCCACCATGTGGTTGCTGGGAACTGAACTCAGGACCTCTGAAAGAGCAGTCAGTGCTCTTAACCTCTGAGCCATCTCTCCAGCCCACAAACATAATTTTAAAAAAGTAGCTGACCAAGCATGTTGGTTAACACCTTTACACGTATCACGTGCTTGGTGAGGCAGGAGGATTGAGGTGAGTTTGAGGTTAGCCTAGACAAAGAATGAGACCAGTTCTCAAAAAACAGAACAATCATTAGCAGGTAAGTTTTGGAGTTGAAAGAGGGAGGCATTTTGAAGAACAGGGTTAATGCTGATGTGTTACCAAATGCTGAAATTTATTGTGCATGTAAATATATACATATATATAAACACAAAGGATTTCATAGTGCTGAAGTGGGTTGTAAGAATATTTTTTCCTTTGTCTGGCAGTCCCATGTGTGGGAGGAAGAACTCCCACCTACTACCATCATCTCTTGCTGTCTGTGAAGCTTGGGGCTGGCCTTGAATCTGGGGTTCTCTGACTTCAGCCTTCCCAGTGATAGGACTTAAAGGCATGTGTGTGCATCTGCATGTTTGCATATGTGTGTGCACTAGTATGGCTAGAAGTCAATGCCACGTGTCTTCCTTGAGGGATGCGCTCTTACTTTTGAGACAAGGTCTCCCACGAAACTTGAGCCCGGAGCTTTCAGATTTGGCTAGATTGGCCGACCACTGGGTTGTAGGGATCTGCTGGCAGTCTCTACTACCTCCCCCATGGGGTTACATGTACAGGGTGCTGTGCTTACCTTTTTTATGTATGCTGGGATCCAACCCCAGGCCCTTATGTCTGTACAGCAGGAGGCACTTCACCAACAACCGAGCCAGTACTGAGGTTCTTTTTTTTAAAGGAAGGGGCTTTTCTTATGTAGCCTTCACTGTCCTGGAGTTTGCCGTGTAGATCAGGCTGACCTTGAACTCACAGAGTTTCGGTGAACTCTCAGATTAAAGGCATGTGCCACCACAAGTGGCTCCAGGTTTTTGTCTTTTTTTTTTTTTTTTTTTTTTTTTGTGAGAGCTTTCTAAATAATCATGACTGAAGAGGGCTGTTTTCTCACAGATATGTGTGTTTCTAGTTTGCATATAGTTTCTAGTCCAAATTCATTGGCTATAAACAGCTCTTTAGATTCCTGCTTAATTCACACGTATATATGTGAATATGTATATTTAGTGGTGCATCGCAGATACATTTATTAATGCCACATCATAAAGTGTACAGCAGTGTTCCATGTTCCCATCTAATATAATTTGCTTACATTTACAGGCCAACAGGTTCATCTTGATTGAAATCTGGAGTTGGTTAAAGAGGTTCATGAGCAGGACTGGAGTCTTTCCAAGCTTTACTTGTTTTATTAACACTACTGATTTTATAAACAATGAAGGTCATCATCCCTATTCCTACCCAGACTTCCTGATAAATCTGGGCATAGTAGGGTTTCATGAGGACCTAGACATTTAATGAGTATATAACATGAAGAGAAAGTGTGATTGTTTCACAAAGCACAGTACTAGCTTTTCTTCAGTTTCGATGATTATTTGCCTTTTATGTTTGCAACAGAAATATTTTGTGGATATTTATAAAGTTAAGGGCTAAAGAGAGTCTTTCTGTTTGGTGTGATGAGGGATTGAACCCAGGGCTCTGCACATACGCTATGTCCCTGGCCCCAAAGAGGTGACTCTGGTAGAGTGACTCCTATGGTAGGAGATGAGTTTGCCTATTAGGGAGACATCTGGAGAAAATTTTGGTTGTCATAAATTTGGGGGGAAAGCTGTATTCCTAACATCTAGTGGGATGCTGCTAAACACCGTCAGTGTAGAGAAGACAGATCTCAGCATGGCTGTATGCTAGCTGTGACACAGACGGTCGGCTCTCTATTCAGATGAACTAAATTCCTGTTTGGCTTTGCCATCTAAAAAATGTCCCTGATAGGTGGCTGAAAGTCAATTCCCATTTCTTAAAAAAAAAAACAAACGAAAAAAGGTGTGTGATTGTGTCTATTTGTGTTGATGCAGAGGCCAGGGGGATTGAGTGTCCTCTGTCACTGTCTATTTTTTTGAGGCAGGGTGTCAATGGACCTGGGACTTGTGTTTCCGTAGCTAGTCTGGAAGCCAGCAAGCTCCACTGGTCTTCTGTTTCCACTCCAGTCAGCAGGCTGGGGTTGCAGGCGAGACTGGTCTGTAAGGAGGTGCTAATGTCCAAACTCCAGTCCTTCAGTTGTGCAGAAGTGCTGTTAACTGCTGAGCCCTTCTCCAGCCCCATTCCCATTTCATTAACAGCGTGCACTGAGGATTATGTGCAAAGGCCTGGCACATAGAAAATGCTCAAAAACTAACTTGAGGCTAACGTTACATTAAAACTTAACTTGAAGGTCTCTATTTCTTATCTGAAATTAGAATTGTAGCTAGTGAAGTAAGTATTAATAGCTCATATCTTTGGGAAGTAAGTAAAAATTATTCCTTTTAATACTCTGTTTTGTTTTGACTTATAATTCAACTCTGTGTTGGTTGCTCTGACCATAAACAAGTGGCTTCTCGATGTATATTTTTACTCCACCGTGCAGGCTTTAAACTACCTGGGCAACAACTCTACTTACTGATTCTTGGCAAGTCCTTAGTTCATAGCATATGCCTCTCGGGCATGAGTCCTATTTTCTTGTGCTTTTAGGAACTGAGTTCCTTATTTGTCATTTCTGGGAGGGGTTGCAGTTTTATGGATGTGAAGGACGACACTTGAGGAGGGACCTTAGTCTGAACTGGAGCACATAGCTTTGTCTTTCTTGTGGTACAGTGCTGCAGCCTGAAAACTAGATGCTTGGGTGAGATACAGCCTTGTCTAGAAGGGGAGAAATCATAGCAAGGTCCTCAGACAGAACAGTGACTTTGGACTTTTCAGGGCTCCTGTAAACAAGAAGGTGGCATTCCCTGTATGTGATCTGTTTGACATTCAGCTTTTGCCTTTGGAGTCGATGGTATTTGATTGTTGCCCATATTTTTGTAGTTCCAGTCTTCACTGTGTGTATTTATGCTCATCTGTTTTAGCTAATAGAAACCTTTGTTTATCCTCTGTTTGGATACAGGCCGTTGGAAGGGATTCTGTGTGCTGGGCCAAGACATTGTGTTCCTTGCTTGACACTATCTGGCTCTTGAAAAGTAGTGTAACACACACTCAGCGTTCTGCATAAATAATAAATTACCATAATGACTGAGTATCCATCTTGTGGAAACTGATCAGGTTAAGAGTATATGTGTGAGAATGAGCTGTAAGAACCAGCGAAGGCATTCTAAGGTTGGGCATGGGAATTCATTTTAATAAGAGTTCTGGGTTATTTTTCTTTATTTTTTTTTTTAACATTTGTGTGGGTGTGTGTGTTCACGTGCGCGCACATGCGTGCATGCACATGCATGCATATGTGGGTGTCAAGACAATGTAGAAGTTTGACTCCTACCTCTTGGGTCATTGGAATTGAACTTAGGATATCAAGCTTGGTGGCAGGTGTCTTTACCTGCTGAGCATCTCTTTTTTTATTAAATTGAGATTTTTAAGAAATTTTATGTATCCCAGTGCTCGGGAGGCAGAGCCAGGCAGATCTCTGAGTTCAAGACCAGCCTGGTCTACAGAGTGAGATCCAGGACAGGCACCAAAACTACACAGAGAAACCTTGTCTCGAAAAAAACAAAAGGGGGGGGGGGGGGAGAAAGAACGAAATTTTATGTGGTGATGGTGCATGCCTTTAATCCCAGCACTGGGGAGGCAGAGGCAGGTGGATCTTTTGAGTTTAAGGCCAGCCTGGTCTACAGACTGAGTTCCGGGACAGACAGGGCTGTTACACAGAGAAACCCTATCTCCGGGGGAAAAAATTATGTATATGACTGTTTTGCCTACATGTATGTATGTTTCCCATATGCATGCCTGGTGTCCAAGGAGGTCAGAAGAGGGTGTCAGTCCCCTGGAACTGGAATTGTGGATGGTGTGAGCCACCATATGGGTGCTGGGACCCGAACCTGGGCCCACTGCTAGATGAGCAAATCCTGTCTTAACTGCTGAGCCATAGTTCCAGCCTCTAATTGAGTGATCTCATATGACATCTGTTCCATCTATAATTGAGGAAACCATGACTCTTGTGCTGTTTGTTTTGTGACTTTTTTGGGGTGGAGGCATGGACACCATTCTCTATTTACCCTGGATAGGGCACCAACAAAGAATTCCAAGCAAGGCTAGCATAGTGAGCTTATTAGGTTATGGACAGATGTATAGGTAACTCAAAGGCAGCTGTATGGCTGAACAGACTCCCTAGCATGGTCAGAGCTTGTAAAAGCCACATCCCTAGAACTCCCTGTCCATTGGAGAGGCTTTCTCTCCCTAGCAGCTCCATCCTGCTTTTATAAACTTGCAGGGCAAGGGGGAGTAAATCTCCTAACTTTGTGGAGCTTTCTGAGCATTGTGCATTTCATTTACTTATTGAATTTTCTGGACCTTCATCCTCTGGAAAGGAATGTTTCAGTTGGGTAGGGGTGGGGAGACTGTCACGGAATACCGCTCAGGTGGGTTGGTTTATGAGTGTTCTGGAGTCTACCCTATTGCCCTAATTTTAGGTAGTCTGCATAGTTGTTGAAAGAGGATTTTCCCATTGGATGCTGTCATACAGATAGGTATTTATGCATATTTGTTTTTGTTTTTGGTAGAAAATGATGCATCCTGTTGCCGGCAGTAATCCAGCGTTCTGTGGGCCTGGCAAGCCTTCCTGCCTCAGTGAAGATGCCATGAGAGCTGCTGACCAGTTCGATATATATTCCTCCCAACAAAGCAAATATGGCCACACAGTCGGCCACAAACCTATGGTTTGTCAAAGGCAAGACCTGTTAAATGAAACACACTTGCAGCCTACCAGTGGCAGAAACATAGAGATAAAAGATGAACTAAAGAAAAAGAAAAACCTCAATCGATCTGGTAAGCGTGGCCGGCCTTCGGGAACCACCAAGTCAGCAGGATACCGGACCAGCACAGGCAGACCCCTGGGAACTACCAAAGCAGCTGGATTTAAGACAAGTCCAGGCAGACCTTTGGGTACAACCAAAGCTGCAGGGTACAAGGTCAGCCCAGGGAGACCTCCAGGTAGCATTAAAGCTCTGTCCCGGCTTGCAGATCTTGGCTATGGCTGTGGTACTGCTGCCTTTCCTTACCCTATGATGCATAGCAGGGCGGTTCACGGGGTTCAGGAACCCGGCGGCGAAGTCAAGCCACCCAGTGAATGAGCCAGGCAGGACAGCACCTGTTAGGAGCAGACTGAGGCATCCCAAACAAAGCTGCTTGGTTTAATTTGACTTTACCACCTGGACTTCCCAGTTTTGTTCTTCTGTTTGATCTCCCTCATTCCCACTTCCTTTTCTTTCTTTTTTGCTCAGAAGTCACCACATGTTGACAGATGCACTTTGAGCAGGAGTAGTGCATGGTTTCTATATTGTACAAGGCGCAGACAACACTCAGCTAAGTCATTTTTGCTTTCCCTTTGGGCCATTCTTAGTGGACGCTTCACAGGCTAACCACTTGCCTCAGTTGACTTTCAGTTGTGAGCAAACCAGTGTGTAAGGTTTACCTGAGGCATTGTAACTGATGGGGCAGAACAGCAACTAGTCAACAAACCAAAGGGCGTGGCTGTGTGAGTTAGAACTTCCATGAAACAAGACAGCTGTTTGGAGACTTTGGAATTTAAAACACAGCTTCTTATTTATTGATTCACATGACATTAGTTGACCATTATTCCTAATGCATTGTTTAGTACTTGCTTTGCAGAGATTATAGTTACAGGTTATATGTTTTTCAGTTGCTTAAGAGCATATACACCAAACACTACAAACAATTCAGACTTACAGCAAAACCCTTAAATACTTCCTAAACCTGCACATTATATTAATATTCAAGAAAAAGAAACCTTAAGGTCTGCATGTAACTATAGTCATCCTATTTTGTCTTTTATATATTTAGTGAATTTCAAAGTATTATATTTAAAACATCTATTTCTATTGCTCATTTATTTAGAATGGCTTTTTAGTTGTTTTGAGTAATTATTATTATATTGCATTAGTACTTAACTGCATTTTCGGGTTTATATCTACCAAAGGACACAAATTAAAGTGGTAGACTGCAAAACTGGTCTAAGAAAGCAGTTTCCTGGCTGTCAAGACCCAAATACCAAGAAATGTAGGAATCTAGTATGTGTGAACCCTGTAAAAGGAGTGCTGGTTAGTTTATAATGGCATTGTGGCTCCAGGAAGACCACTTTTCTAAAAGAAATCTGTTCTCCCTAGTAAGGCTTGCTTTAAAAGCAATACAGAAAAGAGAAAAGTATTGGGCTCATAGGTATAGTTACAGAGGGAAATCTTCATTTCTGAAATATTTCTTGTTGATGTACATTTTATTTATTCTGAGTTTATTCTAAGTAAAATTTTATGAACTTTAGAATTGAAAAGCTTCACTGGGCAGTGGTGGTGCACACCTTTAATCCCAGTACTCAGGAGGCAGAGGCAGGTGGATCTCTGAGTTTGAGAGGTGTACATAGTGATTTCCAAGACAGCCAGTGCTAAATGGAAACCCTCTCTTCACAAAACAGAACAAAAAAGAAAGAAAAGCTTTCAAAAATTATGTTTTTAAAACTTGCATTTTAAAATGCCTTTGATATTAAAATGTAGATTTACAGGACTCAAAAAACTTTAAAAATAATCAGAAATTTAAAAGGACACATACCTGTTGGTTAGGCTTGCTCTCAGTCCATGCAAATTGACTGCACGTAAATGCCATGTTTTAGACCTTTATCAGGAGACAAGCAGCAAACCTCCAGTGCCCCGGGATAGCTGACACAGTAGCTGGCGTCTGCTCCGACAGTGAGGTGTCGCATTGCATGTGAGGACAGTGACCTCAACAGTGCTAGCTTTGCACAAAGCATGGGGAACAGCGGACAGTGCTGGGTGATTACACAGCCAGCTGTGTCGTTCAGGCAGCTAAAGTGCTTCAAGAGCTTCTTCTTGCAGAAGCTTAGAATATAAAACCTTTAATAATTTACTCAGAACAGTATAACTTCTGACACACACAAATGCTTGCATCTTCATGTGTTCGTCTGGTCACTTGAGTATCCGTCACTTAGCTATTTCTGAAGATATTCAGCAGTTGGCTGCTTAGAAATCCTTGCACGGCTAGTTCCTGAAGACAGTTAAAATATTCTACTATAGAGTAATGCGCACCACTGTCTAGGATTTGGGTGCATGTTGTGTTTCATAGTAAGTCCACTTAACAGCCTTCCAGTTTGATTTCATTCCTGGTTTTGTACCCTTCCGTTTCTTCCTTGCCCTTCCCATACCCATCTCCTTCCTCCAGCTCTCCAGCACATCTACTCAGTGGTGCTGTGCTGTGTGTCAGAAGACAGAGTGGGTGGATTATTGTATAATGAGTTTTATATACATGTTCATGAAATGGGGCATCAGTTTAAGGAGAGATGTTCATACCAGTGTTATTATCAGGAGCTCTGTCTATCCCAGGAAAGGGGGATGAGTGGCTACACTTGTGAATGGCGTCACTTAGGAAACTGAATGTACTGTTCCTGTGAGCAGTTACCTGGAATAGTAAATGTGTGCTCTGGTGAACATCTGGGTCTGCTTGCTTCTCTCCTTGTGGACAGTTCACTAGGCCACACTGGAGAGACACAGAAGTGATGACATGAAGTCTTCACATAGAAACTATTTTTATTTCTACCTGATCTAAAGACTGCATTCTGCATCTTTTGTAACATGGTCTTTTGTCACGGCAGACACTGAAATAGCATGTTAATCAGTTGCCTAGATGTCAGTATATTCAGTTGGGGAAAACTGCCCCCCCCCCCCACTGTATAATTGTTCCTTGAAAGGTAAATTGCTAATTTTATACTGCGTGATTCTATTCTTCATAAAATAGGTTTCACTATTCTATATTAAAACTGTTTGTCAGAAAATGATCTATTCCAGTAAGTTGGTTTTACTTTTTTCTGAAAGGATATTATAACATGCCTTATTTATTATTGTTATAACAAATAAGGAGTCAATACAGATGAAATTTTCATTTTCCACAGGTATCACCTTGCTTAACTAATCTTTAGTAGGGGTGATTTTGATACTATCTTAGGAGTTTTGCACTGGATATAAAAAAAATTGGCACAATATATTGAAAAATTAAATAGTAGTTGGTTTAATTTAATATTTGGGAACTTTTTTAAAAATCAGTGTTTAAATCAAACTAATGGTTCTTTGTATTTTTTACTTTTTAAAAAGAAACATCAATGTGTATTTATTGATTCCAAACTGCTGTTTGTGTGAATTTACATACATATTTTCATGAAACAAGAATACTGAATTTCTTTGAGGTAAAATCTGGATCCATTTAATAAGAGGTTAAGGGCGCTTCAGCCAGTGTAAGAATGATCACAGTGAGTTTAGACAGTGAAATTCTTTATACTTTAAGAAGCTTTGAAAGAACAGTTCAGGGGTGTTGATAATAATTCTCTCCGTTCCTTAGCTATATGCTGTAAGCTTTTATGATCCGTTACAGTAAAATAATAATTCAGAACAGTCTTTGGGCATAAAAAGTTTTGATGCTCTTTTTTTCTGTCTATTATAATGTCATTGGCTTCACTAAAACTCTAAGATGTATCTGAATCTTTGCTCTTCTCCCTTTTCCTTCCAAGTAGACAAATCTATGCTCTCACATACAGTGTATTTAAGTTTTTGAGAATTAATGCTGTAGCAAGTCAGTTGTGTGATTTAATCAGGCTACTCTGATTCTTTGATTCACAATTTCCTTTTCCCACAGACAATTGTGAAGCAAATAATAACCATTTAACTGAAATAAGCACGTTGTCCTCTGCTGTAAAAAGTCTGAATAGATACTGTGTATGTTTTAATGTCCATGAACTTGAGCTACTCATGTGCAATTATGTGTATGGGAATGGAGTAGTGTTCATGATTTGTATCTACATCATCATATGGATGTATATTTATTAATAAAGTCATCACTTTAAGGCTATTTACTGCTTTACTTTTTCCATTTATTTTGTATATGGTGGTGGGGGATCATGTGCATGCCATAGCATGCATGGGAGTTGGTTCTCTCCACCCTGGTCCAGAGAGCAAGCTTAGGTGGTAAGGCTCTGTGGTACCTCACCCACTGAGCCTTCTCTCACTCATTGCTGTCTCTTAGCACAGTAGAGAAGCATACATGCTAAACCTTACCAAGATTTGTTGGTAGTATATATATTTTTTGAATTTTGCATTCTAATCTGCCTCTCTTGACTTACTGTTTTTATATATAGTATACATTTGTATTTCATTGGGTTTCCATTATTTGGGCTGGAGAGAGATGACTTGGTGATTAAAAGCAATTACTGTCCATTAAAAATAAGTTTAAAAATATATGTATAAATGTAGTTGATATACTGTGCACCCCAATCAACTTACTGGGGGTCAGAGAACAGAACAGCCACTATATTAAACAGAAGTCAGACAGTGGTAACATATGCCTTTAATCCTAACATGTAGCTAGAGTTTTCCTGCCTGGCCCACACTCAGGAAAAATCTCTCTCACCTGCCAGTCCCACAGCCACTCAGACCCAACCAAGTAAACATAGAGACTTATATTGCTTACAAACTGTATGGCTGTACCAGGCTTCTTGCTAACTGTTCTTACAGCTTAAATTAATCCATTTCCATAAATCTATACCTTGCCATGTGGCTCGTGGCTTATCGGCATCTTCACATGCTGTTTGTCATCGTGGCGGCTGGCAGTGTCTCTGACTCAGCCTTCTACTTCCCAGCTTTATTCTCCTCCCTGTCCCGCCTATACTTCCTCCTGCCTGACTACTGGCCAATCAGTGATTTATTTACCAACCAATCAGACAACACATTTGCCATACAGAACATCCCACAGCACTAATATTCAGGAGGCAGAGATCCATTTGGATCTCTGTGTTCAAGGTCACACTGGAAACAGCCAGGCATGGTGACACACACTTTTAATCCCAGGAAGTGATGGCAGGAAGCAGAAAGGTATATAAGAACTAAGGACCAGGAGCTAGATAGAGGCTTTTAAGCTTTGAGGCTTTTAACAGCAGTTCAGCTGAGATCCATTTGGCTGAGGACTCAGAAGCATCTAATCTAACACCTAATCTAACAAGTGTCCCAGAAACACAGCATGCCATGATACATTGGTTCTTTACCTCGATAATCAAATAGATGACTGAGGGTCAGTGAGATTACTAAAGAGGTGAAGCATGGGCTCCACAACCCTGACAACTTGTTCTGTTCCCAGAAACCACATAATGGCTCAAGGAGAAAACTGCCCCCACAGAGTTGTTCTTGAACCTTCACATATACACCATGTCTTTATGTTTCTACACACACACACACACACACACACACACACACACACACAATGATACATTTTTAGATTTTAGTTTATGAATGTTTCCTGAGTATATGTATGTGCACCATGACTGTGCCTGTTGCCCTTGGAGACCAGAAGAGGGCGCCAGGTCCCCTGGAACTGGAATTAGGAATGATTGCTAGACACCATGTGGGTGCTGAGAACCAAACCTGAATCTTTTGCAAAAGCAGCAAGTGCTTTTTCCTGCCTAGCCATTTCTCTAGCTCCTAATAATAAAGTTTTAAAAACTCGAATAAAACAGTGTGACTGGGAACTTTGCCTTGTGGTCACTGCCCTGAACCACTAATGTGGAGGGTCACATCACATAACACTAGCCCGGGAAGATCAAAACTCAAAAATACAGCTAATTATATTGAATGTAAGTTGGGGGTTGTCATATAAGATTATGTTATCTGTACATGCATGTCCTTCTCCCCGCCTGCCCCCCCACAGGGTTTCTCTGTGCAGCCCTGGCTGTCCTGGAACTTGATCTGTAGACCAGGCTGGTCTCACAACTCACAGAGATCTGCCTGCCTCTGTCTCCTGAGTGTGGGATTAAAGACATGGGCCACCACTGCCCGCTGTACATATGGTTTTACCCCACAACTCTAATGTCTTTTGTGTGACTTTTTTTTCTTGCCTATTGCACCTGTTAAAATGTCAAGTGTTGGATAAATAGCGAGGATAGACATTCACTGTCATCTCCTGACAGAAGGAAACATTCAGTCTCACCATTCAGGGTTATGTTAGCTTTATGTTTTTGTGGTAGATGTCTTAAAAGATTGAGGATCTGAATCGTGTATCTTCCAAGTATTAGGATTACAGGCTTGTGCCATCATGCCACTTCTAGCCAAATACAAAGAAACATTCCCTCAATCAAGTCTGGTTACCCTAAATAAATTGTATGCAAGAGAGGTGGGGGAGAGGAGAGAGGAGATATTGGATTCCTTTTACCTCATGGTTTTATTTATTTATTTTTTTAATTTTTATTTTGCAATACAATTCAGTTCTACATATCAGCCACGGATTCCCCTGTTCTCCTGCCTCCCGCCCCCCTCACCTTCCCCCCAGCCCACCCCCCATTCCCACCTCCTCTAGGGCAAAGCCTTCCCCGCAGACTGAGATCAATCTGGTAGACTCAGTCCAGGTAGGTCTAGTCCCCTCCTCCCAGGCCGAGCCAAGTGATCCTGCATAGGCCCCAGGTTTCAAACAGCCGACTCATGCAATGAGCACAGGACCCGGTCCCACTGCCTGGATACTTATTTTTATAGAGCAAGTTCTAGGACAGCCAGAGCTACACAGAAACACTATCTTGAAAAACAAAAACAAAAAAAAACAAAAAAAAAAAAAAAAGAAAAGAAAAAAAAAAAAAAAGAAAAGAAAAAGAAAGAAATTGGGTAAGAAAAGAAAGCAGTGCCCCTACGGGCTCCAGTTTGAAGTGATGGATTTGTTCTAAGAAGTAGTTCTAGTTCACATCTGATTCCAGGCTGTCCCTTTATAGATAGAGATTAGAGTTGTGAAATACCACCAAGCCTCAAGCAAGTAAATGCAGGGAATAGTTCAGTAGCCTGGGACTCCACTTGGTTTGGACTGTGCCTACCCCTCTTCCAGTACAGCACTTGGCAACCTGGGACCCTTACCTGCATATACTACGCACACATACATCCCTCTCTTAGCAATGGATCTAGCAACCTGTTAGCAAACTAGGACCCCTGCCTGCATTGAGCTGCATGCACATGCGACTCTGAACAGTGGAATAAACTTCCCATCCCCATAACGACTGTCATGTGGTGGTATTGTGTTCCCCAAAATATTGTGCACCCTAATAAACTTATCTGGGGTCAGAGAACAGAAAAGCCATTAGATACTTAGGATAGGCAGTGGTAGCACACACCTTTAATCCTAGCATTCCAGAGGCAGAAATCTATGTGTTCAAGGATACAGCCAAGCATGGTGACTCACGCCTTTAATCCCAGAAAGCAAGCCTTTAATCCCAGGGAGTGATGGTAGAAAGCAGAAAGGTATATAAGGCATGAGGACCAGAAACTAGAAGCATTTGGCTGATTAAGCTTTTAGGTTTTGAGCAGCACAGTTCAGCTGAGAGCCATTCGGATATGAGGACACAGAGGCTTCCAGTCTGAGGAAACAAGATCAGCTGAGAAGTTGGCCAGGTGAGGTTAGCTGTGGCTTGTTCTGTCTCTCTGATCTTCCAGCGTTCACCGCAATGACTGGCCTCAGGTTTCATCTTATTAATAAGAACTGTTAAGATTCCTGCTACACTGTCACAAATGGACAGAGTCTATTGAGTTTTACTTAGCTTAATGTCCCAATAAGCAGGCAGAAAAGCCAATCTTCCTACCTGAACTGGCTTGTTTGTATTTACAATAAAGCAAACAGTCTTGAAGTTGATTTTCAGGGAGAATCCCCTATTGCCATCTTATGCCTGTGCATAATTGGGCATGCATATGATTAAAGTCAGATGCGTGTGGGAATATGTGAGAAGTAGAGAAATGGCTATAGAATAATCTGCCAATCAACATAGAAAACCACCCATACATAACGCTTAGGAACCAGCCGTTCCCTCCTTTAAGCTCCATAAAAAGAATCCCCGGGGAATAATCTTTCTAATCTGTACTGTTGCTTTGAATAAAGTAATTTTGCTACTACACATTCTGTACCTTTCATTCTTGAGTAAGATACCCTGGAAACCCTGTCCAGACCACCCCAGACCCCACCACTAGTAACAACCTGTTCCTTTTCAGATTACAGCCCTGGACCTCTTATTGGAAGGAGTACGTCAGTGGGCGCTGGGCTTTGAGAGTGTATGCTATGTCTCATTTCCCAGTTTGATCACCCTGCTTCATGTTTGTGCTTGAAGATGTGACCTCTCAGCCTCCTACACTGGCTGCCTGTTGCCATTATGGACTTTCCCTCTGAACCTATAAACCAAAATGAACTCTTTCTTCCAAGCTTTTGACCATGGTGTTTTGTTACAAAAAGTAACCAGTACACACTTTTAAGAAGTGTTGTTTTGTTTTTCATTTGTTGATACAAACTTGCTGTGTACACTACCTTGAATTTGAGTTTATCCTGCTTCTGGGCCTGGGATTTGCAGGCATGAGGGCGGATCCTGCCATGGCCACTTTCTCTGCAGAGAAAACAGCTTGTCTGCTCTCACTCATTCTGGTAACGGGAGGGGTGCTCACCTTACCTTCTCACATTTATCCTTCCCTAGATTTAATCTTCTTAGAGATTATCTTCTCCGGTAATCTTAAACCCCTCCCTATAGGCTCCTCATTAGTGTATAAATTAAGCCAATTTATTTTGTGACAAGTTCTTACTTCACTGGTGTCAAATTCCCAGGCTTAAGTGATCTTTTAAAAATTTTTTTGGTTTTTGGTTTTTTGAGACAGGGTTTCCTGTGTAACCGCCCTGACTATCCTGGGACTCACTCTGTATACCAGGCTGGCCTTGAACTCAGAGATCCACCTGCCTCTGCCTCCCAAGTGCTGGGATTAAAGTTATGCGCCACCACCACTCAGTTTAAGTGGTCCTGTTAAAGCTGGGACTATAGATATGTACCAGTGTTCAAGTCTGAAATTAGCTTATTTGAATGTGATGTTTATAAAAGCTATTATTTACAATTATTAACATATATTAACTTTCTGCCACTGTGCCAGCTACCCCAGATGACAAGCTTCTAATGTAGAAAGGTTTCCTTTGGCTCATGGATTTGGAGGCTTCAGTCCACGATCAATTGGCTCCATTGCTTTCGGGCCTATGCTGAGGCAGCATCTCTTGCAGGGATTATTTGATAGAGCTAAATTGCTCACGTGGCCAGGAAGAGAAGGAAGGGGAAAAAGACAGGGCCTTGGAGTACCCACTGAGGGCGTACCTCCACTAAACTAAAGACCTCCCAGGAGACCTCTTTCATCATTCTGTCTCAACAATGCCAGCTGGGGACCAAGCTCTTACTACAAAGGACTTTGGAGGACAATCCAGATGTGTGGCATAGCATTGAAGTGAGGTGGTGATTCACACGGCATGGTACAAAAGGTTTTGAGTTCAGGTTAGTATTCTAGCCTTAGCTTTGTTGAAATCCTCTTTGTGACCTAAACAGGAAGTTTTGTTTCCTAGTGTGTCACATTGGAGTAACATGTTCGTGTGAGACAAAGTCTCATTAAGTAGCCATAGTGCTGGCCAACCTGGAGCTCACTGTGTAGTCTCATAGTAACTAACTTGGGCAAATAACAAATTATTAAAGGAGTTCATTTTAATCTATGTTGTAACTGTGAGGGCAACATCAAGGGACTCACAACTGCCTGTAACTCCAGTTCTAGGGGGTCTTAAGCCCTCCACAGTCAGCTACATTATATCTAGCACACATAAATTCACAAAGGCACACATCAGTACACATAAACTAAAATCCAAAATGAGAACACTGAGTCAATCTTATCAAAACAAAAAGTGATAAAGTTGGAAAAAATTGCTGAACATATTCCCCAACATTTATGAAATGAATTCAGATCATCTTTAAGGATCTTCCATTGCAAAGTGAAATGATCTGATTATCTATAAAACAGAAGGTGGTGACTTCACATTTCTGTGCTTGGTTCTGCTCTGCACATGCTAGGTAAGTGCTCCACCACTGGAGCCGGAAACCCAACCCAGGACTAACTATTTATTGTCAGTTTCTGTTTCTGGTGGCTATGTTTCTCACATCGTCAGTCACAACACATGAGAAGCCAAGGCAAGGAGGAGCAACAGTTTGAAGCCCACTAGTTTACACAGAGAGCTTGTCTGAAGAAAGCAAATGGGGCTGGAGAGGCGGTCCCATATTTAAGAGCACATACTTTTGTTGTTGCATCCATCATAGGTTCAGTTCCTGACACCCACATCAAGTAGCTCAACTGGGGCAGGAACCTGGAGTCAGGTGCTGATGCAGAGGCCATGGAGGAACACTGCTTACTGGCTTGCTCCCCATGGCTTGCTCAGCCTGCTTTCTTATAGAACCCAGAATCAACCCCAGGGATGGCCCCACCCACAATTGGTTGACCCCCTCCCCATTGCTACTGTTATGAGTCACAATGTAAATATTTTGTATTTTCCGATGGTCTTAGGTGTCCTCTGTGAAAGGGTTGTTTGGCCCCCAAGGGAGTCATGTCCCATATGTTGAGAACCACTGTTTTAGAGGCTTGCCTATAGCCCAATCTTATGGAAGCATTTTCTCAACCGAGGTTCCCTCCCCTGAGATGACTATAACTCGTGTCAAGTTGACACACACCAGCACAACATCGCACCTGTTGAACACTTAACGCACCTTTAACACAGAAAACACAGTAAAACTGGAGGGGGAAAGGACACAGTAAACGGGAGGTCACAGTGATACTGGTGTGCACAGGCTGGAATGCACATGTGAGTGGAACCATCCCCATCTCCTGAATTCATATTTCCTCCAGTGCTCTGTCCTATTTGCTTCCCACACTCTTCAGATAAAATGGGGGAAGTGTGGGAGACAGTAAGGCTGTATGAACTGATTGTAGATAAGTGTGGGAGACAGTAAGCCTGTACTAAATGATTGTAGATAAGTGTGGGAGACAGTAAGGCTGTATGAACTGATTGTAGATAAGTGTGGGAGACAGTAAGGCTGTACTAAATGATTATAGATGAGTGTGGGAGACAGTAAGGCTGTACTAAATGATTGTAGATGAGTGTGGGAGACAGTAAGGCTGTGCTAAATGATTGTAGATAAGTGTGGGAGACAGTAAGGCTGTACTAAATGATTGTAGATGAGTGTGGGAGACAGTAAGGCTGTGCTAAATGATTATAGATAAGTGTGGGAGACAGTAAGGCTGTATGAACTGATTGTAGATAAGTGTGGGAGACAGTAAGGCTGTACTAAATGATTATAGATGAGTGTGGGAGACAGTAAGGCTGTACTAAATGATTGTAGATGAGTGTGGGAGACAGTAAGGCTGTACTAAATGATTGTAGATGAGTGTGGGAGACAGTAAGGCTGTACTAAATGATTGTAGATGAGTGTGGGAGACAGTAAGGCTGTGCTAAATGATTATAGATGAGTGTGGGAGACAGTAAAGCTGTACTAAATGATTGTAGATAAGTGTGGGAGACAGTAAGGCTGTATGAAATGATTGTAAATAAGTGTGGGAGACAGTAAGGCTGTATGAAATGATTGTAGATAAACTCTAGAACTCAAGCCTTTTGGTTCATCTGTTCTTTGTTGCAGATTCCCCTGAACACACTTGAGGACTTACCATGGTAAAAGCATGACTATAAGACTTATCCCTGGGGTCAGATTAGTGATGCATTTGTCTGATCTAACATTCTGTCTGATGGGCAAAAGGAGAGTTTAGTTGTACTATATTGCATGATCCAATTAGCAACAGCTACTACTTTGACGTGCTTCCTGTGCACCAGGCCCTGTGCTCATCGATTTTACAGAGCCACATGATACTATGTATTTCACCCCCATTTTATAGATGAAATAATTTTTTTACAATGTTTTTAGTTATTTTTTAAAGATTTATTTATTCATATATTTTATATATATACCAGAATAAGGAAACTGATCCCATTACAGATGGCTGTGAGCCACCATGTGGTTGCTGGGAATTGAGCTTAGGACCTCTGAAAGAGCAATTAATGCTCTTAACCACTAAACCATCTCTCCAGCCCCCTAGATGAAATATTTTTTAAGAAAATGTTACTACAGATAGGGCTCGGTAGAAAAGAGCATGAGGACCCAAGCTTGTGTCCCCAGCGCCCACAGCAAAAGTTATGCATGTCATGAATGGTTGTAACACTGGTATTGTGGCTGGAGACAGATGAATTCTGGAAAGCTCACTGGCCTGCCAGCCTAACCAAATATTATTTAAGGTGTGTTACTTTTGTTTGTGTTGCGTTTGTTTAACTCTGTGAAGCTGTGTTACTGTGCCTGTCTAAAACACCTGATGGTCTAATAAAGAACTGAACGGCCAATAGCAAGGCAGGAGAAAGGACAGGTGGGGCTGGGAGGCAGAGAGAATAAATAGGAGAAATCTGGAAGGAAAAAAAGAAAGGGAGAAAGTAGCCAGAGAAGGAGGATGACTCTAGGGCCTAGCCACCCAGCTATATAGCAAGCCATGGAGTAAGAGTAAGATTTACAGAAGTAAGAGAATGAGAAAAGCCCAGAGGTAAAAGGTAGATGAGATAATTTAAAGTTAAGAAAAGCTGGCTAGAAACTAAGCCAAGCTAAGGCCAGGAATTCATAAGTAATAATAAGCCTCTGTGTGTGAATTTATTTGGGAGCTGGGTGGTGGGCCCCCCAAAGAGCAAAAACAAACAATAGTTCAGACGTTAAGCACACTTCTCACTCTTGCAGAGGATTGAGGTTCAATTCCCAGCACCCACATCAGGTAGCTCATGACTGCTTGTAACTCCAGTTCCAGGGGATCTGATAACCTCTTATGGCCTCCTCAGACATCAAGCACACTTGTGGTATGCATATGTACATGCAGGCAAAACATTTATATAAAATAAAAATCTTTTAAAAAAGAGGCTGGCCATGGTGGTGTATGCCTCTAATCCCATTGGAGGCAGAGGCAGGCAGATGTTGTGAGTTCATAAGCCAAACTGGCCTACGTAGTGAATTCCAGGGTTACATAGTGTTGTTGGTTGTTTTCACTCTTTACTCTTTGCTATTTGGCTCTTTTGAGGGGTCTGCCACCCAGCTCCCAAATAAATACACACAGATGCTTTTTATTACTTATAAATGCCAACCTTAGCTTGGCTTGTTTCTTGCCAGCTTTTACCTTAAATTATCCTGTCTACCTTTTTTTTTTTTTTTGTTTTTCGAGACAGGGTTTCTCTGTGTAGCTTTGCGCCTTTCCTGGAACTCACTTGGTAGCCCAAGCTGGCCTCGAACTCACAGAGATCCGCCTGGCTCTGCCTCCCGAGTGCTGGGATTAAAGGCATGCGCCACCACTGCCCCGCTTTTCTTTCCTTCTTATTCTGTGTCTGGCTATGTGGCTGGCCTCTTCTTTTCTTGCTCCTTGATCTCCCAGATTTCTCCTTCTATTTGTTTTCTCTTACAGCCCCGCCTATCCTTGTTATTGGCTGTTCAGCTCTTTATTTGACCAGTCAGGTGTTTTAGACAGGCACAGTAACACAGCTTCACAGAGTCAAACCAATGCAACATAAAAAGAATACAACACATCTTTGCATCATTAAAACAAATGTTCCACAGCATAAACAAATGTAACATATCTTTTTTTCTTATTTTTTTTCGAGACAGGGTTTCTCTGTGTAGTTTTGGTGCCTGTCCTGGATCTCACTCTGTAGACCAGGCTGGCCTCGAACTCACAGAGTTTTGCTTGGATCTGCCTCCTGAGTGCTGAGATTAAAGGTGTGTGCCACCACCGCCCAGCTGTAACATATCTTAATATTCCACAACAACATAGTGAGACCTTGTCTCAAAAAAAAAAGTTATAAGTTGGGTGATGGTGACACACATCTTTAATCCCAGCACTTGGAAGGCAGAGGCAAGCAAATCTCTGTGAGTTTGAGGTCAACCTGGTCTACAGAGTGAGTTCCAGGACAGTGAGGGCTACACAGAGAAACCCTGTCTCGAAAAACCAAAATAAATTATTTACATTTCATGTTTATAGGTGTTTTGCCTGCATATGTGGTGGTATTGTGTTCCCCAAAATATTGTGTACCCTAATAAACTTATCTGGGGTCAGGGAACAGAAAAGCCACTAGATACTTAGGATAGGCAGTGGTAGCACACACCTTTAATCCTAGCATTCCAGAGGCAGAAATCCATGTGTTCAAGGATACAGCCAAGCATGGTGACTCACGCCTTTAATCCCAGAAAGCAAGCCTTTAATCCCAGGGAGTGATGGTAGAAAGCAGAAAGGTATATAAGGCATGAGGACCAGAAACTAGAAGCATTTGGCTGATTAAGCTTTTAGGTTTTGAGCAGCACAGTTCAGCTGAGAGCCATTCGGATATGAGGACACAGAGGCTTCCAGTCTGAGGAAACAAGATCAGCTGAGAAGTTGGCCAGGTGAGGTTAGCTGTGGCTTGTTCTGTCTCTCTGATCTTCCAGCATTCACCCCAATAACTGGCCCCAGTTTGTTTTTATTAATAAGAACTTTTAAGATTCATGCTACATCTGTGTGTGTGTGTGTACACCATGTTAGTGCCTGGTACTGATAGCGGCCAGAGGCAGCGTTGCATCTCTGGAGTTGGAGTTATAGATGGTTGTGAGCTGCCATGTGGGTGCTGGGAATCAAACCTTGGTACTTTGTTCTTAACAGGTGAGCCATTGATCCAGGTCTGGCTCCATGACTTGACGCCTGAGACGTGTAGCTCTTAAGTCCTCAGGCCAGAGGCTTATTGCCTTGGGCTTTGAGTGACAGTAGCTGGCACCAAGCTAAGTATTACTGCTCCTTGACTCAGAGTTCCAAGACCTTGGCTTGTAACCCCTGGCCTTCTACAAGAGCAACATGTGCTCTTCACTGCAAAGCCATCTTTCCCTCGAGGCCTCCTGTCCCTCCCCTTCTCTCCCCTCCTCTTACTCTCTCATTTTTTTGAGACAGGGTCTCACTCTGTAGACTAGGATGGTCTGGAATTCATGTAGCCGTGATGGGCTTGGAACCCACAGTAATTCTCCTGCCTCACAGGTTTCCTAGTGCTGAGATTTTAGTCATGAACCACCACGCCTCTTGGTTCTGAAGGTGCTTCTAAAGAGGCCTTCCACTGCCCTTTAGTTCAAAGTACTCAGCATGCGTAAGTGTCATACTCTTAGTATTATCCTCAGAGCCCCAGTGTTAAAACCAACTAACCAATTAAACCTTACTTGCCAGATGTAGTAAATGATAGGCTGTTCAGTTACAAGAAGAATATATTGTAGAAACTTAGCAGTTATATGAAATTCACACTTAACTGGATTTATCCTCTGTCTGATAACATAAGCTAGTGTAGCATGGTGAAGTAATAGATCGGACAAACTGCGGCCTCCCAAGGTTCTGCTCCTCCTCCATTGTGCACCTACAAGCTTCTGGGCTGGCAGGTGCAGTATGTGCTGCAAGCAGCCAGGAGATGACATGGGAGGGGACGATTGACATCTGCTGGAGCCCTGCTCTGACCTCGAAAACATCCAAGCCTTTGGTAGGTGTTTCCCACAGCGGCTTCCAGTACAGGTCGTCCACAACTGGCCAGAAGCCAACCGCCCGACTCCAAGATGGCGTCTGCAGCGGCCGCCAGGAGTCAAGATGGCGACCCGCAGCCACGCCTGCGCTCTCAGGTCTCCTCCCTCAGCCTCGCTGGGGTGGGGGGCGCGACTCCCGTTGCCGTGCGCCGGTTGTCTTCCACCGCGGTGGCTGTGGCCGCGGCTCCATGTCACGCGCCATGCACCTCCTCTGCTGGTGGCAAGTACTGCTGTGGGTGCTGGGCCTTCCGGCCCGCGGCCTGGACGGTGAGTGCGGACCCGGCCGGGCGAAGGCGGCTGCGTGGGGCGACGCGCGGCTCCCCGGCGGGCCGCCGGCGGTGCGGGGCTGCGCGGTGCGGTGCGGTGCGGGACGGCGCGGGGCGGCGCGGGTGGAGGCGAGCCTGCTCAGCCCCCCAGCCCGCTGACCCGAGGGAGTGTTAGGCGCTTGCCGAGGCCCACCGTTTGGTGATGAGCACTGTATTATTAACCTCTTCGTAACAAATACCTGACTTTTGTTATGGCCTTAGAATCCCAGAGCTCTGCGTGATGCTCTACATCATCACGTCCTTCTTCCACCAGCGCCGGGAGACAGCTTCTGTTAATACTGTCGTCTCACGTGCTGGATATACCGTGGCTCGGAGGCGATAAACAATTTGTCAGTTCATACTTAACTGGTAAATATCCGAGCCTGAAGTCTCTCTGACTTCAGCGTTCTTGCTGGAGTCTATCTTGCTGGACCACTTTTTGAAGATGGCCACTTTTGCTCAGTAGGTATCTGCGTGAAGGAAAGACCGGAAAACTAACAGCAGATTCCTGGGGCCCGAGCATATAGGGACCCCTTTAGTGAGGAAGGGAATCCACTCTGTGGGCCTAGAGTGGGAAGCAGAGAGAGACCTAAGTTGATGGCTCTTTTATCCACCCGTATTAAAGTCTATTTCTTAACAGAAAAAGGTTTTTCCTTCCCTGGGGATGTCCTGTAAGGAGGCAATGCTGAGCACAGAGAAAGACGATTCATAGTAACACCAATTGTTATTGTTTGATGTTTTTGAGACAGGATTTCATGTAACCCTAGCTGGCTTTTTTTTTTTTTTTTTAAATGTGCATGTGTTTTGCCTACATAAGGGTGTCGGGTACCCTGGAACTGGAGTTACAGACAGTTGTGAGCTGACATGTGGGTCCTCTGGAAGAACAGCCAGTGCTCCTAACCGCTGAGCCATCTCTCCAGCACCCCCTCTCCCCCGCCCCCCCAAGTGTTGTGGTCACCAAGCATTTTTTGTTGTTGTTGCTGTTGTTTACTTTGAGACAGCCCAGACTGGCCCCAGACTGGTGAGCCTTCTGCTTGCCCAGTGCTGGGACTACAGACCTCATCCTTCCCACTTGTGTATGTCTAACCTGAAACTGAGATTCAGAACCAGAAAACCCCATGTCAGTGTTACAGGGCCAAGGTGTAAGCCATGTCTACCAGATCTCACAGCCAGAATTTTGTATTTTCATTCCATTTAATCACTGACCTTAAAAGTGAGGAAGGTGTATAGGATAATAGGCTCTCGACTTTGGAAGGCACTGGGACGAGGGATAAATGGTGAGAGTGTTGCTTCCCCTGGCCCACTTTCCTAGGGCTTATTACAGGCCTGTTCCGCCCCTCACCGGAAAGCAGCAATACTGGCAAACTGCTCTCTTTGGCCTGTGTATTTGTCCTAAGGCTCTAGACTGTTTCTGCTGCAGCAGCCGTGAGATGTGGGAGTGGTACCTGGCTTTCCCTCTGCCATCCTGATCCTGGAGTTCTTTAATATCGCTTTAAAAGCCAGATGTGGCAGCACAGGCCTGTGATCCCAACACTGCTTAGGTGGAGGCAGGACCAGGAGTTCAGAGCTGGCCTCTGCTACACAAGACCCTAGGACAAACAAGGAAAAGAAACAAAACAATGTTACTTTTAGTTTCTCTACATTCGGTGCACACATTGATAGTCCCTCATTGCATTCTCAGATTTTCCAGGGTTCGTAGTCATTTGAGCTCATTGCAAAATATATATTCATACATCCATGCAGACCCTGAGGATAGTCCCAACTGAGTAGGGCATTGCTCGCGTGGCTAGGATATAGGCAGAGGATAAAGGAACCATCCCAGCTGGTTCCTTCTCAGAGTGGCTGAAAATATGAAGCCTTTTCCCCACAGCAGACACTACTGATGGATTAGCACCTGGGGTTTGGGGTACCTGGGGCTTGGGGTGCTGCCCAGGAGCCTAGGAATGGGAGTGAACACCTGCTCTTGAGATCCAGGATCCTATGCTAGTCTTTACTAGGCGGTCAGATAGCAGATTGTTATTTTTTTTTCTTGTTTGTTTGTTTGAGAGCCATCTTACAATGCAGCCCATCCTAGTTTGAAGTCAGAGAAATCCCCCTGCCTCAGATTCCCTATTACTGATTGCAGGTATGATTCACCACATCCAGCCCATTGTCAGAGTCTTCCCATGCATCATATGCATTGTACTACTGGGCTTCCCTGTGAGCAGGGAAGGCTTAGACGAAGTAGAGAGCCTGCCTTTCTATCTGGAGGGCAAGGCAGACATCAAATGAATACAAATTATTAAGTGAATTATAAGGGTGGAAAATACATCAAGGTAAGCCCCAGGACATTGGGTGCCATCTGGGGACTGCTTACCCTGGTCTAAAGGTTAGGATAGATGCCCTTGTAGAAGAGAAGTTTAGTGCCGCCATCTGAAGGATACTGGATTCACCTGCAGGTGAAGAGGTACAGTAGGGGACTTTCTTAGCTGAGAAACCATCCTCAGGAATGGTCCAAGGCTGGTCGAGGACAGTGGGAGTGACCAGAGACCAGACAGTATAGAGTATAAATCACACAGGGCAGGGGAAGTCACTGAAAATGTTTCCTATTGGGGAGAAGCAAGAAGAGTTTTGTCCAACTTCTAGTTCCACTTGGGCTGCAGTGAGGAGCAGCTTTATGAGCTGAGGAGATCTGGGAGATGGGTCAGTACAGCAGTTGTACATGGGAGGTGGCTGTAGCCGGGTCTGAGCGGTGTTAGTGGAGCGGGGAAAGTGGATGGATTCTGTTGTGTTTCCCGGGGACTCGAACTTGGTTGCAGTACTTCTACATCTCTTTGAACTGTAAGCACCCCCAGCTACCATCACTGGCTTTCATGTGCTAGGACCCAGTACATCTTTTCTCATTGCTCCTCACAGCATCCTGTATATTTCCCGCACATTGGTGGCATCTTCTCATTTGTTACGAAAGCATGCTAAGGATTGCCTTTAAGAAGTTCGGGTTTGCTGCCCCCTCAGCCCCAGCCTGTTCTGGCCCCTCCTCATTAGGCTTTCTTTCTTCCATCAGAGAGCCTCTTGAGAAAGGCTGAATGGTGGCAAGTTACAGACTCTGGGTGGTGCTTCCTGGAAGGATGGGCCCAGTGCCCTCCATCTTAATTTTATTTCCCAAGCAATTTACTTGAAACTAGTGATACAGTAATTATCATTTTATGCATGGCTCAAGCTGCAATCAGTCTGTCAGGTTAAAGAAGAAATTCCTCCTCCCCTCTTTTGACAGGGTCTCACTGTGTGGCCCTGGCTGGCCTGGAACTCACAGAGATCTGCTTGCCTCTGCCTACCAAATACTGGGTTTAGAGATGTGGGCCACCATCCATTATTTTCTTAGTGTCTCTGTTATCTTTTCCTAACTGGTGGTCTTCACTGAAGGTTTTTTATTTGTTTGTTTATTTTTTTAATTGTACGTTATGTGGCAAATTGCAGGTTTCTATTATGTTCTGTGTTTATCTTCTTACTTGGCATCTATCAATACAGCATCCCTGACTATGGTCTCGATAAATGGAGAAGGTGGGTGGCCCTCTGATAGGAAAATGGAAACTTTTTTTTCTCCACTGGGGTATTTTGGAAGATAATTGTAAGTCTTTAGGGTTCATTTGCTTTCGAATCAGATATGACAGTATGCTGCCCTGCTTCAGTTGCAGAGGAGAGTGGCCGCGCATGGCGGGAACAGCAGCCTGGCCCAGCTCTCCAAGTCGGGGCCCTATACCTGCATAAAGAGGAGGCTGCGCAGGGCCCTCGGGACCAGGCGAGGGTGGCAGAGCCTGCTGAGGCCTCGCCGGGGCCGGGTCCTCGAGGAGATCCCGTGGTGGTGCTGTCGGTGATTCCCGGTGCAGCTGAGGACCAACGGAGCGCTGAGGGCCGAGATGGCACCTGCAGTGCCCTGGGAGAGGAGGACCCAAGATGTGGCCAGGAGAGCCTCTTCGCACTACACGGTGCGGGCGGCTTCTCGGAGCGGGAAGAGGAGTACTACCCTGAGCCTGGAGCGGCGGAGGCTGAGCCAGTAGCCCCCGAGGATGCCAACAGCACCGACAGCCTCAAGTCCCCCAAGGTGAACTGTGAGGAGAGGAATGTGACCGGGCTAGAGAATTTCACCTTGAAGATTTTAAACATGTCCCAGGTAGGAAGCCTGCGTTAATAATGTCTGTCTGTCTGTCTCTGTGTCACTCCTTCGTCTCTCCAAACTCACTTTATGATTTAACACTCTAGTACTCATTAACTTTCAGATGGACATTGCCCAGGCTGCTTTTCGCCTGGGCTTAGTTGAGTGCCACCAGAGGGTGCCGCCACCCTCAGCCTCATCTCTGTCCACTGCACATGAGGACGATGTTGAACGTCGCTGCAGTGCAAGTGACTTGCTCTCAGCGGTGTGTAGAGGAAAAAGAAGACTATTACCGCAGTCTGTTATTCGACACTGGGTTGGTAGTGCAGACCTGGAATCCCAGTTCTCGGAAGGCTGAGTTCAGTGTGCAGTTAGCTGCTGCTCCTTTTGACAGGTCTCAGTAAAGACAGGTATTTTGACAAGTATCCCAGGATGGCCTTGAATTTGCTATAGCAAAGGATGACCTATGTATGACCTTAGACTTTGATTCTCCTGCCTCCACCTCTTGAGTGCTGGGGTCACAGGCCTGATCTATGACACTTAATTTTATGAGGTACTGGGGATTGAACCCAGGGCTTTGTCCATGTAAACACTTTCTCAGCTGAGCTGTGTTCCAGCCTGCTATCTTAAAAAAGACAGATTTTTAAAAATTAATCAATTAATTAATTAATTAATTAATTAAATATACACTGGTATTTTGCCTGTATATACTCTGTGTGAGGGTGTTGGATCCCCTAGAACTGGATTTACAGATAGTTGTGAGCTGCAATGTGGGTGCTGGGAACCAAATCTGGGTCCCTTGGAAGAACAGTCCTCTTAATTGCTGAGCCATCTCTCCAGCTCTGAAAAAATGTTTTTTAGGTGACCAGAAGCTAGTCATTCTTGTGATAATTTACCACTAAGTCTCAAAAGCATCCTACTGAACAGATAGGTGCTTGGGATCATAATCACAACATTTTTCTTTTTCTAGAGCTGAACTAGCTCAGTGACAGACACTTGCCTAGCGTGTATAAGGCCCTGGGTTCAATCCCAGTACCACCAAAAAATAAATGTTCTTAAAAATCTGAATGAGGGGCTGGAGAGATGACTCAGAGGTGAAGAGAGAGCATTCTGCTCTTCCAGAGCATTCAGGTTCACCTGCCAGCGCTCACACTGGATGGCTCACAGTCACGTGTAACTCTAGCTCCAGGGGATCCAGTGCCCTCTTCTGGCCTCCTTGGGCACCTGTGTTCAGCTGCACATGCCCACACTCAGATACACACACGATTAAAAAATAATAAAAATAAATCTTTTTATAAGAAAAGAAAATCTGAATAACCAAAACTACAGTTGAGTATCTATGCTGGAACATGTATTACAGTGACGAAGTTCTCTTCCTCTAAAGAATGAGAGTCTAGTGTTTGTTCTACAGTGAGTGAGACCATTGTCCCAAACCAGCCACATTTCCAGATACTTAGATAAATGATGATTCCCCAAGGGTATTCTGGAATAATGGCTGACAGTTTCTGTAGATGGTTAAGAAGCCAGAAGAGCAGGCTGCAATCAGCCTGCTTACATGAGAGAAACAAACCTTAGCTCTGGGAGCCATGACGGCTCAGTGTCATAGAGGGCATGGTATATTTAATTCATGAAGCTTCTCCATGGGTTGGGGTCAGCCTGGCTCACATTCCCTCCAGAGTGTCTCCTAAACACTGTCCTCACGCCATGCAGGACTGTTTTGCTATGTCCCACATATGACCAAGCAGGCTGGGTTATAGCTTCAACAGCTGGTGGCAGACACAGTGCTCCCTTGAATGGCACTGACCTTGGGCCGTACACAGTGAGCTTAGCTCTGCCAAGATGACAGTTGGGAACTGTCTGATGTGTTATCTTTTTCCTACTGAAACAACTACCTGAGATAATCAACTTAAAAAGAGAAGAAGCTTCTCTTGGCTCACAGTTTTTTTTTTTTTGTTTTTTTTGTTTTTTCGAGACAGGGTTTCTCTGTGTAGCTTTGCGCCTCTCCTGGAACTCACTTGGTAGCCCAGGCTGGCCTTGAACTCACAGAGATCCACCTGGCTCTGCCTCCCGAGTGCTGGGATTAAAGGCATGCGCCACCACCACCCGGCTTGGCTCACAGTTTTGGAGTCATCACTTGGCTCCATTGTTTTTGTGCCTGTGGTGAGGCAGCATACCGTGGTTGGAGCACATGTTGGAAAAATACCTCACCTCCTGGGGATGGGGAAGTAAAAAGAGAATGACGAGATCAAGGTGCGTGGTGGCGCACACCTTTAATCCCAGCACTGGGGAGGAAGAGGCAGGTGGATCGCTCAGAGTTTGAAGTCAGCCTGGTGTTGTAGCGTGAGTTCCAAGTTATCCAGAGCTACACAATGAAACCCTGTGACTGAAAGAACAAAAGAGATCAAGGTCCAACAATCCCCTTCAAAGGCATGCTCCAGGGGCAAGAAAGATGGCTCAGAGGACCTGGGTTCAATTCCCCGCACCCACATGGCAGCTCACAACCATCTGTAACTCTTGTTCCAGAGGGTCTAATGCCCACTTCTGTCTACCACAAGCACCAGGCACACATGTGGTGCACAGACAAGCAGCAGAGACTCAACAGTATCAAAGGCATGCTCCAGTGACCTATGACCTCCCACTAGAGCTTACCTTCTGATGTTGGAGCTATTTTCCAAACTCCACAGGCTGAGGAGTAAGCCTCCAACAAGAATGCTTGCGGCTTTTCCAGAGGACCCAAGTTCAGTTCCCAACACCCATGATGGACATCTCACACTGCCTGTAATTCCAGCTCCAGGAGATCTGATACCTTCTTCTGGCTTCCATGGGCATCTGTGTGCAATATATATATTGCATACACTCACAAACACATGAATAAAAAGAAATCATTTTTTGTTTTGTTTTTTGAGAGAGGATTTCTCTTTGTAGCCCTGGCTGTCCTGGAACTCATTATGTAGACCAGGCTGGCCTCAGACTCACAGAGATCCATCTGTCTCTGCCTTCCAAGTGCTGGGATTAAAGGTGTGCACCACTGTAGCATGAATCTTAAAAGTTCTTATTAATAAAAATCAAACCTGAGGGCAGTTATTGGGGAGAACTGGAAGATCAGAGAACTAGAACAAGCCACAGCTACCTCACCTCGCCGGATCCTCAGCTGGTCTTGTTTCCTCAGACTGGAGGCTTCTGAGTCTTCATCCAGAATGGGTCTCAGCTGAATTGCTGATCAAAAGCCTGAATGCTTAACCAGGCCAAATGCTTAACCAGCCAAATGCTTCTAGTTCCTGGTCTTCACGCCTTATGTATCTTGCTTTTCTGCCATCACTCCCTGGGATTAAAGGTGTGTGTCACCATGCCTGGCTGTTTCCAATGTGGCCTTGAACTCACAGAGATCCAGAGGGATTTCTGTCTCTGGAATGCTAGGATTAAAGGCATGAGTGCCACCATTTTCTAGCCTCTGTATCTAGTGGCTGTCTGTTCTCTGACCCCAGATAAATTTATTAGGGTGCACAATATTTTGGGGAACACAATACCACCACACACCACCACCACCTAGCAAAATAAATCTTAACAGATCCACACCATAGCGTTTGTGATGTACAGTTCTGTGGCCTGGGCCTGGGCCGTGTTCTGTATATGCTGTGAGTACTTAGTACTGAGTTGACTAGTTAAGAAAACACTGGAGATGACTGTACCCTGGCATTCATAGTGCTCTTCTGCCAATTCCTGTGTTCGCTGGTTCCAAGTCCTGACAGTGGTCCAGGGCATCAGTGTTTCTCCTCTCCGCCCAGCGAGGCGTCCTTCTTGGGTACCCTTTCATAAGCATAGAGATGTACTTTGCTTGTTTTGCTTTGTGTTTGAGACAGGGTCTCCATGTATCCCTGACTGCCCTGGAACTTGCTACGGAGACCATGCTGTCCTTTAACCTAAAGAGTTCCTTCCTCCTTCCTTGCCTAGGCCGCACATGTACATTTAATGCTCACTTCTAACTGTTCTCTTTCTCTACAGGACCTTATGGATTTTCTAAACCCAAATGGTAGTGACTGTACACTGGTCCTCTTCTACACTCCGTGGTGCCGGTTTTCTGCCAGCCTGGCCCCCCATTTTAACTCTCTGCCTCGGGCATTTCCAACTCTTGGCTTTTTGGCACTGGATGCGTCTCAGCACAGCAGGTATCTTTGGTGGGCCTGTGGCTCACCCTTTCAGCCGATGGCTGTGGTCACGTGAGGCCCTTGTTGGTTAAGTTACAAGTAGGCAGCCAGGCAGTGGTGTGCACGCCTTTAATCTCAGCACTCGGGAGGTAGAAGCAGGTGAGTTCTCTCTGTGAGTTCGAGGCCACCAGCCTGGTCTACAAAGCGAGTTCCAGAACAGTCAAGGATACACAGAGAAACCCTGTCTCGAAAAAAAAAACCCAAACAGCAACAACAAAAAGCTACAAGTAGGGAAGGTCAGCAGGGCTTTGAGAAGGGTGTGAACGCTGCTGCTTCTCAGGTTCCTCTGAGCGCTGGCAGTCAGTTTCCAGAAGTCCCTAATGAAATAGTCCTGTGTGTGTGTGTGTGTGTGTGTGTGTGTGTGTGTGTGTGTGTATAAGAGTGGCAGATATGGCATTTGATGGCAGGGACATTGCTGGAGGACCTTGTCTGGTCTTGACCAGACTAAATATTAGCACAGGTGGTGTCACGGTAGGGTGTCTCTGTGCAGTCGCCTTCGGTGTCGTTTCCAGCACTCTGCTTGCTGTGTCTAGTCAGGGTTGTTTTGTTTTTAAACTGTCATCTTTTTAAAGTGCTTTTATTTATTTATTTTTAATTACGTATATGGCTGTGTACGTGCCCATGGAGGCCGGAAGAGGCTACTGGGTGCTGAGAATCAAGCTCGGGTCTTCTGAAAGAGCAACCTGTGCTCTTGACCACAGAGCCATCTCTGTGCCCCCTTTTTAATATTAAAAAAATTATCTGTCTTTGTGCATGTGCCCATGTATGTGGGTACCTAAAGAAGCTAGGAAAGGGTGTCAGATCCCCAGAGAGAGAGAGAGAGAGTTACAGGAAGTGGTGAGCACTGGATGTGGGTGCTGGGAACCAAACTCTGGTTCTCTTCAACAACAGTATGCACACTTAATCACTGAGCCATCTCTCCAGCCCCTTTGTTTTCTTCTCTTTTTCTTTTCCTGTCTTTTCTTTCTTTATACCTATTTACATTTACTTTTTTTCTTTTCTTTTTTGAGACAGAGGCTCACTCTGTACCCCAGACTGGCCCTGAATTCTCAGTAGTCCTCCTGCCTCAGCCTCCCAAGTGCTGAGGTTACAGGTGTGAGCCACCACACTTATATTTACTCTTGCATGCATATTACAAATTATGCATCAATATATTATAATAATTATACACTTAATATATTAATAAATGAATGTATCCCTTTATAGCGATATTGTCTTTGTTTATATTTCTTTCATGCTGTTCACAGGGCTTTTAATCGCTTTTCTCTTGGGCACAGCGGTGGGTTTGCACTCTTACCCGAGCAGCAGTGGGAGGTACAACTGTCGCTTGTTCGTCACTGTGCCTGGCTTCTCTTTTATTTTCTTACATTGAGTGATTGATTGATTGATTGATTTAGAATATATGTGTTTTTTCTTTTTATGAAGAAATAAATTGTTCCTCAAATTAGTAATTATCACTTTTTTAAAGATCTATTTTGCTTTTTAATTTATAGTGTGTTAGGGTTCTCTAGAGGAACAGAACTGATAGGATGAATCTATATATATATTAAACAGGGATTTATTAGAGTTGCTTACAGGCTGTGGTCCAGCTAGTCCAACAATGGCTGTCTCCTAAGACTCTAATAGTTGTTCAATACACAAGGCTGGATATCTTAGCTGGCCTTCAGTCTGTGTTGGAATTCCAAAGAAGTAGGTTGTATATCAGTGAAGGAATGTACGCCTCCACAGCAGGATGGATGAACTTGCCAGCTAGAGTGAGGGCAAGCAGGCAAAAGCAAAGCGTCCTTCTTCCATGTCCTTTTATGTAGGCTGCCAACAGAAGGTGCTGCCCAGATTTAGGGTGGGTCTTCTTAACTCAAATTATACATATTTAGGGTGGATCTTCTTACTTCAAATAATCCAATCAGGAAAATCCCTCACAGGTGTGTCCAGCTACTTGCGTTTTAGTTGATTCCAGATGTGGTCAAGTTGATAACCAAGATTAGCCATCACATATGGTATGTGAGTATCTGCATGTGTGTGGAGGCAGAAGAGAGTGTCAGATCCCTGGAGCTGAAGTTGCAGGCAGTTGTGAGCTGCCCCATATGGGTCCCCTAGGAGAGCAGTATGTGCTCTTAACCACTGGGCCATCTCGTCAGCCCTAGCTTAGTGACTCTTCCGTCTGTTCTAGGAAACTGTCTACAGGGCCTGGCCTAAGGCTAGCAATGGTGATCCGGCTCCAAAGCATACACTAGACTCCGGGACTTAAGTCTGGCATGCTTCCCTGCGCTCCCTTCCCAGAGGCTGTTGCCATCTTCCTTGCTGCCTTCCTTAGCCTGTTTATGGAAGACACGTCTTCATTATAGGGCCTGGAATGTGTTTGATTCATATACCAATGTCTGAATGACAAAACTGACCTTGCTCATCCAACAGTGATCCTTCAGTGACAGGAGAAGCTGAGGCTTAGTGAGGTTCAATAATTTTCCCAAAGGTTATACACTGCCAGAGCCTGGACTGGTCTGTGCGAGGGCGAAACAATCCTACAGACTGGTGTGCAGGCTGAGTCATGGATTCCTTTACACCAGTTGGCCAAAGAATTGCTTACTTTATGCTGATCTTTTTTGAGGGAGGGATGGCCATTCTGAAGTTTGAATTTTTTTTTTTTCTGTCAAGAAAATTGACACACTATGTTTTATCCATGAATTAGAATTTTCTGGTCTGAGTTGTTTTGACATCTGGATTTAAATAGTGGAATCATTGGGTCATGGCTAGAACCATGTGCTAATAGCAGTTGCGTTGGATGGCAGTGTAGGAGCGCCCTAACCCTGACCCATAACGATGTGGCAAGGAACAGACCAAAAGTCAAAAGTTCGATACAGAGTTATCATGTGAGAAAGCGTGTTTTTGGGCTTTCTAACTTAACTGCCTTCTTCTCTTCCAGCCTTTCTACCAGATTTGGCACTGTAGCTGTCCCCAACATTTTATTATTCCAAGGAGCTAAACCAATGGCAAGGTTTAATCATACAGATCGAACTCTGGAAACACTGAAGATCTTCATTTTCAATCAGACAGGTATGTAGAAATAACACCCTGAGGAGGAGGAAGGTGTCGTGTCCCCCCCCCCCCCCCCCCCCCCCCCCCCCCCCCCGAGACAGGGTTTCTCTGTGTAGCTTTGCGCCTTTCCTGGAACTCACTTGGTAGCCCAGGCTGGCCTCGAACTCACAGAGATCCGCCTGCCTCTGCCTCTCGAGTGCTGGGATTAAAGGCGTGCGCCACCACTGCCCGGCGAGGTTTTTTTTTTTTTAAGACAGGGTTTCACTGTGTAGTTCTTGCTGGCCTGGAACTTGCTCTGCAGACCAGACCAGGCTGGCCTTGAACTCACAGAGCACGTTTTGTTAGTAGTAGCACAGAGTGTACCTTCTTCATCTGGGTTGTTGCTGGGAGATTCAGCTGCACTGTTGAGTGTGGTTAGCTTTTGTTTGTTTCTATTGTGGCGTGTTCCATTTATTTATTTAGTTTTTTTGGAGGGGAAGGACGACTGGAGACAGGGTTTTTCTGTGTTGCCCTGGCTGTCCTGGAACTCATTCTGTAGACCAGACTGGCCTCGAACTCACAGAGATCTGCCTGCCTCTGCCTCCCGAGTGCTGGGATTAAAGGCGTGCGCCACTACCGCCCGGCTTCAGTTTCCTTCTAACACGAGAGAGCGGAGATCCTCATTAGCTCAGAGGTGAGAGCACTGCAAGGTTGCTGGGAATGGGACCTGAGCCGGATCCCTGACGGGTGTGGGCAGAGAAAGGCATTGTGTTTGGTGCCTGTAGATGAAGTTCAGGTGCCCAGCATCTGTAGTGATCACTGACCCAGTGGGGGTAACTGTTGGAACAATTCTTTCAATAACTCATTTAAAGGCATCTTGAATTGAACATAAACCAACCTGTGGAAACATTTGCGAGTGGTCTGACTTGTTGAGCTTTAGTCTCAAGAGAACAAAAGGCACTGTAACAGAGAAAAGCTCTGAGGAGTTGTAGAAATTCTGGAGCTTTAGCTTTGAACTGCTGGAGGGATTCCTGGTCCTTTGATGTCCTGGGAAGAAAGGCAAGGGACACATGACTCTGACCGCAGGTGAAACCCTTCCAAGATACGCTTGCGCGGTGTTTATTTCAGGGTCGCTTGTCAGTTTGCATGTCACGCTTATACTTCAGACAAGCCTTGGATGTGTTTTCTCTCTAATTTGAAACAATTGATTTGTCTTTCAGGTATAGAAGCCAAGAAAAACGTGGTGGTGACTCAGGCTGACCGAATGGGCCCTCTCCCCAGCACATTGGTAAAGACGGTGGATTGGCTGCTTGTATTTTCCTTATTCTTTTTAATTAGTTTTATTATGTATGCTACCATCCGGACCGAGAGCATTCGGTGGCTGATTCCAGGACAAGAGCAGGAGCATGTGGAGTAGAGACACAACTCAAGGGAGAGGAGACATCCGGCCGGACTTACAGTCATGGGTATTTCCTCCCCTGAAGCGCTGACTTGCAGCGGAAGTCAGAGTCAAGAATCATGTTCTTTTTGAACTACTGAAAGGCTAAAAAGATGACATACAAATGTGTTTTTACTGTGACAATTTGCAGATGAAAAAGTATTCACTAGAATCGACTGTTCCTGTTTTCAATACTTGAACATAATGAATTTCTCTTCTGGTGTCCCTAAGCAGGAAAGTGTTTTGGGAGAGGAGTAACTAGGGTGGCTGTGGGCCTATAAGTAGCACCTGATGAAAAATAAAAACATGTGCCCCTTGTTTTGTGAACTGTGAATTCTCTGAAAGAATTCAAGGAGGTTCCACTTGTTTCTAAGTGGCAGATTTTAGGAAAAAAACAAACATTCTAATTTAAACATGTTAACTTTGTGCTAGAGCATAAGCCTTAGTCAGTTATATACCCAGTGTGCATTATTTGAACCTTAAAATTCTGAATACTGAGCCAGGTGGTAGTTGTGCACGCCTTTGATCCCAGCACTTAGGAGTCAGAGGCAGGGGGATCTCTGAGTTCAAGGCCAGCTTTGTCTACACAGTGAGTTCCATGGTGGCCAGGGCTACAGAGAAACTCGATTGAAAAACCTAAACAAACAAACAAATCTCTGAACACTGAGCTGGGTTGAGATCCAAAGGAAGTATAACACTTCTTGCCTGAAGGTTGAGTCTAGTCTAGTTTAGGATGCATTTAGAACAGAGACAGCACAGCTGCTGAGATGAGGCTTAGCACATAAAGGTGCTTGCCACCAAATGTGAGGAAGACCTGAGCTGAATCCCTGTTCCACATGGTAGGAGGAGAGACCTGAGCTCCTCGTGTACACCATAGCATGCGCCCCTTATACACTTATAAAAGATAAATTTTTATAGAGACAACATATTGTTATGATATTGCTCGTGGGGGACCCCCAGCTGGCCAGACAAGGGAGTCCCACGCGTGAGGGAAAACATGCTGGGCAGATGTAGTGGGGGCCGGCCAGCGGTGGGCAGCGGCACTTCATTCACAATCCAGGTGCTGCATCCGTGTGGAAATGAGTTTATTGTAATAGAGAGATGAAGAGAAAAATAAAGAGGGAACGACAGAAAGAAGGGGGGGGTCGAGGGTGCATACCTCATGGGAATGGAGAGAGAGAGTGGAAGAGAGAGAAGGGTGGGGTTTTTCCTTAAATCAGGCATTTACATCAGGACACAGGGCTGTCCCAAGGGGCGGGTCAGAATATTAACACATGTAATTTATACAAACCTTTTTATTATCATTATTATTGTTACTATTATTGGTTCTTAGAGACAAGGTTTCTCTGTGTAGCCCTGGCTGTCCTGAAACTTGCTCTGTAGATCAGGCTGGCCTCTGTACTTTCTGTTTTCCGAGACAGGGTGTCATGCAGCCTTGGCTGGCCTGGAGCTTGCTATGTAGGCAAAGCTGGGCTCGAACTTATGGAGATCCTCCTGCCTCTGCCTCCCAAGTGCTAGAATTAAAGGCATGTACACCATGCCTTAATAAATTACTTTTATACTAATTGCTTCCAGTGTTTGACATTAGTTCAGTCTGTATAAAATACTCCTCACTCTGTAGAAATAGAGTGTCATATTGACAGCTTACAACTTCATGGTGTATATAATGTCATGAACAGCCCTGCTGGGTGTCCACTGGAGAAGGACCGTGACTCAGATACCATTATGTCTGTTTACAGATGAGCAAACTGAGGCTGAGAATGGTTATCTAACTTGCCCAGCTTATAAAGACAGTCAGTTGAGAGCCTTGGCCTATAATTACACACCTGCAAGAGAAACAAACCAACAGAAAACCTTAGTGATTCCAGTAAGTCTGCTTACTCTCTGACAGTAACATCTGAGTCAGTACTGTGTGAATACCAGCTACTGTTGAAAGTTCTCCATACTGATTCAGTTATCTGGACAACTCTGAGATTACTGCTATCAAATGTCTTCATTTCAAATGTAAACTGAAGCTTGGAATAACTCGCTGTTGGCTGCGCAGCTTTCGGACCTTTGTTGTAGGATTTGTGGTGTTTTGTTCTTTGGAATCTTGAGATGTAGCTCAGGCTGGCCTTGGACTCTGGCTCCCCTGCCTCTGGCTCTGACTATGAGATTCCAGGTGTGTGCCACCACACTTGGCTCCAAGCCTAGAAGAATGGTTCTGCCGTATTCTGTGGCACAGCCTGGGTGACCTTTGAATGTGTTTACCTCTGGCCTTCCTCCAGCATGCTGTAGTGATAATAGAATTCAGCATTGATAATAGAACTCAGCATTGATAATAGAACTCAGCATTGATAATAGAACTCAGCATTGTTTCAGGTACTTTTTGTCGTGATAAAACAACCAAAAGTGAGATATGGAAGAAAGAGTTTATTTTAGCTTATGGTTCCAGATAGAGTGGGGAATGTTGGGAAAGGCACGGAATAGGGAGGTGAGAGGTCGCTGTTTGAGCTGCAAACAGGAAGCAGAGAGAGTGAACTGGACGTGGGCAAGGCTGCAAACTCTCAAAACCTGTCCCCAGTGGCACTTCCTCCAGCAAGGCTCCACCCTCTGAAGGCTCACAGCCTCTCCAAACGGCTCTACCAACGGGGAGCAGGTGTTCAAATACCCTAGCCAGAGGGGGACGCACTCCTTCAAACCACAAGCACCTTTAATCTTTGTTATTTTTTGAGACCTTCTGTGTAAGCTAAGCTGGCCTCAAACTCACCAGCTGCCTCAGCCCCGGGTGCTTCTCAGTGCTACAGGCGTGTGCTACCACACACATCTGGCCTAACACCTTTATTTATTTTGCTTATCAAATGATTAGTATTTTACTGTTGTTAACAGTTTAAGACATGTTCCTTTTGATTTAGTGTGTATGTGTTCAAGCACATGTGTCCCGGCTGATATGAGGAGGTCGGAGGACAACTTGTAGAAGTCAGTTCTCAGCGTCCACAGCGTGGTTCCCAGGGATTGGATTCAGGTGGTCGAGCTTTGGTGGCAGCACTTCTTCCTGCTGAGCCAATCCTCCCGCGCCTAGTAGTTTTCTTTACCTTAGGCACAGAATAGGCCTGTAAGTAAATTTAACGTACTTGCCTATTTATCTGAATATTATCATAGCATTCTCATTTCCTTTGGAGTAGCTTCTAGAGTGAGAATTATTCTTTCAAAAGTGAGATTTTAGGCCAGGCAGTGGTAGCATATGCCTTTAATCCCAGTATTTGGGAAGCAGAGGCAGGCCGATCTCTGTGAGTTCAAGGCCAGCAGGGTCTACAGTGCTAGTTCCAAGATGGCCAGGGCTACACAGAGAAACCCTGTCTCAAAAACAAAAATACCCAACCAAACAAACAAAAAGAAATATATGTATATATATATATTCCTTTTTTATATAAAGTCCTTTTTCTGTTTTGTTTTGGTTTTGAACCCAGTGCCTCTAGAAGAGCAGCCAGTGAATGTACTACTACTACTACTTCTTCTTCTTCTTCTTTTTTTTTTTTTTTTTTTTTTTTTTTGGTTTTTTGAGACAGGGTTTCTCTGTGTTTTCTGTGTAGTTTTGGTGCCTGTCCTGGAACTCTCTGTAGACCAGGCTAGCCTCGAACTCTCAGAGATCCTTCTGGCTCTGCCTCCCGAGTGCTGGGATTAAAGGCACGTGTTACCACCGGCTCGGCTCCATGAATGTTCTTAACTGCTATCTCTCCAGCCCCAAAGAGAGGTGTTGTAGTCAGTGTTCTACTGCCATGACCACGGCAATTCTTATAAAGGAAAGCGTTTAGTTGGGGCTGGCTGAAGTTCAAAGGTTTAGCCCATTATCATCATGGCGGGAAGCATGTCAGCACGAAGGTGGACTGGAGAAGAGGCGGCTCCATTTGAAGTCCAAAGCACACCCCAGTGACATACTTCTGTAGACTCCTTTGGGCTGCCAACACGCAGACTTCTTATTAACTGTGCAAGCTTGGCCTGTAGCTTAGGCTTGTCTCAACTAGCTCTTATAACTAGATTAACCCATGGTTTTCATCGGTGTCTGCCATGTGGCGTTACCTCTCTTCATCTAGCACCTCTGTCTCCTCTCCGTGTCTGACTGGTGACTCTGCCTTTCCTCTTGAGTCCTCTCTGTCCCTGGAGCTCACCTAACCTCTTCCTGCCTAGTTATTGGCTGTTCAGCTTTTATCTCACCAATTACAGCAATACATTTTCATACAGTGTACAAATATCCCACAACACACCTCCACCAAGGCCCCACCCACTCCACTAAGGCCACACCCACTCCACCAAGGCCACACCCACTCCACCAAGGCCACACCCACTCCACCCCCATGTCCTCATAGTGCACTCCCTGGTGACCAAGCATTCAAATCTATGAGCCCATGGAGGCCACTGTTATTCAAGGCCCACAATAGGATTTTTTAAGAATGCTTTTTACTACCCAGTGAGGCTCTATTCTAAAGTCCAGGGAGTGAGAGAGGGTGTCGAGGATTCCTAGCAGACCAATGGCTTTGCTTCTTACACTTAACTAAAACTACCTACATGGGTTCCCCTGGAGGGAATTCAGAACAAGGGTGCTGCCTGGAGAGGAGGACTAGACATTAGTCAGAAAACTGAGGGTGAGGGGTGGAATGAGGGAGCAGCTCAGCTTGATCCCATCAGCACAAGCCAAGCATGGTGTCCATCACAGAGAAGCACCTGGTAAATCTTTGCAAAGGGGCTTAAATCTTATTAATCTAGGTGCTCTTTAAAATAATGAAGTTTTGGAACTTTATGGGTGTCTTACTTGCGTGTATATGCATCATGTGTGTGCCTGGTCTTCCGGAGGCTAGAGGAGGGTATCAGATCTCCTGGAACTGGAGTTAGACAGTTGTGAGCTGCCATATGGGTGCTGGGAATCGAACCCAGGTTCTCTGTAAGAGCAGCAAAGTGCTCCTAACCTCTGGCCATCTCTTCAGACCTGAGAATCTTTTTTAAAAACAATTGAAAGTGTGTGTGTGCCCGTGCGTGCGTGTGTGTGCGTGCGTGCGTGCGTGCGTGCGTGCGTGTGTGTGTGTGTGTGTGTGTGTGTGCAGCTCAGAGGACAACTTGTGATGACAGCTCTCTTTTCCACCAGTGGGACCTGGGGACCAAACTTAGGTCAGCTTCATGGAGCTTCTGGAAACTTCTTGGGTGAACTCAACACTCACAGAGCCTTTGTTGGATGATGATGTCACTTCCCTAGGCCCTAACATCCTTCTCTTGCGGCTTTAGAATGAGGTTTGCGTTGCTATGGTGTCACATGGCCTTTAAGAGGGAAAAGGATGCAGCACTACTTGGCTAACACACCTTCCACATCATTTTCAGTTCTCAGCTCTTCTCTCCCTCCTCTTCCAGCGTGTAGACAGGCTGGTGTCAAACGTCAAATCCTCCTGCCTGTGCTCCAGAATGCTGATTCCAGGTGAGTACCACATGCCCTGGAGGGACCCTCACTTAATATGCAAACTTCAAGAATATTTTCCATTATCATAAACACTCGGTGAAAATACTAGAAACATGTTTCTCCTCCTCCTCTTCTTGTTGTTGTTGTTCTTTTTTTTCCCCCCAAGACAGGGTTTCTCTGTGTAGTTCTGGCTGTCCTGGAACTCACTCTGTAGACTAGGCTGGCCGTGAACTCACTGAGATCTGACTGCCTCTGCCTCCTGAGTGCTGGGATTAAAGGCTTGTGCCACCACTGCCCAGAAATAAGACTTTTAATTCTATCCCTGGCACCTCATCCTTAGACATGAGCCTAAAGAAACCCACACTGTCACCCAAGTTACTTCAAGTCAGTTCTGCCGGACCAGCATCCTCAGAGTACTTCAAGTCAGTTCTGCCGGACCAGTGCCCTCAGAGTACTTCAAGTGAGTTCTGCCGGACCAGCGCCCTCAGAGTACTTCAAGTGAGTTCTGCCGGACCAGCGCCCTCAGAGTACTTCAAGTCAGTTCTGCTGGACCAGGGCCCTCAGACTAAAGAGTTTTTCTTTTCCAGATTGTTACATCTTGTCAATCAGGCAAAAACAGGGTCAAGACTGAAGTCTAAATTTTAGGCTATTTTGAGGCTTTATTTTTTTCTAAGTCCATTTGGGATATAAGACTGCTAACAATTGTGAAATCAGTCTTAAATGAACTCTTTAGTAATGTATCTTTTTGCCAAATTCTCGGTAAAACTGATAAAAATAAGAAAATATGCGTTTTTGAGAAGGGGACTTACTATGTAGTAGCTCTGGCTGGCCTACAGCTCTCTGGGTAGCCCAGTCTGGCCTCTAATTCCCAGCCATCCGTCTGTCTCCACCTCCAGAGTTCTGGGATTGAAGGTGTGTGCCACCAAGCCTGGCAAACGGATAATGTGCTAATTTAGAAAACATAACGGAGCCAGGTTTGGTGGCGCACGTCCATAATCCCCAGCTCCTGGAAGGTGGAGGCGGGTGTTCAAGGCCAGCCTCTGCAATGTTGTACTTGGGCTATGTGGAACTGTTACAAGAAAGGAATACAATAAAGTTACTTAGTAAAAAAATCAAAACGATCGCCAGGCGGTGGTGGCGCACGTCTTTAATCTCAGCACTCAGGAGACAGAGGCAAGCAGATCTCTGAGTTCGAGGCTAACCGGGTCTACAGCGTGAATTCCGGGACAGGCAGGTCTATACAGAAACCCTGTCTCAACCAAAACCCAAACCAAACCAAACCAAAAAGATACAAGCTGAACTAAAAGCCGCAGCAACATTTTAATCAAAACTCATCACAGCCGGGCGGTGGTGGTGCACACCTTTAATCCCAGCACTCGGGAGGCAGAGGCAGGCGGCTCTCTGTGAGTTCGAGGCCAGCCTGGGCTACAAAGCGATTTCCAGGGCAGGTCTCCAAAGCTACACAGAGAAACCCTGTCTCAAAAAACCAAAAAACCAAAAACAAACAAAAAAACAACCCCAAAACAAAAACCCTCACCACAATGTTAAAACCCTGGCCCCACACCATTTTAAAGGGTTAATTTTATTGTCAATTACATCTGAAGAAAAACAAATGGCAAAAGAATAATAAAGATTAATACACACACAGCATATAAAAGAACACGTCTCAACACGTGGGAGGCAATTCGTCTCCACCGGTGCTGGCCGGTCTCAGGGAGGGTCCACCTGTGCATGCAGGACAGTCCATGCAGGAGCAAGCTCAGCTTCCAAGACGGCCGAGCACGGAGGGGTGGCCCCACGCAGCGAGCACCGGCGGGCGCGGCGGCCATCCCGCTCCGGGGGCCTTCGGAGCCTGGGCCGCGTCAGGCAGCGCGCCGGGCAGCCCGGGGCCATGGCGGCGGCGGCGGCGGCGGGAGCGCGCGGCGCCCTCCGGGGGTTGGCGGCGCTGCGCGGCCGGGGTGCGAGCCGGGCGGCCATGGTGAGTGCGGCCGGTGCGGGAGAGCGGGCTCGGCTGGGTGGGGGCGGCTGCGCGCGCAGACCCGCGGCTCCACGCTCCCACTTGGCGGAGCGCCGTGCACACGCCTTCGCCCCTGCGCCGGTTCGAGGCCAGCCACGGCTACGTGGGGGCACCTGCTACAAAACATAACACCCCAAGCCACTTCCGTCGTAGTTTATGAGCTTGCGCACCGGAAACAATCTCGTGTAAAAAAAAAAAAAATCTAAATGGGAGATTAGTGATGGGCCGTGGTCATCCTGTGTGCTGCGGGCAGTCCCGGGGAGGCTCCTAAGTGGCCACTCCGCTGGGCAGTCTTGGTCGTGAGCTTTAGGAAGAAATTAGTAAATTGTCTTTCTCCCCACGTTTTTGAACGGTACATCGGTTTTTCTCACCACTTCTATAGAGGACATTTTAGTTTTCTTACTTCAGACATTAGTATTTTGGCCGTGCGTTGTGGCCTGTCATTTCTGTGCCTAGCGAGGCTGAGGCAGGAGGATTACTGCGAAGCCAGCGAGGAGCACGGCGAGACCATCTGGGAGGGGGTTTGGAGGGATGGGTTAGAGGGAGAGCAAATTGAGGGAAAGTTTTAACAGGCAGCTCCACCTAGTGGAGAACGTAGCATGAAGCTCACCGTTTCATTTACAAGCGCTTATTAGACCCCTTTGAAAATGACAAATAAGTCAGAGACATGTTTATATTCCTGTAAAATTTCTGTGGTGAATTTCCTAAAACATTTTTTCTTATATTACACAGTAGAATTGTTGAAGTCAGAAGATTATTGCTGATAACATCCATTGTTTTGACTAATTAGAGAAAAAAATTTTTTTCTGGTGTAATCCAGGACCAGTTATTGCATTTGGTTAACATGTTTTTTTATTATTAATTTAGTTAAAATAATTTTCATACAGGTGTCTATGTGTGTGTTCAGGTACACGAAACATAGTCTCCTGCGCCCTGCCCCTTGTTTTCTTTCTTCCAATAAAAGAAGGAAGGAAATTTTATTTTGTTTGTTTTTCATGAGCTAGGTCTCATGTAGCTGAGGCTAACCTTGAACTCTGGATACAGTTCTGTTGTGGAATATTACTTTAACTATGTAAAGGTGTGTTGCATTTGTTTATGCTGCATTTTTTGTTTGTTTGCTTGTTTTTTGAGACAGGGTTTCTCTGTGTAGTTTTGATGTCTGTCCTGGACCTCGTTTTGTAGACCAGGCTGGCCTTGAACTCATAGAGATCCACCTGGTTCTGCCTCCCGAGTGCTGGGATTAAAGGCGTGCACCACCACTGCCTGGCTGCATTTGTTTAATTATGTAAAGATGTGTTGCTGTTTCACCTTGCCTGCCTAAGGCACCTGACTGGTCTAATAAAAAGCTGAACAGCCAGTAGCTAGACAATAGAAGGATGTGCAGGGCTGTTGGGCAGGGAGAATAAGTAGAAGAGAAGAGAGAGGGGAGAAAGGGAGAAAAAGAGGGGGACGCTGGGAGCCAGCCAGCAGCCAGCCACAGAGGAAGCAGGAAAGTAGGACATACCCTCAGCAGAACCCTCTGTTTGGAGGTTTTTTATTGTTTTATTTTCTAAAGATTTATTTACCTTTTTTGTTTTGTTTTTGTTTCTCTGTGTAACAGCCCTAGCTGTCCTAGAACTCACTTTGTAGACCAGGCTGGCCTTGAATGCACAAAGATCTGCCTGCCTCTGCCTCCCCAGTGCTGGCATTAAAGGCATTATTTATTTACTTTTATTTTATGTAAGTGTTTTGCTTTCATGTATGTATGTTTTGGGTCCCCTGAAGTGAGCTACAGTTGTGAACTGCCATGTGTGTTGTGGGATGGTCTGTATGTCAAGTGTGTTGCTGATTGGTCAATAAATAAATCACTGATTGGCCAGTGGCCAGGCAGGAAGTATAGGCGGGACAAGGAGGAGAATAAAGCTGGGAAGTGGAAGGCTGAGTCAGAGAGACACTGCCAGCCGCCACGATGGCAAACAGCATGTGAAGATGCTGGTAAGCCATGAGCCACGTGGCAAGGTATAGATTTATAGAAATGGATTAATTTAATCTGTAAGAACAGTTAGCAAGAAGCCTGCCACGGCCATACAGTTTGTAAGCAACGTAAGTCTCTGTGTTTACTTGGTCGGGTCTGAGGCTGTGGGACTGGCAGGTGAGAGAGATTTGTCCTGACTGTGGGCCAGGCAGGAAAACTCTAGCTACACATGTGGGTGCTGGGAGTTGAACACAGGTCCTCTGGAAGAGCAATCAGTGCTCTTAACCACTGAGCCATCTCTCCAGCCCCCCCCCCCAAGCCTGCTATCAAGTCTTAACATTAAATGCTTGTTTTGAATTACTTGTTTTTTTTTTTCCCCCTTCTTTTTGAGATATGGTTTCTCTGAGTAATCCTGGCTATCTTGGAACTCACTCTGTAGACTAGGCTGGCCTCAAACTCAGAGATCCACCTATCTCTGCTTCCTGCATTGCTGGGATTGCTTATTTTGAATGACAAGACTTAAAATGTTTTTGCTTAAGATATATTATCATTCCCCCTTTTGTAGTGGGAGAAAGTAGCTGCTTTTTCAGGGAGGAAAAAGCTAGAAAATGGTCTCATAAACATCCTTCCCTTCCCCTTCATAGGACAAGTTGCCAAAAGGTAAAAATATGTGTACCTTTTTTTTTTTTTTTTTTGACACAGGGTTTCTCTGTGTAGCCCTGGCTGTCCTGGATCTCGCTCTGTAGACCAGGCTGGCCTTGAACTCACAGAGATCTGCCTGTCTCAGCCTCCGAGTGCTGGGATTAAAGGAGTGCGCCACCACTGCCTGGCTGAGTTTGCCTGTCTTTTGAGAGTAAAGGATGAGAGATGGCTAGAATTTGTTACCCTTGAGACTTTCTTTCTATATTGCTAAAGAGGTCTAAGTTTATGGAAAGAGTTTAGATAAATGCTGGCCCTTTCAGACAAGAGATGTGTTTTCTTCCCAGTCTTCAGGTGCACAGTGGCTGACAGCAGAGGAGAGGAACCAACTTATTCCTGGCTTGAAAGCAGCAGGATGGTCGGAATTAAGTGAGAGAGATGCCATCTACAAAGAATTCATCTTCAAAAATTTTAATCAGGTAATTCCTGTGAATTACTGATGGTGCCAGGTTCTGTTTTTGTCAACAGCCCTGTTAGGTTTCTGTGACTACTGCTTGTCTGGTCCTATGTGGACTAGGAGCCACACCCTCTCTTCCTTATGAATTCAGTGACAGAGACCATCCCTGCTGACTCAGGCAGGCCTCGCTCTGGGGGAAGGGTTGATTCTGTGGTACTTAGAAATCAGCACTGTGTGGCAGTACACACCTGTAATCCTAGTGTTTGGGAAACTGAGACAGGATTGTGAATTCAGGGTTAGCTTGGACTGCATGTGAGTTCCAGCCTGACCTAAATCGTAAGACCTTGTCCAATATACGCATATGCACACGCACATGCACACACACACACACACACACACACACACACACACACACAGAGAGAGAGAGAGAGAGAGAGAGAGAGAGAGAGAGAGAGAGAGAGAGAAAGAAAATGAAAAAGAGTATCAGATTCTGAAGCCACTATAGCTTTAATTTGGGCTTGGGTAAACTATTTAGTCTTTTTCTGTATTTTAAATAACACTAAATGAGGATGTGAGCGTTTTTCTGTATATTAGAAGGGTGTGTGGAGAGGCCAGTTGAGAAACACAACCTGCTTGCTTTCTCTACTTTTTCAGGGCACTTAAAAAAACCTCATAGTTGTATTTTTGCCTCTACACCCTCTCCTAAGCTGTATCTCTTCCCAGTTCCTGCCCCCCTCCTAGCCTGGTATCCAGCCCTTGAACATTTTCTCCAAATCTGACCTCCCCCCTGGAGACTCAGCCTTCCCAGGTAACTGTTCCATTCGGGCCCACCCTGTTCAGAGAGTCATCTCCCATGACTTAGCCTTCATGATTACTCCACTGCATTGTGTAAGGTAAATGCTTCTGACTAGCTCATGTTTGCTCAGTTACTTTAGTAATCCTTTGGACAGATTTATTGTTTTTATTTATGTTAGGTGTTGGCATCTAGGAGTCAGGGAGCATGTTTGCTTAACTCTCCATTGTACCCAGCATGGTTCTGAGTACAAACAGGCATTGATTACAGTGTAGACATTGATTACAGTGTTTGCTGGTTTCCACGAGGGTGTGCAAGTACCGGATTCCCACCAAAGGAACCCTTGGCACGTTTTCCTGGTAAATGCCATTGGCTCTGCTTCGTTGCCTGCCCTGGTCTGTTTGTCTGTCATCTGGCTGCCAGCCATTTGCTGTAAGTCCTCAACTCCTGAGAAACCCTGGACCAAACCGACTCCCTGTTCCTGCTGCCTCGTCCACTCCGCAGCCCTTGTCAGGGACTCAGCACTCTGTGGCTGGCGGCAGGGCATCTCGCGGGTACAGTGAGCTGTACGTAGCTCCAGGTAGCCTTTTCCAAGCTTATTAAAATTCTTACTGTGTACAGCTTGACTTCTTTAAGCCTGGGCTAATTTATTGGGCTTGAACATGTGGCTTAAAGTGCTAGAGTGGTGTTGCCTCAGGCTCTGTCCTGAGTTGGTCCTCCAGCACTGCTGTGGCCTGGGTGGGAGGGCAGTTGCGCAAAAGGCATCTTGGAGTAACCGTGCCGTTACTCACCATGATGTTTCACTGCCTGGACTTTTCCCTCCAGTTTTTAGGAAGGGGAACCAGCATCAGCGTTACATCCTGGCCTCACTTCTCAGCAGGCCCTGTGACTTCTGCCTGGATAGTGGTCTGTGCTGGCACTGGTGCCGTGACCAGCTGTCACTGCCCACACACAACCAGAACACACCCGTAACTAACAAGTTGGGCGCCATTGCTCATTGCAGAGAGGGAGGACACACTGTGCCGATCTCAGGAAGACACGTTGAAGACCTGGTGGTGAAATTCTGCTTGCACTAGCAGCTTTGGAATGTTCTGAGGAGCCAGCTTTGCCCTTGATGGGGTATTGTCAGAAAAAAGGGCAGGTCTGTGATTCAACACTTTATGAATCTCGCCTTTAGGGAGATTAGACAAAGAAGGAGCCAGGGTAAACAGACTAAAAAGAGAAGGAAGCGTTAGCCAGTAAGCAGTGGCACTCAGTGTGCGGCTCTGAGGCCTCCTGCCTGTCTGTGTGCAGAAGTCGTCATAGAGTTCACCGCTTTTCCTAATTCATGGTGGTTGCAGAAGGGCTCTGTTGTTAATGCTGTGTTCAAGAGGGGAGTACCTGCTGGTGAGGTGCTGCATCTGTAGTCCTAGCACTTAGGATACTGAGGCAGGAGGACCACAGTGTGAGGTCAGCTTGGGCTATGACGAGGGTCTCTGTCCCAAAGAATAAACCAGAGATGGCGCAGCAGGTAAAGGCACTTGCTGCTAACCCTGATGACCTGAGTTCAGTCCCCAGGAATCACATGGTGGAAGAAGAGAACTACTCCCTAAAGTTGTTCCCTTGCACTATAGTACACGCACACACACACACACACACACACACACACACACACACACTAAAAAATAAATACAATAACAACAACAACAAAACCTTAAAAAAAGAATACACCAAGGCAAGAAAGAGGAGAACCCAGGCAGCTTCCAGACACAGCAGCTGCCTTCCTTCTGCTGAAGCCCGAGAGCAAGCCAGCAACACTGACAGAGCCTCACTCACCTTCATTTTTTTTGACAGAGTTTCTCTGTGTAGTTTTGTGCCTGTCCTGGATCTTGCTCTGTAGACCAGGCTGGCCTCCAACTTGCAGAGATCCTCCTGGCTCTGCCTCCTGAGTGCTGGGATTAAAGGCGTGTGCACCACTGCCCGGCCAATCTTTGAGTTTTATAAGTAGCACGCCTTAATTCTCTGCATACTTAAGCACTGTCTCTGTGGTTGGCATTACTCTAAGCTTGGGAACCTCCCAGTCCAGTGGAGAAAACAGATGCTAAGCAGAGGCGTAGGAGATGTGGTCTGAGCTCATGGAGGGCTCCGTGAAAAACTAGACCGGATGTTGAATAAAGGGCAAAAACCAAGGCATTGTTTTTTTTCTGCTGGGGTTTGAACCTAGGACCCTGAACGTGGAGGACTTATGCTCTGCCACTGAACTACCTACCCCACCAGCCCAGGGGGGAGGCCATCTTTAAGATCATACAGTCTCCCTGGGGAGAGAACACAGGGAGACTGATTGACATGAAAGGGCTTAGTATATGAGGATCTATGGAAAGAACATTCCAGGTGGAGAAGACAGATTTCCTCATAGAAAATAATCTCCAACGATGGGATGAGAACCAGAAGGGTAGTGTTCTAGAGTGGACCGAGAGAAGGCAGGGCTCTGGGACCTTGCTGGCTTTGTTCTACAAAGGACAGATGCCAGAGGATTGCAAGTACAGAGACTTGGCTTTTGTTCTAAGACAAACAAACAAACAAACAACAACAACAACAACAAAACTTGCTCCAGTGCCTCTGCCAAGGATCAGTGGAAAGAGGGAAGCAGGCTAACTGCCTGGACTCGGTTGGAATGGTCCAAGCCAGAGCCAGAGAGTGGACGCAGCAGTGGAGCTGGAGAGAAATGGGCAGGGCGATTTCCCGTAGGTTTGAAGACGGATATCAAGACTGTAAAGAGCTGGGGCTGTAGCCAGTGGTACAGTTGCCTGCCTGGCATGCACAAGGCCCTGGGGTCCATCCCAGCACCACACACATATAGGAAAGAGAGAGAGACTTGCAGATGGATTTGATGTGGGGTGAGGGTGAGAAGGTCTTAAGGATGACCCCAAGGTTTTGGTTCAAGCTGTAAGATGGAGGAGGATGTGACTGGTGCCTCATGCTGAGCTGCAAAGTCAGGGGATGGCGGAGCGGGGGAAGGGACTCAGAGCCTGTTGTGTACACATCAGGGGTGAGACACTGTCATTCAGCTGGAGAAACCAGTTATGAGGTCAGAACTCAGCCGAGATGACAGTTTGAGAATTACCAGACGGTAGTGGTGAAAGCAGGTCCAGGTTAGCAAGAGGGATAGGACTGGAGTGGCCGTGCAGGCACAGGGCCAGTTTGTCATTGGATTAGGAAGGACATTCATCCTAAGAAGATACAACTCTCTTCTGATTGTGTCTCTTCTTTTGGTGAGGTCTTTGACTGCTAGCAAGAGGCATTGGAGGTCTAGGGAGATAACAAAAGGAAGAGTCACCTTGGAGTTTAAGGTAATGAACTAACTAGGGAGAGGTGGCTGATGCTGGGACATTTGTAGTGCCATTAAAGATGATGGTGTGTAGCCGGACACTTTTCTCTGTCCTACCCCAGTCCCACGGTCCTGTGGTCCCGCAGCTGCTTTTAAAATAATCACTTAGAGGCTTAATATTAATTACACACTGTTTGGTCTATGGCTCAGGCTTATTGGTAGCTAGCTCTTTCATCTGAAATCAGCCTATTTCTGTTAGTCTGTATTTTGTCACGTGGCCGTGGCGTTATTGGTCTGCTGGCATCTTGGTCCTTGGGCAGCAGGATGGCATCTCCTTGACTCCGCCCTCTTCTCCCTGTATGCCTGCTTGGATTTCCCACTGGCTCTATTCTGCCTTGCCATAGGCCAAAGCAGCTTTATTTATTAACCAATGGGAGCAACACATATTCAGAGTACAGAAAGACACCCCACAGCAATGGTGCAGCTTTCAAAGTGAAGATTTTGTTTTATCCAGCTGTGTTCAGCTGCATGGACACAGGCTTGGAGTAGATACTGGGTTGGGCTGAAAAAAAAAAAAAAAGACAGCTGAATTTTGTGCAAACAAGTGCCATGGAGTAATAGAAGGGCAAGGGAAGTAAAGGTGGGTATAAACTGTTGGCCCTTGGAGTCCAGGCTGCTGAGACATGCAGTAGTGAAGAGGAGATGGATACAAAGAGCTGGGAGCTGAAAGAATCTTTCTGGAGCATATAGTAGTTAGCCTTGTCAGTTTTTAAAAATTACATTCTATTTAATGTGTGTGTGAGGGGGTGGGCATGCATATACTATGGGACGTGAGTGTGTGTGTGTGTGTGTGTGTGTGTGTGTGTGGTGTGGTGGGCATGCATATACTATGAGACGGGGTGGGTGGGTAGGGGTGGGCATGCATATACTATGAGACGTGTGTGTCCTTCAAAGCTATGTGGGCCTGTACTGTTTTTGCTGTTCTCAGGCATGTGTGTGTATGTGTGTGTGTTGCATGTATGAGGTGTGAGTGTATCCATGTACCGCACAGGCAAAGGCGGTATTAGGAAGTGATGTCTTTCTCTTTTTCTGTCTTGTTGTCTGAGACAGGGTCTCTCACTGAACTGGAAGCCTGGCATTTGGACTAGCCTGGCTGGGGAGCCGCCTGTCTTTCTGTCTGTCCCAGTGCTGGAGTTCCAGGCATCAGCAGCCACGCCCTGCTTCTCAGGTTCTGTGAGAGACTCTGTCTCAGGAAGTGAGGTAGAGAGAGAGATGGGAATCCTTGCTTTAACTTTGCATGTGTATTCGTGGACGCACCCATATCACACACCACACACATCCACCATGCACGCATGCTCACACACTCCCCTCAGGTTTTGATGCTTGCCTAGCAAGTGCTCTTATCCACTGAGACATCTCCCTAGCCTCCATTTTTCAACGTTTATATTTAACAAACATTTTATTCATTATTATTATTTTTTTAGACAGGATCTCACTAGGTAGCTTAGGCTATCCCCAGACTTTTAATCTTTCTGCCTTAGATGCCTGATGCCCAGGTTCTAGGATTTTGCAGGTATGGAACACTGATGTCCAGCCATTTATTTTGTTCTTTAAATAGTCTTTTCATTTTTATTATGTAAAGTCTTTTTTTTAAAAGATTTATTTTTATTTTCCATGTATGAGTGTTTTGGCTACATGTATGTCTGTGCATCACATGTGTGTGCAGTCTGGCCTGCAGAGGCCAACGGAGGGTGATGGATCCCCTGGAACTGGAGTTACAGATGATTGTTAGCCACCAGGTAGGTGCTGAGAATCGAACCCGGGTTCTCTGGAGGAACAGCCAGTGCTCTTAACTGCTGAATGCCTAGCGCCCCACGAGGTCTTTCACCAGGCACAGTGGTGCAGCCTGTAATCCCAGTAAGCTGGGAGCTGGAATCAGAAGGATCAAGAGCAGCCTGGGCCACATGGGGCTGTCTCAAAACAATAAATAAAACAAAGCCTTTCAGGATTACACTTGCTTGAGTGTTACAGTTTTTAAGTGGCTTGCTTATTAGTGTGTGTCAAGTGGTGTCATAAGCTTTATTCTTTGCTTCATTTGCTGCTGTAGAAAATGAGCTATACGCGTTTAGAGTGTCTTCAGTGATTTTGCCTTGGATGAAAACCTGTTCTAAGCTCAGGGCTCTTTCAGGCTTTGTTATAGTAATAAGTAGCCAGCAGAATACATTTGATCTTATTTTCCCAAAGGATTTTTATTCTAAAATGTGGTTAGTTCCATATAATATAAATTCATTTGATATTTTAAATGGGTATAAATACTTGCTAATCGTAAATGTGAAAATTCCTGGATTCTCTGGCACAGGTTGGTGAAGTAGCCGTAGGTGTCCATCATTGTAGCCTCTGCCCTTAGTGGTGGCATGTCAGCTCTGTAGTACCTTGTGGGTGGGCAGTGTGATGGCACTAGAAAGCCATACTTGGAGGCTTTGGTTTCAAGATGCTCAGAGTGCTTGGACTCGGCCAGGGCAGGACTGGCATTTGCAAAGGAGTGTTACTTTTCTGCTCACGTAGACACGAGGAGGGGGAGGCTGTACCTGATGTGACATTACTGTCGGGCATTTGTCACCTGCAGGGTCTGAAAGAAGAGAAATGTCACTTGGAAATGTAGGTGTGTGTTCCATGATGAGAAGCTGTGGTGTGAATGAATGGGATGAGCAGGAAGCTTTCAAAGGGAGGACATTTTAAGTTTCAGAAGTCAGCCCATGACGTTCTAGAGCCCAGGAAGCAGCTTCCCCAGGGCCAGCAGGCAAAGTTGACCGGGAAGGACCCAGACCGGCTCTGGGAAGTCTGGCCATTCTCTCACTCTCGGGTGTCTGGGGCCACCCTTGTAGGTTGGCACACACTCAGGGCTGGGCCTAGGTAAGCAGCATGGCTAGGCACTGCACCTGTCTTGGTGCCTTTCGGCATGTGAGGGCTTCTAGGTGGAGGCCATGAGGGGTTTCCTTCTGGTAAAGGTGGGGCCCTATTGTGATTAAATCGCTAGCAATCCACGGAATCAGCTTAATGATCAAAGGAATTTATTTAGGGGTAAACTCATAACCATAGGAGATTTATCATAGGGTCTGGGGAAAGCTGAGCTATGTCCCATGCTGAACAGCTTGGTTCAAGATCTCAGTATCCAAACCACGAGGTAGCCAGGAGAGAGCTGTGTATGTGCATCCCAGGTCTTAAGGGTCCCCCAGTGGCCATGCCCCAGGGGCATGTACCTCAAGGTCATAGGCAGGTGTAACTGTTACTGGGGCAGTGCTTCAGGGCGTGGCTCAAACAGCTGTCCACTACAGGGCCCAAGCTCTGTGAGCAGCTGTATCCCCTGAGTTCCTGGAGGAGGTACTATGTCTCTTTGTCCTGCTTTCTCAATGGCCAGCCAGCCAGAGCATTGGTTTTCTGAGATTGAACTGCATGAACTGGCTTGTCCTAGCTTTCCCTTCCAAAGGGGATGCTTTCATGTGGTCTAGTCTAGCAGCCAGGGGCGAGCTTCATTTGTTCTCTTGTTTATCCCTCTCACTTGCCTTTGTAACCGTGGCCTTTGGGAGATCCTGGAGCTGGAGAGAGAGGGTATCCAGTGAAGGACCGGCTCGTGGTAGGCTTGTTCTCTGTGGTGGTGTTTTGGGCCCCCAGCAGTGGTTTGGAGGTTTGTAAATGTGTCTCTTGTTGGGCCAAAGAGATGGAACAAGTGTGGCTGAAGATCCTGGGGCTCACTTGGTTTCCTGAGACAGGATTTCTCTGTGTAACAGTCCTGGCTGTCTTGGAACTTTCTTTGTAGACCAGGCTGGCCTTGAACTCACAGAGATCCACCTGCCTCTGCCTCCCGGTGCTGGGATTAAAGGCGTGCGCCACCATGCCTGGTGTCAGTGGGAGTCTTAACAGTCCTCTGCAGGATTTTAGTGGTGGCCTCGGCTGCTAGCATGTGGACAAATTAGTTGTTTGTTCTTTGCTGTATACATCCAAGTTATAAGTCAGCTATTATACTTAAGAGAGGATTCTGATGTCGACAGTAGCCACCCTCCACCCCGTCTCCTGCTCCCAGCCACCAAGATGATGTGCCCATATAGAAAGTGTCATTTTGTTTGCAAGTATATGCTAGTGCTTGTGTTTCTGTCACAGGATAAACTGAACATTTGTGGTTGTCACAGACACTACTTTTATTTAATGTGCCCAGTGATGGCTTTTGTGACCATAGTAGACTAGAAGCCAGAAAGTGCCCTTTGGGACTGTCTCAGTGGTTAAGAGCACATATTGCTGTCATAGAGGACCTGATTTTAGTTCCCACGTAAGGAAGCTCACAACCACCGGTAACTCTAGCTCCAAGGGGCCTGATGCCCTCTTCTGGCCTCCCCAGGCACTGCACTTACATGTGTACATATGCACAAACAGACACCTACACTTCACTTTATCTAAAAGCGAAGAATAAAGGAATCATTAGTTTTCCTTGGAGAATAGAGATGGCTGTACTTTAGCCAACGATACCTAAGACCCCGGAGGCCAAAAGAAGCGTCTGTGTTGCCTGTTGGTGTTCACATTGGAGTTTCTTCTGCAGTTTCAGGGCGTCTGTCTGATGCTCTCAGGTAGTGGCTGAAATGCTGGTGTTGCTGTCCACCAAGAAAGGGAAGTTAGAGCCTCCAGGGTTGTCACTGGGCTCTCGAGTCTGAGGTTTGTATCATAAACAGGTGTAGAGCTCGTGTATTACTAAAAGCGCACAGGCTAGATGAAGGTAAATGTAAAACAGGTGTCAGTAAGGTAACTATGATGCCACTCAGGGTAAAAACACTGTGGTCGCCATGCCTCCTTTTAATAAAAATGGACTTTTAACTGTATCAGTTTTTCTTAGTCATGCAGTAAATCTTATGTTTACAGAAATTAGCCTGAGCATTTTGTAAAAGTCAAATAGCCAAGAAATATAATTTCCTCAACAGTGTTTGTCTTGCCCTCTTACAGATGGCGTAAAATCAGGTGTGTGGAAAGTAAGAAAGCAATCTGAGCTGATGAGAAGGGCTTTCAGATTTATGCTTTGCAGATACCGCTGTGATTAATGCATTCACTGCTTTTTATTGCTTTCACAGATAATGTCCACGCTGCCTGGAAAATGCTAAGAGTTTAAACTCTGCCAGGTTTAGACTCTTACCATCAGCAGATGTTCACCTATAAATACCGTAATTATTATCAAATAAAAATCATCGTGAAATTCATTGACATAAATTTCATTTCTGTGCATTGCTTTCATTAGTGTGAATGAAATTAGTGTACCTACGTGTAGCATTTAGGGTTTGTGAAGTACTTAAGGTGAGGTTAGCGGGATAGAGTGGGCACAAGTGGATGGCTTTATGTTTAACTGACAAGAAAATAATACTCAAGAGTTAGGGAGTTATGGATGCTTTTGTTTTCAGCTGGCGTTGCTGGAGCTGCTTGAGTACATTGGGAATGAGTAGGGACCCATGGCTCTTCGGTAACTGCAGACAGTAATGGAAGGAGCCCTTGCATGCTGCCCGGGCAGTATCTGGGGCTTTGCTCTCCTCCACTGCAGTAGTCTTCGGGTTGGCCGTGAGCTTTGACCCTGGGATTCTGGACCGTGAGAACGGGGACACAAACGTGGATTCCTGTGTCTCAGAACGTGGAGGAGGGGTGCTGGTGAAGCGGCTGTGCTCTTTGTGGTCACAGTACAGAGCTGTGTCTCGTTCTACTCGGTTGGGCAGTGGCCGGCGGCTGACTTGGTCCACTGGTGTGGACAGGTAGGGGAGGTGCTTCTCTGGCTTTGGCCATTCTCGGTTCTCTTCCTTTTGCCATGCCCTTTCAGATTTGCTTACCTTAAAAATCGTATGTGTATGAATGTTTTGCCTACACATGTATATATTTTCATACCATGTACGCCTGGTGCTTGCAGACCTCGGAAGAGGGCCACAGATCTCCTGGAACTGTAGTTACAGATGGCAGTGAGCTGTGAACTACCATGTGAGTGCCGGGAACTGAACCATGGTCCTCTTGCAGTGCACTGAGTACCTCTCCAGCCCACGCTGTCTGCAGTTCTGGTGTCCCATCCTTACCTCACACTGCCTGTCTGATGTAGACTAGAACAGGACTGGCTAACTCATTCATGGAATCTTACAGGATGACACTGAGCCAAGTTGAGGTTGTGGGATGGCGTGTCACGCCGGGTCCTGTCACAGTAGGTGCCAGACTCACATCTCTGGCACCAGCAGCAGGGTTTTCAGGGCCTCCTTTTCGTTGCTGTGGTCGTTTTCTAGCAGGGAGCTTGTTTTCCAAGGACAAGCTGTTGGATGACTTTCCATAGCCGGTTTCACCTTCCTGAGAAAGGGACACTCACCAGGTGACACAGACAGAGCCACACTCAGCTGGGAGCAGCCTGTGTTTCACTATTGAACAATAAAAGGTCATTCAGTTGTATCATTAAATCAGTTCTATCAGCACAGCAAACACTGTGATCGAGTCTGTGTGCTTTGGTGCTCCTGGCCAGTAGGGCAGGACTGTGGTCTTCTACCAGGCCAGTCATCAAACTGTCTTCATATGTCCAGTCTTCCACCACCACAGCCCTGGGTGTGGCAGTGCCCAGTGCCTGGAACAGCACCCAGGGGCAGGTGGGACAGGAGCATGGCCTGGCTGGCTCGGTGAGCGCCACAAGGCTCTGTGTGCTGATCACGGAGGGACTGGCATCCTCTATCCAGGATTTGGAAGGAGGGGCTGTAGCAGAAGTACATGGTTCATGGCTTGTTGGGGAGATGGCACATCCAAATTTTATGAAGTGGTGAATTTTTAGAAATTGTCCTGGTTAATTAGGTCTGACATGGGGTTCTGGTAAGCCAAGGAGACGTGCGTTAGGATGTGCCTGCAGAAGGGGGCTTGGAGTTGGTCCTTCAAGGTCTGGAATATGCGAGGGAAGATGGAAAGGTGAGGTGGCAGCTGACAGGGCAAGGCAGGGAGAGACCAGCTTAGTGAGCAGGCTGCAGATGGCGGCGGGGCCTCGTGGGACACTTTCCCGCTGCCTCCAGCCTAGGCATCTGAGAGCAGACTCCTGTCACTTGCATCCTGCTTATATTTTTCCTCAGCAGCATGACCTCTTTTCAAACCCCAGATGGGAGCTGCAGATTGTCACTAGGAACTGCCCAGTTCCCCCCCCCACCCCAGGACCGTGCTGCTGGTGTTCAGCTGCCTCCGCCATACCATGGAGTTACAGTCTCCCGATTGCCTGGCCCCTGGAGACTCCCCACATGCTTACTTGGCCATGATGACTGACCATGCTAGTCTCTCCTCAGAAAACCCCAGTGTCTTCCTGTTGCATTCTTCCCGGATGCATTTCATCTTCTCAGAGGTTTCCAAAGCTGCCCACAGTCCTGCTCTGACCCCCATGAGAAGCTTCTTTATTTAGAGATTAGTGTTGTCATCTGTGAGGTCCTTTGCTTGTCCTCTCTGTTCAAGGTCATATGGCCCTTAGAGGCCACCGGAAGTTAATGCCGTGCTAGAGCTGGCTCCAGATCCCTGTCATCCCAGCTCCATCCCTGTTACTTGTATCCAAGCTGCATTTCCTCCGATCTCCGACCCACCATCTGTCTACATCTGTCCATATCTGTCCACATCCTCCCGCTTCTAGAGTTTTCTTGTATACTCAACAGTAAACAATTACCAAGTCATTTATGTTAGACGTAGCAGACACTGGAGTGCAGTGATGAGCAGGCAGGTATTTTCCTGTCATTACTGAGCTTATAGTATAGTGGGAATGAGACAAAACCAGAAAAGGATGACTATGTAATCCAAAATTGAGGTGAAGGCCATGAAGGAAGGAAAATCCTAATAGCTAATACAAAAGAGACTTAAGGACTCCACATGTGTTGCTTCCTGGAGTCTCCATAAAACCGTGAGGTAAATGTTACCTCCCTTATGTCTCGGATGGGGAAGCGAAGCTTAGGCTGAGTGATTTGGCCAAGGTCCTCCACCTGCCACAGGAAGAAGTGCTGAGAGAATGACAGGACCTAGTGCTGTGTGGGGAGAGCAGCGAGGGGGCGGGTGAGGAAGTGAACTGCGGGTGTATTGTTTGAAGAGGACACCCAGATGTTGGCAAGCACAGAATGAGAGTCAGCAGTGAGAATATTGAGGAAGCTGCTGGATTTATCCAGAGGCGAGGTCACTGCTGGGCTGGACACAGCACAGGACAGTGGACCGGGGCAGTGATGGGAAAGACAGGCAAGTGCAGAGCCTGGATATATTTAGAAATGACATGAGCAGAAGCTAGTGTGCACACTTGTACAGGAAAGGCAAATATGGGTCTGGGGTGTGACTCAGCCACCATGCTTGCCTAGACTCTGAGCTGCAATCCCAGCACTAACGAAAGGGCAGAGGTGCAGCTAGGCCCAGGGGTGGGAGTCTGGCATCCCAGCATTGGGGAGGTGAAGGCAGGACTGGAGTTCAAGGTCATCATTAGCTACACTGAGAGTTTGAGGCCAGCCTGAGTTATGCAAGAGCTTATGCCCCCAAAACGGGTAAATAAATAAATGGGGGGAAGAAAGCAAAATAAGGAGAACACCCAAGGTTCTCTGACTAGGGAGGAAAGGAAGAGGGGCAGAGGGTGTTGGGGTTGTCTAGAGTTTGCACCTGGAGGAACCAGGTAGTTGCAGATCTGTTTTCTGAGCTGGGGAAAGAACTGGATACAGCTGGGCACAGTGAACACGCTTTCTGGTTTAGACACTGTTAGGTATGAACTGCTGTAAGACATCCAGGTGCCAGCTCTGAACATGGCTTTATGTCTGAGATGGGAATTCCGATGAGATCTGGGTCAGAGATAACAGGAAAGGCATAAGCACGTGTGGGAAAAGCCAAGGGAAAGGCGGGACTACCCAGGGAGAAGCTGTAACAGGAAAGTCATAAGCACGTGTGGGAAAAAGCCAAGGGAAAGGCGGAACTACCCAGGGAGAGGAGAGCTTGGGGCTGGATAGAAGAGGAGCTTCCGGGAGACCCAGGGAGATTTTTAATCACAGAATTCAGAAGGCAGTGATCCAAAAGAGGGGAGGAGCTGACCAGATGTGGTGGTGCACATCTGTAGTCCTAGCAGTTGGGGGAGTTGAGGCAAAAGGATTGCTGAGAATTACAATTTTTTCTTTTTTTTTCATTTATTGATTTGTGTCTGTGTGGGCTTGTGTATGCCACAGCACATGTGTGGAGGTCAGAGGGTAACCTGCTGGAGTTGGTCCTGCTCTTCCACTGTGTGGTGTCTGAATTTAGGTTCGGCTGAATTGCTGCAGATTTGAGGCCATATTGTGAGTTGAAGGCAAAGCATTTGATCCTGGAACCTGTGTGTATTACTCTTCTGTCGCTGTGATAAAACACCATGACCAAAAGCGATTTACGGAAGGAAGAGTTTATTTTGGCTTTGGTTCCGGAGGGAGAGTCCATCACGGCGGGGGAGGTATGGCAGCCGGAGTGGGAAGCTGAGAGTTCACGTCTTGAACCACAAGTCTGAAGCAGAGAGTGAACTGAACGTATGTGAGGCTTTGGAAGCCTGTCCCCAGTGGCATGCTTCCTCCAGCAAGCCTGCACCACCCACACCTCCCCAAGCAGCGCCACCAGCTGAGGACCACCGTTCCATATTCCTGGAGGACATGTCTCATTTGAACCACCGTAGCATATGAACATGAAAGTAGAGTCATCTCCACAAAGTTGTCCTCTGACCTCTGCTCATACACTGTGGCATGTGCTTACCCACTAACCCTCACAAAATAATAAGCCAAAAACAAAATGAAAAAGAAGGGAGGGGTCAGTTCTCTTGAGACATGTAAAGTGGCTACCAAAGGGTGCCGCTGGGTGAGCAGCTGGAGGTCACTGGTGAGCACAGTGAGGATGGGTAGGGTGAAGACAGCCTTGAGCCAGCGTGGAACACATGCTTGTGTAGATCCTCGTGGCCTCAGACACTCCTAGTCTGTTGTCTCCCTTCGGGATTCAGTCCTCGAGGTATCATACTTGTTTGTGTCATTCCTTAGCATAATTTTGGTATTAAACATATGCATCTTAGTGCTTTGGTATTGACTCTGTGAAGTCAGAGCTAAAATACAGAGGACCAGGACCTAGGCATGAAGTGCTCTGCCAGGGTGACTGGCTCCGGGCGGGACGGTGAGAGTAAGTACAGCGTAGGCCATGTGGGAGGTCACTGCAACTGCTCCCCTGAGTCTCTGGCTAGGCTCTGGATACCCCAAGTTCAGAGGCTTGGCTTGTGTATATCTCCCACGGGACCATCCCAGTGTTATCTGGGTGTATTTGAACACATGAGGCCCCTTGGTTTGGTTCATTAAGGTCAGTGCCCTTAACCCCTGGTGAGCCTCACCTTTTTCTTCTTTTTCTCTCTTAAAACTCTTTCTCACTTGGGACTTTCTCTTTCCCTTGTCCACCCACTCCTAGTGACTTGGTTTCTGAGAGCGATGGGCGTTTCTGGCTGCGAAGTGGCTCTCTGTGATGGGGTGAGAGGTGACCAGTGTGCGGCGGGGAGCTCCCTGAACACCATCGACACCTGTTGCACGTGCAGTTTTGAGGCAGTCTCTTACAGCGTCCCTTCTCAGGTGCCTTCAGCAGTGAGAGACTTAGCCTTTTACTCAGCGTGTTGGCTCCACAGCCTCAGCCAGCCATAACTACAGCCCCAGTTTATTGTGACTATTATTGTCCCATGGGTTCATGGTAGGTTCTCCCAAGACCCTACAAAGCATCATGCTGCCACAGGCCCGCTTATCTGCTCTCCATTGGGCATTCATTTCTGTTGCCACATAGCTCTCTGACTCTTAAGATTTGTTCTTTCCTTTTTCTGTGACCACTTGTTCAGCACTCTTGGTATATATTTTTTCCATCCGTCAGTCCATCTGTCCATCCATCATAACTTGGCTACTGTGGTACTAGAAAGATGGTTCAGCATTAAGAGCATTTACTGCTTTTGTGGAAGACCTGGGTTTGGTTCCAGCCCCCACATGGGGGTTCACAGCTGCCTGTAACTCTAGTTCCAGGGGATTGGATGTCCTCTTCTGGCCTCCTTAGACTTCTGCACACATGTGACACACACACACACACACACACACACACACACACACACACACACACACACAGAGGCACATACATATACATAAAATAAATTAATAACTTGGCTGGTGTTCTGTAGAAAAGATAATACATGGGATAGCTGGGACCGGTGATACATTCCTGTAATCCCAGCTACTTAGGAAGCTTCAGCATGAGGATCACAAGTTTGAGGCTAGCCTGAGCAACTTAGCAAAATCCAATCTCAGAATAAGAATTTGAAAGTGCTATGGATGTCACTTAGTGGCTCTGGGTTTATTCCATTAAAAAAAATGTGTGTTTCTGTTTAGGAATTCTTTTTATGTTTTTGTTTGATTTTTGAGTCAGGAGTTTCACTGTATTGCCCAGGCTGGTCATAAACCCCTGGGCTCAAACTGTCTTTCCATCTCAGCTTCCCTAGCGCTTGGGGCTACAGATGTGCACTACTGTACCTTAACAGATCTGTTATTTGTGAGGCTAGTTTAAAGAGTCACAGGTGTGTGTGTGTGTGTGTGTGTGTGTGTGTGTGTGTGTGTGTACATGTGCCCGTGGAAGCCAGAGGTCAGCCTCAGATGTCATTCCTAAGGAAGTCATCCACATTGTTTTTCAAGACAGGGTCTCTCACTGGCCTGGAATTTCCCAATTGGGCTGGGCTGGCCAGCATGTTCCAAGTATCTGCCTATTTCCGCCTCCCCAGTCCTGAGATTACACACTCATACCACCACGCCTAGCTTTTTAAAATGTGGGTTCTGGGTACCAAGCTTGGTCTTCATGCTTGTAAGGCAGCACTTTATCTGCTGATATGGCCCTCATCTGAGGGTCAGAGTGTCTGAGGCCCACTTAGCATTTGTTAGTAGCTCAATGAGAGGTGACTTATAGCAGTCCAATAGTCTTGAAGGCTGGTTGTTAGAATCCCCACCTTGCAAGTTGTGGGAAAGTTAGAGGACTTAAGGATTGGCTCGTTTCTAGAGGGAGTGGGGTACAGGCTCCGAACTCCAAGTGCAGACACTCTAGCCGAAGACACATAATGCATCTTATAATTTGGAAAACGAAGAGTCAAATAAAAACAGCCCTTCTGCCCACTTTAAAAATAAGAGTGTGCATGTGCTTTTGGGGCCATGTTGTAGAAACTTTTTAGTTGTTTCGTTCGCTTTGTGTATAGTGAGCTTTTTTTTTTTTTTTGGTTTTTCGAGACAGAGTTTCTCTGTGTAGTTTTGTGCCTTTCCTGGAACTCACTTTGTAGACCAGGCTGGCCTCAAACTCACAGAGATCCGCCTGCCTCTCCCTCCCGAGTGCTGGGATTAAAGGCGTGCGCCACCACTGCCCGGCGAGCATTTTTTATATTTTCCCATGATTTTTGTCTTGTTTTGTTTGAGACAGGGCCACTGTATGGCTCAGAAAAGCTGGCTTTGAACTCAATCTTCAGCCTCTCAAGTGATGGGGTTACAGGACTGAGTCAGTACCCCAGCATTACTTCATAATTTTTCAACTTTTTATATGTAAAAACGTTTTGGCTACATGTATGTATGTGCACCATGTCTGCTTAGTGCCCATAGAAGCCACTGGAGGGTGTCACTGTATCCTCTGGAACTAGAATTATAGATGGTAAGCTGCCATCTGAGTGCTGGGAACTGAACCCTGGTCTTCTGAAAGGGCAGCAGGGCTCCTAACCACTGAGCCACCTCTCCAGGATCCACCTGGGGATTTTTAATGGTGGGATAGATAGTATTTCATGACATTGAAAGGTCACAGTTAGCTTAGCCAGGACTGTCATATAGTAACCATCCTCCTCCTCCAAATGCCCCACGGTAATGTGGTGTCAGTTCAGCACAGAGACAGCGGGAAGTCAGAGCATATCCTTCTTGCTAGTGGTGCTCAGGATCTGGGCCCATTGCATTGAGATGAGTCATTTGTTAAAAAAGTAAATCAAGCCAGTTGGTGGCACATGCCTGTAATCAGGAGGCTGAGGCAGGATTGTGCTTTCAAGGCCAGTGTGGGCTACATAGCAAGACCTGCCTTAAAAAAAAAAAAAAGTAAGTAGAAATCTTTACCTAGATAGGATTGATCTGTGAAAGCTTAAAAAAAAAAAATCACATCCTTCAAGTTACTTGAGAAGCCCAGAAGGGACATGTTATATTGAAGGGCTTTGTAGCTACTGTTCGCTCAGTTTAGCGCAAGGGTCCGTGGAATATTTTCACAGAAAGCTTTCTCTTCCTGAGATTTTTTTCCCCCCAGATAAAGAGTGCTTGTTTAATTCGGGAAGAGTTATTTCGTGGGAAATTAATATTTGTAAATCCTCTGTCACATTTCCACACTTGTCAGCTCTCTAGCAAATGATGACTTGGGAGTGGTTGTGTGAGGATTTCTTAAAAGCAGACAGTCCTGCATTTCCTACTTAGCTGGGTTTTTAGTTTTGAGTCACATAAGTGGAGGGACTAGGTCTTTCCCGTTCTGTTAGACCCTGGGTTATGTTATGCGTTCTTAACCTTGGAATGGTGATTCCTTGTAGAGATTTCTGAGGAATAATTTCACTAGGTAAGACTGTTTCCTTGGGTGTGACGATGACGTCAGTGACCTTTACAGAGTGCATCGGAACCACTGTCTGGGCACTGGCAAGTGGCTGCTGCAGAAGGGCCCTGTAGACATAGTAACTGTGGTATCTTGCTTTGGTGTGCTCAGTGGTATCTAATCATGTTGTGTGCTTGGGAATCATGAAAGAAGTTTCCAGTCTCAGTACATCATTTTTCCCGACACTGATCAAAGGTTGGAAAACTAGAATTATATGCAGCCCCCAGAGTTGTCTACCTTCTGAATCTTTTGGCCATTTTGTTGAATATATCTATGCCTCCTAAGTATTGAAACCCTAATATCCTTTAACCTAAACTACAGAGGTAAAATGGACTTTATGTGAAATATTTAGCTGCGGACCACATCTTCAGCTTTTTATATGCCACAGTGGTCTTGTTTCCCCCTCCATTGTCTGATAGTGAGGTCATTTTCAGTCCTCTGAGAAATTCTATTCCCAGCCAGATGCGGCTCATATATTAAAAGTAGCACCTGTGGCTAATATCAGCGCGGCTTACCATAAATTTACATGGTAACTCGGATTATATCTGTCAGGACTGTTAAAAAGCATCTAGATTTAATTTGATTTCCAGTATTGTAGAAGCTATGCAACGTTTTGCTTCATAACTATATTTTAAAAGTTAAAAATCAGTCCATTGTTAAGTTTTATGGCACCCCTAGTGCCCATTAAGTTGATTTGCTCAATGGAGGTTAGGGTAGAGCAACCTGGCTACATTAAGATCGGAAACCAACCCATTTGTGACAAATTTCGTCCTTTCGTGTGAATCTTCTCCATGTCTCCGCACTGATTGGATTCAGGTGTAGCTCATGTCCGTCGTGTTTAACCTCAGAAGAGTGGGCGGCGTGATTGGCTTGTTGGAAATTGTGAAGCGTTCTGTGTTGGCTTATTTAAATGTAACTGGATCACTCCACTGCATCTGTCTACACCAGTGGTGTGGTTTCAAAGACATCTCAGAAAGCTGGGGTGCCTGCCCTCACCCCGTTCCTTTCTAAGCTGCTCTATTTCCCATTATCCTTGAGTCCTTGTCCACGTGCCCTAGTTTACACACCTGCAGTTATAAAATTATCTAGAGTGCTATTGTATCAGGCTGTCCTCTTTCCAGCATGTCTGAATACAATAATGATTCACCATAAATCAAAATAATTTACAAGTTACAAAAAATCTGTTTCTGCAAATTAGAATTGAATGATGAATTTCTTTACTTCTCGTTTCCAGTGATTCCTTAACATGAAACCGGTAACATGTTTGTGTCTTTAAAAATTAGTTCATGGTACAAACTGAATTAAACATTGAAGTCAACCTTTTGAACATCTTATAGTTTAAAATACATGAGTAAAACATAAACCAATTAAGACATAAGCAGAAGTCTGATTCTTGATTAGGAGTTGCAATTGCCTTGGCAATGATCTTGCATTTCTGAATGAGACAGCATTAATGTTAGTGCTGGCACTGGTCTTAGGGCAGTGTGTTGCCCCTTAATACAGCCGTAACCCTGAGTGCATACAATTGCTTTGATTGCAACAAGCATGGAGGTACTTCTTGCCTGGTTGATCTTTTTAAAAGTGTTTATTGTTTATTAATCCATGTTTATTTTATTTTAAAAATTTATTTATATGTATGGGTGTTTTGTCTGCATGTATGTCTGTGCACAGTGTGTATGCAGTGCCTGAGGAGGCCAGGAGAGGGCAGTGGATCTCCGGGGACTGGAATTCTAGCTGCTGTATGGGTGTTGGGAATCAAACCTGGGTCTTCTGTAAGATGAGCCAGTGCTCTTAACCACTGAGCCATTTCTCCAGCCCATTATTTTATTTATTTTTGAGACAGGGTTTTTCTATGTATTGGCAGTTTATGAAGGAATGGAGTGAGGGCAGACACCCCAGTTTTCTGAGATGTCTTTGGTACCACACCACTGGTGTAGGCAGGTGCAGTGGAGTGCCCTACATCCCTGGCTGGCCCGGGACCTCCTGTTTCTGTCTCCTCCGTGCTGAAATTGCAGGTGGCACCACCACCATGGCCCGGCTGTTGATCCGTTCTAAATTCCAAGGAATTGTCTCCTTCCCTCAAGGAGACAGCATCTCCCTATAGATGCTTAGCCTGCTGCAAACTCACTATGTATCAGAGGTTGGTCTAGAACTCACAACCATCCTGCCTCAGCCTTCTAAATGCTGGTGTTATAAATAAACATGTGCAACCATACCCAGCTCAGTTAATAAGCTTTCTAGAGTGAAGGTGTTTTTTTTCCTCTAAGATTTATTTTATTATTTGAAAAATATTTTTGTGTATGTGTCTATGTGAGTATATGCCACTTGTGTGCAGGTGCCCTTGGAGGCCAGAAACGGGCATCGAGGAATCCCCTGGAACTGGAGTTATGGGTGGGTGAGCCACTATATCTGGGTACTGGGACCTGAATTCAGGTCCTCTGAGAGAGCAATAAGTGTACCCCAGATTTTAAGGTTTTTTTTTTTTTTTTTTGGTTTGTTTTTGTGCTGGCCACTGAACTCAGGGCCTTGCATATGATACACAGGTGCTCTACCATTGAGCTACATTCCTAATGCCTAGAAGGAAGTTCTTTTAGAATTTTTGAGCCTTAGTTTCACCAAAGAAGTGAAGCAGCATTCAAAAATTACTATGTTGAGGGTTGGCAAGATGTGTTTGTGGGTAAAGGTGCTTGCTGCCAAAGCTGAGGACCTGAGTTCAGTCTCTGGGACCCACATGGTGGACGGAGAGAAACACCTCTTACCACTTGTCCTGTGATTGCCACAGTCATGTCCTGGGTGTACACACACACACACACACACACACACACACACACACCAATGCGTACACACTAAGTAAATGTAATAATAATTAAATTACTATGCTGAATTATCACAGAAGAAATGATTAGTAAGGTAAAATGATAATTTAGTGTGTTATCAGGGAGAAATAGCCACTTAACAGAAAATATCATTAATGGCCAATTGGAACCCTGGAAGAGATTTTAGGGAATTCTGGCATCTCTTTTTGTCTCCAGGATAAGGTGACTTCCTTGGGTGGTGCAGGCGTTGTTTCTGTGTGGGCATTGATGGAGAAAGTGGGTGAACGTGGGACGTGAGACAGGCTGGCCTTTGGGCCCACTTCCTCTCGGTCTCCTTTTTCTTGTGCACTCTTCATGGCTGGCCTGTCTACCCACTCTCATCACACGGTGAAATCCTTGCGGGCCAGCTCTGGGTCCCAGGGCTGGGAGCCTGGGGAGACGCTTGAGAGAGAGAGAGAGCGAGAGAGCGAGCACTGGATGGTAACTGTGGGCATCACAGACTTGCAGGAGCAGAGGGGTGTGGGGTAGATTCTGGCATTTCAAATCCATTCATGTTTTCACAGTTCGTCCTGAAAGCGGGAACATAAGAACCCGTGGCTTGTTTCGCTGACCAGTTCTCGTTTCTGGTTGTTTGTCTGTTGCAGTGAGTCTGTTTCTAAGATGTCATTTGATGCTCTGCACAGGGCAGAGACTACAGTTACTGAGGACCTACCCCCCAGCTGTGCAGCCCACGGGCTAGCCTACAAAGTGCCCAGGAACTGATCTGCCCAGTGGCCTAAGATACACCTTTAGAAGGCTCGTTTTGAGAACAGAAATAAAACTTTACAAGAACTGATTATTTTTTAAAGTGGACCTATATTTCTACACAGCCCAGAAATGAGTTAAATTTTAAAATAATCATTGCAGTGCTCAGTGCCTGCCTTTACCACAAATTAATGCTGCATTATCTTAAGGAGTTTAGATGTTGGGAAATGACTATAATTTAAAGCCGAGTAGACCAGCTTGCAGTGCTGGAAAGGCACAAAACACTTTTGCATGCATTGACTTATAAGGTAATACTTAGCTTGGTTCTTTCATAAATAACATTCCATGTTGGAAATGAAAACTGTGGTATTAGCTGTATTTTTATTTAGAATTTGTTTTAAGACATGCAAAATTCTGTCATGTAATTGGCTTTTCAGATTATTGTATATGAGCAAAGTATATATTTTCTCTAATGAAACCCTTACTTAGAAAACTTTGTGGCTGAACAAGTAAATGTGTGCACACACACACTTATGTATACATGTATATAGATCTATGTTACCTAAGAATTGTTTCATTCATTCTATTCACAGAAATTTATTTGTTAATACAAGCAGTGTGTGGTAATCATTATAAAGTTTTACTTGAGGAATGTTGCTTTGTTCTATTGAGACCGTGTTACAAATGGAATACTGTAGTATTCTAGAACTATAATCAGTGATTTCTATGGTAATGTGAGCAAGAGGACAAGGAGGAAGTTCCGATACATTGCCTACTTACCAATTAACTATTACCTGCCAAAAAGCACATGAGACCCGCACAGCGGACATCCGCTAATCCAGTGGGTAGCCGTTCCGGGCTCTAATGCACACTGGTTTACACGCTAACGGTTTTGAAGTTCCAGGCCAATGCTGACCTTTCTTATGTGCCCTGCTCACAGTAGGAATGTCCACTCCTTGCTTCCTGTCAGAATGGATTATTTGTGACACAGCCCAGAGCTCACTTTGACTGCAATTAAGTTTTTGATCAGAATTATTTCGTTCACAAACAATCACATTTGTTAAAATGTTACATCTGCCCTGAGAGCCACAGGCAGCCTCATAGTTACCAGTGGGATGTGGGTGTAATTCATTTGTTTTTCATAAAACGGCAAGGCATCTTATATATGTCATTTAATCTTTTTTCTTCTGCTGGTTTCTGCCTTTCATTTCGTTGGGTTTGGAAGGAAGCTATGTCCTGACAGTGGTACGAAGCAGTTGGAAGATTTGGGGAGTATGAATGGACTTATTTTTGGTGTAGAACGAAATTATCCAGCTGGGACCCAGGACTCAATTATTATTTCCAAAAATTATCAGTGGTGATTCTGTTTCTACATGAGGAAATGTTTTAGCTTTGTGGATGTGGGGGTTGAGGGTTTGGTTCTTGGCCTGCAGTCCTGTCCTCTCTGTGTCTTTGTGGGAGTGTGTTTCCAGGTCTCTCTCTGTGGCTGTGGACTGTGTGTTTCCAGGTCTCCCTGTGGCTGTGGACTGTGTTTCCAGGTCTCTCTCTGTGGCTGTGGACTGTGTGTTTCCAGGTCTCCCTGTGGCTGTGGACTGTGTGTTTCCAGGTCTCCCTGTGGCTGTGGACTGTGTGTTTCCAGGTCTCTCTGTGGCTGTGGACTGTGTGTTTCCAGGTCTCTCTCTGTGGCTGTGGACTGTGTGTTTCCAGGTCTCACTGTGGCTGTGGACTGTGTGTTTCCAGGTCTCCCTGTGGCTGTGGACTGTGTTTCCAGGTCTCTCTGTGGCTGTAGACTGTGTGTTTCCAGGTCTCACTGTGGCTGTGGACTGTGTGTTTCCAGGTCTCACTGTGGCTGTGGACTGTGTGTTTCCAGGTCTCACTGTGGCTGTGGGGTTTGATGCCAGAAGTGAGAGCAGAATCAGTTTGCTCAGGCACCCCTCCTGGCTCTTTGATTTCAAAAAGTCCTTTTCTTACTACAAAATGGCAGCAGAGACACACAAGGAGCTTTCTCTGCCAACTCACTGTTTCTTGTCTGTGTGGCGATGTGGACGCAGTGGACCTGTTCATATATTCCAGCTGATCGCTCATCACCCTCTGGGTTAGTCTCTCAGCAGTTCTTTGTCCTGTGTGGGGTCCTTTGAGAGCTGAGTGTGGCTCAGAGTGTGACTTAGCTTTGGACTTGGTATTGTGAGAACGGAGCCTGGGAAGCTGGTGCCGAGGAGGCGGCAGGAGAAGGGACAGAATAGAGTTGGAAAGTGATGAAGTTTGGAATGCTTAAATGTTGTCTGAGAGCTTGAGAAATGTTCATTACTTTAAATATATATGTGTACCTTTAGAATAGCATTAACGGAATTTATTGCCAGGTTTTAAAATACTGCATTAAAACCTCAACCATTTCCCATTTGTTCTGACATCGCTGGGCTCATTTATTACTAACTCATAAAATCACAAGTGGCAAAAGAAAGGTATTGCACCCAAAAAACTATTTCACTTTAATTTTTTAAGCTTTTTAATAAAGTGAGGCCTCGTTGCACATCTAAACTGCAAAGGCTTTGCCTGGATGAAGTAGTGGAAGCACCCGCTGCAGTACCCCAGTCCTCAGTTTCCTTGTTGACAGATTTCTGAGCAGATTTCCCCTAAATCCATTAGTATAATGAAAAATACCACAGTTTTGTTTTTTGACCACATTTATTGTTTAAAGAAATGCTGAACAGCATTAAATTTTTAGAGAAAACTCTAACTTGAGACTTTAGTTATCAACAAGCATACCTAACTTGTTTTCGTATTTTATTTATTGTTGTGTGTACAAAGGTGTGTGCAGTTGTGTGCTGGCACTCCTGCACACACGCCATGGTACCCGTGTGGGGGCCAGAGGACAGTTTGTTGGAGTCAGTTCCTCTTTTCCACCGTGAGTCCCGGAAACCAAACTCAGGTTGCCAGTCTTGGTGGCAAGCCCCTTCCCTGCTGAACCATCTCTCCATCCCCCCATATCTCTTTTAACTTGTCATTATTTAGCACTATCAGGCTGGATCAGTAACTTTATTAAAATCTTATATTGATGTAGCTTTTTCCCTTAATTTCAAGTTTCTGTTGATTTTTAAGTTCATTCTGAGATCATGAGATTGTTAGTTTAGATTTATCACTGGCTGTGCCTTTGTTAGTGTGTCTGAGCATCTGCTGGATCATAGGAAGGCACTTGGGAGGGTTTTTAAGGGAAACCTGAGGCAGTGAGGAGAAAGAGTGGTGCAGAATAACCCAGTCTACAAAACAAAAGAAAAACCCAAAAGGCGAAAAATGCGGCAACTCTCCTGTGTAAACAGTCTCCAGGCCTGAAAGGCCCGCTAAGTGCAGCCACACGAGGCTTAGCCCCCAGCCTCACATGAAATCCGAAGAACTGCAGAAATACTCTTTCTGGAGAGGCTGAACAGACGACTGTGGCTGGGATCCGCCTCACAGGCCTTGAAAGCTGAGGGAAGTTGGACACTTGACTACCTTAAAGTTTTACTAGTGCTTGTAAAAACATTTCTGAGGTCCCAATAAGTCCTGCATGCCAGACAGAGGACTCGAGATTCTCTCCCAGCTACCCTGGAAGCAAACCTTTATTTCCTGAATAGTGTGTGGTGAGTTACGGAGGCCCCCCCTCCCTGTGCTGTGAGAACTCATCGGGAACACAGCACTTACGTCTTTCTGTGGGTCACATGCCACCTGTCACTGGTCCATTCTTTCCTCCTTTCTCCTCTGTCCTCCCTTTTGACAGGGTCTCATGTATCCTAGTAGCTAAGGATGACCTTGAACTTATGATCCACCTTCCCTCCCCCAGGGCTGGAATTACAGGCTTGAGCTGCTGTGCCCAGCTTTACATTGTCTTGGAGATTGAGCTCAGGGCCAATGTGAGCTAGACAAGTACTCTACCCACTGAGCCACTGTATCCTGGCATTTCTCAGAACCACTCCAGCTCATTTCTGACTCATGCCCACTCCCACAGCCAGAGCAGAGTGTATCCTGCGCTTTCTTCTAACCTTGGCTTTGCAACTGCTTTTGGCCCCTGAGGTTTCACGGAGGGCGCATCTCAGCACCAAGCACAGGGTGTTTGTGGTAGGGTCAGGCCAACTATGGGGTAGAAGAGGATTTGCTCTCATTATGAAGACTTAAGATACGGGTCATCAGAGTAACACTGTGCTTTCTGAGCACAAGGACAGAAGACATAAAGCACTTTTGCATCCTGTCTCCTTGACGCTCACATTTCACAACATCCTCTGTGAGCTGTTTTGTTTGTTTCAAGACAGGGTTTTTCTGTGTAGCCTTGGCTGTTCTGGAACTCAGAGATCTGCCTGCCTCTGCCACGCAAGTGCTGGGATTAAAGATGTGCACCACCTCCTGGTGAGCTGCTTTCTTGTAGGCTAGTGCAGGAGCAGAGTGAGGTGGTTGTGTGGCATGTCCAGTCATCCATGTATTTCGAAGTACGGTGAGCACAAGAACTTGGTCCTTGAGAAGTCTGCTCCAAGAAGGGGAGGGCGCTCTGTCCAGAGTTGTGCTGCCTGTGCCCTGAGGGTGTGGCCAGAGTGCTTTCTCTAGTTCAAATTGGTAGGCTATTGGCTCAGATAGAAACTGAGAGATAATTGTTGTCATTTTAGCACAGGTGACTATTAATATCTGAAATGATTAGTTGCTCTTAGTACTTCCATAAAGAGATTATTCTCATCTGTTTCCACTGGGGGAGTTGGAAAAAACAGACTTACAGTAACTTACCTATTCCATAAAATCCCATTGATCAGTTACGCTTCGAAGTTTGCCCTGAAACACCGTACCACGTACTGGTGGAGTTCAGTCTTTATGTTCAGAAATCCTGGCTGTAAGGCTGGAGAGATGACTCTGTGGTTAAGAGCACAGGCTGCTCTTGCAGAGGACCTGGGTTCAATTCCCAGCAACCGCATTGTGACTTGAGTCCCAGGGAATTTGATGCCCTCTTCTGGCCTCTGCAGGCACTGCATGTACATGGTATACAGACATATGTGCAGGCAAAACACCCATATACATAAAAAATTAAAAGGAAAAGCAAATTAAAAAATATGTATTTGTTATGCACGCTTTTCCTCTACCTCAGTGAACCATATGCACAGAACAGTTTTCTAAAACAGTTTCCCACCAGGTGTGAGGTTATGCAGCAGCTTATGTAAGGAAAGAAAACCATGTTGCTTCATGGACTATGAGAAAGGTGTTTCCTTATGGAGTAGTTTGTTCAGGCTACACAGGTAAATAGAAGCTCTAACAGTTTGGGAAAGGCACAGGCAGAGATCTATAATAGCATCTTTCTTTGTTCTAAACCTTCTATAATGCTTTTGTTTATTATTATTATTATTATTATTATTATTATTATTATTTTGGTTTTCTTGAGGCAGGTTCTCACTATATAGCTCTGGCTGTCCTGGAACTCACTATGTAGACCAGGCTGGCCTTGAACTCATGAATTTACAGAGATCCACCTGCCTGTGCCTTCCAAGATTAAAGGTGTGTGCCACTACTCTTAGCTTGTCATTAAATTTTTTAAATGTATGCTAAAGTTTACTTTCAGGTATAAGAAAAAATGGGGAAATGTGCTCTGACATTGTTAGGGACTTGTATCTAGGGGCATACGCGCACGCACGCACACACACATACACACACACACACACACACACACACACACACACACACACAGTCAAACTCGGGGCATCATGCTTGCTAGCCAGGCCCTTCACTGTTGATCCATACCCCAGCCCTAGAGCAGCATGCCTCCTTTCTCTTCTTTCCAAGAACTGAACAGTAGAATCAGCTGCTGTTGGTTACATACGGTCAGAACGATGGTCCTAGGGTGACTAGTTAGAATCCAGCCATCAGGAAGTAGGCCTGTCCAGAAGAGGAAGGGGCCTCTTGATCAGAAAAGAGTCTACTTGGGTATTGGATGTATATGATGGAAATAAAGTAGTTTGTGGCTAATACTGACTACTCAGAACACAGTCAGACACTGGCTGATACTTTGCTTTAGTTTTTCTACTGAGCATTACTATAGCAATGGGTAGCCGTGATGCCATGTGATCCACATGGAAACAGCTAGGAGAGTTATGCAGCGTGCAGTCTGGGTTTGAGGACCAGGTCTGGGTTGCTTGTTTGATGCCCTTCCCATCCAGACCACTCTGCTTTTGTGTATTAGCTGTGTGTAAAACATGTTCTTAGCTCCACAAAGTAGACATTTAACTAAATGAACCGCAATGTAACAAATAATGTGTATTCTGTTATGAGCACTTAATTTCTTTCCAGGACTTATCATTGCTGTCAGTCCTTGTGTCTCCTTGTGCACAGGCATGGGTTTCTGTAGGGAACCCTAGACATGCTGGAGTAGCCTCCTGGTACATAGATTAATAAAAGTAGAAGTTTGGTACTGGGGGGAGGTCGAGATTGATGTTGGTCATACTGCAGCCCAGGAATAGGCTGTTCGTTATCAGAGATGTCACCTGTATGTGAGACCACAGTAACCCATGGTGACCTGAGTCCTCGTCATGTCAGAACAACATTAGCTGGTTTAGAACTGGTACTGAACATACGAGCAGCTACACATGAAGTGAAAATATTGTGGAAGCAACTAACAAGTAGTATCTTAGTTAAGATTATGAGCACATTGTGGGGGGAGGAGGCGGAATCCCACTCCATGTGCATGTACACACACAGTGCCTGCATGCGTGCATGTGTGTCTGAGTGTGTAAGCACTTGTGCATGTGGAGGCCAGAGGTCAGCGTCCATCAGCTCCTCTCCACTTAGTTTTTCGACAGGTCTTGCACTGGCCTGGAGCTTGTCTTTGGGTAGACTGGCTGGTAAGCAGGCACCAGGGATCCTCCTGCCTCTCCTCCTCCCCAGGATCACAGGCACGCTACATCATGGTGAGGATTGAACTTGGGTCCTCACACTTATGTGGCAAGTACTTTTTTTTAAATTAATTTTTTTCATTTATTTTATGTACCAACCACAGTTTCCCCTCCCTCCTCTCTTCCAGTTCCCTCCCCCCACCTCCCATCCACCCCTGTCCCCCATCCACTCCTCCTCTGTTCAGAAAGGGGCAGGCCTCCCATGGGAGTCAGCAAAGCATGTCAATCCAAGCTCCTCCCTCTGCAGCATCAAGGCTGGGCAAGGACTGAACCCTCCCCTCAGCCTAGAAAGCCTACATGTGGAAAGTCATAGCTTTTTGTTGTTAGGAGACAGCATTTTGCTATGTAGCAGAAGTGGCTCAGAACTCTGTAGCCCAGGTTGATTTTGAGCTCAAGATTCCCCGCCCTGCCCTTCCCCTCACTCAGTTCCTCCTCCTCTTCCTCCTCCTTTTTGGTTAAAAAACGTTGTGAGCTGGCATGTAGGTGTTAGGAACTGAACCCAGCTCCTCCAAAAAAGCAACAATTTCTTTTAACCACTGAGCCTCCCCCTTCCCTCCCTTCCCCTTCTCTTCCCTCCCCTCCCCTCCCCTTTCCTCCCCTCTCCTCTTTCTTCCCTTACCCCCATTTTTTTCAAGACAGGGTTTCTCTGTATGGCCCCTGGTTGACTTGGAACTTACTCTGTAGACCAGGCTGGCCTCAAACTCAGAGGTTTGCCTGCCTCTGCCTCTTGAGTGCTGGGATTAAAGGCATGTGCCACCACCACCCAACTGAACCTCAGCTTCCTGAGCATCAGAATTATAGGTGTGCACCACCATGTACACTATTGATAAGCATTAACTTGAAATGCCATCAGTACTGCAGATTTGAAAATGCTACCTTAAACTTTTACAAGTGTCCATGATGTCAAGTCCAGGCCCAAGTCACTGGGCACTTGTTACTTTATGAAAAAGCGCTCCAAAATTGTGTTCTCTCTCTAACTTTCTACAGCAGAAAGTTCTAGGTTGTAAAGAAATGTCACCACTTGTAACCTTCATTCCTGTACTGAGACCTGTGGGAGTCCAAACCGTGGTGTTCAGGAGACCAGAGTTCAGCAGATGAACTCTGCTTTGACTGGCTGAACTGGGTTGGGTGTGCTAGTATGGACCACATTGGAGCTGGGCTTGGGAGGCAGGGGACCACCGTCCTGTCTCACCCCCTGTGTCTCAGCACTCTCCCTGTGCTCCGTGGGGGAGTCCTGTTTCACGCTAGTCTTTTTTGGGCGGAGATTATTATGTATATTTGCCTGGGTAAGCACATTGATAAACTTGTAATAAAGTGCATCAGACCATTTCCTTGGCAGGCCCGACCAGAACAGCCTGTGAAGCAGAGCTGTTTCCAATGGAGCATGAAAAGCTTTGAAAGTTCTCGGTAACAGCAGAAAGCAGTGTTTGAAACTACCCTTAAATAGTTGTTTGCTTTCCTCTTCTCCAACCACATTTGTAAAAATTTGCTCAGACAGGCAGTTCGTTTTGGTTTAAAATGCTCAGTGACTTGTTATCTGCCCAGTGCGTGTGCACCCTGTGCTTTGCCGGTCACTCGTGAAACTCTAAACCCTTTCCTCAAGTTCTCCCAGAAGCCTCCCTGTGCCTCGTGTGTGCAGAGGGTGAAGGGATGCAGACCTCAGGGAAACCTGCAAATTTGAAGTGCGAGACTGCATTTGTGGACCAGAAGGGAACATGGCCAGGCCATACCGAATTGTTTGTCTTTTTCTTCTACCAGGATTCTTCGCTGCAGAAGACACGGTTACCTTGGGCATCTGGTTAATCAAATCATGTGTCCCCTATAAGCATGACAAGAGGCATGATTGAAGCATTTGTAAAAATTTGACTCATAGTAAGCTTCATAATTTTTTAGTTTTTCACTGACATTAAAAACCAAAAGCCAACCAAAAGGCTGTGGTTCATAACACCACACCTGGTCCAGATTGTGCTGGATGAATCCATATTTGCTTCACTGTAAATGATTTTGAGGGTGGAATTCTTGGATTGCTTTCTATTTTGTAAGCTCTTGACATTGTACGGTACCAGTGTGCTCACAAACCCCGGACATGGGAAAGGCCAGCTCAGCCTCCCACTGGAAGGCAGGTTGGCTGCATTTATTCTGCGTGTTCTAGAATGAGGAAACGATATGACAATAAACAGAAATGCCTTTGCTGAAGAGAGAAGGAAAGCTGGTGTTTATCTGGTCAGGTGGTTTAGATTAACTGTGATGTGGCTCTGTATTATGTTACTTTAAATCATTGTGTCCCAACAGGACATAAATTATGAAGATTGTTACAGTATGTTTCATCCTATGTAAGATCAACAAATTGGAATAATTTTTTTATAGGAAAATCACAGTGTTTTCAGCCAGGACTATTGAAGCCTTTAATTTGACTCCGGTATTTCTCAAATATTATTGCCTGATATATAAAGTATGATTTGCATAAGATATGAAATAATAAACTTTTCAGAACAAAAGGGGGGGATTTCCCCTGTAGCACTTGCATCAGATGGCAGGGTGCCCCTCTATCCTCTTCTGCTTGCTCCTTCCCTGCCTGTGGCTTCACCTGCCCAGACACATGACAGACCGAAGGAGAGCGAACGTCCTTGTTCGTACAGTCAGGAAAACACTTTCCCCAGACATATTGTGACTAGAAAATAAAACCCAAGCTGGAGAAAGCCCTACTGACCCAGCAGCTGAAGTTCACGTAATCTGTGTCTGACGATCGAAGAAAACGGACTGAAAAGTTTATCCTCTTGCGTGCCTCCCCCATCCTTTGCTCTCTTCCGAGTTACGGGGTAATGAACTCAGATGAAAAGTCTATGAACTTTTGATATGGGTTGCTCTTCAGTGTGCCTTGCTAAGTTTATTTGGTCACAAAGAACAAATTTTTTAGCTTAAAAAATTAGTTTGTGCATGATCAAGCCCTATATACAGTGCCCATGGTGGCATGTCATCTGTCTTTATGAGACCTGTCCCATCCCACAGTGAAATTAAGTGATGGGACAGCCTCGGTTTACAGTGATCAGTAGAGGTGTGGAGTTTACTCGGTACGCTAGAAGGAGACATACTCAGAATTCAAAGTTTTCAGGATACAATGGCACTACCCACCCGAGCACTGAGTCTTGATACCAAAAACAAAGTGAATGCTAAGCTTGCTTACTCTCTCTGTGGCTGCGATCCCTGAGGTTTTCCTTTAGCTGTGTAGTAATGCTGTTTGAAACACAAAAACTAGTCCCTTCTTTCAGTCTCCGAGGGTGAGACTTTAGCTCTCCTTAAGCTTCATCATAACAGGTGGTGACAAATCCTGAGTATACTGTGGTTTACTTCAGCTCAGCGTCTGAAGACAAGTGTACGGAGCATCCCATGCGCAGCACTGTGGCGTGCTCTTCCACACACACACATGCACATGCACGCTTGCACACATATTTGACATAACCTCTTTACTGGTTGCTGCCTGCTTGGCACCGTGTCCTGGAACTTGGTTCTGGTAGCTGTTTTTCTTCCAGTTCTGTGCTGTCGCTGGAGCCCTCTGTGGAGTTACCAGGATGTCCACTATTTGGGTGATATATTTTCTTACAGAAAATAAAGGCAAATGTGATAGAAAGTACTTTAAAAATCCAAAAGGGAAATGGACTCCTGGTTTAAAACAAAGTAAAAGAAAGCACATCCGTGGACGTGTGGTTGTTTTGCAGATCTGTTTGTGCCATCAGATGGTTGGTGATGTGAAATGGGAGGGTACAAACTGGACTGGAATGTGTCGTGTGCAGACCTGCAGCATGCATATACTGGACCGACAAATTTGCGTTATTTTCCTTTCAGATATTTGTGACCCTCCTCCCTGTGGATGATAATGGGGGGTGGGTTTTTGTCTGCCTGAGACCCTGTTCTCAGCCTCCACCCTCAGTCATAGGATTTTTAGTTTAACACGTGCTCGTCCCTGTCCCTGGGAAAGAGTGCAGAGGTCCCTGTGGCTTCACCAAGAGGTAAACCTGGACTGTGTCGTCATCGTGGTGTTAGCGGTAGTGGGAGCAGTGCCTTGAAAGCGGTTGGTTGATGGTGAAGAAGGAAAGCCGGCCTGGAGATGTGGCTCACTTGGCACAGTGCTTGCCTTGCCTGAATGAGGCCCTTGGTTTGGTCGCCAGTTTGAATAAACTGGGCATGGTGTGCACACTTGTAACCCTAAGACTAGGGGGATGGATAGAGTAGGGGGTCAGACGATCAAGGTTATCCTCAGTTACAGGAGCTCAAGGCCACCTTGGGATACATGAGACCTGCCCCCCGCCCGCCCCCCAGAAAAAAGCAGCCAGGAGTGGAACCTTGGCATTTGGGAGGCTGAGGCAGCCGGAAGGGTCTGTGAATCAGGAACAGACTGCTATTTTGCATATTATTCAGGTTTTTTTTTTTTTTTAAATGTATTTGGCCTGATACTCTGAGTTCACTTGGTTTGGATGCATAACATTGAAAACAGACACCTTTTCTGTATAAAGTTGAACTTTATGAAATGATGAAAATATCAAGGAGCTTCAAGTTCAGTTCTTGGAGAGATTGCTCAAAGAAAACAGAGTTCTGTGGTAATTTCTGCAACACTTCTCACTTCGTGAGATCCTGAAAACTTAGGAATCAGCTGATGTCAGAGGATCAGGTAAGGACGCCTCTGCTGGGCAGTCCCGAGGACGTTGCGTGGTGATGGTGAGCAGTAGGTACCAGGCAATGGTGTGGCATTAACCACCTCCAGGAAGTGCTTCTCTTGTGGCCTTCTCTTGGGCTGGTTTTGAAGCCAGTGTTTTGTCTGCATTCGTGGAAGAGAACAGTCAGGAAACTGGTGGCACGTGCTAGTTTGAAGAACGCAAAAGTGAGGATTGTGAGAAATCCAAGAAGTGGATAATCAGACCTGGCAGGTGGTCTGCTCAAGAGTAGCCATTGGAGATGTGGGGAATGCAGTTAGGACGAGTGTGTGGAGGAAGTCAGAAAGGGGTGGTATCTTTTTTGGGGGAAGAGCAACGTGGCTAGTATGCCCTTTTTTGGTACAAACCAGATTTTGAGATCTGTCTGAAGACCTCTCACTATGAGCAGAATAGAAGCGAAGGGCCCTTAGGTAGACCACATGTGGAGGGCCTTATGTAGAGCAAACTGCTGCCTTGAGAACCAAGAGCTTCTGTGGGCAGATTCCTGCCAGGGGGAGGCTTCACTGGTGTGGGAACCCAGGCATGCACTACATGAGAGGTCCTGCTTCTGCAGCCTTGCATTTTCTGTTAATGATGTGTTTTGAAGGTGGTGCCATGCTTAGCTAAAGAGCTGCTTTCTTTTTCTAATTGACTGTCCACCAGAAATGGTGATGTTGGAATGAAAAAAATTTTCTTTATTATTATTATTATTATTACCATCATCATTAGTGTGTGTGTGTGTGTGTGTGTGTGTGTGTGTGTAGAAGTGAGCATGCTATCTCCCAGGTGGTATGTTTATATCATCACTAACTAAGAGGACAGTAATACAGCCTGGGGCAAGGAAGAGGGGCTGGCTCTACCTGAGAGCATGAGAAAACCAGTTCAGTTTCAGAACTGGGTTTTCTTGTCCTGAGTTACTGGAAATGTAAGCTCTGTAGCAGATTAGGTAGAGGGCAGGTAGACTGCTGTCCCAGGACTGATGGGGCCTGTATCTGCCCCCAGAAAGATGGAAGCCTGAGGAATGGTCCTCAGGCCTTACACAGACACACACACACACACACATACACACACACACACACACACACACCATACACACTCCCCTACACATACACCATATACACACACCCCATACACACACACCATACACACACACACACACCATACACACCATGCATACACACCATATACACACACCATACACACACTCACCATACTTACATACCCCATACACACATACACCATACACACACACACACACACACACACACACACTCACCATACACACCATGCACACACACCATATACACATACCATACACACACACACACACACACACACACACACACACACACACCCCTGTGCTTGTCAGAAGACTAGTCCCTTGGATGAGCTGCTCACAGATGCCGAGGAAGTCTTCCTGTGGCAATAGCAACTTAAAGGAACAGTTCTCAAGATGTTGCAGGTTTTCTCACATTGCAAAGATAAATTCGTTTCGTTTCCAGGCTGGTCTTGGTTTGGGAAAGAATTTTTCCTTTTTAGCCACAGGTGCTACAGTGTTAAAGCATTGCTGTCTATAACCAGAGGCAATGATTGCTTAGCAGAGTGCCGGGCACAGGGGAGGGTGGTGCACAGAGCGCCCCAGCTTTCCAGGAGGGAGCCCTGCTAAGGAGCTCTGCTGATGTCATGTAGCCGCGACTACTGCAGTCGGAGTTGAACCCAGGTCTCTGATCTGAAACTCTGTAGTTGACTCCTGGGCTCATGTGCAGAGAGAAAAAGCATGAGTAAAATACATCTTTGGCTGGGCCTGTCCCTCACAATTCTGGTCAAGAATATTATGTTGACCCTCAAATTAAGATCTGATGTTTCCTTTGCAGTGACGGGAATAGTGAGCAGTGTTTCCAGTGTGAAAGTTATGGGGAGATGTGTAATCATACTCGGGGGCAGAGAATGTCCTCCCTCTGTGCACCAAGCAATGTTTATGTGATTGATGTCACCAACACCGAGGGAAGGTCCTGTCCCGTGACATGTGCATGCTTGGCAATGATCTTGCCTTGTATTTTGCTTAATAATTTTCATTATTTTTAATTAAAGTTGAAGAAGTGCAGACTCTAGCTGAAATTAAGGTAGGCTGTGTTGCCGGAATCTGGTAATTACTTTAATTGATCACAAGATAGTTTCCTTGATCACCAATTAGAGGAAATTGCCGATCAAGTTTCACGACGTGAAGAAATGCCCAAACTGATTTATGTAATAGTGTTTTCATTTCTAATCAGACATAAATATCGTTTCCTTCCACAGCAATTGTGTTTTTTAAAAGAAGGGTTATAGGCCTACAAACATGAAGGTGATTGGTAAACAATAGAGAGTTCTAATTCATTGAATTAGTGAGGGAAGTATTTAACGGCTTAATGGAGATTGTACTGGTGAAATTACTTGAGAGTACCTGGTGCTCATTTTCTTAGTGGGAGATATGTTCTTTTTTAGTATGTAATTAAAATAGTCTATAATCAAAATATGAAGGCAGCTGATTTGAAGGACATATATCAAAGGGAGCGGTGCTGAGGACTCAGAGGTTCATATTGTCAGTGTGCCCAGAGTTAAGCCTGCGAGCTTCAGTAAGCCATACATGTTGTTAGGACCGAGGCTGTGCTTTAAGTCTGGGGTGCTGTTACGCGTTTCACAGATTGATACGGGATTCCTGTTTTGGTTTTGTGCATCTGATAGTGTTCATGGTTCCACGGAGTGAACTGAAACAAAAGTAACTTTGAGAAAAATTTAAGTTTCCAAAGAGGACTTGATTTGAGGTTCATGGAAAAAACCTTTACTTGCCGATGATTTGGAGATTTCCAAATGACAAACTTCATCGGCCCAATCTGCTCTGATTGTAGTGCTCACATTCCTTGAAATGGCAGAGGGACTTGAGGAGTCATACTTCATCATGCGCTCATGGCTTGTTCACGAAATGTTTGTAATTTGCAATACAGGAAAGACTGAAACTATTATCAGCCATTATATGTTATTTGTTGACCATATGTTTGTTTGAAATGGCCGTGGCTCAGCAGAACACGGCTCATAGACAAACTATGCTGTAAATTGGCACTAAAACCCACCTCAACAGGTAGGCATATGTTAAGAAGTTGACGTGAGCCCAAGTATTTTAATATGAACCATATTACTATACATCGCAGGGTCCTGGCTCCCTTTACAGTGATAACTCTTTCATTTTTGTTCCCAAACTAATTTTTAAAACTAGATCAGATATATTCATTGTGCAGATTCAAAAGGCACTAAGAATGCAGCGAGTTCTTCCTGTTTCTGGCCCTGGTCACTTGACTCCCAGCCAATGCCTCCTGCTGCCACTCACATTGCTCCTGTGTTTCCTGCAGATTGCTTTAAGAGATGAGTGCTCGGAGGAGGCTGGGCATGGCCTGTCCTATCACGCAGCTCACAGACTCGTGTGCATTTCTCATTTCCTGATAGATCTTGGCAGTACCTCCAGGTCACAGGGTAGTTTCTCATCCTTCTTGATGACTGCATCATATTCCTGTGTATAAATGTATCCTAGTCCACACTCTCCTCCAGTTGGTGCTGTATCAAGGTAGGAGAGTATACAAAGTGACCATTGTTGTAACTGTTGTCTGGGTGTCTGCAGCCACACAACACGTGCTGAGAAGTTATGGGCTTGCATGTGTGTTTGAGTGTGTGCATATGTGTACACATATTCATGCATGTGTACGTGAGTGTCTGTGTGAGAGCATGGGCACATGTGTGCTACAGTGCATATGAAGAGGTCAGAGGATGACTTTTAAGGAGTTGGTTCTGGTTTTCACTGTGGTTCCAGGCCTTAAACTCGGGTAGTTAGCTTGTGTGGCATCTTGTTATTACCTGGTCCCTCCCCCCTTTTAAAGACAGCGTCTCACTATGTAGCCCTGACTGACTTGGAACTCAAACTCCCAGAGATCCCCCTGCCTCTGCTCCCAAGTGCTGGGATTAAAGGCATGCACCGCCAAGCCTGGCTTGTGGTTTTGGGTTTTTTTGTTTTTAAATCATTTTATTTTTAATTTTGTGTATATCTGCACATCTGTGTGTAGGTGTCCCCGAGGCTGGAGTCACAGGTGGTTATGAGATGCCTGACTCTCCCGGAAGAACAGACTCAGACTCTTAGCTGCCGAGCCTTCTCTCCATTCCCTTGTTTTGCTTTTTGTTAGCATGTGGCACAGGCTGGCCTCAAGCTGGGGAGCCTCCTGGTTCAGCCTCCTCAGTGTTTGATTATTGGTGTGTGCTACCACACCTAGCAGAGACATTTATATTTGTATATTTTTTGTGAATTTCATATGTGAGTATTTCATCTATATCACCCACTTCCTCCTCTCCATATATATATATATATATGGTTTTTCATATATATATATGGTTTTTCAAGACAGGGTTTCTCTGTGTAGCTTTGCGCCTTTCCTGGAACTCACTTGGTAGCCCAAGCTGGCCTCGAACTCACAGAGATCCACCTGGCTCTGCCTCCCGAGTGCTGGGATTAAAGGCGTGCGCCACCACCGCCCAGCCCTCTATATATTTTTAAAATCTTATAATCTATCTATCTATCTATCTATCTATCTATCTGACATCTGTCTATCTATCTATCTATCTATCTATCTATCTATCTATCTATCTATCTATCTATCTGATATCTATCTATCACCTATCTATCTATCTATCTATCTATCCATCATCTATCTGTCTGTCTGTCTATCATCTATCTATCTATCTATCTGTCTACCTACCTACCTATCTATCTAATGTGTGTGGGTGTTTTGTCTGCAGGTGTGTCTGTGTACCAAGTGTGTGCCTGGTGCCTGAGGAGGTACCAGAAGAGGACGTTGGGTCCCCAGGGATTGGAGTTACAGATGATTGTGAGCCACTGTAGGGGTGCTAGGAATTAAACATGGATCCTCTAGAAGAGCAGCCAGTACTCTTAATCTCCAAGCAATCTTTCTCCAGCCCCATCTAACCACAAACTTTTTTTAAAATGGAGAGTTATTTATTGTAAAAAAACCAGAACTAACCATCAATTCACCCAAACTCCCACAACATTTTAAAGATTTATTCATGGCCAGGTGGTGGTGGTGGTGGTGGTGGTGGTGGTGGTGGTGGTGGTGGTGGTGGTGGTGGCGGCGGCAGTGGTGGCACACGCCTTTAATCCCAGCACTCAGAAGCAGAGGCAGGAGGATCTCTGTGAGTTTGAGGTCAGCCTGGTCTACAGAGCAAGTTCCAGGATATCCAGGACTACACAGAGAAACCGTGTCTCAAAAAAACAAAACAAAACCAAACCAATGAAACAAACAAAAAAGAGGGCTTATTTATTACCGGTAAGATAACCCACCAACTCAAACGTAAATGTTTTACTTGCCTTCTGTTTTCTGCACTTTCTGCCTTGTTAATTTTGAGGCTGTGTTTGTGTAGTACAAATAACTCACAGTTAGTCTTCATTGCTAATGAGCTTTAATTGCTTGGATTTAGGCTGTGCACATTTATTGATTGTTTGGTTTTGTAAAACATGACAGAAGCAGTGTCTACTTACCTTAAATTATATATGAGTAATGCTCTTTAGATGTGGTATTTTGGTGTGTTTTCAAGTTTTATTTATTTTAGTTGTGTTTTCCTGAGTTGGGAATGTTTGTTTTATTTTCAATTTTGAAGGTACTATTACACATACAAGTTTTCATGGCAAATGTAGCCCTTCTCTCCTTGGCGCATTCCCACTACAGGATATCAGAACTCATCATCTACTTTCTCCCCGTCTCTTGCCCTGTTCAGTTCTATTTGATACTGTTTCCTGGCTCCAGTGCTCCCATCTTCTGCCTTTGAAGATCTCTAACACTTGTCTTTCAGCTTTCAACCTGCCTGTGTTTCTCTTCCTGCTCTAGTTGATAACATTTGCTTTGGTTCCTTAACTGCTTACTTGTGCTAAATGGAGTCCTAGAACTTAGTGAACTTATTCTCATCCCCAGTGCCTTTGACAGAGTCTCCCACTTGACTCTCAGTTGTAACCCTCCTTTAATAGTCTCCTCAGAAGGATGGGTGGGAGCTGTTCCCTGAGTTGGTGCATTTCTTTTTATCTAAACAAATTTAAATGTGTGCAAATTCATGTGTGCATGTGTTGTAGGCATGACAGAGCATGAATGTGAAGTTCAGAGGACAACTTGATGGAACCCACTCTCTCTCCTCTGTTTTTATGTGGTTTCTGGGGATGGGACTTAGATTGCCAAGCTTGCATACAAGGACCTTTAACCACTGAACCATCTCTTGACATGAGTTATTGTATTTCTGAAATGTCAGTCCACTGCTTTTATTTATTTGTTTGTTTTGAGACTGGGTCTCACTATGCTATCCCTAGCTGTTCTAGAACTCACAGAAATCCTCCTGCCTCTGTCTCCTGAGCACTGGGATTAACGGTGTGTGCCACCACATCAAGCTATTGCTTTTATTTTTTGAAAAATAGTTTAGTTGAGTATAAAATTCTTACCCTGGTGGCACACGACTTCAATCCCAGCACTCAGGAGGCAGAGGCAGGCAGATCTCTGAGTTCAAGGACAGCCTGGTCTACAGAGCGAGTTCCAGAACAGCCAGGGCTACACAGAGAAACCCTGTCTAGCAAAACAAAAAGAACCCAACAGAACAATTTCTTTCTTTCTTTCTTTTTTTCCCCCAATCTTTGTTTTCAGTTCCATTTCCTAAAGTCTTTGTAGGTTTTGTCCGACTTCCAGTGCTAAATGCCGATATGTGGAGATTTGAATTCAATGGATTTCTTTTCATCCTTATACATGGAATTTCTGACTAAATGATTAAAGGATTTTTAAGACTCCAAGTTTATTAATTTTGCTAAGATGTGGAGACATGGTTGCATCCTTTTTTTTTTTTTTTTTTTTTTAAAATACAGGGTTTCTTTGTGTAGCTCTTGCTGTCATGGAACTAGCTCTGTAGACCAGGCTAGCCTCAAACTCACAGAAATCTGCCTGCCTCTGCCTCCCCAGTTCTGGGTTGAAAGGGGTGTGCCACCACTGCCCGGCTGACATTGTTGTATTATTTATTATTATATTATTATTGTGTGTGCGTGTGAACTTGTGTGTGGAGAACAGAGAATAACTTTGTAGGATGGAGTTTCCCTTTCTACCTCTACACGGATTCTGGGAATGGAACTCCCAAGCTTGGGAGGCAAGAGCCATCTCACTAGCCTCTCTCTGTTTCTTTTACAATTTTTTCCCTTTCAGTTCTGAAGATCAAACCCAGGCCTTCAATACACACCAAGGACAGGTGTGTTCTATCCTGAGCTGCCCTGGCCCCTGGCCCTGTTTACAACTTTTTTTTTGACTGTAGCAATTAAATTTATTTTAGTCTCATATATTTCTTTTCTAATTCCTTGAAGCTCATGTTGGTTTCTTTTTAATTTTATTTATTTTATGTTTATGGGTGCTTTTGCCTGCATGCATGTCTGTGCACCATGTGCATGGCTGGTGCCCAAGGAGGTCAGAGGAGGACATTGATCCTCTGGAACTGGCACTGCCATGTGGGTGCTGGCACTTGAACCCAGATCCTCTGCAAGAGCAGCAGTGTTCTTAACCACTGAGCCACCTTTCCAGCTTGTTGATTTTATTTCACTGCTCATTTCCTTAGTCACACTAGGTTGCTAGTGTAGAAGTAACTGTCTTATTCAATAAGAAACACAGAACCAATGCAAAGAAGAAAGCCAAGAGGTCAGAGCTAAGAGCTAAAAACCTTACTCTTCCTCTCGCGGTGGTCCTACCTCTCCGAAAGAGACCTACTTCCTGTGTGTCTGTCTTTATAAAGACTTTCTGTTCTGCCTTCTCATTGGTTGTAAACCCAACCACATGACCACCTCGTCACTGCCTGTCTGTACAGACCTCCAGGTCTTCTATGGTTGGTATTGAGATTAAAGGCGTGTGTCTCCAATGCTGGATGTATCCTTGAACACACAGAGATCTACCTAGCTCTGCCTACCAAGAGCTGGGATTAAAGGCGTGCACCACCACCACCCAGCTTCTGTGATGGCTTGCTATTAGCTCTGACCCCCTGGCAACTTTATTTATTAACATACAAATAAAATCACGTTTCAGTACAAATAAAATATCACCATATGCTAGTGAGTCTGTTCTGCCACAAGCTTTTCTAGCATTGTTGGGTGGGATGATTTTAGAAGGTCTACGCTCTTAATAACTCTGGGTCATTAGGTCCCAGTTGGAGGCTTGGTAAGCAATGGCTAGGGCTGTAAAAAGGAGTCTTTGAAAGAAGGGCTATGTTCCTGTGTTCTCCTCAGACACAGCCCTCTGGGCGTGCTCCTTCATTGCATTCCACCCTTGCATCTACCCCTTTCCCCTGTTACCCACTCATCGAAACTCCTGTAGCAACAGATCTGATAACCTGGACATGTATTGTTATGGACATTTTCATTGTGTAAGCTCTGAACTAGGTAGGTAATAGATTTCGGTCTGCAAAGTGGAAGGATGCTGTAGGATGTTTTGTTTGTGTTCTGACAAATAAAGCTTGCCTGGAGATCAGAGAAGCAGAGCAGCAGTCACTAGAGACTTCTTACCTCTACAAATCCTCAGACCAACTGGGGGTGAGATCCTGTCTCCAGCTCCATAGTGCCGAGATTAAAGGTATACACCACCGCATGGCTCTGTTTCTCTTTTAGACTGGCTCAATCTTGTGTAGTCCAGGATGGCCTTGAACTCCTGATCTTCCTGCTTCCTCCTCCCAAGTGTTGGGATTAAAGGTATGTGCCACCACTGCCTGTCCTCTGTGGTTAACTAGTGGCTAGATCTGCCCTCTGATCTTCAGGCAAGCTTTATTTGTCAGAACACAAACAAAATATAACACAACAGAAGGAGGCAGATGGGATCGTTTCTTTGCTCTCTGTGGGAAATGTGGTGATATACTGTGTACCCTAATAAAATTTGCCTGAAGATCAGAGAACAGAACAAGCCACTAGATTAAACATAGATGCCAGGCAGTGGTGGCACCTTTAATCCTAGCACCCAGGAGGCAGATATCCATTTGGATCTCTGTCAGTTCAAAACCACCCGGGACTACATGAGATTGACTCAGTCTAGGAGAGAACAGAGCCAGGCAGTGGTGGCACACACCTTTAATCCCAACACTTGGGAGTCACACACCTTTAATCCCAGCACTTGAGATCTCATGCCTTTGTTTGGGAAGCACACACACCTTTAATCCTAGCACAAAGAAGAAAGAGATATGGCTGGGCGGAGAAAGGTCTATAAGGTGTGAGGAGACAGGAATTAAAGGCTTTTTGTCTGAGAATCTTTCAGCTAAGGACTCAGAGGCTTTCAAACGGAGGATTCTTGGAGTTGGCGAGGTGAGGCGTAGCTGTGCTTGTTTCTTTGTCTGTCTGATCTTCAGGCAGATTTTATTAGGGTTCACAATGTATCACCACACACCAGGCAGTAGTGATAGCTTCAAACTCGAAGTCACACAGATGGTTGTGGCTAATCTTGGTGTGTCACAAAACAAAGGGAGTAGACATGAATGTGCGAGAGAAAGATTTGTGAAGGGTGTGTGTGGGGGGAGACAGAGGTGGGCAGGTGGGGGTGAGTGTGGAGGGTGGGGCAGGAGGAGACAGAGGTGGGCAGGTGGGGGTGAGTGTGGAGGGTGGGGGGGGAGGAGACAGAGGTGGGCAGGTGGGGGTGAGTGTGGAGGGTGAGGCAGAGGAGACAGAGGTGGGCAGGTGGGGGTGAGTGTGGAGGGGGGGGGAGGAGACAGAGGTGGGCAGGTGGGGGTGAGTGTGGAGGGTGGGGGGGGGAGGAGACAGAGGTGGGCAGGTGGGGGTGAGTGTGGAGGGTGGGGGGGGAGGAGACAGAGGTGGGCAGGTGGGGGTGAGAGTATGCATTATGTACACTTGTGAGACTGTCTAAGAACAAATTAAAACAGTTAAAAAAGAAAACTAAAGGCTGGATGGACAGCTGCATGGGCAGAGGGTCAGCTTGTGCCCTGCTTCTCAGAGAACCAGAGTTCAGTTTCCATGCAGGCAGTGTACAACCACCTGTGATTCCAGCTTCAAGGTGTACGTATGCACTCAAAAGCACACACATGTATACGTCATTTAAAATTAAATCTTAAAAACTAAGAGAGAGAGAGAGAGAGAGAGAGAGAGAGAGAGAGAGAGAGAGAGAGAGAGCGCGCACATGTGTGCTGGAGAGAGCGAGCTGAGCCTGGAAATCATTTATGGAAGCACATACCTGTACTTCTAGCACTTAACAGTAAATTTGAGGTCAGCCTGGGCTACATGAGATCCTGTCTCAAAACCCAGGGGTGAGTTGGGGGAGAGAAAGAGAAAAAAGAAAAAATGGAGCCTAGGGTCAAACGACAGTTAAGTGGTAGTGTCAGAATTTGAATCCAGAGTCCCAGGTTCGGAAGGCCGGGAGGCCCTTAGCTATACCACCATCCATCACTGAGGGCAACAGTCTTCTACTTTAGCTAATGCTGAGTAAAGATAAGTCACTTTGACAGTAGAAATTCCCACACAGCATTGTTAACTCCGTGTTGGATAATTAAACCAGACTTCCCTATGCTACTTGTACCCTCCGTGGGACCTAGGGTCAGATTTGGAATGAGTAGGGGCAGGAGAGTACTTTGTTTTGCTCTGGATAATTCTGTATATAGCTAAATGGACTTTTCTCTCCCCTTCCTTTTAAAATGTATTACCCGTGACTGACAGTGCACAGGACCAGTCTGGTGTGTGCCCAGTGTAGGTGATCAGTGTGGTCGTGACTGCACTGGCTGGTGGCAGTGTCCACAGCCCTTCATCCTGTCTCCAGCCTCTGGTATGCACTAGAGGGGACCTCTAGTGCGTTCCCTTAGAGGGGTTAGTGTAAAGTAGGATTATCGTCTGCCATCGCCTTCATAAAAATGTGAAAGGACGCAAAAAAGAAAAACGTTTTCCTAAGAATGGTGGCCTTCTGCGTGGTGTCTCTGCTTTCCCTGTGGTATGAGTCCCAGCTGTCCACGTTGTTGGGTGGGGTCCTTGGTTTGTTTCCAGGCTTGTCTTCTGTGGAAGCATACTGTCACCTCAGCTTGGTGGGGCTGTAGCCAGAGGCTCCCCAGCAGGGCTTCTCTTTCAGGCTGCTTGGCGGTGAAGGTAGACCTTCGCTGGCTGTCCCCTGAAGTGTGGGCTGGGACAGCTGTGGGCCTTTCTCCACAGTCTTGCAGCTGATGGCCAGAGCTGCCCATTCACTAAAAACAGAAGGAATGGCTAAGGAGCAAATTGGCTCCCTTGATTTGGGGCAGGTAGACCCAGGGCACTGGGTTGAAGGGAAATTATTGCTGTGCAGTCGGGAGTCCTAGGACAATTAAGCAGTCCAGACAGGTCACTAGGTGACACTCATTTCCTGGTTTGTTTATTTGAGCCAGATTGTTTCTCCACCTAGCAGTCTGCTGCCCTGGTGCCCTGGCCTACAGAGAGCAGTCCTTCCCTTATGACTTTTGAGGCTTCCCCAGCGTCCCAGAGAGCCTATCTGGTGGGGTGGCTCCGGGGTCTCCCAGCTACAGAGTGTAGGGTGGGGCTGGTAATCTGTATTTGGTGTTTTGCAGGCCTTTGGCTTTATGTCCAGGGTTGCCCTACAAGCAGAGAAGATGAATCATCACCCAGAATGGTTCAATGTGTACAACAAGGTAGATGGACCTCTTTCTCTTGGGATCTCTTTAATTTGGGGATTGAAGAAGCCTCTTTATGAATGAGGTGGTGCTGAGAAAGTGTTCTCTTATTCTCTCTCAGAAACCCAGTGTGTGGTTGTTAGCACAGTTCAGGGCCTTCCTGAGAGCAGAACTATAGTTCTTTGCCCTGAGGCTTGTCTTCCAACATTTATTCCAGAGGTTTGGACTTTTCTGAGTTAATCTTGGGTATCAGCCACGAAGATAAAATTTTACTATATTTTTGTGGAGGGATATTTATTTGGAGGGATATATTATTTAAGTCAAGGTCTTCCTGTGTACCCCTGTTTGTCCTGGAACTCACTATGAACACCATGCTGGTGGGAGATCTTCCTGCCTCTGCCTCCCATTTTGTGGGATTACAGGCATGTGTTGCCATGGCCACCTCAGTTACCTGAGACCTCAGAGTTTTAATTTGAAAATAATTTATTAAAAGGAATGGTAGCAAATCAGATAGCATGGCCTTATGTGTCTTGCTGAAATAAATCTCAGAAACTGTCTCTTTGTGGTAAATGTTTATTAAAGAGTTGATCTCTAGAGGATAGACTAAAAAGTTTTAAGGGGTGCAGTGAGAACAGCCACACCCCCAAGAGTGTCTCACCACTTGGGATATCTGTCTAGATTTCTTCAAGGGTTTGTAAATCCTCTCTGAGAAAAAGTACTTCACTGTTGTGATTTAAAAAGAAGCAATTCCTAATTGTCCAGTTCCAGGATGAATGTCTCCTTCCTGGACACTTCTCTTTGCTTTTTAATCTTGTTGAGTGATGTCCCCACCCATGTTTCCTCATTTGGTAGCCTGCTTTTCTACCTCACTCAGGTACTGCCTGATAGGTCGGCTTGCCCTTTCTTAGTGGCCTGAACAGGGTTGGTGTAATTAAAGTTCTGGGAGTTAAAAATGGAGCTTTTGTCTCTGTTCTTTTTTCCCAGGAAACAAGCTTTTCCATGCTGGAAGCTGACTCCCCTTGTCCTCTGGGAGCCTTCCCTCCTGAGTGGCTGTCCCACAAAGCATGTGCAGCCCACACCCCAAGCTGTCTGGGTTTGGGAAATGCAATGTTTATTCATAATGTAGCGTTTTCTAAATCATCTACCTCCAATTCTCAAATATGAATGTTGAGAAATAGATTGATTTCCAAACGACCTAGGGTCTCTCCCACAGGTCTCTCTCAGCTCTGAAAAGCTGCTTTTCTCTTCGTAGGTCCAGATAACTCTCACTTCACATGACTGTGGAGGCTTGACCAAACGAGATGTGAAGCTGGCCCAGTTCATTGAAAACGCTGCTGCTTCTCTGTGATCTCTTTCAAAATGCACATGAAGATCTAACACCTGGCTTGTCTGCAGTGTTTTTGAAGGCCATTTATGTGAATAAATTAAGTCATAAATTAGTTTGTTTTTACATATATACATTTTTGTATAGTTGGTGCTTAAATACAGAACGATTGGAACCCGAAGCCTGAGTTATTTTTTATTACATCTAGTCAGACATACAATAAACACCTGAGTTGTTATTTAAAAATTGAAAGTGTGTGTGTGTGTGTGTGTGTGTGTGTGTGCATACAGCTGCTTATGGAGGCCAGAGGTGCAGGATCCCCTGGAGCTCGAGTCAGGCAGTTGTGGGTTGTCTGATGTGGGTGCTGGAGCTGTACTTAGGGCCTCTGAGGAGCAGTGTGAGCTCTTGACTGCCGAGCCGTCTCTCACCCTGGCCTGGTTTGTTACAGGAATTAAATTTTCAAAGAAATAGAACTTGTACATTTTTTTCTAAACAGGGTCTCACTGTATAGCCAGGCTGGATTTGGATTTTTCTATATAGTCCAGACTGGCCTGGAAAAAAAATGGAATTTTGTTTTTAGATTTATTTATTCTATGTATATGATTTTTTTTTTGTTTTTTTGAGACAGGGTTTCTTTGTATCCTTGGCTGCCCTGAAACTTACTCTGTAGCCCAGGCTGGCCTTGAACTCAGAGATCAGCCTGCATCTGCCTCCTGAGTGCTGGGATTAAAGGCGTGCGCCACCACTGCTCGGTTTTGTATGATGCTTTGCCTGCATGTGTGTCTGTGCACCGTGTTCGTGCCTGGTGCCTGTGGAGGTAAGAAGAGGGCAGTGGATCCCTTGTAACTGGAGTTAGGGACGTTATGAGCTGTCGTGTGGGTGCTGGGAATTGAATCTGGGTCTTCTGCAAGAAGAGAAAGTGTTCTTAACCTCTGAGCCATCTCTCCAGCCCCCAGATGGCATTCTTAAAGGCCATATTGGGGACATTTTGTCACCCAGAAACTAGAGATCAGGACTTTGTAACAGTGCTGGAGAATGGTAGGAAGGGACTCCCCACTGTGAAGATGTGTTCTTAGAGTAATTCTCACAAAGCTAGAGCTGTTTTGGGTTTAGCTGCTTTACTACTTGAATAGTTAATTTTATTACACAAGTTACAAAAATTGGATGACTTATCTTGGTTATGTTTACTTTTTGGACTAGGGGTTGAAGGAGAGGACAAGTGTCTTGTCCATGGCTCCAGTAAGATGTGGCAATTCAAGGACTTCCTGTCATGGTGATGGCCCCCTCTCCATTATTGGGCTTTAATGAATTGAGAAAGAACTAAGAGCCGTATGTTTTCACAGTGTGTGTTGTCACCGGTGAACTGAGTGCCTGACTTAGTCTCTACTGAAGATCATCTCTGTAAGGACCTCACTCCACAGGCCTGAAGAGCAATCCTATTCGGAGCAAAAACCTTTACTGCCCCACCATGCCACTGCTGCTACAACATGAGGAACCTGTGTGGTCACGTGATAAGGTCCGAGCTCCCCCAAACCAATTCCTGGCCGGTTCAGTTAGCTATGCCTTAGTTGCTTTCTCATTGCGAACAAATGTCCTAAAGAAAGCGGCTTAAAGGAGGAGGAGGGTTTATCCTCTGAGGCTCTCCATTAGCGGCTACAGTCCATCAAGGCGGGAAAAGGTGGCCGCAGGTATGTGAACTGGTCACATTGCATCTGTAGTCAAGAACCTATGGGATGGTGCTTAGGTGGGCCCCCTCTTCTCAGTTAGCCCCCAGACACACCCAGAGGTGTGTCTCCTGGTCAACCTGACACAGCATACTACCACCCCATTTTGTTTTAAATTAATTTTGGCGTCATATACAATGTAGCAATTAGTGTTTGCTAATTTTTGTTTGTATTTTCAAGACAGGATATCCTGTATCTCCGGCTCACCTCCTTGCTGTGGGATGTTCTGTATGTTAAATGTGTTGCTCTGATTGGTTAATAAATAAAACACTGATTGGCCAGTAGCCAGGCAGGAAGCATAGGCAGGACAAGGAGAGAATAAAATTGTGGGAACAGGAAGGCTGAGGCAGAGAGACACTGCCAGCCGCCGTCATGACAAGCGAGATGTAAGGTACCAGTAAGCCACGAGCCATGTGGCAACTTATAGACTAATAGAAATGGGTTAGTTTAAGATAGAAGAACTAGATAACAAGAAGCCTGCCATGGCCATACAGTTTAGAAAAAATATAAGTCTCTGTGTTTTTACTTGGTTGGGATCTAAGCAGCTGTGGGACTGGTGGGTGAGAGAGATTTGTCCTGACCGTGGGCCAGGCAGGACTGGAGAAAACTCTAGCTACACCTTCTCTCTTTAAAAAATTTATTTTTAATTTGTGTGTATGTGCCTGCATGAGTTTATGTGTGCCATGTGCATGCAGGTACCCAGAGAGGCAGGAGGGTATTGGATCTTCTGAAACTGCAGTTACAGGTGGCTGTGAGCCACCAAACATGGATTCTGGGAATCAAACATAGGTCTTCTGCAAGAATAGTAAGTACTCTTAAAGCCTGAGCCATCTCTCTAGTCCCCAAAGGAATGGTTTTCTCATGGCATCTTCATACATGTTATACTTGGTGGGAACATGGAATTTAGGGTAACTTAAGTCTGTGTTCCTGGGTCATAGTCATGCAGAATGGCTCCATAATAAATGACCTCTTATTTCCTTTTGAAGGTGAGATCCATGTTTGTTTGTTTTTGCATTGACAAAGGTTATAGTTAAGTAAAAAAGAAGCCTGCGGTGGTGGCACATGTCTTTAATCCCAGCACTTGGGAGGCAGAGGCAGGCGGATCTCTGTGAGTCCAAGGCCAGCCTGGTCTACAGAGCGAGATCCAGGAGAGGCATCAAAACTACACAGAGAAACCCTGTCTCGAAAAACCAAAAAAAAAAAAAAAAAAAAAAAAAAAAAAAAAAAAAAAAGTAAAAAGAAGAGAAAAGGACGAGAGAAAGAAGATGGAGGACTAAGAGGAGGAGCCTGCAAGACTCATGACTGGAGGGTATGGTAAAGAAGGCCTAATAGCACACTGTGGGGGGAGACACGGGGGGGGGAGACATGGGCAGGAGAGACACGGGGGGGGGGAGGCAGGGGGAGACAGGGGGTGGGGGAGACGGGGGAGACGAGGGAGGGAGACATGGGTGGGGGAGACACAGGGTGGGGGAGACATGGGTGGGGAGACATGGGGGGGGACACACGGACGGACACATGGACCATGACACATAAGCATGGTCCTAAAACCTAACCCAGAAGAACACAAAGACCATTGTGAGACATATATGCAAACCAGAAATTAAATATTAGGAGCCAAGAGAAAAAATACTAATGGGTGAAGTTTTCAGATCCTTTTGGCTCTAGCTCAGTGGTTCTCAACCTTCCTAATGCAGAGACCCTTTTAGGCAGTTCTCACGTTGTGGTGACCCCCAACCATAAAATTATTTTTGTTGCTACTTTGTATTTTGCTACTACTATGAATCATAATGTAAATATCTGATATGCAGGACAGTCTTAGGCAACTCCTATACAAGGGTTGCTGTGGGATGTCTTTCTGTACACTGTGAATATGTGTTGTTCCCATTGGTTAATAAATAAGCTGCTTTGTCCTATGGCAAGGCAGCTTAGAAGCAGGCTGGAAATCCAAGGAGAGAGACAGGAAAGAGAAAAGCGGAGTCCAGGGAGACATCAGCACCACCAGGAGAAGCGAGATGTGAAAATACCGGTAAGCCATGGCCACATGGCAACTTATAGATATTAATAGAAATGGGTCAAGTTATAAGAGCTAGCTAGAGAGAAGCCTGCCATAGGCCATGCAGTTTGTAAATAATGTAAGCCTCTGTGTGTTTACTTGGGACCAAGCAGCTGTGGGAGGCAGGTGGGAGAGATTCATCCTGACTGCAGGGCCAGGCAAGACAGGAAGAAATTAATGGCTACAAAGGGTCACTGGACCCCAAAGGGGTCATAACCCACAGGTTGAGAATCACTGCTCTAGATGATTCCACATGGTGCTGTGTGGGTAAAGAGAGAAGGCATGGTTTCAACAAAGCTGTAGTGTTCCTGGGTTTTTGGTGTATGGTGCAGGGAGGTTATAAGTCCTTGGACCCCGCACTCCATCTTGGCTCTTCTGGTTCTTCAGATCTGGTGTGTGTAAGAACATCACTTCACTTGCAGCTACCAAATACTTTTTAAAGCTTTTCTTTTTTTTTTTTTTGTTTGCTGTTTTAATCCACAGGTAATTAGGTGGAGCTAGGCATGGCACACACCTATAACCCCAGCACACTGCATTGAGCAGGAAGGGCTGTATATAGGAGAGGAGTTCAAGGTCATTCTCTGCTACATAGGAAGTTTTGGAACAGCATGGGCTATATCAGACTGGGTCAGAAAACCAAATTAAAAAATTGTGTATCATTATGAGACACAGTGTGATGTTCTAGTGCATGTGTATATTGTGCATTGACCAACTCGGGGTACTAATCTCAAATATTTACCATCTTGGGATCTGATTTGAAGTCCTCTCCTCTATTTTTATTGCATGACACAATATTGTTGATTATAACCACCAGGACTTATTTCTTCTACTCTGTAGGGTAGAGATGCTATTATTTCTCAATTCAGTGTTTCAGTTGCTTATGTGAGTATGTTTCCCACCAGCAATGGACACAGACACACGTGTGTTAGAATACTAAGGACTCGCCGGGGTAGAGTGCTTGCCCAGCACACAAGGTTGTAGGTTCCACCCTAACACTGCAGACAATAGAAAAGAAAGAATATTAGGACAGTAGAGATGGTGGGGTGGCTACCCCATTTCCTTATAGCTCAAGAACTTGTGTTTTCAGGAAATGGACTAACTCAGAGACTAACCATTTAATATTACACAGCACTCCAGATCTCTGTCTTGCCTTGTGATAATCAAGCCAAAGCAGAGCAGGGATAAAGATACTAATTTTGAAGGTTGAACAGAACTAAATCCCTATAGCTCTTGTGCTTAAAAACATCTCTAGGTCTTGGGTGTAGCTGGAAGCCCTGTAGACCCATATTTCTCCATCCCGCCTGGCTCCACAGTCCCAAAGCCACTTACAAAATAATCACTCAGAAGTTTAATATTAATTGCAAATTCTATGGCCTGTGGCTCAGGCTTCTCGCTAGCTAGCTCTTACAACTTAAATTAACCCATTCCTGCTGCTCTGTATGTTACCATGTGGCCATGGCGTTACGGGTCTGCTGGCATCTTGTTGCTCCCTGGATGGGTTTGGCGTCTCTCCTTACTCTCCTCTTACTCTCTCCCTTGGATTTGTTCGCCTGGCTCCATCCTGCCCTGCCATAGGCCAATGCAGCTTTATTTATCAACCAATCAGAGTAACACATATTCACAGCATACAGAAAGACACCCTGCAACACTTGGGCTCATTCCTCACACTCTGAGTTTCCACATTGTTCATGACTATCCTCTGAGCCAAGCAACCAGCGTCTTTGGGAGTTCAGCTGTTGCTGGCTTGCAAGATCATCCCAGCTGGACTTGTTGACTGTTGACGTCTCACATAGAAGGAAGGATGGGACGCTCACAGGACCTTTACCTGAGTATCCTGCCACTCCATACCACATGTTGCATGCAGTTCTGCCCTGATTGCTTATGGCCTCAGGGCAGGGCTAGAGTATATGGGCTGGTGAGGGTTAGAGGAGGGTGCCTTCATTTATGTGTCTATGGGAAAGCAATGATCCTGCTGGGTAGAGACTTCACAATGTGGCCTTAGGTGGGGAACTCCCTTACTCCTGTATGTAACCCCTTATCTGTGCTCTGTAAGTAAGCCCAATAAACTGAGAAAGAAATTGGACATAATACTCTCTGGATTTGTCCTTGGGACCTTAGACATTGTTCATATTTTCCTCAGGAAAGGAGTTTTGGTTGCCACATCCCAAACTTCCAAATAGCAAGACCTGCGATGCTTTCTCTGACTTCCCTGGGTTTTTGTGTCCACAGCCTCCCCCATCACCATCTTCCTTTGCTTCTAGATGTCATTGGTCTTGGCTCTGGGTATGTTCTGTCCCTCAGAAACTCAGAAAACTTAAATTTTCCTCCTACATGACCCTCAACTTGTCTTACCATCTTATAAAAGGCCTTTGTCTGCCAGAGTGGGCACATTATAAGGGAAAGTCTTTACGTCTCTAATGTCCTGCTTTGCCTCCATTGCTAGGCACTCATCTGAGGCATTCCCCACCCCACGAAGAGGGACTTGCAAGCAAATGAGCCCACAGTCAGGACTCCCTCTCAGGCTAGTAACTGCTAGAATACCTAAGATGACCTCATAAAGCAGAGAATCCTTTCCAGCATCCCTCTTTGGAATCCAGGTGCCCAAGGAAATCCTTAGGCAGAGGTTTTGGGTTATATGATAAAAGCAAGGGATAAAAACAGAAAATTTGGGAGATGACTCACCACTTTTACCACAGCCCCGTAAGAGTTGTGTCTAGCTCACTGTTTGATACTGCGTCAGAGGCATTGTATGCAAGAATCAAGAAAATTAAGTAAGTATCCTTTACCTCCATGGTCAGAAAATGTGTGAAGGGAAGCATGGGGGCAGGGCACCTGAACTCTCCTAGCTGCTTCTACAGGTACTTGTCTGCATCCCAAGAGAGGAAAGCATCTCAGACACGCTGGTTTCTCTGGAGGGTGAGGTTGGCACATTTGCTGGTCACTTGGAGTCTGAATTTGATTCTGCTGTTTACTAAGGTATTAGATGATTTGAAGACCTTTTTTCCTTTATTTTGCTACAGGACTTATTTCAAATCATGTAATAAAAGTTACATATTTTGTTATAGGTTATAAGGTAGATAGTCTGTAGCAGGCTTTCTCAGACCGCCAGCTCCCAAATCACAACATGGAGACTTAGTTATGAGTACTTGGCCCTAGATTATGCTTGTCCCATCAGCTCTTATAACTTAGTTTAATGCATTTATCTTCATCTATGTTTTGCCTCCAGGCTTTTTACCTTTCTTTCATTCTGTATGTCCTACTCTGTGTCTGTCTGTCTGGTGGCTGGCTGGCCCCAGGTCTCTCTCTTTCTTTCTCATTCTTTCCTCCTCCCCTGGAGCCTAGATTCTTTCTCCTCATTCTCTCTGCCTGCCAGCCCTGCTATCCCTCTCCTGCCTAGCTATTGGCCATTCAGCTTTTTATTAGACCAATCAGGTGCCTTAGGCAGGCAAAGCAACACATCTTTACATCATTAAACAAATGCAACATAAACAAATGTAACACATTTTTACATTGTTAAAGTAGTATTCCATAACATTTCCCCCTTTTTGTCTAAATAAAAGGGAGGTTTTAACTTTAACATAGTAAGACTATATCCAATAAAAAAAATTTATCAGGTAAAAATATCCAGTCCATTTGTATTTGGCAAGTTCAGAGAAAACACTCCATTATTTATCCTATCTTGATTGAGTCCAAAGTTTTGTACCTAATTTACCTTCTATCATAACTAAAGAATACTCTAACTAGCTAGTCTTCAACTACATCAAAGACCCCATAAGGATATTATATTGCCTGAGTAAACAGGAAGTGCAGTGTAAGCCACTTTCAAAACTATAGAAATGACAGAGACATCTGGCTGCCTGGGTAGTCACCCAAATTTCCTCTGCAACATTGGGGCATCCATCTTCACCTTACAGGCCTAGAATATCTGGCAGACTTTTCTATGAAGCAGGGATTTTGAAGGCCTATCCTGCCTTGTATTTGCAAAGTTTGGCAGTCTTTTTCCTTTGTGTTCTGCTTGTCCAGTTTGGATGGTATACTGTCAGCAGTTGAGGCAAGGACAATTTCTTATCCAAATGCTAGCTATGTCATATTGAAAGCAAACTCTATATGAAGATTTCTTGATGTCTGTCATCCTTTTATGAAGTAGATTGGTGCTGCCAGGAGCAGACATGTCTCAATGTTATGAAAAGCCCCATCTTATTAAACATCTTAAATACCATATTCTGTAGGTCTTTGAAGTGTTTGATGATCACCTATGTATCTAAAATGTATGTGTTTAAACTTGAAAACATACCTAATATGACTACAAGATTGACTATTGTAGATGACTAACTACTAATCTGCATTTCCTAATTATACATTACATTTTTAAATGAGCTGCATAAGCACAATACCCAAATAAGAGTAGAAACAAACAAACTTTAAATTTGTATAAATATACCCAATCCATAACCCCCCCAATGTAAAATATTTGAGGTTAATAGTTGTCTTTTTTTTTTTTTTTGGACAGGGTTTCTCTGTGTAGTTTTGGTGCCTGTCCTGGATCTTGCTCTGTAGACCAGGCTGGCCTTGAACTCTCAGAGATCCACCTGGCTCTGCCTCCTGAGTGCTGGGATCAAAGGCATGTGCCACTGCCACCTGGCAATAGTTGTCTTTTTATCCCATATTCCTATATCCCCCCTAAACAATGACAAGCATCCATAACCCACCAAATGACCAAAAACCACCCACCTCACATCTTGGGAATGTGGGCATTGTGTTCTTTAGACTGCTTCCTGTTGTCTAGGGTGATGGCATCTTTAGGGGATCCTGAGAAAATTGAGATAATGTCAAGTTCTGGGAAAACTAGTTGTAACATTTGTTGTCCAGTCTCAGAACTGTTGCCATGCAGAGGGATCAGTATATATGTCACCTGTCTTGTAGTTTTTCTTGGTTTATTTCTTTATATCTGTAGCCAAGATTTTCAGGAGGTCTCCCCCAAATCAAAGCTGATCTCCATTAATCTTGAAAGAATCCACAGCCTTTTATTTCCTGTGGAAACAAAAGCATAACCTCTTCCCAAATGCAATACATTTTCTGAATTCCATTTTAAAGTTAAGCCATCCCTAAAGTATCTAGGCTGGTTTAATTCAGCAGTCCCTTTTACAATCCTATGTCTCTCAGCAGTGGCCGTTCACTTATCAGTATTCAAAAAATTCAAAGTCAACACCATACAGGATCCAGACTCCCTGTGTATTTTCCATCTTTACGTGGCTTTCCCCCTTTATATTACTTTACTTTCTCTTTAAAGACTTTATTATTTTTATACTATATTTTTTTCCTATGACTGTGTATACCCATTTTCTTTCTTAAGCCTATGTGTATTTTTAAACACACTGTAACCTGTTTTTTTTTTTCTCCCCAATCTGGACCTGTCTTTATTGCATGTCTCTAGCTTTTTCTGACCATGTGAGCCAAACCTTAAACTGCTAAGTGGCTTTGGACTGGCAGCTGGCTCTGCCCCACTCAGGTCCATGAGAGCCAAGTTTTATGACCCTTGAGCCTGGCCGAGAGCTGTGTCTAACTGGGAGCTGCATTCAACCACCCTGACTCTAGGTAGCTCATGACTGCACTGTGGCCGGTGTTTTTACTTGAAGTGCTCGCTGTATGGCAGAGCTTCTTAAAGGAGCCATGTCCATTTATTTTATTTTATTTTATTTTATTCCCAGTGTTCTCAGGTCCCATGTGGAAATTTGGACCCCATATGGGAATGCCGAATGTAGCAGACTTTCTTTTAGGCCACCAGACAACTTCCAAAACATGACATGGAGACTTATTATTAAATATGAATGCTCTGCCTTAGCTTATGCTTGTCCAACTCTTATAACTTAAATTAACCTGTTTCTCCTCATCTACATTTTGCCTCAGGGCTTTTTACCTTTCTTTCACTATGTATGTCCTACTCCGTGTCCTACTCCATGTCTGTTGCCTGGCTGACTGGCTCTGGGCATCTCCCTCTTTTTCTCCTTTGTTCTCTTTCTCTTCCTCCTACTTATTCTCTCTCCCTCCCTCCTCTCTCTTTCACCTAGATCCCTCCTCCTACTTATTCTCTCTGCCCAGCCCCGCCTACCCCTCTACTGCCTAACTATTGGCTGTTCAGCTTTTTATTAGACCAATCAGGTGCCTTAGGCAGGCAAGGTTAACTGGCAACACATTTTTACATAATTAAATGTAGCATAAATGTAACACATCTTTACATTGTTAAAGTAATATTCCACAATAATAGTCTCGTCTTTTTGTTTTGTTTTTCCTGTGTGTGTGTGTGTGTGTGTGTGTGTGTGTGTGTGTTATGTGAGTGCTAGCATGTGTGTATGAGCACCATCTGCACGTGTGGTGCCCACAGAGGCCAGAGGAGCTTCAGCTCTGCAGGTGCTTTGTGTCTTAAGATAAAGGCCTCACTATGTTGTAGGTTCAAGCTATCTTCCTGCCTCAGCCTCCTGAGTAGGCTTGGGGTCACAGGTGCAGACTGTCACAGTTGAATTCTCTCTCTCTCTCTCTCTCTCTCTCTCTCTCTCTCTCTCTCTCTCTTTGTGTGTGTGTGTATATATATATATATATATATATATTTGGCTTTTCAAGACAGGGTTTCTCTGTGTAGCTTTGCACCTTTTCCTGGAACTCACTTGGTAGCCCAGGCTGGCCTCGAACTCACAGAGATCCGCCTGGCTCTGCTTCCTGAGTGCTGGGATTAAAGGTGTGCGCCACCAACGCCTGGCAATTATGTGTGTATATATATTTACCTGTAAGGAAATGTATTTATTTGTTACAGATAGTAGGAAAAATATACTACTCTTTAAGAAAACTTTTAAAGCATTGATAAATGTAAATAAATAGAAAAAAGAATGCCTGTGGCCTCACCACTCAGAGTAGACACTGTCAGTATGTTACCATCTTACAGCGGACACTGTCAGTATGTTACCATCTTACAGCGGACACTGTCAGTATGTTATCAGCTTACAGTGGACACTGTTAGTATGTTATCGGCTTACAGCAGACACTGTTAGTATGTTATCGGCTTACAGCAGACACTGTCAGTATGTTATCGGCTTACAGCGGACACTGTCAGTATGTTATCGGCTTACAGAGGACACTGTCAATATGTTATCGGCTTACAGCGGACACTGTCAGTATGTTACCATCTTACAGCGGACACTATCAGTATGTTACCATCTTACAGCAGACACTGTCAGTATGTTACCATCTTACAGTGGACACTGTCAGTATGTTACCGGCTTACAGTGGACACTGTCAGTATGCTTACAGTGGACACTGTCAGTATGCTTACAGTGGACACTGTCAGTGTGTTGCCGGCTTACAGTGGACACTGTCAGTATGTTGCCATTGCTCTGGGTGAATCTCCTACTTATTTGTATGTGGACAAAATCTTTTTGAGATGAGTATGTTTCCATCTTGTTTTGTTTTCCTGCTTTGTTCTCCACCAAATCATAATCATTTTTCTAAGCCATGAGAAGATGTGTAGATACACTTTTGGATCAGTATTTCATGGTATGATACTCCATAGTTTACTTAACCAATCTTTTAAAATTAAAAAATTATGTGTGTATGTTTATATGTGTAGGGCATGTGCATGCCCTGACATCTTTGGGGAGGTTGGAAGACAACTTTTGGTATCTACCATGTGGGTCCTGGGGGTTGAGCTAAAGTCGCTGGGCTTGGCAGTAAGTGCCTTTATCTCCTGAACCATCTCACTAGCCTGTAACTAGTCCTTTCTGTTAGGTTTTAAAATTGTTTTCAAGTACTCATCCCTATAAATAATCCTGGGATAAACGTGATGAACTAAGTCACTGTGTACATTTCCGGTGTATTCTTTTAGGCTAGAGTCTCGGGGAGAGGACATGAACAGTTCTTTCATTGTTGTTGTTGTGTTGTTTGTTTTGTTTTTTAAATCAAAGCCGATCAATGTAGGTTTCCCTGTTCCTTAAGAAGAATGTCCCATCACAGTCCATTTTTTTCAGGCCTGAAATATTATCACATGAAAGTTTTGACTTATTTTATAAGCAAAAACCCACAAAGGTATTACTTTGTATATTCCTGATACCATTTGTACTGTCATGATTGGATATGTATCCCTTTTCTCTTAGGGTGTTTGACTTTTTATCATAGATGTGTGTGTGTGTGTGTGTATACGCTAATGCATTACCAATTTTTCTTGAGATATGTTCCCCTATTTCCCTGCTGTTTACTGACAGTAGTCATGTGGGGACGATTTGTTAAATAAGTAAGTGGAGATGGTGTTCCCTCGGTCTGAGAAGTAGTGACTGCTCTTTCTCAGGAGTCCAGGGAGAGGGTGGGACAGGCTGTTCTGACCACCACCCATGTCTCAGGGGCCACTCATTTAGCTGTTTACAGGCCCCTGTACAGTTCTCTTCACAGTGTGTGGGGAACAACCGTTGAGGGGGCAGTTGTTCTGTGGTAACCGCGCCTCTCGTTTGCCCTTTGACAGGAGGAAGGATGTTGAATGCCAGGCGTTCTTTAGGAAGGTCATAAAGAACCCCATTTTCCAGGTCCTCATGATCAGCACCATCACGTCCAATGCTGCCTTCATGGTCTTGGGGACTGATTACAGCATAATGTACAGACTGTTCAGACTCTTTGAGGTGAGCACACAGATGCTTTAGTTCTACTTTGCCTGCTTTATTTCTGAAAATGTTAAAATATTTCCCAGGCATCTGGCTGCAAGGAGTGTTCTACAGAAACAATTCAGAAGACCTCTCACTTCCGCAGTGGCATCAGACAGTGGTGATGGGATCTCCCAGAATTCTCTCTCATTTGTAAACAGAGAAACTAGATCTCATATCCAAGACTCACGGGCAGCATTTCCGATGAAGCCAGTGTCGGTCCCTGTGGGGAGGAAGCAGAGGGGCAAGGGAAGGTGTCCTGGGCTGAGGTGAGGCTCGATGTTGCCCATGCCAGTAGTGAGTTCAGAAAGTTCAGTCTCTCCAAAGGGGCTGGAACAATCCAGAACCAAGGAGCTTGAAGAACTGACCAGGCAGAGCTCCCTCCAAAGGACTGTGCACTTAGGAGAAAGGGAGTGAGATGGAAACATAAAGATTTAAAAAAAAAGACAGGGTTCAGATAAAACAGAAGGAAATAGAATTGAAACAGCCCCCCAAATGAAGCGGCTGCATTTTAGGACCAAAGCTCAGTGGAGTTAAAAGCATATGTTCTTAAAGGTTAGGAAATGAATTTAGGATAAAAAGTACAGTAGTAAAGGACTGAGGTAAATAGCACACATTAGTATAAGAAAGCAGAACAAAGAATCTGATCATAGAGGTAATGAAACCCCACGGTACAGATAAGTCTACAAAATCAGATAAACACAATAACATCCCGCGAGAGCAAAGCAGCGTTAAGGAAAACATTGTACGTGCAGAGGGAACAGAAACACGGTGACAAAACTCAGGAAACAACTAGAAATCAAATAAAACCATTTCAAAACCAAAGGCTAGAGTAGAGCAAACAGTTTGATACAACAGATGATAGCTTGAATTAATTTGAGGAATTAAAAAACTCATTAAAAATGGAAGTGATGGAAAATGCTGAGTACTTGTGTTGAGGAAAAAATCCTGGATAAGGATATCCAGGATCGGAACGCTAAAAATCGAAACCCAAGAAAAATCACCCCAAAATCTGTATGTTGAAAGAGTGCACATTGCACACCCAAGAATATGAACTCAACCCAGCGAACACTAGGACACTGGGGTGAAATGTTTGGGCTTCAAGGATTCTGGGAAGTCTAGCTAATGAAGAAGCAAATCACCATCACACTTCTCTGTGGCCACACTCTCTGTCCAAAGATAGTGGAATGACATGCTCAACTTCCCCCAGGAAAGAAAATGTGAACCAAGAAGGGACTCAGGCTTTATAAAAGGCACAAACTCAGCCGGGCGGTGGTGGCGCACGCCTTTAATCCCAGCACTCGGGAGGCAGAGGCAGGCGGATCTCTGTGAGTTCGAGGCCAGCCTGGGCTACCAAGTGAGTCCCAGGAAAGGCGCAAAGCTACACAGAGAAACCCTGTCTCGAAAAACCAAAAAAAAAAAAAAGGCACAAACTCACTGATGTTCAGACTCATGGCATGTGCTCTAATCCCAATTATGTAATTACCCATAAGTGCCTGCCCTTCCTCAGGGATTCACTTAGGAAAAAGTCTCAGCCAGCCCAAATGTCTGAAGAAGCATCACTTTGGTGCTTTTGGTGATGAACATGGCAGGTATAGTTGTTTGTAGAATTAATGCTGATTGTCATTTCACAGGAAAAAGCATAGCACATAATGAATTTATTCTTTGATCCTAAGGCTCTATAGCGTGACTGAAAGATGGACAATGGGGTAAGCCATTACAAAAAGTTTTATAACTTTGTTTTTTGAGACAGGGTTTCTCTGTGTAGCCGTGGCTGTCCTGGAACTCACTCTGTAGACCAGGCTGGCCTCTAACTCACAGGAGTCCTCCTGCCTCTGCCTCCCCAGTGCTGGGATTAAAGGCATGAACCACCACTGCCTGGCAAAACTTTTTTTTATTTTAAAATTGTCTTTATTTTTTTTTGAGAATTTCATACATATATACAATAAAATATGATCATATACATCTTCCTCTTCCCCTCCAATTTTCTCCATATCCCCCCAACATGCCTCTACCAAAATTTAATCTTTAACATGTTTTTGACGACCCACTTGTCCAGTTAGTGTGTAATTACCCATAAGTGCCTGCAGCATGTGCTGGCCCTCTGAGAGCTAGCCAGCAGGGAGGGCATTTCCTGGTTGGCTTGAGATGATTTCTTTATGTCCTGTGCCTTCTCTGTGGTCATCTCTCTGCTGAAAGAAAGTATGTGTTATTTTAGCAACAGGGTCTTACCATGTGTTATTCTGAGACACTGTGAAATTTGTGTGTGCTAAAGCACATGGGTAATTGTGGAATTTTTCTCTTCTGTTTATTTTTTTTTAGGGGAGAGGGTGTGCTCACACATAGTAGGCAAGCACTTGACCATCAACTTACATCTTCCACCCAGGAGAGCTTACATTTTATTTTCTTCCATCTTTCATGTTGTTTGTTTGTGGTATTTATCTGTCTGTTTATAGCAAGCTCTTGTGTGTGGCCCAGGCAGACTTGAGCTTGTGTTCCTTTTCCTTCAGCATCCTGCATGCTGGAACCATCCCGTGCTACTGAAAATGAGGAGTTTATTGTGCTCATGGCAAAGGAATGCAGGAGTTAATTTGGGGACCTTCTGCTGGCTGAAGATGAGGCAATGTGAGGTGCAAGGATAATAAGTACTATGGTTAGAAAATCCTCAAAGACTGAGGTGAGGCCACGGAGGTAAAGGACTAAGTCTTCCTCCTGAACCGGAAGTTACAGGAAAGGCTTTACTGGTATTTCTGACATGATCTCTAACCTTAAGGAGTCATCTGCTGTGTGGCTACTCACACTACAGTTCTTAACATTTTGTTTTGAGACAAGTTCATGCTCTGTAGCCCAGGTTGGCTCCAAACTCATGATCCTTCTGCCTCAGCCTCCCAAGTGTTGGAATTTCAGGTGTACATCATTCATGATATTTCTATAAAGTGTTCCAGTTGATACATTAGAAAGAAATGACAGCATGTCACGCACTTCAACTCTGGAGAATCAATGAATCTGGGTATTGAGCATCTATAAGAACCAGCAGACCCCATGTGCCTGCTAGAAAAGGAAGCACCTGCAGCCTTGCCCGGGATAGACCTGAGTGTGTTCCTGCTTTTGGAATCAGCTACCTACTGTCAAGAAACAGGGAGGAGAGGAAGGACAAACCACAAAATGCAGACTGGAATGTTCTTCAGCCACACTACTTGGATTTAAAAAAATTGTTATTTATTTATGTGTATCTTTCTCTGTGTGTATGCGTATATGTATGCTGATACCCATGGAGGCCAGAAGAGGGTGTCAGATCTCCTGGATCTGGAGTGACAGGCAGTTTTGAGGCCACCTGATGTGGGTGCTGGGAAATGAATTTGGGTCCTCTGCAAGAGCTCTTAATCACTGATCCATCTCACAGCACTTGGAGTCCTTACCATATAATCTGTAAGAATAAAAAAAAAAAGGAGTGAGGGATTTAAAAAATTTAATGGTAAATACCAAAATATTCTGGGAATATAGACATAGATTTCTATTATAAGGAACCAAGTCTTAATAAATATAGGAAAGTTGAAATAATTGCCTGTATTTTATCTGATCACAATGGAAAATGAAACTACAAAGCAACAGGAAGAGAAACTCGTGGAGATCCAAGAGCCCACTGTTGGACATCAAACGCGTCCTTGCTGACGTCAAGGAGAAGGCAAGAGCATTCCTAGAGTCTAATGAAAGCGGAAACAGCACATCAAACCTGTGGGATAAATGAAAAAGTCCTAAGAGCGGAAGTGCCTGTATTGCAGAATCGGAGGGGCTTGGAAGAGAGCTCACCAGGGAAAGGTACTTGATCCACGAGCCTGGAACCTGAGTTCAGTCCCTGAGATGCACAGGACGGTGGAAGGGGAGAGCCACTCCAGAAGGATTCCCCTTGACTCCCCAACTTCTGTGGCTGTGAACCCACATACATGCAAAGCCTTTTAAAATAGGAGAAATTTGGTTCCAAACAGGACACTCATTGTCACATGTCAGGACACTGGAAAAATAAGAAACCGAACCTAAAATTAGCACATGGAAGAAATAATTATGATCAGGATGGAAATTAGTGAAATAAAAACGAATAAAACAAGGTAAAGTATCAAAGAGTTCCTTCTTTGAAAAGATAAATAAGATTGGAAAACCTGTAGGGTCAAGCCAGATAAAGAGGGCCCAAAACAGTAAAACAGAGAGGAAAAGAGAGCCATTACAATAAATGCTAATGAAATGAAGAAAATTATTAGGAAATACCTTAGAAACTTGTATTCCACTAAATTGGAGAACCTAAAAGAAATAAATGAATTTCTAGTTGCTACCAAATTAAATGAAAATTAAACAACTTATTTTTTGACAGCAAAAATTATCTTTCATTGAACTTCATATGCTAGTAAACACAGATAACCAATTACTGTGATAAATATTACAAACTGAAGGCCGAAGAACACGGTGCTCAGAACCTCTGACTTGACTCTGGTCTTCATAAGGGAAGTGCTGCACACATATATTTATCGTTCAAAGAAATTAGTGCAAATGCTTTCATTTCTAGTTTTTAGACTAAGTTGCAGATCTGTTGGTGGCCCCATCACAAGCCATCTTCACACATGCATGCCTGCAGACCATCTAGTTAGATATGTCAATTCTTTGAGAAACTGAGAAAAATACCTCTTCTTTATTTAAACTAAAAAAATTGTTTTTCACATGAAGGAACAGACATGCAAGTAGTTAAGAGACATTAAAAAAAATTTAAAGATATTTTAAAAATTAAAATATAATCACACCACTTCCCTTAGATAAATAATTCTAGTGTGTCTACAACAAATAATGAGATTGAAGCAATAATAAAAGTCTCCCAACTAAAAACGTCCAGGTCCAAAGGATTTACTTATGAATCCTTTCAGTCCTTTAAAGAAGGGTCAGCCTGTCAAACCTTCCCACACCAGGGGAGCAGAGGGCACCAACGACTTTTTAGGAAGCCAGAGTCACCCAGATACACATACAAGAGAGAGACAGAGAGCAGTCTCCCCAGTGAACATAGGTGCAAAACAATTCTCTCTGAGATCTGCAACCCAAACCTAAGAACACGGCCAGAAGTTCACCCACCGTGGTAAAGTGGGCTTCATGACACCTGGTGGTGAAGGGTGGTTCAGCATGGACTCCTGGACAGAAATCATGTGACTCTCCCAACAGAAGCAGAAAAGGCTTCTGATAAAATCCCAAATCCCTTCATCAGGAAAGGCCCGGAAAGACAAGAATAGAAGGACCCGTGTTGGTGTATCCAAGACTTCATGTGAAAATCCTACAGCCAACAGTGTACTAACTGGGAAAGATGGAAAGAATTCCCAATAAAATCATGTTCTCTGCTCTTACCCGATGGGCTGTTGGACATCTCAGCTGGAGCAGTAAGATAAGAAAAGCAGATAGGTTCAAACAGGGAAGGCAGAGTCGGGGTCTCTGATTGCAGATGATGATTCTATATGTAAGAGATCCCAGAACTACCGGCATCTGATAAACACTTTCAGCAAAATGGCAACATACAAAATTAACCTATGAAAATCAGAAGCTTTCCTGTCAACCGATAACAGATATGCTGAGGAAGAAATCAGGAGAGCAACCCCATTCATAGTTACGTCAAAACCGAGCCAAGCCACGCTGCTCCACTCCCACCAAAACATTGGAGGTCAGTGGATGAAGGCTCCTGCCGCTAAGCCTGATGACCTAAGTTCAGTCTTCCATGGTGGAAGAGAAAACAGACTCCTACAAGTTGTTCTTTGACAACCATATGCTCACTGTGCACACACACACACACACACACACACACACACACACACACACACCCCAAACCAGATACAGGTGTGTATGTATGGGAGGTGGAGATGGGAGAATTGGGCTAGAGCTCCTGGCCTAGGCTTGGTTCACAGTGCCACACAGACAAGGGGACTTTGCCTTGACAAAGTCGAAGGAAAGAACCAGACTCTTGAAACTTGTCCTCTGACCCCACAAGTGGACCACATGCATGCACATATGCACGCATGCATACACGTAGACACACACCAAGCACACATGCACACACACACACACACACACACACACACACACACACACACACACCCCAGAACACATCGTACAGATACTCTAATAATAGGCTAATGAGGGACTGGCATTGTACCTCAGGAGTAGAGGTCATCCCTAGTATGCACAAGCCCCGGGTTTGATCCCCAACATCTAGAAAGGAGAGGAAGAGGAGGGGGAGAGGAGGGGGCGGGGAAAGAGAAGAAAGAAAGTAATGAGCTCAATGGTGGAGGAAGAGCACCAGGATAAACGAAACCAAGAACAGAAGGAACCAGTAAAACTAAAAGCAGAAATTAATGGGATAGAAAACAGATTCAATCGTAGGCACCAGGAAAGCAACCACAAAGCTCAGAGTGGGACTCTGAAAGTAGTTAAAGTAACTTCCTTCATGTGACAATAAAAAGAGAAGGGTGCAGAGACACGGCAGACACTTTAAAAATCTGGTAACTTGGCAGGCAGGATGGCTCAGTGGGTACAGGCGCCTGCTGCCGAGCCTGACGACCTGAGTTGATGCACAGGACCCACATGGTGGAAGGAGAGAACTGACTTTTGCAAGTTGTCCTCTGACCTCCATGCACACATAACACTGTGCCACCTGCCAGTGTCCTTGTACACACATGTGCCCAGGCTAAATCAATGAGATAAAAGAAATTGTAAAGCCCAACTTTAAAAAGAAAGTCTGATCATTTAATGCCAGTACATTTAATGCCAGTACATTTGAAAAACCCAGCTGGAATAGTTTTCTAGAAAAGAATTTACAAAACTGACTCTCTATAAGAAAGTAAAATCCTTCAAACTTTGAACATCCATCACACAACCTTACCAACTAGAAAGCATTACGTTGAAATCCTATGCCCCCACCCCCCCTGAAAACCAGGCTAATCTGGACTGAAGGTTTTGCCCACACTTGGGAGGGTTATCTAATTCTAGACATATAAAACTCCTCTGCTTACTACACACATGGACATCCCGGCCCCACCCACAGACCAGTCACCTCATGGAGCTAGTTCAGCCTTCGTGCCCAACGGTAGACAAGGGCAGTGTGAAGGAGGGAACCACCCAGGGTCACGAACTCTGTCACAAACTCTGAGTGCCAGGAAACAATACGAACACCTGAAAAGAGAATAACGTTTGTCACGCTGCACTTTCCCCCAAATGCACTCCTTTACCTCACCCCAAGCTCATGCGAAGACCTGCATTTACCCAGCTGCTGTGTTTGAAACCTGGGATCCTTGGATGTCTCTCCCCCGTACCTCCCTGTGTCAATGGCAAACCCACCCTTTATGCAGAACTCTTCTCACACCTCTTGCCTGGGTGACTGTCACCTCCCTGCCTCCCAAGTTGCTCTTGCCAGCTCCCCTGAAGTCTCTTCCACTGTACAGGGGCTGAGAGCCTATCTCTCCCCAGCTTAGAGTTCCTCAACATTGGGGATCTGTCTTAATTATTCATTTTCCACTACCTAAAACAGGGCTTGCTTGACACACGGTTGCTCAGTCTTGTCAGTTATGAGTGAATGAATATTAGATGATTGTCAAGATGACAAATAAAATTTTTGAGGGGGGAAGCGTTTCGAGACAGGGTTTCTCTGAGTAGTTTTGGTGCCTGTCCTGGATCTTGCTCTGTAGACCAGGCTGGCCTTGAACTCACAGAGATCCACCTGCCTCTGCCTCCCGAGTGCTGGGATTAAAGGTGTGAGCCACCACTGCCCGGTGACAAATGAATTTTGATGAAGAAAAAAACTTAGATGTTTCTAAAAGGACCCCCTGGCAGTCGTAGATCCATTGGAGTTTTAGGCAAGGGAGAAGCATTTGGAGGAGATTGGTTCAAACAGTATAAAAGTGGGAAAAAGCAGAATGTCCTTCAAAACCAGGGGACTTCAGTTGAATGATCTTTATGTATGTTTGATGAAGGTAATGGATTAAATATAACTATATACTTGTATATTTTACCTTCCAAGTGTATGTATTCAGGATGGCCAGTCACTCTTGTGACTTTCTCTTGGGGACTATTCATGTCAGGTGGCCTGCTTTGTTGAGTATTGACCGGGACCTGTCTATATAGCCGTTTACAGCCAGCTGCCCAGCTACCAGGCAGTCATGCCTGCATCTAGGGGAAACCTCGCCCTAGGCTTAGCGCCACAGGCAAGGAAGACTCAGAAGGAGAAGGGGTCCAGGCGCAGCAAGCAAGCTAGCGGCTCTGTCTGGGTTTTTCCACACCTGGTTGGGTGGTCTCAGCAGGGAGAGGGCAGGACTATGGGGCTCTGCATTGGTTTTGATCTCTAACCCTTGTGACCCCTGCAGGTCTCAGAGATTATCTTTGTCTCCATCTATACCTGTGAGTTCTTAATGAAGGTCTATGTGGAGCCCATTAAATATTGGAGGGATGGCTATAACCTACTGGATGTGGTCGTTATCCTTATTATCTTGATACCCTATTCCCTCCGAAAGATCAAAGGAAAACATTACAAATTCCTCCATATTGCTGATGGTATACAGTCTCTGCGAATCCTCAAGCTTATCTCCTACAGCAAGGCATCAGGGTGAGTGCTCATGAGTGCATGCGTGCATGCGTGTGGGGGTGTGTGTGGGGGGAATGGTGGTGGGGGGGGTGGTGGGTGGTGGGGGTGGGAGCGGTGGCGGTGGGTGTTGGTGAGATAAGGACTAGTTAAGCGTCGGTAGTACATGCCTTTAATTCCAGCACTTCCGAGGCAGAGGCAGGCAGATCTCTGTGTGTTTGAGGCCAGCCTGGTCTATAGAGTGAGTTCTAGGACAGCCAGGGCTACACAGAGAAAACCCTGTCTTGAAAAACAAACAAACAAACAAACAAACAAACAAATAAAAAATCCAAAGAGCTCACTCAGAGAGGAGAGAGAAGAACAGCAAAACCAATCCTGAGAAAACCAAGCAACGGGCCCGGCCAGGAAAATCCACACTGAGCAGGCAGCCTGGAAAAATGAAGCAGCAGCAAAGAAACGGAGCAAATGCCATCAGATGAGTGACAAGAGGCTGTTAGCAGAAGGCTGGTCACTCAAGAGAGGGGCGGGAAACAGTCCCACAGGGAGAGACCAGGAAGTGGGAACAGGACGTACAGACACCGCTACCCAGAAACCTGGCCTGAACTGGAGAGGAGTGGCTGTGGGTGTATGCCAGGGGGAGAGCTCACATTTAGGGCTCAGACACACCCGGACTAGACAAATGGACAGTAGACTCAGACAAGCCTCTTCCCGGAGAGCAGATCCCTGGGCAAACATGGGCTCAGGACGCATGCCTATAGGATGGGCTGAATGTGAGAGGTCGGCCTTGAGGCCTGTTCTGAAATGTTCTGAAGAATGTTCCATGACCTTGGCAACCTCAGGAAGATCGTGGGAATGGTGCTTCCAGAGTGGCCATACCAAAACGAGGAGACCTTCCCCATCAAAGAAGAATGGCAGCCAGTGGTCAAGGCCACCAAAGGTGAGTCCTGGCACACAGCTCACAGCCATATGCACCAGATGAAGGGCAGCCATGGCATGGATAGGAAAAGGATGGCTCAGATTGACTTGTACAGCCAGACACAGCTTTCAGAGTTCGGCCCTGACATTTTTTCCCTGTACATATATGTATGTGCACTGTGGTTTGTGCCTGGTGCCGTGGGGATCAGGAGAGGGCCTTAGCTTCCCTAGAACTGGAGTTACAGAAGGTTGTGAGATACCATGTCAGCTCTGGGACCTGAACCTGGGTCTCCTGTAAGAGCAGCCTGTGCTCAACTGCTGTATCATTTCTCTAGACTTGAGCCTTGACATTTATGTGCGAGTAACCTTGTGCCTCAACTTATTCATCTGTAGAATGAAGCTAATCACGCTTTCTTACTGGTTTCAAGGACCAAGATGATATTGGTAAAGATTGACCCTCCATATGGTCAGATGAATTAGCAGGAGATAACGCTTCAGTCATTATTTTGTTTTTTGTTTTGAGACAGGTTTCTCTGTGTAGCCCTGGCTGTCCTGGAACTCACTCTGTTGACCAGGCTGGCCTCAAACTCAGAGATCTGCCTGCCTCTGCCTCCTGAGTGCTGGTATTAAAGACGTGCACCATCCAGATTGTCAACTGAAGTGTAAAGGAAGTCAATAACAGATGAGCAATCTCAGTACTCAAAGTTAGTGTTTGGCTCCTGACTACTAATCATTCGAATGCCAGTGCCTCCCACCTCATGGCTGTGTGCTTGTTCCTTGGTTTTCACAGAGTCCCCGCCAGACAGCACCCAGCTATCAAGGGCCCCACTGCCTCTGCTCACAGCATTTCAGCCTGGAGCCACCACCTCCCTGCTCCTGCTTCCTGGGGCCTCATCATTTTCCCAGTATCCAAGGGGCTATGGAGGATGCTTCCTCAGTGCCCTGGGCCTGGCCACCTCTTCTGCTTGGAGGTACCCAGAATGCCCCAGGGCTAAGAGGACAGCAATGATTGATTCAGAGCCCAAGGAGCTCAACTGATACTAAGAATTGATTCTCCTAGCAACTGGGAATTCAAAAGCAGATGCCGCTTCTGGGCTAGACCACAGAACCCAAAGACCAGGGCTTCCAGAGACAGAGGCCCTGCCCTCCAGACTGAGTTTCTGTCTTAATCTGAACCGCACACTGCTGGAGCCTGGGAGGCTTGTGCTTGCAGAGTGTGGCCTTGAGCAGCTGGTAGGGTCCTTGCAGAGAGTGTGACCTCCTTGCCTCTGGCTGTCATTTTCAAGGCTGCTCAGTTGTGACCTTAGGTGCCATCGGTCCATGGGCTGGTGTAGAGGCAGGAACCTGGAACAGCTACTTCCTGAGCCCTGTGCAGGTTCTACTACTCAGCACACTGGCTTCCTGCCTCTGTATCTTACACGTGTGCCATGGCCACAGTGCCCAGGGGTTCCCACTCTCTTAGGCCTTGCGAGAACAACTTAAAAAGTTATTTATGTGTGCCACATCCATGCAAGGCTCCAGGAGTGGATCTGACTCAGGCAGTGAGGAAATGAAGAAAACACAGATCACAGACAGACACACAGACAGAGAAGCAGGAGTCAGTGTACTGTGAGCTCAGATGGGGAAAACTCAGCTGCCCACCCCGAGCTCAGTGTGTCGAGAGTGTAGAGGTGAAGAAGAGAGGCAGGGTTAGTGCACGCAGCTGAACAAGGGTGTGGAGTTGGTGCACACGGATGAACAAGGGTATGAAGTTGGTGCACGCAGCTGAACAAGGGTGTGGAGTTGGTGCACACGGCTGAACAAGGGTGTGGAGTTGGTGCACACCTGAACAAGGGTGTGGAGTTGGTGCACACCTGAACAAGGGTGTGGAGTTGGTGCACACCTGAACAAGGGTGTGGAGTTGGTGCATTCAGATAAACAAGGAAGCAGGCCACACAGCTGGTCGAGGGTGCAGGTCTAGCTAATCCCAATAGGAACAGTCTCCATGGGCAAGCAGTTTTCAGTCTGCAAACATCCCAGGAATGGGCAGAAAGCTATGCTGGACATTTTCTGCACACACTCTCAACATCCACACTTGTATCACAGGATGGCTTTGCCTTGCCTCTGAGCCTCATGCCAAGGGGGAGACTTTACCATTCCTCCGCTACTCTGATGCTCTGAGATCCTTGACTTGGCTGTGCCCAGTCAACAGCACACATTTCCCCACTGCTTTCTGTAGTTTAGTTCACGATTTTATTGCCCTTTCTTCTGTTGGCCGGCATGTCACAGAGATACTCACCTCATTTGTCCAGCATATGATAGAGAGTACCGACCTCAGTTGTCCAGTGTGTGGTGGAGATGCTTACCTCATGGCAGACAGGAAGCAGAGAGAGGAGTACAGGAGGAGCCAGGCCAACACCCCAAGTGTGAGCCACCAGTGCCCTACTGCCCTCAGCTATGCCCCACTTCCTGCTTTCTCCCTCCACCCCAAATACCATCATACTGTGACACTATCAAGTGAGTAATCCATTGATTATGCCAGAGACCTCAGGATCCAGCCACTTCCAAAAAGCCAGTCAGCTGATTATCGAGCCCAAGTGCAGGAGCCTGTGGGAGGCAGTTCATAATAGCTTGAGAAAGTGCTGTCGCTGCCTAGCAGGGAGACAGGCAATCATCAAAACCTCAGTTCTTTCAAAATTAGTCTGAAAACACTGCTCTTATTCCTCAGGGGAATTTAGGGTAGTGTATTTCTCTGAGATGACCTTTCTGTGTCCTAGAATATGCCCATTGTCCAGTCCCTGCTCTTCTGTGTTCAGCTCCAAGCTGTCCTCCTAGTGCTAAACCAGTCTTAAGGGCCACGGTGCTCTGGGCCACGGGTGGCTGGTGGTGGCATGGGGAAAGGGTTTAGTGGTTACTCCTCACTCTGCCATTGTGTTGTGACCGGGACAAACTGGTCCTCTAAGCCTCTGAGCCTTCACCCTGACACTAGCCACCTATTTGAAATTGTGTCTCAGTCACTGTCCTGTTGCTATAAAGAGACACCAGGACCAAGGCGATGCTTATAAAAGAAAGCCTGTACTTGGGGGCTCACTTACAGTTTCAGAGGGTGAGTCCATTATCATCATGACAGACAGCATGGAAGCAGGCAGGCAGGTATGGTGCTAGAGAAGCAGTTGAGAGCTACATCCTGATCTTCAGGCAGAAAGAGAGACTGGGCCTGGCATGGCCTTTTGAAACCTCAAAGCCCACCCCCAGTGACACACTTCCTCCAACAAGGCCACACCTCCTAATCCTTCTAATCCTTTCAAATAGTGCCACCCCCTGGTGACTAAGCATTCAAATCTATGAGCCTATGGGGGCCATTCTTATTCAAACCACCAAATTCTACTTCCTGGCTCCCATAGCCTTGCAGCTATATCATAATGCAAAAATGTACTCAGTCCAACTTCAGAAGTCTCCATAGTCTATCACAGTCTCAATACTGTTTAAAAGTCCAAATTCGCCGGGTGGTGGTGGTGGTGGTGGTGGTGGTGGTGGTGGTGGTGGTGGTGGCGGCGGCGGCGGCGGCGGCGGCGGCGGCGGCGGCGCACGCCTTTAATCCCAGCACTCGGGAGGCAGAGCCAGGTGAATCTCTGTGAGTTCGAGGCCAGCCTGGGCTACCAAGTGAGTTCCAGGGGAGGCGCAAAGCTACACAGAGAAACCCTGTCTCGAAAAGCCAAAAAAAAAAAAAAAAAAAAAAAAAGTCCAAATTCAAAGTTTCCCCTGAGACTCCGGGCAATCTCTTAACTGTAACCCCTGTAAAATCAAAATTAAAAAAGTAGATCACATTCTGCCAACATACATTGGCACAGACTATACCTTACAGTTCCAAAAGGGAGGAAGGGAGCATAGTGAGGAAATACTGCACCCAAGCAAGACTGAAAACCAGCAGGGCAAACTCCAAATTCTGCATTTTCATGTCAGATGTCAAAAGATTCTTCAGATCTTCAACTCCTTTCAGCTTTGTTGAATGCAACATTCTTTTCTCTTTTGGGCTGGTTCCACTTGCTGTTAGCAGCTCCCCTCAGCAGGTATTCTACAACTCTGGTATGTCCAACATCTTGGGGTCTTCAACACAACCCAGGCTTCACCTTCACAGCTTCACACAATGGCCTCTCTGGGCCTCTATGCAGGGACACCCCTGACACATGCCTGGCTTCAGCAGCTTTCTTTAGCCATGGAGGGAGATTCCACAACCCCTTTCTTGTATCCTTGACTCTAAAGCCAGAGCTACGTGGCCAAAGCTGCCAAATTTTTCCTGCTTGCCTGGGCTGGAACATGACCTTCTTGTTCTAAGATTACATCTTGACCAGCTTTCTGTTTTCTATGGTTTCTTTCACTGCCTAAGCTTGGCTATCTTGGATCTTGCTCTGTAGACCAGGCTGGCCTTGAACTCAGAGATCTTTCAATTACATATTCACCAGCTTTCTGTTTATGATGGTTTCATTCCCTGCTTAAAAGCATTTCTTTAGTTCATTTCCACAAGTTGGTAGCTTAGCTAGCTGGGGTCTTGCCCTGAGGTCAGTACTCCCTTTATTTCATTTAGCATCAAGCTTTGCTTTAAACTTTTTATCTTCTTGAGCACCGGATTTAGCTCCATTATACTTCCTGATGCTCCTTTTCCCCTCCAACTGTACATTTTGTATTTCTCCTTTTCCCACTTGCTCCTTTTTATTGTAGATCTGCACAAGAGTGGCCATTAGTAACCATATGACACAGTCACTAACAGGCTGTGTTGAAATCTCCCTGCCAGCACCTCAATCCAATCACCCCATCCCCCACTCCCCTACTCTCCCCCTTTAATTTAGCCTCAGGCAGATTAGGACAAAGGCAAAAAGCAGCCATATTCTTTGCCAAAATATTAAAATAATGGGCTCTGGGTCATTAATATTCTTCTTCTCTGGAACTTCTTGAGCTGGGCCCTCATTGTTCAAATCGCCCTTCTAGGATGGCCCATTAGGCCCTCTTAGAGCATCCAACCACTTTTCTAGTCCAAAGTCTCAAAGCCTTCCAAATGCCTCCAAAAAACAGCATGGTCCGGCCAGTCACTGCAATACCCCAGGCCCTGGTGCCAACTTCTGTCTTTTTATTGGGGAGAGGTTTTCGGGACAGGGTTTCTCTGTGTAGCCCTGGCTGTCTTTCTCTGTAGACTAGGCTGGCCTCAAACTCAGAGATCTCCCTGCCTCTGCCTCCTGAGTACTGGGATTGGGTGTGTACCACCATCAACTTCTGTCTTAGTCAATGCTATGAAAAGACACCATGACCAAGGCGATGCTTATAAAAGAAAGCCTGTACTTGGGGGCTCACTTACAGTTTCAGAGGGTGAGTTCATTACCATCATGATAGACAGCATGGAAGCAGGCAGGCAGGCATGGTGCTAGAGAAGCAGTTGAGAGCTACATCCTGATCTTCAGGCAGAAAGAGAGACTGGGCCTGGCATGGCCTTTTGAAACCTCAAAGCCCACCTCCAGTGACACACTTCCTCCAACAGGGCCACACCTCCTAATCTTTCTAATCCTTTCAAATATTGCCACCCCCTGGTGACTAAGCATTCAAATCTATAAGGCTATGGGGGCCATTCTTATTCAAACCACTGCAGTTTGTGGAAACACCCTTAGTAGGTCAATGATTCTAAAGCACATACTCAGTGCAAGTCTCAGGGCATGATAACTGGACAACAAATTCATGGAGCACTCCAGGGACAGACAAGGGAAGGGAGAACAAGGAAATTACCCATTTTGTAGGAGGAAGATGAAGATCCTTAGATGGGGAGCTGCCTTGAGGTGAGGTCTGTAAAGAACGGGGAGCCATTTTCCTCTTGGCCCTCTCTGTCCTCAGGTACATGATGATGCCCCTATTCTTCCTGGGCCTGGGGGACAGCACATTTGGGGCTGGCTCTCAGTGGAGAAGCACAAAAGTAATATCCAGGGATGACTACAGATTGAGGTGGGATTCAAGTAGAGAGGTCACAGGGGCCGATGGAGAGGTGACCCAGACCTGAGACAGTGTACAGTCCACCCATGACACAGGGTGGGTGCCGCTGTGGCACTGGGGCAGTCCTCTGTCTGGGCACCAGTCTGAGCATTCACTCAGCTGATACTTGTTCCCGTGTGTCAGGCGTGATCCTGAGGACAGCTGGGAGCTGGTAGGCTGGCCCTCTAGGTTCTGGCTTAGCCAGGGGCACCGGCCTAGCTGCAGTATCCCTGCCTTGCAGACACTCATCACTGCTGTGGGGCAGACGGTCTACACGGTGGCCTCTGTGCTGACCCTCCTCTTTGTGCTCATGTACATCTTCGCTATCCTGGGATTCTGCCTGTTTGGAATGCCAGAGAATGGCGACCTGAATAACTGGGGGAACCTGGCTGCGGCTTTCTTCACCCTCTTCAGTCTGGCTACGGTACCGTGTCTGGGGACTGTGGGGAGGGCAGAACCTGGAGAGGGACTGTCTAGGAAGGGTGAGCGTGTGGACATGCTGGGCCTCTTGTGGGACCTTCCCCATGTTCAGGTGCTTATTAGTGGGCACAGGAAACTGGGACTGGCATGCTGGGACTGGTCAGAGCCCAGTGCGTTCCATTTCTGTCTCTAACCCCATGACTTTATAAATCATGCCATGTGTTGCACAGGGTAATAAAACTCGCTAGAATTCTCTAATGATACTTAATTTGGATTAACCTTAAGTTATAAATGAAGCCCACAGCATACAGCTTTAAAAAAGTAAGCTGTTACAAATTCACCCAGAATAAGCAAAGCCCAAGTCTCAAAGTCTAGACTTTTGAATTATTTTTAAAAAAACTTTGTTTTGCTTTTATTTTTTCCAAAGATGGGCCTGGAAATAGGCTGTGCATTTTAGGAGAAAATGGGAGGTCTTGAGAGGAGAGACTCCCTTAGGCACGTTGGCTCCCACCTAGTGGTACCCTGCATTTCTGTGTATAGAGGGCAGTGGTGGATGGGGAGGTGCTGAAGGACTGATGTGGAGACTGAGTTGGCAGCACTTCAGTGGGTCTGGTGCTCCTCCGGCATAGGTGACATGGAAATGTACTCTGCTGGGTCTTGGTGCTCAGTATACCCTGCCTTGCCTGACCAGGTTGATGGCTGGACAGACCTGCAGGAACAGCTGGACCAGCGGAAGTTTACTGTGAGCCGGGCATTTACCATCCTCTTCATCTTGCTTGCTTCCTTCATCTTCCTCAACATGTTTGTGGGTGTAATGATCATGCACACAGAGGTGAGGCTGTGCTTGTAGTGTGTGTGTGTGTGTGTGTGTGTGTGTGTGTGTGGACAAGCTGGATTTATGTCTTTCTTATGAAGTGTTGTGGAGGTAGCCAGATGTTCCCTCTCATGTGCGCCTGACTCTTCCCCTTATGTTCATCACCACGTGATGGGGGCTGGCAGGCCAGCAGAGCTTAGGAAACGGTTGCAGCTGTGGGTGACAACTTGAGTTGGGGGCTGGCTTGTGTCGGGTGGGCCTTTCTGCCGAGGTCTGAGCTTCAGGGCAAGCCAGGCAAGGAGAAAGGCTGGGCATGGAAAGGGTACGGAAGAGAGAGCACGGTCTTAACTCGTCTACCCTGCCTTGCTAGGACTCCATCAAAAAGTTTCAGCGGGAGCTGATGGTAGAGAGGCACATGACGCTTATGGAGGAGAAGCAGATGATTCTGAGGCGCCAGCAAGAGGCGGTCAACAGGCTGATGAACACACAGGTAGGTGACCCCACTGTAGAGATGACAGACAGACAGACAGACAGACAGTGGAATGGCCAGGAGGAAGAGCTTTGGACTCAAGCGGAGGTCAGGTGGGGTCAGGCACATGTGGTTTTTGGTAAGGCAGGCCTTTTCCCCTGCAGCCACGAGAGCCATGCTTTCTTCCTGTGTTGTGTGTTTCCCTGAAGTATTTGGACTGTTGAGTATTGTAGTTAGTTCTAATGCCCCCTCTTTGGTGGAAGGTTCTCCATTGTGGGGTGCTTCCTGCTGGAGCGTCTTACTTAGGCCCATCTGGTACCAGGCAGCTCGACCCCAGGGTGTCACTCAACCTCATATCCCCACACCCCTAAAATCAGGACAAGAATAAGCACAAGGGGCTGGAAGGATGCTAAGCATGGTACCGCTTACGGCCTGCACTCTTCTGTCTTGTGTTCTTGGTCTAACCTGGGGGCCCTGCTGGGTCCCTCATTGTCAGAGTGTCCCTCTTCTGAGAGGGAGATGCCAATCTAGCTGTGCCCAAGATTTGTTCAGGGTTGGAGGAGGTCACCATTAGACGTTCTCTTGTCCTTTAGACCTTGGCCTCACACCAGGGATGGTGATCCATGAGACGGTTCCATTCTTACAGAGTCTTGGCTCAGTGGTCAGGACGAACTTGTGACTTAGGGTTCACAGGGCTCGCGGGTCTCTGTAGCCTCACTGCTGTCTTCATTGGCCCCTCATTGCTTCCCTCTCTAGGAAAGCGGTGGCAAGAGCTTCACTGAGCTGGTGGAGGAATTCAAGAAGACCCTGAGGCACACGGACCCCATGGTCCTGGATGAATTTGGCACTAGCCTGCCCTTCATCGATGTCTACTTGTCCACTCTGGATAACCAGGACACTACTATCAACAAGTGAGTTACTGGTCCCCATGGCTTCTTTAAGGCCAGGGCATGTTGTAGACTCCAGGAGATAGAAGGGTTGGTGACCAAGGTGCAGGGTGGATGGGTACACAAAGGCCCTTCCTGGGAGCGTAGGATCCCATGGATGCCTGGACGCCGGGCTGTTGTGTGTGTGGGTCTGTGGTGCAAGGGACTCTGCTCTGCTGGCCCTCCCAACTCTCTTTCATTTGTATCCAGATGTTAGCTTTCTTCATCCCTTCAGGCTCCTGCTCACTAACACTTTCCAGGGAGCAAGGAATGTGTGTGTGTGTGTGTGGGGGTAAGTCAAGTGCAGCGGATCGTAGCTTGGCTCTGCTACCATCTTTCCATTATCTTTGAACAAGTGCCTGCCCTTTTCCTTCCTGTCACATACGGAGCCCCTGGGCCAGGTCTGATTCTCAGTGCAAGCTAGCTGGGGTTTTGGCTGGCAGCTGAGGAGCTGTGGACATTAGTGAGCTAGTGTGGACTTCTGAGCAAGAGCAGACATCAGAAGCCTGACTTCTCTATGAAACCCCTCTGGAAGCCTCAGAGACTAGGGTGACTGGAAAGGAGGGAACCAGGGATCGCCCTCATTGGGTCCCAGAACAGGACAGGTACTGTTTAGGTACCACCACACCATTCTTACTTGCCAAGTCCAGGGGTTTGTTGTGGACATGACACATGAGATGAGTTAACTTAGGTCAGGGGTCCCCAGCAGAGTGATAGATCAGGGTTACAACCTACCTGAGCCTTTGTTTTCTCCTGACCCCACACATACCTGGTGGGTATGGCAACTTCACAGGTGCCAGTGTGTGGTCTGTGGTGACAGGGTGGCCTGGAGCTTGCTCTGTGCTCAGATCTCCCTTCCTGGTCTGCTCTCCAGGCTTCAAGAGCTGTACTATGAGATTGCCAACGTGCTGTGCCTGATGCTTGAAGACTTGCCGCCCCGGGAAAAGTCGTCCCATAGCTCGGAATTCATGATTTAGAGGTAGTTGGGCATGTGTGGCCTCAAAGGCTGTGGCAGTTCCATTAAACACAGGCCTTCAGAGGTGGCTTCTCAAACTTGTTACAGTGTTGATGTTGGTAAGACCTACCTTTGGAGGACAGACCTGCCTAAGTGCCTGGAAAGTTGATCCCCCAGGACCTTGGGAGGTGGAAGGGGAGGGGAGTTCAAGACTTGCCCTGGCTAATGGTTACATCCTGCAGCCTCCCTAGACCCAACAGCAAGGCCCACTGAGCTCCCGGGGAAGCTGCCTAAAGACCACAGACCAACAAGAGCATCAGAAGCTCTGTCGGTCACAGCTCTGCTCAGGAGCCCTGAAGGCTGACCTGTGCAGGGGCCCCAGGCTGACAGAGACTGGCTGCTGTAGAGGCTCTTCTTTAGGAGTCCATGTTAATTCCCCTGAGATTCATGCCAGGGCATGTGGTGTGACCAGAAAGATTACATCATGGAGTTCTGCCTAGGGGAGCTGCCTACTGGCCATTTTAGGGCATCTCCTGGAGTCTGGAGCTACATATAGCCTTCAGAATTCTTCCCTCCTGTGGTTGGTTAAGACTCTTTATTTAGATGGTGGCATTTTCTGTGTCACTACTGGCCAAATGTCTCTTGGAGGTGAGAAAATGGTAACATCACTGCGCACAGTCACAAGAGAGGGCGATCTGAAGATCTGCAGGGCCAAGCCGGGGCAGCAGGACCTCTTGCAATCCTGGTAGTGTCTACTTTCTCCTCATTGCTGTGGTCTTTGCCCGAGGTCTGTCACCTGGCCTGTGTCATCTTAAGCAGAGAGGGAAGTAGGTTCTGAAAAAAGCTGTGGAGGGAGGACTGGTGCCCACTGCTGGGTACCCAAGGTCTCAACCATGAGCTGAGGCCAAGACAGTAAGAAACAGAGGAGGTAGATGGTCTAGACAGTGGTTCTCAATCTGTGGGTCATGACCCCTTTTCAGGGGGTGGAGTGACCCTTTCACAGCGGTTGCCTAAGATCGTCCTGCATATCAGATTCGTAACAGTAGCAAAATTACAGTTATGAAGTAGCAATGAAAATAATTTTATGGTTGGAGGTCACCACATGAGGAGCTGTTTAAAGGGTCACTGTGTGTTAGGAAGGCTGAGTACCACTGTTGTAGACAAAGGGTTCCATGGTTGGCCATTGGACTCTGGCTTGAGTTGTGGTCCCCTGAGGCCAGGGGACAAGGACAGGGGAAGGAACCTTTCCTCATGGTTTCATTTGTACACGGAGCAGTGCTCAGTGAGCTGTGCCGAGGTGGGAGGTGGGGGGTGGGGGCAGGGGACTCAGTGATGGAAGCCGAGTCCATTCCTGGCCAGTTTCATGTTCAAATGTAGGGAATACCTTCTTTTAAGAGCTTCAGATCATTTCCACGTGCAAACACTCATCTTCCCAGGACATGGTCGGAACAGTGAGCATGTGGGAAGGAGAAATGGCTGGTGAGGGTGTGACACTTTGCCCTGCATAGAGAACCTGTGGGGTGGTGAGTGCCATCCATCTATCTTCTGGGTGGGAGGACTTTGTGCTGATGCTGAGGCATGGGCCTGAGGAAAGTTGACTGTCTATGTCGCTGTGGTGGGGGAGAAGCTTGGGGTTTTAGTGCCTGGGAGGAACTTGAAACAGCTGTGGTAAGAGCAGCCCGTTAAGCAGGGTAGGCAGGTCCCAGGTAGTGGTTCCGGTTCAGGCCTAGAGCAAAGCAGGTAACTGTTAATTGCTGACCCTATGTGTCCCCCTAGTCCAAGGAACGTGTAAATCATCCACCTACTCCTGTCAGGAACCCTGGGAATTTCCCAGGCATTTTGAAGTCAAGATGAGGAGCCTTGCCCCAGGAAGGCCACCGGCTTGGAGACTGGGGTGAATGTCTGCTCCTTTGAAGGCCCAGGTTCGTCCTCTCCCAGTGGGAAACTGACAGGTTGTAAGGACCAAATTGAACACGTGTAAGAGAGTAAGAAATGTTGCCAGCCCAGGATTTGGTGCTTCCTGGTGCTCCAGCCCCTCTGCCCTGGGAAGGAAGCTGAGCAGAGCAGAGGGTAGGAGCCTATGCAGGGCCCTGCGTGGATACATCTCCAGACAGAACTGGTTCCAAGTGTGAAAACAGAAGGTCAAGTCTAGAGATCCAGGTCCCAGGCCTAGAAGGGCACCCAGGTGCACAGGTCACCAGACGTGGGGTGCACTAGCAAGCCACCTTTAGGGACAAGAAGGCTTTGGAGAGCAGAGAACTGGGAGCGGCCACGTGGTCAGAGTTGGCCCAGCCCAACTGGCAGAGTAAGCCCATGGCTGTTCGGCGCTCCCAGTCTGCAGAGCAAACACTGGCAGCTTGCAAGTCCCACTTGGGTTCTTACCAACTCAAACAGGCTTGGCCAAGACTCGGGTGGATTTTTGGGACAGAAATTCTGCTTGCCCAGGCCTGGCTGTGGAAAGCAAGACTCTCTTCCCTGCCCCGACCCCAGGGATCCAGCAGGGCTGTCCTGAGACTTCTGTTCACGCCAGGCCCTCCCCATCGCTCTTGCAGGAAAGATGTGGAATCTAAGCTGGAGGTGGTTTTTCTGTTTCTGTTGTTTGTTTGTTTGTTTTGTTGATTTTAATCCCCTCCACCACTGTCAGAGCCTTCCAGCAGTCCAGTGGTGTGGAGATCATCTCTTTTGATTCCATCAGCCTTCTGAAACTTGGTAGCCAGACACTGGGAACAGCACATCTTGGTGTCTTCGAACAAACAACACAGGATGTCTCTCAACCAAACTCACCTTCGACAGGCAGGGTTCTCTCCCTCAGTGGCACCCGATCTTCGCCTGTTTCTCACTCTGGCCCTACATGGGCCTGCTCCATTGTTCTGCAAGCTTTTGAGAAGGTTGCTGAAATCCTACTCAGTCGCCACAGAAAGGAGATGCAGGCAGAAAAGAGGAGGGGTTCCAGTGTGGCTGACACACCTTCTTTAGACCACTCCTCTCTGGAGAGAGTGTCTTTGTACCTGGTCAGCCATGCCACTCTTTCCTGACTGCTCTCTCAGGTTTCATCAGAGCTGTGGTTCTCAATCTTGCTAATGCTGAGACCCTTTTAATATAGTTCCTCATGTTGTGGTGACACCCAACTGTAGAGTTATTTTGTTGCTACTTCATAACTGTAATTTTGCTACTGTTATGAATCGTAATGTAAATATCTGATATGCAACCCCCAAGGGGGTGGAGCCAAATGTTGCCCGAGCCACTGCCTTAGAGACTGTGTGCTGAGTCCTGGATGCACTGCACTGTGCAGGGCAGGGCTGGGAGGAGAACATTCCTAGCTCGTGGTTCCCCTCCATGGTGGAGGACCAGGGCAGCAGCAGAGCAGAGGGTGCATCTGCTTGTCCTCAGCAGCTGGAGGAAGGGAGGAGGAGGAGGAGGAGGAGGAGGAGGAGGAGGAGGAGCAGAGGAGGCAAAGCCGGGGAGACTGGCTCTGACCCAGGGCAGGAGGGAAGGGGAGAGGGGAGCTGGAGAGCTGAAGTTCCCTTCGGGCTGAGAGGTGGATCCCCACTCTTCCCTGGGAAAGGCAAGCGATCTTTGGGATCCCCCCCCCCCCCCCCCCCGAGACAGGATTTCTCTGTGTAGCCCTGGCTGCCCTGGTACTCACTCTGTAGACCAGGCTGGCCTTGAACTCACAGAGATCCACCTGCCACTGCCTCCTGAGTGCTGGGATCAAAGATGTGCATCACCATCACCAGCCTTTAGTTGTTACTGTACCTTTTAAAAGTGAAGCCCAGTACTCATAGATTAGACTGTGCACAGCCTGGGTTTTATTTAGATTATATTAAAGATCTTCTGGGGCATAGGCGTCTAGCTGAGTGGTGGAGAGTTACCTGGTATGTGTGTGAGGCCCTGTTTTCCAAGATAGAGCCTGACAGAGAAACAGAGGTACAGGTAGATAAGACAAGATTCTCTTTAAACTGGGAACTGTTAAGAAGGCTGGGTGTGGTGCCCTTCTTTAATCCCAGCACTCTGGAGGCAGAGGCAAGCAGATCTCTGTGAATTTGAGGCCAGCCTGGTCTACATAGCGAATTCCAGACCAATCAGGGCTCTGTAGAGAGACCCTGTCTCAAAACAAACAAACAAAAAAAGACCCAAAAAACAAAAACAAAAACAAAACCCAACAACAACAACAACAAAAAAAACAAAGCTGGGTGATGATGGCACACACCTCCCAGCACTTGGGAAGTAGAGGCAGGTGGATCACTGTGAGTTCGAGGCTAGCCTAGTCTACAGAGCTAGACAGCCAGGGCTAGGACAGCCAGTGTTACACAAAGAAACCCTGTCTTGAAAAACAACAACAAAAAATGCATTATAAAATATGAACTAAGCCTCCAGCTGGGACCGGAAGCTTCTTCTGGCTTCTGTGGTAGCACGAAGCCTGACAGGGCATTTGCAGAATGAAAGGACTCACAAAGGAGCGTGGAAGAGGCCACAGGGGAATGGAGAATTTGTTGTTTAGCTCCAAGAAACAGGGTTATCTGAAGCCTGTGTGTACCAGCCATGGGAGAGGGAGGGACTCAGGGCAGTACCCCCCACTACCTCCTGACCCTCTCCAGGGTGATGTGCCTTGGGACTGAGGCCTGAGGTAAAAAACTCCTCTTCAAAACATGATGCTGAGCCAGAGGAGGAGGAGCCCAAGCAGAGGTAGGGCCAGGACCAAAGGTACAGCTCTCTGTCTTTGTTGGCGGAGGAAATCCTGCTTCTGCTTGCTGGCACTTCCTTTACCAGCAACCTAAACATGTACAATGTAAGCACAGAACACTGATGTTCTCACGATTCCCATTAAGCAGGTGGCAAAGCTGAGATTCAGAGAGGTGATACCAAAGGTTGCCCAAGTGTGGAGGAAGAACAGGCCTTCAACCCAGCATGCCCGGCTCTTCAACCACTCTGCACGCAGCAGCCTCCACAGGAATCCTTTGTCCTGTTTTATAGGTGGGCAAGCTGGCACTAAGTGAGACCCACGTAGCCAAGATCAGCATTCAGTCAGTATCTGAACACAGGCCACACACGTACCCCTTTGTTCTGTTGGAGCACAGTGACCTTTTTCTTTCTCGTTAAAACTATTTCTTGAACTTTAAAAATCAAGCCATGATCACTTCTGAGTAGGCCTGCCTGGCTGGGAGGGAGGGGGCTCGCATAGGCCTGGTCTGGCTAGTTCCTTGGCCCCTTCTCAGTGCCTAGTGGAGCCCTCTGAAGTCTGGTTGGTCCTGGAGCCCCAGGAACCCTAGAGAGTGAGAGGCCGCAGGAAGCAATCAGTGTGTGTGGAGAGGGTGGTGACTGTGGTGCCTAATCAGGAAATTACAGCCCGGGCAGAGACAGGGTTTGGCCTAGCCGGTGCCTTTCCCTGGACTTCAGTACAGCAGAACCACATGGAGGCTTGGCTGTGTCCAAGTGGGTGTGTTGAGCGGCACAAGTGGTTCAGTGAGCAGGGCCAGGCCAGCCTCTCTGGAGGGATAACTGATGATAGCTCACTGGTGGGTGGGAGCTGTGGCACCTGGAAGAGGCACCTTGAAAAGCTGCCGAAGTTTGGTTGGAGTGGTCCCCCACCTTGTCCCCCCATCCCAACTATTGCCAGGAAAGGAGAGAAATAATTGTCAGGTGTGAAAAGCCTGTGGAACTGTGTATATACCATGTGTGACACTATCTGTGTTAACCACACATGCACACACACAGACACACACAGACACACACAGACACACACAGACACACACACACACACACACACACACACACACACACACACACTCACACACGCACTGATGAGTTTACCACCCCCTTTTAGGTAGCAGAAATGATAGATGCAATCCAGTGCTGGCCTGGGTTTGAAGAATGGGTCCCCTTTGTCCACATCTGGCAGAACAGATAGGTGTGGCCTCATCATAAGGCAATGTGGGTTGGCTTTGATACATGCATTTTCTAAGGAGCCCAGTGACGAGGGAAGGAGATGCTTGAATGGGCATCCTCGCTGTGACTGCGCAACAGAAGGGAATGAGGAATCACTTCACACTCACGGTGAGAAAATGGACTGAGTTACTACTGGTCATCCATACACATGGAAAACGGACTGAGTTACTACTGGTCATCCATACACATGGAAAACGGACTGAGTTACTGTGCATCCATACACGTGGCCGTTAGAAGAGTTTGTTGATAAAAGATCATCTTGGCATTTAACTGAATAAAAAAAGTGGCCTCTAGAGCCACCTTTGATAACACAGGTGTCTATGCTCCTCTGGAAGCATAGTCATGGAAATCAGAGTTTGGGGGCAATTGTTGCTTTTGCCCCATCCCAATCTAAAACTTTTTGAGTGTTAAGAATTAATAGTATTTTATGACCAGGAAAAGTACAGAGTTTTTATTCTGAAAAAATATGTTAAATGACATGCACATGTGTGCTTATGTGTGCACTGGAAGTTGCATGCACATCTGTGATAGGTGAAGGGGGTTTCAGGCAGAAGGGGAAGAGGGCAGGAGTATGCAGAGAGCTGAGGTGTTGGGGAGGCCACACGCTGCTTACAGGACGAGGGGCCCTGTAGGCAAATGGGGAGAGCAGATTGCATCAGGACCCCGAGAACCCTGAGTGTCTGTAAGCAGGGCAGTGACCTGGAGGTAGCTGTGTTCAGGGTTGGCACTGGCATTTTAGGCTCTCCAGTCCTGTCCTCTGTATCTTCCAGGAGTTCCCCTTGCCTGGCTCAGACCTACCTCAACTGCACACTTGTCCCCACACCTGCCTGTCTGCACCACACCCCCTCTTACAGGAAGCCTTCCCAGATCACTCCTGTTGCCCTTGGACTTCTGCTGCTGCCCGTTTGCCCTCAACTTCTCCTGTTTTTCCTCAATCCTTCTCCATGTGACATTTCTCCTAGCATTAGCTGGGGACAGACGTGGTCTATGAGGTTGGGCCCTGAATTACACCAGCTTTAGAACCCTGACAGAGGGAGGGAGAACATGGACAGCAAACAGATCCCATGCTTACTTTGAGCCTTGAGATGTTGTAGATGCTGTTACAGATGTGGACACAGGGACTCTATCCATAGCTTCCATGGCAGTGAACACTCAGGCCGCCATGCTGTGAGTTATACCCAGGCTCGGCATGACTCCCAAGGGTGCTCTCAGTGCCTCTCATTCTTCTGTCTTCGGCTCTTACCCCCAGGTGCTGGCTGAGGGGAGCGGCAAGGTGGGGCCATCTTGTGCACTATTTGCTCAGTACTCAGTGATCTCAGAGAAGGGAGGGGATTCCAACTCACCTAGGAGGAACTCTGGGTCTCAGGAGAGTCCAGGGCAGGGCAGCATCTCTGTCACATCCTTAGATGGTACAAGGAAAGAGTGTGCTGGAGTCTGGCCTGGAGGGAGGCTGGACACACTGAGCATGAAAGAGCATCACATTGGCTCAAGCTATAGCTCCATGGGAGAGTGATTGCCTAGCATGTCCCAGACCCTGGGTTTGATCCCAGCACCATGGAGGGGAGGGAGGGGAAATGGGGAAGGATTCCTCATTCAGCAATTCTCCAGAGGTAGGAGGTGATGAAGATGATGGATTTTGTACACTTGACTCAGCAGCTCCCTTACAAGCCATGCGTACCGGTCACATCCAGGAGCCGAACACCCTGATAGGAAGCTCCAGGAAGCAGCAGGCAGATCCAGTGCCTGCTCAAGAGTGGGAAACTCAAGTGCTGTGAGAGAACCCAGGGTTTAATGTTCCGGTGACCTAACAGAAAGGACTTGGCAAGCTCTCCAAGAAATGACAGCTGCTGAGTGGCTGGAATCTCGGTTTCTGTTCCCACCCCCAAGGCTTCCCAGGTTCCTCATCAGTCCTGACTAAGTGGGTATCCCTGCCTCGAGGGGCTGGGGAAGTCTTGGGAACCTGGAGGGCTGTGGGGGTGCTGCATCAGCCCTATCTGGGCTCTGGACTATGGGAGAGTCAAGAAGCTCAGAAGCAGCCTGGCGCTCACCATGGATTGGTGACCATCTTCTCAGCAGCCCTAGTGGCTCAACAGGACTGCCAGCTTGAGGTGGGGGACCCTTGGCCATACTCGCAGGGGGCTGGGGACTTCCACATAAAATGCCCTTTCCTGTGTGTGCCTCCATGAGCGTGTGTGTGCATGAGAAGGCTTCAGTGGTGTGTGCATGAGAAGGCTTCAGTGGGATGAACATTTCTATTATGCCCTGGAAAGTTCCCAGAGAGACCACAGGCAGGCAGTCTGAGGAAACCCTGGCGGGCCTGTCAGAACCTGGCAGGCAGAGAGATGGCCAGACGCTCTGAGGCTGCAGTGGCAAATTTGCCAAGCACTTTCCATGAGGCCACTGGGACGTCAAACGCTTGGATCAATTAAATGGGTTAATAAGCTTTGTCTGACTATGACGGCTAATAATATTATATTGTGATAACAGCAATAATGACGCTGTTAGCTGTGACCATCAGTGTGCTGCACTGTCCCAGGCACAGAGGGAAGCACAGGACCTGCCCCCCCCCCCCCCCCCCCCCGTCAGGCCCCATTTTCCACTCATAAAACCCCATTCTTCAAAGCTGTTCCAATCCAACTCCCTGTATCCATTTTCAGAACAAATTACCAACACTTAAAAAAATTGGTCCATTTTGCATGGATGCCAAGCTCAAATGACTATTACTTCCCCCCTGTGTTGGAGATGTAAAAGGGGGTAGGGACAGGGGCAGAAGGGGACCTGGGATGGTGGAGAGGAAAATCAGGCGAGGGGGAACATTAGAGTGGAGCGTGAAGGAAGAAGGGGAAGCGAGCTTTCTCAGTTCAGTAAAAATGTATTTCTGGAATATTTCAATTCAGTTTACTTGGGCAGAAAAATTAGGAATGGTGGACTTATTAAGCTGAGGAAGCACGGCTATTTTTAGTAGGGTTGTAAAACCTTGGTAATTTGGACCTCTTTCATAAGGATTCCATGATCATGCCAGCAGGCAGGCTGTGTGTGTGTGTGTGTGTGTGTGTGTGTGTGTGTGTGTGTGTGTGTGTGCATGCGTGTAGGCGGTAGGGCTATGTAGGTGGCTGAGTTGGGAGGACACAGGTAACTCTGAGGAACAAAGAGTGGGGAGAGATGGACTCCATCTCAGCAACTCGTCAATACAAACGATTCTTTCTAACACGCTTACTGGAACCTACTCATTTTTGTTTAAAGAAGGCTGTATTAGAAAACAAAAATGTGCTTTCCACAAAAAACCATTTTTATAGATTTACTTGACAATTTTCACGCTGCACTGTTCTGCCAGAAATGAGGAAGAATCCCAAGGCAATCAGTATATTTCATTTTATTATGTTTTTTTTTAAAAAAAGATTTATTCATTTATTATGTATACAGCATTCTGTCTGCATGCATGCCTGCACCTGGTTATGAGCCACCATGTGGTCGCTGGGAATTGAACTTAGGACCTCTGAAAGAACACCCAGTGCTCTTAACTGCTGAGCCATCTCTCCAGCCCCATTTTATTATGTTTTGAGACAAAGTCTCACTGTGTAGCCTTGGCTGGCCTAAAACTCTATGTAGAAGAGGCTGGCCTTGAACTTACAGAGCTCCACCTGCTTCTACCTCCTGAGTGTTGGGATTCAATGTGTGAGCCGCCATGTCCAGCATTGGTGTGTTCTAGGTAGGTGTCTTGTGCTGAGGACATAGACACTGAGCAGAAGTCCTTCAGCTTTAGTCTGTGGATTATAGGTTTTTCCATTTAAAAAAAATATTTATTGCTTTATCTCAGTGTTATAAAAGTATTATATGTGTGAAAAAGAAAAACTTAAGAAAATGAGAAAAACTTCTTTCTCAGTTTCCAAAAGTAGCTAGTGTTAAGTTTCCTGAGATTCCTCTATGCGTATAACAATAGAAATTGTTGCACAATCCTAAGTGGTCTTATAATAAAAACCTGGAGCCAGATATCGGGGTAAATGCTGGAAGATCAGAGGAAACAAGCCGGCCACTTCTCACCTCGCCAACTCCTCATCTGAAAGGGGAAGATCCTGTTTCCATGAATCCTCAGACCGAATGCCCCTTAGTCCTCAGCTGAAAGGACTGAATTCCTGTCACCTCCTGCCTTATATTCCTCTCTTCGCCCAGCAGTATCACTTTCTGTATCAACCTTCCTAGTGCTGGGATTAAAGATGTGTGATAACTCCCAAAATGCTGGGATTAAAGGTGTGAACCATTCCCACCTGGCTCTATTTCTTTTTTAGACTGGATTAATCTCTTGTAGTCTAGGGTGGGCCTGAACTCACAGAGATCCAGACAGATCCCTGCCTCCTGAGTGCTAGGATTAAAGGTGTGTGCCACCACTGCCTGGCCTCTGTGTTTAATCTAGTGGCTAGCTCTGTCCTCTGATCTTCAGTCAAACTTTATTTGTTAGAGTACAAATAAAGTATCACCACAAGAAATGGTTCCATGCCTGTGGATCAATATGCAGCTAACCTTGCTTAGTTTTTTCACTTTACTTGCTTGACAAGGAAGCATGTTTTAAAAACAATAGCAAATCTATCACTTAATTCTATGCCAGTCTTAGCCTCCATCCTCTCTCCTGGTTCATAGTTGAGAGCTCAGGAAATGTTATGGGTTCCCACTGCCATGCCTTTCAGGTAGATGGAGAGTTGGGGTGAGGACCACATGAGGGGTAGCCTATTGCAGTGGCCCACCAGGGTTGCCAGCTGAAAAGTGCTGGTTAACCAGCAGAGGACCGGCTCTGGAGGTGGACTTGGCCCTGGGAGTCCTGGTACAGGCATCTGGATAAGTTGACCATTTGAAAACAAAATGCTGGTGAGATGTACATAACATGAAGTTGATCTTTTTAGAGGGTTCAAGTCAGTTCAGATCAGTTTAATGGGTTCAGACAATAAGTACATTCACACTGCTGGGCAACCAAGCGTCACCATTACCTGCCTCCTGAACCCATCACCGGAAACTCCGTACTTATAACATTGTAACTTCCTGTTTCCTTTCTCTTCAGCCTTTAGAAGCCATTGTCCTACTAACGTGTCTATTCTAGGTATCTCAAGTAAGTGGACTCATATTCACTCTCGTCTGGATAATTTCACTTACCATGTGTTAGAATTCCCTTCTATTTGAAGGCTGAATAATATTCCATTGTATTGCACACTGTTTTGTTTAGCCATTCACTTGTTGAAGAACACAGGCTGTTTCCTCCTCCTTGCTTTGGCTACTGTGAACATGTTTTAGGTACTGCTGTGAGAACGGATGAACAAATAGTTCTTTGAATCTCTGCTTTCAAATCTGGGAAGTTCATACCCAGAAGTGGAGTTGTTGGATCATATGTTAATTCTATGTTTAGGTATGTGTGTGTTTGTGTGTATGCAGGTGCATGTGTATGTGCAGAGGAGTGGAGGTCAGAGGTCAATCGCAGGTGTTCTTCAGGAGCCATCACCTTGTTTTTCTGAGACAGGTTCTCTCACTGACCTGGTCCTCACAGGGAGGTGAGGTTGGCTGGTGAGAGCACCAGCGATCTGTGTCTTCACACTATGCCCTGGAAACTGAATTCAGGCCCTCCCTGTTTTCCCCACTGAGCCATCTCCCTAGACCTCAAGCTTTAATTTTTTGAGGCAGCCCCTTGCCATCCCCCCGGAGGACTGTTGCCACCCCCCGGAGGACTGTTGCCATCCCCCCGGAGGACTGTTGCCATCCCCCCGGAGGACTGTTGCCACCCCCCCAGGAGGCATCTGGCCATCCCCCTCACCCCCGGGCAGTGGCCGGTTCATATTCTCGGCAGCAGTGAGCATGATCCCAGCTCCTCCCTGTTCCTGAGATGCAAGATGCGTGTTCTGGTTTTGGTTTTGGTACTTTAGGGTGGTTTTTAATGCACATGCCTCTGACTGGTCATCGGGGCATCTTGTCCTTTATTGGCCATTTGTATCATATTCTTTGGAGAGTTATCTACTGAAGGACTTTGCCTATATACTTTTTTAAAAAATAGTTTTCTTTTTTTTTCTTTTTAATTGTTTAGATATGCTTTTCCAAGCTGCCTGTGCTGGTGTGTGTGTGTGTGTGTGTGTGTGTGTGTGTGTGTGTGTGTGTGTGTGTGTGCAGTGAATGAATGAATGAATGGATGGAGGAAGAGGGAATAGAGAGGTGGGGGCAGAACAGGAGGAGGAGGAAATGTTGAAATACGTTATAGAGTGTGGAGGAGAGGAAAGGCAGCCCCTCAATTTTTTGTTTTTGTTTTTATTTTTTGAGACAGGGTTTCTCTGTGTAGCCCTGGCTGTCCTGGAACTCACTCTGTAGACTAGGCTGGCTTTGAACTCACGGAGAGGCACCTGCCTCTGCCTCCTAAGTGCTGGGATCAAATGTGTGCACACCACCACCCAGCTTCAGCCCCTCAATTATTTTATCCAGCATTACTTATTGATCACTTACTGTATGAGGGACACTTCTCCTCCATGTTGCTGTTTGTGCGTGGGTGACTTGGGTCCCCATGCTGTCTCTGGGACTACAGAGGCCGTGATGGGAGCAATTTAGGCCACACCCTCTATAGTCAGACGGTTGAATATTTGAATCCTACTATAATGTGTGCACCCAGAGAAATGGATTTCCAGAACCTCCTCGTCTCCATCTCACACCACACACACACACACACACACACACACGCACACGCACACGCACACGCACACGCACACGCACACGCACACGCACACGTACACAGTGGGGGGGGGTATGTGACAGCGCAGGTCATGCCTGAGTCAGCAGAGAGCCTCTGTCCTCTGTGAAGGCCATCCTGCCCTCTACATCCATCTGAAGAGCTGAAGCCCCTCCAGAAGTCTGGAGGTCTCCCAGGTGCTTTGCAGCCATTCTGAGTCAGCAGTTAGACAGAATCTAGGATCTTGCAAGATAGCACGAAAGTAGGAAGACTGTAGAAAGGAGGTTGGGTGATGGGGACTGGGGACAGGTCTGCAGGGAGTGGGGCACGAAAGGACTTCTCTGGAGCAGAGACTGCAAGCCCCTGTCTAAGAAAGAAGCTGCAATGTGGACTGGGGGTGGGGGTGAAGGGGAGTGGGAGAGGGGTGGGGCACTTGGCTTTAGGGCTGGTATTCCAGAGTCCTTTGTTCTCTGGTCTCCAGTGCTTATACTATCTGCTACTCTCAAATAGGCCTGTGCTTGAGAGAGCAAACCCCAGGGCTCAGGGCCTTTTCTTTCTGTCCTAGAGCCCAGCTGAACAGAGCCTCTTGAAGTGAGTTGACATTTTAGTTTCTTTTCCCACCCGAGTACAAGTGCGAGTCAGCAGTCCTGGCGGCACAGTGCTCAGGGGCAGAACCTGGGACTACGTTCAAGTCTGACTTATTCATTCTGATCTTGGAGAAGTTACTGATTCCTTCTGCTTCTTGTGAAGAATAAGGATGGCGGGTACTGTGATTCTTGTAAAATGTTTGTATTGAGGCTTGGTGTTCAGTGAGGTCCCAAGTTAGTGAGTGAGTATTCAGGTAATGTCAACCCAGGCTGCCTGGAGCCCCCAGAGGAGACTGTTTCTGTGGCCCATGTTTCCCCAGACTAGTGGATGGCAGCGACTGGATCTTGTTCCTCTGGTGTCTCAGGACCAGGATGGGGGTGATGGTGGGAAGCTGGACCCCCAGACCTAGGTTCAGTGACCTAGGGTCTAAGACTAGCATGGCTTCTGGGGAGGGAAAGAAAGGGGGGACATGATCAGCAGGGTTATCAATGACTCACATGATAGCCAGTGACCCTAGGAACCCTATACAGAAACTTTTAGAGGCTGGAGAGGTAGATACCTTAGTGGTTAAGAGCACTGGTTGCTCTTCCAGAGGACCCGGGTTCAATCCCCAGCACCCACATGGCAGCTCACAATTGTCTGTAACTCCAGTTCCAGATGATCTCACACCCTCACACAGACACACATGCAGGCAAAATGCAGGTGCATATGAAATAAAAATAAATAAAAATTTAAAAAGAAACGCTAAACACAGGCTGGTGATGTGTCTCGGTTGGTAGAATGCTTGCTTAGAATGCGTGTCGCCCTGGGGTGGGTCCCAGCACTATGTAAACCAGGTATGGTGGCTCACACCTGTAATCCCAGCCCTCAGGAGGGAGGAAGAAGCAGAAGTTCAAAGTCATCCTTTAGCATGGTATGTTTAAGGTCAACCTGGGCTATGTGGGTCCCCTTTCTAAAAAAATAAAACAGCATCCTTAAAAAAAACCAACCCCCAAACAAACAAACCCACACCCCAAACAGGAAGGAACTCTGGCAGGAAAGCCCCACTTCATGCCAGAAGGAGATAGTGAAGCAGGACCCCTGCTTCTGGACATTTCACTGATGTCTAATATTAACTGATAACGTACTAGCCAAGCCCATCAATAATTCCCATTTATTGAGTGCGTGGTGTATGCCAGCGCCGCCACGGGAGCCTGGTGTGCTCTATCTCTCAGAACTCCGTAAACAACGTGAGAGTGATTTTTTCCTTTTATGGAAGAGGCAAGAGAGACTTAGGGATGTTAATGTCTTGCCCAAGACACCTCAGACATGAAGCCAGAACCCAAAGACAAACGTACTTCTTTCAGATCCATTCCTGTGGATGCTGGGGCGTAACCAGCCCCAAATGCAGGCTAGGGGCAGCAACCCTCCTTGTTTCCCACACCGGTCTTCTCGGTAACTTGGCCTATCTCACCTGCGATGGGGATGGGTTCAGGTACAAGGACAACAGAGGGCCTCCTTCAGGGCCTGGACTCCTGCGTGACACTCCACCTGGCAGATCTATTCAGCTGTGGCTCCTCTACCTGTTCAGACAACTCTGGGAGCCAGGCGCGAAAGTCTGTGACTCCAAAGGACACCGTAGTCCAGTGGGCAGCGTAAAGCTGGAGACATAGCTTGGTTCCTCCCCTCAGTGAGCCGTAGCTGACTTATGGTGCTCATTCTGAGGACTAGGAAAGAGCAAAACTGCTCAACCATTGCTTGGAGGAGGCTAATTCTGTGTTGTGCCTGTGTTGCCTTCCAGCGGCGGCGGTGGACACAGAGGACAAGAGACAGCCCAGTGTAGGGGTAAAAAGTAGGCACTGACTTTGAATTGGCCCCGGCACTCGGTGCCTTGTGAGGCACCCTTCTAAGCTTTAGGGCCTCATTGCAGAAAGGGCATGATGAGGGCCCTTCCTTACAGGGCTCTGTGCAGGCGAAGGGGGTCAACAATGAGATGTGTATACAGCATAGGGCACTAGACCTTCTCAAGTTCAATAAATGTTAGTCTTTGTTATTAAGGATAGCAGCGGAGCCCCCCACCCCCACCCCAACTCCCGGAACAGCATTGCCTGATCACCCCGCCCAAGGCAGGACTCCCATTTTTCCCTGTTAACAGCATTGGTGTTTCTTGGACACACTTTGTAATTACACAGTACATGTGTTTACTTGTCTGGGAGAGTAGAGGCCACCTCTTCTCCACTGCCCAATCCTTAGCACTAAGAACAAGAGCATAGTCAATGTTGAATGTCTCCTCCCATGCCCCTCATGTCCCTCAGGCAGAACAAGCCATCTTTTTCTGAGAGGATATGACTTTCAGAGCCCCCAGTCTAGCGCCCCCCACCCCCCAGTGCCCCCGAGTCAGGGAAGAGCTGCATGCTTTGTATTTTGTATCAGCTAGAACAGCTGTGGGGCTGATCCGGGCCTTGCGTTCACCTGTGTGGCCAGGGCTCCTGATGGATGAAGGGATAGGACAACCTCTATCCTCCGCAGACTGCAGCTGTCTGGCCTAGGTCCTGTAGGCACACTGTTTCTCCACCCTCCGTGGCTCCCACTCACCTGTGCCTGGTGTTCAGGTTTTCTCTCTGCTCTCTCCTTTCCTACAGCCCCACCTCCTAGTCTCCCTTGCCTCCTAGCCTCAACTGAGACCAGGACTCACAGGGCATGGGGCTGGGGGAGGCACTCTGTGAATCCAGATGTGATTTTGTTTATGTTTCCAGAGTGAGAGAGGGAGCTGCAGACGGTTGCTGCTGGGGGAGGGTGGCCGGGCTGCAGCCCCCTGCCCCAAACTCCCCTCCCCATTCTCCCCCAGCTTGTGTATGTGGCCCTGGCTCTATAGCAGAGGCCCATACTGCAAGTCCCAGCCCGAAGCTGACCTATCCTCCAAGAAGGACCTCCCCATGGTTCATCTGAAGGTGAGAAGACCCGTGGAAAGATGCCTGGCTTTAGAATCTCAAGGCCTATTTGCTTAGTGTGACCTTGGCCCAGTTACAGACTCCTAGAGCCTGCGTTCATAAAGTTGGTGATGACCTGGTTTGAGACTGCTCTTCCTTCTGACTAAGCCTGTGGCTGTGCCCATCCCAGCCAGGGCTTGCCCGAGTCCAGCTCCAGGGTAGTGCCAATCTCCACCACAAGGTGATACCGAAGCAGAGCCCAGCCCCTCCTTCTCCCCCGCAGCAGCTGCAAACATTTTGTTTTGCCATTAGAAGTGACTTACTTAAGGGAAGCAGAATTTTACAGGCAGTTTACAGGCTGGTCTTGTTCAGTAGTTTCCAAAAGCCGGGGGTGGGGGGCAGAGGCGGCCAGCAGCCTCCTCCATGAGTTAAGATAGAAGTGAGAAGTGAGCCCAGGGTAGGGGACACTTTCTCCGCAGAGTCGCATGCCCTGGGTGGAAACTAGGAAGTACTTGGGGCCTTAGGATGGGCAGAGGTAGAATCTGCCTGGACTATGGAACATTCGGTGCTCCTACCCTAGTCCTCCCAGAACACCCAGATCTGGGCTCCACGGGGAGACGAAGGGATGGGGTCTCGGGAGAGCAGATAGCTCCAGCTCTAAAGAGGTTCTCAGAAAGTGCGCCCCTATGATGTAGGTCAGCAAGGGTCTTACTACAACCTGGGACACTGCGGATCAATCAGGCCCAGCTTGAGGGCTTGCAGAGTTCCTGCCTTGGAAGCAGAGGGGTCCCCAGACTGTGCTGAGAGGCTAGCACAGGAAGAGGGGCGGGGAGCTCCTGTCCGGACTGCCTCGGGTCTTCCCTCCTACCCACAGTTGTTCCCCGTGCGTTGGCCCCCCTCTTCAGGCGAATGAAGCAACCAGGGCTCAGTGGTGCTTAGCACGCTCGGACTATGGTTTTAATAGACGTACATGGACAAGTCGATATAGACAGATTTATAATTCTATACAGTCAGTCCGACATACACAGGGACGCTGTAAACGGGCGCGGGCCAGAGAGCGGGTGTGCAAAGTGGGCGGGGGCCCTGGGGCTGCGGCCCCGCGCTCTCCTGGCTCGACACTTGTACGGGCGGGCAGTGAGGAGGGGGCTGTTCGCTGGGACAGAGGGCCACCTCCTGGACCCAGAGTGAAGCAGAGGGCCCGGCTGGCGGCTAAGCTTGGGGCTGGGAAACTTGGAGCTGAGCCCTTCCCCTCCTGCTGCCGACTGGCCACCGCCAGCTGCGGCTCTGTGGCCTGAAGTGTGCGGCCCCCTGGCGCAAGGCTGCTGGGCTCTTCCCGGCACCCCGGGGCCTTGGCTAATCCAGCGCGAAGGCCGGATCCCCGGCAGACGCGGTCATCCCCAGCCAGGCGCAGGCTCCAACAGCAATCCGCCCGGCACGCGCTCGGCCGGGCCACACTCGGAGAGGGCCTCACGGTTCTTGACCTGGTGGACGATCCCAGGCCCTCCAGGCTCCCTACATTCAGTTCACCGGCGCAGGCGCTCCGGCCGGGACGCAGGCGACCAGGGCGTCTTCTCCCTGCGGCCTCGGCGCTGGCTTCCCCCGCCGCGTCCCTTCGGTGGAGTGGACAGCTGGGGCCCGTGGGGCCGAACACACCACCTGCGCCATCGCCAGGGAAATTGCAACTCACCCCCACCCCCCAGCATTTTTCTCCGACGTCTTTGTGCTCCCCCCTCCCCGACTTTCTTTCTTCCCTTTTTATTCTTTGGGGGCAGAGTGGGGTCCGGAAAAGCAAACACAAAACCAACCTGGAGGCGGGGTGGGGAGGAAGGGGCTGCGCAGAGGCGAGGTCCGCGGTGCTGCGAGCGCCCCGCGTGCTCCGCGCGCTCCCGCTGCGCCTTGCCGGCCGGCGGCCCCGGGCACCCGGCGGGGCGGTCAGCTGTTGTACTGACAGGCGTTGAGGCCCGACGCCGGGCCCTGCAGGCCGCCATAGCCAAATGACGAGTGCTGCTTGGACTTGAGCCGCAGGCTGGCGAGGCTCGAGTTGCACGTGTCCCGGTAGACGCTGTAGGGCGAGGCGGGGGTGCCGTAGGGGCAGGCGCCCGGCGACATGGCCGAGTTGAGCGAGGAGCCGGTGAGGTTGTTGATGTTGTTGAGGCCCGAGTTGGGCATGCCGGGCACAGCGCCCGGGCCCATGCTGGACGGCATGGTCATGGAAGAGATGGAGCTGGGGGCCGAGAACATGGACTGAGAGGACAGCGGGCTCATGGAGTTGAAGAAGGTGAAGCTCTTGGTGGACAGCGGCGCGGGCGCCAAGCTCTTGGCGGCCCAGTTGTTGTAGGAGTAGCCGGCGGCGTACACGTCCTCGTAGGGCTGCACCAGGCCGCTGAACTGCGGCACGTAGCCGCCCTTGCACAGGTCCAACTGCTGGTTCCGCTCCCGCTTGCGCCACTTGGCTCGCCGGTTCTTGAACCAGACCTGGGGAAGCAAGCAGGGAAAAACCGTCAGGGCCGAGGAGCCTGGAAGGGCCCTCACCCCCACCTGAACCTTTGCTGCCTCCTCTCCCAACACCCCTTTCTTCTTCTTCTTTTCTTCTGCCCCTGCCGAGGTTTTTGTAATGGTCCCTTCGCTGTCTCCAGAAAACACGAGCCTTCCTCTGTCTTCCCGCTTTTTTTAAATCATCTTCCCCAAGTTAAATTGATTTTCTTTTCCCAACTCGGATTCTCTTTTGTTTGAACAAATATTCGTTTTCCTTTTTCCTCTCTCAACCTGTCTCCTTTCTACCGTCTCCTCCAAGTGGGGCACCATCTCTCTTTTAAATAATTCTGTCTTTTTCTTCTCCCTCAAACACAAAAAATATTTTTCTTCCCGGGAAATGACTGTGTCCGATTTTTCAGACGAATTTCATTGTTCAGTTTGTTTTCATCTGTATTTACAATATTTAATAATTTTCCTCCTGCCCAAAATGTAAATTTTTGTTCACTTCTTGACTATCTAAACTTCAGTCTGTTTTTTTCTGTATTTCTCCTCCTCATTTTTACTCTTTTCTAAATATTTAGTTTATCTCTTTTTTTTCCAGCTATCTGGCCTCCACTGCTTCTCTTAAATAGTTGATCCTTTCTTTTTCTAAATGCTCAACCTCTTTGCTTCTCCCTTAAATATTTAATTTCTTTCCTGCTGCCTAAATATATTCCAAATACGTTTCTCTGCAAATATTTAATTTCCGAAAGTTTACAAGTTTCTCTCTCATCTCCACCTCCATTTTCTCCCCAACCACGTCTCCCCCAACCTCACCTATCTGCCTACCATTGCCCCCCTGATCTCCTAGCTCGTTCTCCAGTCCAGAACCCCTGTACCCCAGCTTTTCCCAGGCCCTGACTCCATCTACCCAACCCCACCCCACCTCTACTGCCATAAACCTGGGCAGGATTAGTGAGCTCGGAATTACAGGGTGCCGGTGCGTCCAGGGTCCCACTGGGTCAGACCAATTTCCCTGGGGAGGGCCGGAGGCAGGGCTTATGGCAGGGGTTCTGTGGGTCATGTGGGACTTTGGACTGGCTTGAGAAGTGCTTCCAGGGTCTGATTAAATATTTGCCACCCAGGGAAGAAGCGATTCCCTTACTTCTCTTTTAAGAAAGTGTAGCATTTGCTGGGAACTGTGGGAGGTGCCAGAATACAGCGTGGCCTTGAATCTGGGGCCTTACAAATGAAAAGCTGTAGTGGCGGGGCTACTGGCTACCAGAGTCCCCACTCCACACGACCCCAGGCCTACAGTGGGAAAAAGGCATCAGGCTTGGTCCAGCTAATGCCTGGCTGACTGGCCGGGAAATGTTGGAAAATATTCCAAAAACAGTTTGGAGAAAGTAAACTCGGAATGAGACCACCGCTCCAAGAAGCTTGAGGACCCCCTTCCCCCCACCCCCTGCCTGTACTCAAGCACCTTTCTGGGGCAGTCCAGGCGCGCCCTGCCTTTCCCTTTCGTTTTCCAGGGGATGAAGAGTCAAAGCTCCCGAGGTCCTTAGCGGCAGAGAATCCTCTGCCCAATCTCAGACCCTAAGGAACTCTGCGACCTGACAGAGTTCTCTGGGGTAGGGACCGGGTCTTCTGACAGGGGCTGCAGTAGCTCCTGCGGGTCAGGTAAAAGGGCTTGGAAAGTAGCAGCCTAGGGGCCTAGCTGACACGGGCGGCTGGGGCCTGAAGTGGGGTGTCTGGCGAGAGAGGGGGAGGTCTGCGAGGTCAGAGGGAAGTCTGAGCTACTGAGGGCCCCGCCAGAGGTGGCCAGCGGGTAGGGTAGCCCTGCACGCGCCCCACGCTCGCTCACCCGCACTCGCGGCTCAGTGAGGTTGGTCCACACCGCGATCTCCTCTCTCATGCTCATGTCCGGGTAGCGGTTCCTTTGGAACGTGGCCTCCAGCTCTTGCAACTGCTGGCTTGTGAAGTGAGTGCGTTGCCGCCGCTGTTTCTTCTTCTTGGCTGGATCCTCCGCTCCGCCGCAGCCTGCGCTGCCCGCGCCACCGTCCTCGGGCCCCTTGGCTTCCCCGCCGCGCTCCTTGTCTGCAGCAGGTAGGAAGGGCGCGAGTCACCTCGGGCTAACACTATTGCACCGGGTCCCGGCTCCACCGAAGCGCCTGCGGAGTGGTGGCTGCCCTCCCTCTGGCCAGGGGCCCTGGGAACTGTCCCCCACTGGAAAAGAGCCGGCGGGGTGCCGGTCCTCAGTAGGCACCTCTAGATCTGGCGTGCCACCGAGAAGAGCCCAGACGCCCCAACCGGGCCTGGGTTCCCGGCTAGGCGGGGCCTGCTCCTGCAGCCCGAGCTGGATGCGGCCCTGCAGCTCCGGTCACCAGCAAAAGCACGCTGTGTTTGGAGACTTGCGGGTCTAAATCTGACCGGGGACACCTCTGCTTTTCTGAACTAGTACCGGAGCTTTCCAGGTGAAGCTAGCAGATTTGCTGGGTAAGAGCCCGGTGGCAGCCTGAGACGTTTGCTGGCTAAGGCTATGTCAGAGCCACAATGGCATAGTCCCAGGGTCTAGAAAACCCATCAATTGCAGCCTAGATAGACAGATACTATCTAAAAGACCCGGGCTTCTCTGCCTCTTTAAAGCCACAGGAGATGCACACAGTCAATAACATTCAAATGTAAAGAAAAGGAATTTAAAAACAAAACAGAAGCCTAGAAAAGTTCAGAGCTCTCCACCTAAAAACAGAAAGCTCCGCAAATCCTCAAAGCTAGGCAGACAGAGAGCAAATGTAAATCAAGAAGTCAAAACCGTTCGTGCAAACACACCCCTAAACTAAATACACAGGCAAATGTGTATAAACTTCAGTCAGGTATTTCTCTGAAAAAAATATGTATCATTGCAGATAAATTTTAGACTCCTTCACAGAAACACCCTGGTAGGGATTTTCAAACCCTAGAGAAATACATTATAGCTAGACTATTTAAATCCGCAAAATAAAAGGGCTACATATGGGTTTTGAGAAAAGCTCAGAGAAATGCGCCATTTTGGATTGACTTTTAAAAATTTCTCCAAGAATCATGCGGCATGTAGTGTAGATATTTTAAATTTCAGAGAGATACGCCTAGTGAATTGTTTCAAAGGAAGCATGCCGTTAAAATAGCTAATTCCCCCCCCCCGATCTGATTTAAAAACCAATCTATAACTATAGTTCTCTCTTTTTTTTTAAAACAAACACCTCGCTTACAACTTTTGAAAACAAAAGTACAGTCAAAGCTTTGTTTTCTAACCAAGCAAACAGACCTGCTGGGGAAAGTCACTTAGAGATGCAAAACAGAAACAAACGGAGATTAAATCACAGTGGAAGAGACACCCAAGGCCCGGGACAGCGGGCAGCCCGTAGCTCCGCGGCCACTCGGGATTGGGACCCCGTGAACCGCAACGGCTTCGAGACCGAGACCGGACTGGTCTGGAAACGGCCACGGCCGAAGTCGCCCAATCGAGGGCCCAGCTCAAGCTTTTGGGTTTAAAACAAGGCAGGCGGAGAGTGTAGAGTGGGTCTGGAAGCCGCCCTGGCTGGACCCCTGGTGGCTCTGCGCTAGGGCGTCCACGTGGGCCGGGATCCCTCCAGCGGGGTTCCTCCGGCCCTGCCCCGAGTCAGGCCGCGCCTCCTGGCCGGCTCGCTCCCGCTGTCCCGGGGAGCTCCGTTTTACCAGCGCTCGCTTCTATTCTGTTCTGTGCACCCACCCCTCCTCTTCTTGGACCCTCTCCTCCATCTGCACCTCCTGGCCTGTCAAGGTGTCCGCCCGGCCTGCGTCTCTCGTCTCTCGGGGCACTTTGTCTCGCCTTCCCCTCCATTCCCTTCTCCATCTGCTGCTTGCCCTGCGCCCCAGCGGCTCGCCAGAGACCTGTTCGGGAAAACTCAACTTTTTTTTTTTTCTCCCTCGCGCGTGCTTTTTGCTCCTTTTCCACAGGGCCTGTCAGTCCCACTCTGGGCTTGGCGTGTGGAGACTGCTTGGAAGTGGCTTCGTGCGTGCGTGCGAGCGTGTGTGTAAATTTCCGCGTTCATCGTCAGGTCGAGACCGGGAAAAAGTAAGCTCCTGAATGCCGAGGCGCAGAGGGGACCCGGCCGAGCGCCAAGCCGCCGGGTGCGCGCCGCCGAGGCTGGGTGCACGCCGCGGGGAGCCGCGCTTACCTGGCAGATCCGTGTCGGACGACTCGCTGGCCGAGTTCTCCAGCGGCTCCCGGGGGTCGGCGGCGCGGGCCAGGTGGAAGCTGGGCCCCATGTCGTGCGGCGGCGGCGGAGGTGGCCGCAGCCCCTCAGGCAGCCTCTCCAGGCTCATGCCTCCCTTGAAGGCGTCCATGGAGGTGGGGACCGCAGCGGGCGCTCCAGGGGCCGGGGCTGGGCGCGCCCGGCCGCCCCGGCTGCGACCTGTTGGGGGACAAGAGCGCGGCGCCTAAGCGGCTGCCCCCCAGGGCTGCCCGCGCCCACAGCGACGCCGCCCGCGCTCCATCGACCGCCCGGGGCTGCGGGGCCGGGCGCGGGGCTCCGTGCTCCGCCACGCGCTCCGGCTGCTCCGGCCTCAGCCGCCCGGCCGGCCCGGGCCCCCACTCCGGATTCGAGGCCGGTTTCTAAGGCTCGGGACGGAGCCCGCAGAGTCTGTCTGAAAACGACAGCGCGCGCCGCCAGGTTCCAGCAGTCCCTGCGCCAGGGGTGGTGGGTGGGGTGGGCCTCGGTGGGAGGGGGCTGGGAGAGAAGGAGGGAGGGCGCGAGCGGGCGGGCGAGCGAGCGCGGGCGGAATCCAGCTCCGAGTCGCTCGCGCCGCGCCCTCTCCGCCGCCCTCCCTCCTTCTCTCCCTCCCTCCCGGCCTCGCCCGCGCCCTCCCCCTCCGCAGCCACCTTCCCGCCGCCTCACCCCCCCCCCCCCCGCGGCCTCACCGCGCCTCTCCCTCCTTCCCCGGTGACACACCGACTTCTCCCTGGGCCGCACAAAAGAAACGCATCTGGCCTGCGAGTCCCGCGCGGCTGGTGCCCACCTTGGGGCCCCAAATGACTTGTTTCGCTGAGAGTCAACTCCTGTCTGGGCCGCTTCGAAGTCCCCAGGCGCTGGCGAGAACAACCTCGGCTGAGTGAAGGTTCGCGGAGCAGGATCGCTCTGAGCCGGCGCCTCTGAGCCAGCGCCAGGGCGGGGGCCGAGCCAAGGGCCGGTTCCCGGTTCCCGCAGCTCCCAGTGGGTCCTCGAGGGGCCGCCGGCCCCTCCTTCCCCAGCCTCTTCTCCCAGGAACTCGGGCCGGTTGAGTGACAGCAGCCTGCGAGCTCTAATGGGCCCCCGGATGCTGTCTTCTAATTAGCTTGGACACTCTCCCCTAAGGCTGCTCTCAGGCCTTCCTCTGCACCGCAGTCAATTTTCCGGGATTGGGATAGAAATGATGGCTTCTAATCAGACGAAACGTTTCTGTTGGCCCTAGGCCGTGGTGAGTGGGGCTGGAGACCCCAAGAGCCCAGTCAGGCCCATTACCTTCTCCACCTCCCCTTTGTTTTGCACCTCCGACGATCCGGGTTTTGGCAGCCACAGGGTAGGCCTTGCCAGCCTCTGCCCTCCTTCTGACTTCCCAGGGCTTCAGGCATAGGCCAGGTGACCGCTGTCTCAAGACCCTGGGCTGAGAGCCCAGGAAGTTTCTAGTCTCCGACACAGTGCTAGGAAACTGTAGCCCCAGAGCTTCCCTCTCCCCAAGCCAAGACTTTACCCTCTAGGCTCCCAAGAGTGATTCCCCCCATAAGTCCTCAAGGTTCAATGAAGTTTGTCCAAGGATTTTATCCAACAATTGTTAACTGGCCCAGGGACCTCAGCGTCTTGAGTAAACAGGTCACAACGGCGGTAGCCCTGACCTGCTTCTCCGGCCACAGGGAGACCTCCAGGCTGCTTCTGGGCCTCCTCTGCAGATCTCCCCCTGAACCAGCCACTGGTGGGGTGGGAGCCCCGGTAGGTGGGACTGAAGCCCCGGGGGGAGGGGGGGAAGCACTTCCCTGTTCTCTAGGCTCAGGGCCCAGAGCCCAGGGCATCTTCATCTCTGCAGTCATTATGGCTGGTCCTACAGGTGTCAGTGTGTTAGTGGGGATGTGCAAGGCTCGGCCTTTGACCCTCCTCCTGCCTTCTCCACCACCCGAGGGAACCGGGCTGGGTTCCTTGGTGAGAATTGTGGGGGCAAGGGCAGAGATGCAGGGTGGGACCAAGATTGCCTCTTACTCCCTTGGCCTTACTCCAAGGTGCCCAGCTCCTTAGGGCCTGACCCATTTTCGCTGTTGGACTGCAGGAGGCAGGATCTAGGCAAAGATGGAGGAGTATGTTTCCCAGGGACTCTTGATTTCTCCTGGCAAGTGGTGCTCAACGCTGCTAGGTTGAAATCAGCTTAACCAGAGGAAGAGGTACATGGGGAAAGCATGGTTGCCCAGTAGTTCCCTCAGCTTCACTGTTTACCCCACTTCTTGGCTGAATGTTCCACAGCAGCAAACGCCTCCTTTCAAGGAGATATCCAGGTACTGCAGCTGTCCCCCAATATCGTCCATGAGGCTACACTACCCCAGAGAACAGCCCTGAGCTCACAGGGATGACAGTGTGCACATGTACATCGGCACCCCGGTGGGATGCGGTGTATCCGTGGACACACGAGTGCTGCTTGGTGTAAAATTGGATAGCAGGGGTTAGGGGGTATGGTCTAAGCCCACCAAAGTCAGGCCAAGGCGGGAAAGCACAGTGCACCTCTGCATGGATACAGAAGTGATCTGCCCATGGATACCATTAGTCAGGTCCTACAGGATGAGGACTATGGATGCATTAATGCAGTTATTAAGCTCTCTCTGCGTGCCCCTCTGGGTAGACACAGCACTCCTTTTATTTGGAGATCTCGAGGTTTGCCAAGTGGGTGGAAAGGTCTTCAGCCCCTCTCAGATAATCCTTCCACTATCCTCATAGACCTTGAGCCCCAAAGAAGCACCAGAAGACTGGTGGGGACCTCCAGAGCAGTCTGTTTTTAAACAGTCCTGAGTGGTTATGGGCAGGGGAAGGACCAGCAAGAGGCTGTGCCCCGATCCTGGGTGTGCTGAAGGACGGGATCTCTGCTCTTGCACACTTGCCCCCTCCCCGCCTCACCCACAGTCCTAGACTAAGCAGGGGCTTCCGGTGTGCTCTGCACACACAGGGATAGGAAGCAACAGTCTTTCCGGAGCAGAGGCTCCACGTGCAGTCCCCTTCAGTTTGCTGTGTGACTTGGACATGGCTGGACCTCTCACTGAATCTCAGTTCTCATGTTCAATGGGAGAGTCTGTTGTTTTGGCCTCCAGGTCACTTAGAGATGGGACAGGAGCAGTGGAGGGAGGGGGCTTACTGAAGTCGGGTGGTGAGCTCCAGTCCCCTCTCCTCCCCACCTGCAGAGCCGGCACGCTTTCTATGACTTTCAAGAAACTTGGAGACTGTGATCGCGAGGCGCCTGGGCTGTGGTGGAGGGTTGAAGTAGTCAACACAGAACCTTTGCTGAAGCTAGGCTTATTCAAAACAGAATCTGGCAAAAGGATGGTTTGGTAATTTAATTCTGGCGAAGGCTGAGTGGAAGACTCTCATGGGGGCCATCTGTTTGTCCCTATGTGGGTATGTTGTCCTAAATCTGTCCCCCTAGAATCAAGAAATTTTAGGAAAAAGGAAAGAAGGAATGTGCCATGGCTTGCCCCCAGGGCCATCCGTGACTCTCTGGGACATTCCAGCCCTAAGCCTCTTAGGCTGTGGAGAAGTTCAAACTAGAAAACCCAGTTTTTGGAGTGCATCAGGGACCACCTACCTCTTTTTACCCCATCCAATACCCCCTCCCCAATAAAAGCTCTTATTTTGTTTTGTTGTTGTTGTTTTGGTATACAAGCAATTACAGACAGGCCCATAGAGTCCAGGTGGAAATCAGATCAACCTTGTTGGATTCTGTCAGTTTCCCAGAAGGTTCCTGCCAATTGAAGTTTCCTTGAGGGGCAGAGATGTGTGGGAACGCTGACTGGGCGAGACAGCTGGCCACCAGGTACAATGGAAGTGTAGGGCTTGGCGCTCTCCGTGGCTGGCACAGCTCTGGGCTCTCCAGGCCGGTGCTCATTCACACTTGCTCCCATGCTTTCTGGTTCTAGAGAGTCATCAAACTAAGGGACGGCTAGGAAAGTGGTGGCGGTTGTCACTCGCTGTGGAGCGGAGGGTCACCTTTGTTTTCCACTCTTCCACGGGTGCTCGAAGCCTTTCCCCCACGTTATCAATTGCCCCCGTGGAAGGAAGCATCCTCACCCGCAAGCCCAGCCTCCTCCTTTTTCTCTCTAGTGGAGGCACCAAGGCCTAAAGCCACAGGTAGCAGCGGGGCAGGGAGTCTTCTCCCTCTTCTCCAGGCCCGCCCGCCCCTGCTGTTGGTAGTTTTGCTTTTATCCTAGACCGGGCAATTTCCCTAGTCCTCATCCTTCATCAGTGGACAACAACCTGGGGGTTTGTTTAGCTGGCCACGGTGGTTTTCGGAGGTCAGGGAGATGCTAACAGAATATCTGAGCCTTTGTTTCTCATAAAATTGGGTTCAATATTTTCTTAGATTTTGGTGAATTCCTAAATAGGAAAATCTTGGGACCCAGAATTTCAACCTGAGATGCCCTATACTGCGGTCAGAGGTGAGCCTCAGGGAGCCCGGCTTTGCCTCATTCTTAATCAGCCTCAGTGTAGGAGACTGGACAATTTCAGAATTTAGAGACCCGGATCTAGAGAAATGATGTGTGCTCAGGGATTCTGTGTCAACAACTAACCAGGAGATAGACTCGAGAACGACTTCATCGGACTTTACGAAGAGTATGTGGGTTTTCTTTTAGGGGAAAGAAAAGCCCGGCCTGTGCCAGTGAGAGCAGGCTACCATGGGTTGGGGCACCTCTGAGGGTCGTGGCAGGACACTGTGGTCCAAGACGGAAAAAGTCGGGCTGGTATCTACTGCTTTTCGGCGGCATTGCTGCCCCAACGAACCAACCAACGAATGAAGCAGTTTCGTTTGGGGAAAACACCCTCTTGACGCGAAGCTATGCCCTAAGTCCCTAGCCAGTCCCAGGGGCCAGCATTTCCATTCGCGGTGGGGCCCCATCCCAGGACGAGGCGGCTGCCGGCGGCTAGCCCACCACTGTCTCTCGCAGGCCCTTGCCTCCTGCACTGCCAGACACATACAGGGCTGCACCTTTGCGGTGTCTGAGCCCAGGTCCCCGACGAGGTTGCCCTCTGGAGGTGTGGGGTCCAGTGGGTCCACGGGGTAGGTGAGTTAGCATCCGGTGATGGCACGATCCACCTAGACGCAGGAACCAGTTCCTCGCGCTGCCTCGATGGCGCGCGGTCCTGCGCTGCGGGCCGGACCCCAGGCACTCAGGAGCCAACGGCGCTGGACTTGACCACTTCCCCCCCTGCGCCTCCGAGACCCCTCGCCGCAGCCCGGCGTCTCTTACCGTACCGGGGCAGCGCTGTGTCTGCAGCTGGTTGGCTCCGGGTTCGCCCGCCGCGGACTCTGGCTCAGGTTGCCGCTGGCTCTGCTCTGCCCGCAGTGTGGGTCCCCGCCGGTTCGTTACATCCCCGCACGCAAGGTCGGTGCTGCCTCGGTTCAACCCGCTCCTCCCGCCGCCGCCCGTCGCCCGACGCCCGCGGGGAAGGCGGGGACACCGGCCGGGGAGGCGGGAATGGGGGATGGGGTGGGGAGAAGCTAGGCGCTCGCCTGGACCCGAGGGGAGGGGGCGGCGCGGAGTCCCACGGGCGTGGGGCCGGGGCCTTTCTGCCCGCTCAGGCCACGTCGGTACAGCTCACGGCCGCGGCAGGGTCCGGGGAGCTTGCCCAGGACTGTGTGCACAGCGAGGGGGTCAGCCCTGGGCCGATGGAGCCCGCGGGTCCCCTCCTGGCCCAGCACACCTTCTCCAAGGTCTCAGTTTCCCACCCGGCACTCTAGGGGCTTGTCTGATTTTGGTTTAGTCGAGGTCTGGCCAGAGTTTTCCCGGGGCCTGTCAGGTGAAGGTCAAGCCAGGTCTATCATTTCCCACTTGTCTGCCCGGCTTGAGGACAGGATCTGGTTCTGCGCTTTAGGAGTGTTTGCTGCGCAGCTCTTGTTATCCACAGAGGACTGAGGACAGACTCCGGAGTTTTTGTATGCAGGTGTGGGATGTGTTAGGGGACACCCTCTAGACCTGCTGTGCGTGGGGGATTCCTTCCTTCTGAAAGCGCTGGGCTGCTGAGGTAAGGGTTGAGCGATCACAGGCGGACAGATCGCCTGTTGCCCTTTGTCCTGCTCTTCCACCTGAACCCTCTCTAGCGGTCACCCTGATCTGGGACGAGGAACAGAGAGGCATGGAGCCCTGTGGATCTGTAGGCCTGGTCCTGACTAGCGGCCTTTGGGAGATGACCAGAATTCAGGGGAACTGGTAGCCAGCCCTTCACACACTCGCAGCCTACTGGATGCCCCGGTGGTTGCTCTGGGACCAAATAACGCTGCAAGAAGACTCTTCTATTCCGGGAGGGAAAAAACCCAATCGGCTGAAACTGCCTCTGCTTCCTCCAACTCCAGACTGACCGAACGTTGGGCTCACGGGGCTGAGAGGTTAGAGGCGATCCAGGCTGGGCCTGGGACTCCTGGACTGAGAGCAACCCAGGCTGGCCTCCAACTTCCTGGAGCATCAGATCCAGGGCGGCTGATCTGGTGTAAGGTGCCCGGAGATGGCTGTTCAGCGAACCGGCATTAATGTTTCATGAGGTGCCGTCAAAGGCGGCGCCTCCCTGCTTAGTTCTAGCCGACAGCTGCTGTGGTGGATGCCCCGACTCTGTGTCTGCCTCGGTACTCTTAGTACCGAGGTACTTAGTTGGTACCCTTAGGGCCACCTGGCCTGGTAACCGGGAGATCCAAGACCCTGTTACCAATCTACAGGTCCAGGATAGCTGAGGTCTGGAGAGTTAGACCCTCAGCTAGGGTGAGGAAGAGAGACTCCACAATTTCCATTCTACCCTAAGGGCGGGTATGGGGGTGGAAAGGGTTAAGAATACTGGTGGCCAGTACTTGCAGACCGACCTCAGACTGCCTGGCAGAAAAGCCAGTCCCTAGCTTGGAGCCTCTGGTCCCTAACTCGCCAATGTCTCTTGAATCCTCCTCGCTGGTTTATGGTAAAAAAATGGCCTCCCCACCTTATTAAAAGCTGCCCTGTGTACTGTCATCTTTGGGCATAAAAGCAAAGCACTGGACCCTTACTGAAGGGCACATAGACGCCTGGTTGGGGTGGTATTCCCCCTGGAGTCCGCAGTAGGAAATCACGCCGTTCTATCCCTGTGCCTTAGTGATTTTCTGGGTTTTGTTACCAGCTGATGACTGGGCAGCCTGTGAGATTCTCTGCTTGTCCTTGTTCCCAGGCACTGCCAGGGGTGCCCCTCCCCCCAAAAGCTTCCTCTTGAAGCAGCAGTTGGCCAGAGTTGGAATCTTTATTCAATTATTACTAGCTGTGTGGCTTTAGGGAAATCATAGACCGCCCAGCCTCAGTTTCCCCATCTTTGAAACGGGGAAATGAGAGAGAGCTCTTAACTATTAAGAAATTGTTAGGATAATGATGAAGGGCATGTCTTTGAGACCTGTGAGCAAACAACTAAATGTTAATGGTGACACCCCTTGGGCCACATGTTCTTCCTTTTCTCAGGTTGTCGGTTAAGGCAGGGATGGACCCCTTTTCTGACTTGGTAGACCTGCTTCCAGGCTTTGCTTAGCTACTAGGAAGTTCCTACCCAGGACAGCTGGGCAGGCTGGTGACATGACAGAAAGCCGAATTCCTTGGTGAACATGGATGGGCCCAAACGTATCTTTTTCCTGATCTTGTCTTCTGACTTTCCAAAAAGAGTGTTTCACATTTTCTCTTTGGGTCTTGGCATCATGGGGTGCATATATGTCTTTTCCTTCAGGCGCATCATGGGAAAGGACAGCAGGACTGTCTGACACACTGACTTTGGCATACTTCTTTTTTAAAAAAAATCATTTATTTTCTGTACATTGGTGTTTTGCCTGCATGTATGTCTGTGTGAGGTGTCAGATCCTCTAGAATTGGAGTCACAGACAGCTGTGAGCTGCCATGTGGGCGCTGAGAATTGAACCTGGGCACTCTGGAAGAGCAGCCAGTGCTCTTAACCTCTGAGCCATCTCTGCAGCCCAGCATACTTCTTAATAGAAGTTTTTCTTTTAGTACAAGATCCTGAGGAGACTTTGTCATACAGGGTCACAGCAAACACAACAGGCAATGTCTTTGGCCGTAGTTACACTGAGAAAGCCATTTCTTACCTCAACAAAGCGAATGTAGGGGGAATTCATTCTTCCTTCACAACTCTCACTGCTACATTTTTGAAATTAATATTTGTGTAATGATTGAGTAAAACCCGGTGTAGCTCCCTGACAGCAGAGCCCAGTCTCTCCCCCAGCCCCTCCCTAGAGTCGGCAAGGGATCTATGTGCTGATTGGTGGGGTACAACTTACTTGCCCTCTTCCGAATCAATCACTTGGTGAGAAAGAGCGGCTCAGGGTTGTGGTTAGTCTACCCCAGAAGGTGGACTACTGTGGGAAGGAAGTGACCACACTCGTCTACTAGTCCATTCATAATAATTAGTGATATTAACGGTGGTGATGAGAATGGCAATGAAATAAAGGTGCTTTCCAAAGGAACTGCCATGCTTGGGGGTCCTCAGGCTCTGCCGAAGCTGTGGGTGGGGGAGTTCCCCCAGGTGAGCAGAAGGCATTGGCTCTCTCTGCTGGGAGAGCTGAGTCTGCCAGATTGCTGCTCTATGGCTCTGTGGTGAGCAGAAGCTACAAGTTCCTGCCCTACATCTACAAGGAGGAGTTGGTTGGAGGCTGTAAAAGTAGAGATGATTCTCTTGCATCTAGTGAGGCATTACTGTGTTTGAGCATCATTCTCCTTGTGTTATGTGTGAGATTCCCAGAAGCCTGAAGAAACCCAGAAACTATTTGGGCATCTCAAATCTTTCATTTCATTGCAGTCCACAGAGTATCTGCATGGAATACATAGGAGGATTTCTGACCTGGAACCCTTCTGGGCTGACCTCTTCAGGTCAGCAAAAGCTTGAGAGAACCCACTTTGTGCTCAGGCTCTCAGATGAAGACAGACAGCTTCTGCTCATTTGGGTCGGGCCAAGGAAGCTGCCACACATGCCATTGTTTACAATGCTGGAGAGAAAAGGACCTTGAGTGACAGCCTGAGGAGCGACCTGGGACAGCTTTCTACCCCTGGGCATCTTTCCCTCAAGATGCAAAGGTTCCCAAGCATGAGAAACTGTGCTTTCTAAAGGGAAGGCAGGGTGGCTCTCTACTGGAGGTGCCTGGGGACAGGTGAAAAGGGAAAGAAAGCATGGGGGACATCAGAGAAGAACGGAACCAGGTGCCACATGGCTTCCAAACCTGTATGGGGTGTTATCCTGAAAGCAAAGAGAAACAAAGGGAGGGTCGGAGTGGGAAGACGCATGTTCAGATTTGTAGTTTAGAAAGATTACTCTGCCAGAAATAGGGATATATGGAGCTCAGTGGTAGAGCATGTACTTAGCATGTGTGAGGTTCTGGGTTTGACCCCAGGCACCAAGACAAGGAAAGGAAAACAAAGAGACTGCTGTATCTAGAGTGGAGTGGACTTCACAAGGTGAGATGGGAGCAGGTTACTGCAAGCTCATCTACAAAACCATTCTGTCATCTGTATTTCTGGTTCCCTGCCAGTCCATTTGCCTGTCCATTCTTCCACAAACACTAGAGACCACAGTGTGCCATGGGAAATATAAAGAGAAGCTGTGGCCCCCAGCTTGCTGGAGTTGCCTCTTTGGGGAGCCTTGGTTCACCTCCCTGTGGCTGTCATCTTCCCTGAAGCCTCAGCTGCCTTCCACGTGTCTGCTTGCTGTGTCCCGAGGAGACAGGGTACCAGGGACCTGAGGCGGTAGAACGGAGACTGCAGCCAGGCAATCTGGGCACCAGCATGGCGAACCGTCCTGTCGGAAGCTTTTAACATAATTACTCCTGCTTGAGCTGGCTGGCTGGGCTGAGCTGCCCGTGTTTTCCTGAGTTGGAAATTTGAATTGTTTCATGACAATTGAAAGCATGGTTGGAGACCTACTAGAGGGAGCTGCCCATGAAATATTTATGTTTCTCAGTGTCATGGGGGCTGTTCTCCTTCATCGTGGGAACCCTGGGCGTGCGTGGCTGGTGGCTTCTCAGTGATTGCAGTTATTTGGGGACACGTTCCCTGATGTTGCTTCCCTCCTGCTGCACACATCAGCACTGCTGGACCCAAGTGGGACAGCACGTGAGAGCTGAGACCATTTGGGTAGAATGTCTAGTCCAGAGTCTGCCTGGTGCCGAAGGCCCAAAGCGAGCCAGTCTGGGTGTGAATCTTAGCTCTGCCTTCTTACACTGTGAGCCTACCTCCTTAGCTGTTCAGTACGGGATGCGAGTTCTTGCCTTGCAGGGCTGTGAGGTGTGCAGATGACCATATGTGGAGGAATCAGTGTTGAGCCGCTGGTTTTCTTGTTTATCAGAGCAACCCTTGGTAGGTCCTGGGGTCATCCCAGGGGCTGGCTGTGGGAGCTGCTACCAGGTCCCTAGAGCATTGCGGTCCCTTTTCCTCTGTGGAGTGCTTTGAAGAAGTCTGTGTTTCCCTCTTCTTTCTAAATCCTGAATTAATACTCATGTTGGGATGGTGTGTGCTGGCCCAGCAGGCATCTCTGATGGGTGAGGTGCTCTGGGGATTTGGTAAGGAATCCACATGCCTAGCCCAGGACATAATAAGAACCCAGCACATAAATGAGGCCTGGTCAGAGGCAAGGAACTGTTGGGAAGCCCCTCCTGGCCTCCTGACATGGCAGACTGCTCAGGGCAGCAAGAGCCTCCTGTTCCTTGTCCTGTTTCAATTTCCTCTTAGTCATTTGTGGTCCAAGTGAGCCCGTACTATCGACTGCCTACTGCCTGAACCCAAGTGCAGAGGGGCTGGCAGTTTGGGGGCACCATTGTGCTGGGTCTGTGCTGGGTTCTTGCTCTGGGCTGTTTCCTCACCACAGCCAACTGTCAGCAGGTTTGCAGATGAGGGACTCAGGTGGGGAGAGGCTCAGCCACTGGCCCAAGATTCCAACTAACAGTCATAGCACAGCCCTGGATTAAACACCCAGATGAGGGCCAGGCTCCGCTAGCGTCGTCCTGGGCAGGAGTTCCTTCAGCTTTCACAGCAGACAAGGACCACAGGAACTGCTTTGCTCTCTCAGCACTGAGATGTTGAGACAGTGGAGGCCACAGAGCTCAGACTGGGTTTCCAGGGCTCTGCGTGCCTACCCCTCCGTGGAGCCACATCAGCCCGAGGGTGAATGGGCTCCCCTGTGTGTTCTCGGTACTTACAGAGGGACACCGAGGCCAGCGATTCACCCCTATACCGTCTCTGTCTTCTGGGGCCTCCATCTTCAAGACCTCATTGTCTCCTCCCTGGTAGTGACTATGAAATTAAGGTCTGGCATCTCCCCAGAGGATCCACCTTTCTGGGGGCTGACTCCCCATCCAACAGCATCTATCAGGTCACACCAGCCTGACTGGCTGGGCAGGAGTCCTGGGGGTCCAGCCACAAGGTTAGGGTCAGGATCTCTCTTACAGAGGTTAGACTTGGGGTGAGTGGGCACTCCTCTGCTTTCCTCCAGCTGGGGTCCAGCTTACACTCAGACCCCACTCTAAGCCTTGAATCTTCATAGCCCCCCCTTTTCCCATTCTAAATCATACTCAAACTCAGCCTACATGCAATTCTCGTCCCAGGGGAATGCTTGATCTTCAGGGGCTCTGGTGACATTTCAAACAGGGTGGAGGGAAGCTGGATTTCTAAAATATTAATTTGGTGCACCCATAGTTGGGGCCTGGGCCGCAGAGGGCCAGGGGCTCCCACTGGGCCTTGGGAACTAAGCTCATCTACGCACAGAGCTGAGATCCCTGGTGAATACACACATGCAGGGCAGGGAGCTTTGGCACGGCTGTCAAGTGTGTTGAGTTGGGAGGCAGGAGCAGGTGTGGCGAACAGAGCAGGAAGGCAGCCTCATGGGGGCTGTAAATATGGAGGGAGGGGTGCCTTGGGCCTGAAGGCTGGAGGGTGTCCCTGGGTTTGCTTTTCCCAGGTGTTTTGGATCAGCAGGCCAGAGCCTGGACCCTGTGGTGATAATTTCCCTGCCCCTCCTGGCCAAAGCTGAGCCACATCCTTGGGAAGCCCTGGGTGCTGCACGACTAGAGAGGGTTGGGGTAGCATGCCCGATGACCCATGCATCTCAAGATGGTCTTCGTCTGGGAACTAGGAAGTTGGGTTAAAGCCAACAGAGCTGGTCTGGCACTGGGGCCTGAGGGCTGGCCACAGGCTATAGCCAGGCTATGAGGGAACTGAACCCGACAATCCCATCCAAACTAGGGAGTAAAGTTGACCTCTCTGGCCACATTCTATGTGGATATATCTACCCACTCCTTCAAAGGAGGATAGGATGGAAGAGACCGGTATCAAGGTAGGTGCGTTGCCTGCCTGGTCTCAGTTCCTGCAACTGTAATGTGGGTTCCTCAGCTTTGGCCAGTAACGGTCACTCCCAGAGAAGGGGTTACTGTGAACCTCCAGAGAGGTAAGGTATGGTGGACCTGGGGATCACAGAGGGCTTCCTTGGAGAGGGGTCTTCTGTGCTGGGTCTCAAGACACTGGTAAGCTTTCTCAGAGCAGAGGAGGGTCCAGCAGAGAGCACAGGTATGAAGGTGGAGTGCAGGATGACCAAGCTGGAGCTGGGAGCTCAGTTTAGTGCATGTCGCAGAACTCTGAGGGCTCATGGGGATGTGATGGGAGCGTTGAAGGGCCAAATGCCAGGCCAAGGGATCCTTAAGACAATGGGGAGACACTGAAGGTGACTGGTTGAGAAAGTGGGGAGGGGTCAGGAGGCAGGTCCAGGCCAGAGCCAGTGGAGAACCAGAGAGGGCCCCCGGCTTTTCCTCTGGGCTGGGAAAGGCCAGATCCCTAACTTCACAGCCATTTTACATAGCAGGGCTGGTTCCTGTCTTCTGGGTAGAGGCATCTCAGAAGCTAGACCATAGGGTCCTGGGTTCCACAGGCTGTCCTGAACTGCTGGGGTTTAGTAACTGTCTCTTGGTGCTTGCTCAGTGATATTGTACCCTGTGCCCTGTACACTTAAGGAACCTCTTCAGCCAGCCCTCAGGAAGGAAAGGAATAGCCAAGAGGCACCAAGCTTATTTTTGACCAGTAACCAGATATCCAAGCTGCCCTGGCTGTGCACCTCACTTAGAGGTGTGCGAGGGAACCTCACTGCCTGTGAAGGCAAAGACTGATCCAGGGTCATACACTTTCTCCCATGCTGCATCCTTGTGGGCCCCCTCTGGCTCAGGGCCCCCTCTGGTCCTGTGGTGTGGCAGTGCAGAAGTCTGCTGAGTTGTCCACACCTTAGCCTATAGGAAGGGAGTAAGGAACTTTTGGTGGGACAGCTGGGTTCTGAGTGTGTGGGAGCTGTTTCATGGAAGCCTTAGTAACCTGCTTCCCTCACATTTCTTCATTGCCTCCCATTCTCTGGGAGTGGGGCCTTGTGCTGAGTCTGAGGGTTGAGAAAGTCAGGAGGACAGCAGTGACCCCACTACCCATTGCTCACCCCACAACAAGTCATGGCTTAGGTCTGTAGTCCCGAGTTCAGCCTCTATCCTTATAGGGTTTGAAAAAGAGTTATTGTATATCTTCCAATTTTTTTGTTATTGTATTATATGTGCACGGGTGTTTGTCCTTCATGTATGTCTGTGTACCATGTATATGACTGGTGTCCATGGAGGCCAGACAAGGGCATCAGAGCTCCTGGAACTGGATGGTTGTGAGCCAGAGTATAGTTGCTGGGGACTGAACCTGAGTCCTCTGGAAGAGCATTCAGTGCTCTTAAAGGCAGAGCCATCTCTCCAGCCCTGTAAATACCTTTAAAACAGGCTTTTAGGGAGGAAGTGAGTATATACATATATGATTACACCATAAACACATAGACTATATTACAAACTACTTTTAAAAGTGGTATTTTGGGGGACTGGATAGGTGGCTTATGAGTTAAGATCTTGCAGAGGACCTGAGTTTGGTTCATAATGTCGACATGGCAGCTCACATTCACCTGTAATTCCAGTTCCAGGACATCGGACGCCCTCTTCTGGCCTCTTCAGGTACTGTATGCATATGCTGCACATACACTCATGCAGGCTCACACATACACACATATAAATAAGTAAGTAAATAAATAAATCTTTTAAAGAAAGCAGTATTGCTAAGGGCCTGAAGATGTAGTTCAGAGGGCAGAATACTTGGCAGCATGCAACAAGGCCATATATTTGATTCCTAGCACCATATAAATTAGGCATGGCGTTGCACACCTGTAATCCTAGCACTCAGAAGTCTTGATGTAACTACTTAGTGAGTTTGAGGCCAGCCTGGGCTACATGAGACCCTATCTAAAAAACTGGTGATGTTTTGAAGAAATGTGTTGAACAGCTTAAACACTGGGGGAGTACTTGGTGTTTTGACAGCTGCATGAGTTTTGGCAGTAAAATTCCTTTTGGTGGCTGAAAACTGAAAGCAACGAAGATGTCTCGTAATTGACAAATGGTTAGCTGGACACACCACACCAAGTTATATCAGCAACCAAAGGGATGAACCATTGAATCCTTTCTCCTCAGTCTCAATGGAAGTCTGGAGAATGTAAAAAGCCAATCTCAAAAGGTCACTGACTATGTGATCCTATTTATGTAACATCCCCAGAATGACAAAGAAAATTTTTTCTTCCTCAGTGCTGGGCATTGGACCTATGGCTTTGGACGTTTTGTCATTGAGCTACCTCTTCAGGAAAATGACAGAATTCCCAGCATGGGACTAGATTAGTAATTACCAATATCCATGGAGTGGTTGGGCGGAAGAGAGGCAATGTGACTGCAAGGGTATAAATGGGGACACCGATGCCGATGGGCTAAGTCACCTTTTTGATTCCAGGGGTATTTCATAAAAGTATTCTTTGAGGTGTTGTGTAGCCATTTCCTCTAAATTCAGACCTTCTCTCCTGGAAGGAGGAGGAGGGGAGCCCTCAAAACCCAAGAAGCTAAGGAAATGGAGGAGGCCCAGGAGTTATGAGACTGACGAGCTCACCCTGAGGTCACATGAACAGCTGCTGGGAAGGAGGGGACTCTTAGGTAGAGCTGCCTGCAGCCTGGGCGGGGATTGCAGGGGTGCAGTTCTCGTGAGTTGTTTCCCATATGGGGCGGGATTTTCTGTGATGCGGCCGCCTCTGAGCCACTCCTGCTCCTGTAAGTGACCACGGCTTTGTAAGTACCTCCAATAAACTCACTCGTGCACCACGCTGGAATTGGGTGGAGTTTTTCCTGCCATTTCTCTTTGTTACCCTGTTTGGGGCACAAACAGGTATTTGTTAATGTCTCCCTGGGAAAATCACAGCCGTGGAGACAGAGAGCTGTCACACATCTTCCACGGAAACTGAGTGACAGGCACATGGCAGGCCCATTGCTGCTATTTTGGCAACTTCTAAAGCTTTTTTTTTAACTAAAAATGAACAAAGGACAAGGGTGAAGTTCTGTTTAGGGGCCAAGGACATGCCTGTACAGCATACAAGAGTGGCTGGAGACCCTGGGAAAGACAGGAAGGCCAGGGACCAGAGAGAATGTGGAGGACAGAGGTGAAGGGTTGAGCACAGTCTCGAGTCACTTTGAGCCCATTCAAACCTGCTTCTGGAAGAACCGACAGGTTGATGTGCAGGTGATGTACAGGCTATGCAAGCCAGCATAGGAGTTCCAGAAGAACTGTGCTCATCAAGGGCAGAGAAGGTGTGGGGGTTTTGACCACAAGAGCTTTGACTGACCTAGGGGAGGGCAAGTAGGCCCAAGAAGGCTCCACTCCCCTGGAGAGGCAATGCTGGCATGTTCAGAGATAGACCCAGGGCAGCCTGTGGAATTGCCCTTGGTTGACCCCTTGGAATTGCCTCTTGGTTGACCTCTCAGAAGCATCCCTATAGGGTAGTTCATATGGGCAGTGTATAGCTTGTAACGATCCAGGTTTGTGGTGGCCTGGTAGTTTACCTCAGAAGAAGGGATCCTGGCCATGCAAACTGAGAAAACACCCCTGACTGGGGCCTCCTCACTAGCTTCCCCCATCTTTAGGGCTATCCCTTGACATCCAACAAGAGTTCTCCTAAGGCAAGCTAAAGTGGTGTCCCTGTCTCATTCCACTTCCTTCCTGGTCAGGCTGCCCACAGGGCATTCCTAACAGGCTAATCTTCATCCTTGCCCGGCATCCCCCCCCACCCCCGCACCCGCTCTGTTCAGCCTTCTCTGCCTCCCTCCCCCTGTTCACCAAGGACCTGGTGAACACTGGGGAGAAGATCTTTACCACCCGCCCAGCACAGGCTGTCTGCTGAGGTCCCTTCTCCAACCTCCCTTCCCTGACCCTGGCTGTCCACTTCCTGTTCCCATTGCCAGGCTTGCCTGAGTGGAGCCTGTACTGTAGGCTTGGTTATGGCCTCAGGCTGGCCTTTCTGGGGATCAGGACTACGCCTTTCTCCAGTTCATCCCCTCATCCCCAAGCACAGTGGTCCATGTGAGAAGCCGTGCCCTAAGGATAGAGGTCAGTCACCATTCAGTGAGGCTGGCAGAACTTGAGGCTTCAGGGGTGCAGCCATCTGGGAAGATGAGCTGGGAATTCTGGCATCATCCAATATGAAGACTGCTCCTGTTGCCTGAGTTCTCCGTGTGTCCCGTTCCTCACAGTAGGGACTCATTGCTTGTGCGAAGTGTTACTGGCCAGCAGTGAGAGGGAGGGGCTGGGACTGAGACTCGGGTTGCCTGATGTGAGGGGCCCTTTCCCCATGTTTTAAACTGTGTCACAATCCTGGTGGGCTCAGGGGGTGGATGGTGGCAGAGCCTCAGCCCAAGCTGAGCTGTCTCAGGCCCAGCTGTGAGCACTGAGCTAGACTGGGGTGTGGGTGGAGGGCCCTGAGACACCTGCCTGACTTGAGTGGGTTCTGGGACAAAGTGTCCATGTCTTGATGAGATGGACTGTCATCTGCTCTCGGGAGAACCTGTCCCAGCTCCACCCCTGCTTTTGATTCCACGTGGCTTCAGTCCCGTTGAGGTTTCCAGGAGGGCCTGGGTCTACATGTTTACTGCCACGCTGAGGAATGTCCTGTCTGCCCCAGATCTGGATGTCTGGGGGACAGCTGCCTGGACTGGAAGGGACACAGGTTATCTTGATCTCCAGATGAGGCCGTATCTGTTGGAGGAGCTGTTGGGAAGGCTTCTTGCCTGGGATCTCGCTCATTCTCCCCTTCCGGCCCCTGATAAAGAGTCCCAAACACAGGGCTGTAAAGTTGGCCATAAAAACGGAGAAGAAATGCTGGCGCAGCTGGCTTATCAAAGCGCATCGCAGACTCCCGCCAGGGCTCCTACTTCAAGTTTATTTCTCCTCCTCTGCTTTCTTTCAGGTGTCTTGTAAACAGCTAAGAGGGTCATTTATAAACGTCCGTCCGCTGTCTGTCCTGATCAGCACAGGCGCTGCTGCTTTGCTCCGCTGCTGCTTCCTTGAGGTGTAGGAATGGCGCAGAGATGCTCCAGGCGCCGAACCCAGCGACCTTTGTCTCCCTTCTTCCAGGTGCCAGCAGAGCTGAGGAGTGGAAGTCAGCGGTCTCCCACATCCCAAGTAGGGGCGAGGCTCCTCAAGGTGAGTGGCAGCCATCTCTTGGACCGTGGTCCTGCCTATGGCCTCCCCCAACTCCCAGGGTACTGATGAGGTAGAGGGCGGGGCCGGCCTCAGAGGTTAACTCGAATCTCAGGGTATCAGAGTGGAGTGGACTACAGTGGCATGGCCTTGTGAAAGGCCTCACTGCAACGATGCAGGTCGACAGGGCCCAGAGGAGAAGCAGGCATGGAACCTGGACCACGCTTGGCTCTCTCTTCCTTGCTGGATAAAAGCCAGCCCCTAATCTCGAGGGCTGCAGTCCCTTCTGCTGGCAAGCACACTTCAGGATCTTACTGGATCTTGTTAAGCAAATGATTCCTATTTTACAGATAGGAGGGATGGGTGCCCATGACTGCCCGAGGGCACACAGCTGGTCGGCCTCTATTGACCATGACACAGCTGGATTCACTCTTTGCCCCTCCCATTCTTCACAGGGTGTTCCTTGTTGAGTTTCAAAGAGGCTCATGGGACATAATCTAAACACAACCCTCAACACCCTGACCCCTGCCCTCACCCCCTGACCTGTCAAGCCTGCAGCTTCATAATCATGAGACGAAGCAGAGTGAGGTACTTCTCTGGCCTTAATTCCACTTCCGGTGGTGAGAGGCAGGGGCTGGGTTCCTGCCAGGTGGGCAGCTTGTGGCTGCATTGGACAGAGCCCCCAAATGGTGAGAGGAACTAGGGAGTCCAGGTTGTGGCTGAGAGGGCCCCAGCTTTGGAAGGCAAGTGGGCAAAGCTGAGAGAATGGCTGAGGGAGGAGACTTCCTGAGTTCTGTTTTCTTGGCCTCAGCCCAGGGCCTGTTCTGCAGCAGGCACCAGTTGACCTTCCTGGGCTGTCGTACTACAGCTGGCTTGACCAGTGCTCTCTGTTGTCTGGCTTTGTTTAGCATATCTGTTTGCCCCAGTCCCTGTATGAAAGCGTTGGTCATCCCTCCTTCTAGCCCCAGCAGGACTTGGAGGTTTTTACTCCAGTTCCTCCACATAGGGTAGGAGCTGGGTCTATATTTCTGCACGCCCCAGGTTTCCATTTGCAAAGCTGATTCCATTCTCGGGTCTGATTGTATATAAGAACAACTCCCTGAACGTAAGTCCAGGAAGACAGCACTGGATTCCTTCAGTAGAAATGGGCTCTGTGTGGGGATGACAGAGGCAGAAGAGCCCCTGTTCTCATCCAGGCCTCCACATCCCTTCTTGCTCCGCTTTCTGCGCTCTTTCCCAGTCTAACTTGCTGAATGGTTAGGGGATGTTCAGGCTGCTGTGGCAGAGACCCATGCTGAAGCCATGTGGGGGAGGGCCCCGTGTCTGCCTGGTGCCTGTAATATATTTGAATTATCTCCACAGATGAGCCCTGATTTAGCAAACAGTCTAGAGTAAACCTCAGCTCAAAGACAAATACAATTGACACTGGGCTTGAGTGGTTCAAAGGTTATTGGCACAAAGCTGTCGGCTTTGTTTAACAGAGGGGCTATATTTATGACAGTGATTCCATAGTGCCATCCATAACTTGCCATCGAGCGCGGTGACGTAGTGGGCCCAGAGACAGCCTATTTACACTGAGCTGTGGGTTGAGCTTCTCTGCTGGGAAATGCAGAGGCAATTCCATTCGTGGCAAGTTGCTTTATGGGATGCTAGCTTAGGGCTGGTGTCATCATTTGGGTCATCAGTTAACCTTGCTGGGATGGCTAGTACCTTGGAAGTGGATTGCTTCCTGGGTGTGTGTGCAATAGAGTGAGCTGGAGGAGGGTGAGGGGAGGCAGGAGCAGAAAAGAGAGGGAGAGAAGCGGGGAGAGGTTTGCAAGTGCTGATCGGCGTATTTCACTTTGACTCTCAGCTAAGGTCCACATATCCCGGAGTGGGCGCCACTCTGAGTCCCTGGGTCCTGAGGCTTGAGTAGGGCTTGTGTTTCCTGTATGCTGTGGCTGGTTTAGGGAGAAGGAACCAGGGTTCAGCCTTTCACTGCAGAGAGACATGGGCCTGCTGTGCTTGGCAGAGAAGTTCTATGGACACTAAATTCTCTTGGAGAGAGATTGTCCAGGAGTGAATGAGTAAACGCGCTGTAAGGAGTCATAGCTGGAGCTGGCAGAGAGAGGTAGGAAGGGGGACTTCAAACTCTAGCTCTGGTGTGGCTCTTTGGAGAGGGTGGGTGCCAAAACCAAGGGCCTTGCTGCCTGCTTCTCTTATGAACCATGCCTGCGGTGCCTGAAACCCACAGAGGAAAGCATCAGAGATGTGGACAAGGTCTCTGCCCGTAGATGCTCACTGATTGCTTAAATAGTACAAAAGACAGTGCAGCTTATGGGATCAACAATGGGGGATTTTATTACATCACTTGTGGTACAGTAATAAAATGGAATATTTTATGTTTGTTCCCAGTTGATGTATCTGGTGAGTCTTTAAAGATTTAACAAAGTGTTGTCAAAGTAGGGAAGGAATACTTCATAAATTGTCTGTATAGTGCGTTTTCCTCTTTTTGAAAAAGTATTTTTGTGTATGTGTGTGTGCACACACGTGTGCCACAGCGTATTCGTGGAAGTCAGAGGACAACTTGTGGGAGTCAGTTCTCTCCTGCTGGTTGTCGGGTTTGTGTCAGTGCTTTTACAGGCTCAGCCATCTCTCCTGCCCGCAGTGTGTGTCCTCCCGTTCAAAACAGTCCACAAGAAGGGGAGGAACTTGCAGAATGTGTTTGGAAGTTCTACTGCGGGTACGTTCTACTTTTTATCTTCAGGAATAACTTTTAAACGGAACAACAAAAGTCGAAGTTTTCCCTGTTTCCCTGGGGAAAGGGGATGCTTGACTGCTTTCTTCCCTTGGTCTTGAGTTCTAGGCTGGGAAGAATGACCTTTGGGGCCATGTCGGCACCCTGCCCGTGATCTTCATGTCCTGGGTCTAATGGGCCACCTAATTTTAGTGCCTGCTTGGGCAGCTGCTGAAGTGTGGCCCCAGCTTCTGGGTGGACAGTTGGGGGTGATACGGGCAATGCCCACAGCATCTCTGCCAGGAGGTGAGGTCAGAGCACAGCTTGGGACCTGGCTGGCTAAGTCACAGAGGCCTGGGGAGAGTCTCAAGTGTCCACAACACAGTACATCACAACATGCATTTGGAAAGGAATGGGCTAGCCCAGGTCTCTGGGCTCAGCTGAGGTGACGGGGCGCGCTACTGGAGCAGGGGAGAAGAAGGAACCGCAGGCTGGAGGTGCTGGAATGCCAGCATGCCAACAGGGGTTCCCAGTTTATGGCTTGAACTTGTCTCTCAGCCCAGACCCATCTGCCAGCTGGGACTTGATGGAGACATGGAAATTTCCCAGAGGCCTTGGCCGAGAGCCTCCTCTGATAGCACACAGCTGTGGGTGCCATGGCCATAACCAGAATAGGTACAAACATGGGCTCTCCAGCAGTGTGAGCTTGAGAACATCTCTACTGGGAAGAGAATTCAAGACCAAATGGCAAGCAGGGTTCAGGTGGTGAAGGAAAACGGGTCTCCCACAGCCAGCTCTTATTTACCAGGCCCCGACTTCCGCCCCAAAGCCATCTGAGTACGGCGTTCAGGACCTTTCTGAGTCCGGCTTCAGCCTACCGTTCTGCTCACAAACTCCCTGCTTGACTATGTGTTCTGTCCCCTAGGCCTGGACGTTGCTCTTCTGCCTTTTTTGCCCTCTCGTTATTTATGGAGTATCATGCCACAGACTGGGCAAGCTTCTCCTGGTAAACTACTCTCCGTCTGGCAAAACCTAGACATCTTATTTGATATGCCTTCAGCATTGTGATCTCCAAGGCACTTCTCCACTGATGATGTCTTATGTCTCACGCTTTCCAAGTGTTGTGTCTGCTTTTCCCACTGGGCCTTTGTAACTATGCTCTGTGTTCCTAGATCAAGGCATAATTCTCTGTAAATAGACATTGGGTGTCACATCCAGAAGAGAGTCGTTAGTGAATGCTGGCAGAGCACATGGGAGGACCCTCGAGCTGTGAGGACAGAGGAAAGGATGACAGTGTCAGCCCACACTTACCAAGCATGCATCATGTGCCAGGCACTGTGCTGAGGGCTTTCTGTGCATTAATGTACTCCCCCCCCCCCACTGTCTCCGATCTCAGAAGCAGGTACAGCTCTCCTCTCTTTTACAGATCGGGAAACAGAGGCATAGGAATGGGTCAGTCCCATGCAGTCAGACTCTAGGCTCCTTCTTCCCATGTACAGCATCTTCTGGGGGAAGCGGCTGTGTGAAGGGCAGGCCTGCTCCTAGGGAGCCCTGGGTACTACAGCTGTTGGCAGAGGACAGATGGCTTTCCTGGACAAAAGCACCTTCTTGCCTCCCCTTCAGTGTGATGCAACCATTTACACATGTGTACAAAGCAATGTCACTTGCTGGCTCCTTGCTAGACTCCTCAGCTACAGAGGACCCTGCTCAAGTGGAATATGGTTTGGGTGAGCCTGGCCCGGGTCCTGGGTGGTGCCTCCCTCTGCTTACATTTATCTTGGGCCCTGAGGTGGTGTGGGGCCGTTTCTGGCCTAATACCTTCCCCCTTCCTTCTCCTAGTGCTTTATTGCCTAATGTCTGCAACAGGTGGACCAGGAAGCCAGTTTTTCGATTTAGTGACGCAGTCAACATGGAGTCTAGGGAGGACAGATCTGGATGTTACAGTAGAGGTCCCAGCTGGGCTCGGTAACATGTATGTTTAACACATCAGCAGGAGTGAGATGGTGAAGGAAAAGCAGATGTGTGCTGGGGATCTTCTGAGCTTTGCTGTAGCGTCCACTCCCTTACTTGTGTTGGAGAAAGCATGCCTTAGATCAGTGGTTCTCAACCTGTGGGCCATGACCCCTTTGACCAACTTCTAACTAACAAAAATACTTACATTATGATTCATATCAGTAGCAAAATTACAGTTGTGTAGTAACAATGGAAATAATTTCATGGTCGGAGGTCACCACACCATGAGGTACTGTGTTAAAATGTCTCAGCATTAGGAACGTTGAGAACTGCTGTCGTAGATGAAAGGTTGGGACTGCCATGGCTGGGTGCTCCTTGGCTTGGACCACTACGAACGGGTTCTGAAAGCAGTGGAGTTCTGGAAGCTAAGTGCAAATCCGGAGTATGAGCAGTCATCTCCTTCCTTTAGATTTGGAGGGACAGGGTCCATATTTCTCCCCTGGCTTCCAGTCATGACTGACAGCTCCTGGCATCCCTTGGCTTACAGACTCACCATACCAATTTATCTTCATTTTCACCAGACTTTATCTATATGTCTGTGTCCAAATGTCCCTTTTCTCGTAAGGACACCGCTGTCTTGGTTGAAGGGCCCACCCTACTCTAATATGACCTCCTTTTAATGGGTTGTATCCTGGCATATTAGGACTTGGGCATGCCTCTTGAGGGACACATTTTATCATGGGACAGCCTGGCTATTGACAATGCCTGGGAGGGGCTTTGTGGATTCGCTGGACTTGTGTTACCATTGCCCTTTCTCTAGAAAAGCTCTGGTCCTGAACCTACCTTGGTCTCAGCTGGAGGGAGTCCTGGGCTGGCTTGGTGAGAGGGAGGGAGAGGGGCTGGCTAAGGGGCTGGGGCCAGGGAGGCCAGGCTCTGGGTTTCTTCCTTTCTGCCTTTCCTCTTAGAAATGCAAATGGCATCTGGGGAGGAATCCTTTCAAAGGATGAAAGCAGTTTTTAAAAAGACATTAATCTCTTCACTCACTTCCTTCTGATCGCTGGAGATGAGTGACAAGCCCCGTAATTGAAGATGGTGGGGCTGATAAATCCACAGTAGCCTGGGGAAGGATGTCTCGGGCTGTGAATCACTGTGTGCTACACAGACTGGAGTGTCTCCCCACGCCGACTCCTGGGCTTCTGGAGCTTTTTGCTGGCACAGAGATGGAGCTGCACATGTGTATGTGTGGTGTGTGTGTGTCTGTGTGTGTATGCGTGTGCGCACACGCGCACGTGTGTGTGAAGGCTTGAGGGAGCCAGTTGTCAGCTGTCTGCAGCACCCCGATCCAGGGGAATCCTCCTGGGAGCTGTGGCTGAAATGGAAGGAGAAGCTACTGTGTACACCTCAGCTGGGCCGACAATGCCTAGGATACGGTAGACATGTGATCGTATAGTTGTGTAGGGACATGAGAGGCTCAAGACAGACATCTTGGAACTTGGACCATGCCATGGGAGCCCCTTTCCCCAACATTATTCCCACCTTCCAAGAGGCAGTCCTCAACAGTTAAGAGGGGACCCAAGGGTAGCTGTCAGCTCGTGGGATCTACTGCCAGGGTGCATGTTCTCAGGGTAGACTTGCCTTTTTTAAAGATTACATTTTTTTTTTTTTCTTCTGAGACAAGGTCTCTCACTATGCAGCTCTGGCTGTCCAGGAACTCCTATGTAGACCAGGCTGGTCTTAAACTCACAGAGATCCACCTGCCTCTGGCTCCCAAGTGCCAGGATTAAAGGTGTGTGTCACTATACCTGGCTTAAAAATTACACATTTTTATTTGGTGTGTATGAGAATGTACATGTGTGGAGGTCTGAGGACAACTTGTGGGAACTGAATCTATCCTTTCACCGTGTGAATCCTAGGACTCGGGTCCTCAGGCTGGGTAGCAAATGCCTTTATCTCAGAAGCCTTCTTGCAATGTCACTTACCTAATGCTAGAAATCCACAGAGTCTGGGATGCTCCAGATTCCCCCGCACTTGTCCCTCAGGCTATCTCCAAGTCCCCGGTGGCCCCAGAGCTCTAGGGAACATGTGGTTGGGGGTAGAGAGCTGAGCTGATAAAGGGACACAAGTGTCTGCAGCATTGAACAGTGGCTCTGAGTCACCGGGTTACAGACCCATTCCTGCATGAGGTAAGGACAGCATAGGTCCCCTGAGGGAAGTTTCCGCTTCTACATACCACAGGCGCCATTGGCCTCTGTGTGCTGCTTTTCTGGGAGGACCTTCAGGGTAGCCAGGGACCTCCTCTGGAGGTCCCCATGCAGGGGTTGATGGTGTTGACTCAAGATATTGATGTGGGGGCATAGGGACTCTTTCAGCAAAGGGGACTGGAACGGGGGCCCAGTTCAAGTGGCGGCCTTTTCTGAAGTGCCGTGTTGACTCATATGCAGCCTGAGATATAACAAATCAGCAATACTGATTCCATCTTGAACATTTTGTTATTTTTTTAAACACAGATTTTTGCCGTAACTCAGACTTCAAAAATAAAATCTTGCGTGGAAATAGTGTTTCTGTGATGAGGGGGTTTTGGCTGTCCTTTATTTTCAGGCCTTGCTCTACTTCCCAGGATGGACCTGGAGAGTTCTCAATGTCTGGGAGCTTCCTCCTGGGGAAAAAGGCAAGAGAAAGTTGACTTCCCTGGAACAGAGCGCTGGTACTTCCAAGGACCTACACAGCCACTTGCAAGGCTAAGCTGAGAGGATTCCTCCCACAGCTGCCCAACCCAGCCCTGAGAGAGTCTTTCCACTCTTTCCAGGGTCAGAGGCCCTGCACCAAAGCTGCCTGGGCTGAGGACAACCTCTCAGGCCAGGAGGAGGCCGAGAACCATGGGCTGCTGGGGCTGGGGGTAGGAAGAAAGATCTTAGAAGTCAGGGTCCCCAGCAGCCAGCTCCAGCAGCTGGACTTGTATCCGAGTCACCAGGGAACCATGTCGTGCTGGCTGACTGCAAGCCATGTTGGCAGGGCCTAGCCTCCTGGGCCTGATGCTCAGTATGCTGTCAGCACTCAGCAAATAATAAATAATAATAATATCTCCAGCATGTTTGGGGAGCCCAAGGGGGGAAGCAACACAGAAAACACGTGTTTCATCTCACAGCGGGTACGAGGAAGCTGACGTCTGCTCAGCATCTCTTCAGATGGATCTGGGGGAAGGCAGAGGCCCCTCCTCAACATCTGCAGCTTGGAGTAGGAAAGCCAGCAAGGTGCAGGGCCTGTGCTGGGAGCAAGGTCTCAGCAGAGTTGATGGGGGTCTCTGACCTGCCATTTGTAACAAGCCCAGGTTGTCCTTAGATGTCCTGAGACTTGGGAGATTGTCAGGCCTGGGTCCATGCTGTGACTTCAGGCTAGTTGCTGAGCTCCAAGCCACTTCAGCTTTCCATATTTATAAAATGACCCACTAGAGTGTACACGGAGTGAGGGTTGGAGGGTTAGTGGATGTAGTCCCCTTAGCCCCTGTGCATGAGGGCTTCACACTTGGTTTGGGATGAAGTTCCTGAGGAGGCAGCACCCAGTGGGGAAGCTGAGTCAGGAAGAGACGGTGGGGGCCTGGGGAGATCCCTGGCACAGTCCCTCATGAGTTCTATCTCTCAGGAGGGTGGGGAGGACCTGGAGCCCCAGTGTGGGAAGCTGAGAGAAGGGGAACCCCTTTTCCCAGAGAGGCTGGGGTCCCCTTTCTCAGCTGGTGAAGTAGGGCTAGAATCCCAGGCTCCCTGCATGGGCGCCCTAATGTGCTTGAATCTGGGGTTGTGCTTTCGCTCTGAGGGTGAATGATTCTTGGGAAGAGACACCTCCTCCTGTGTAGAAGCCACGGACCAGCCTCCCCAGGAGGAGACATGTTTCTGGTATCTTCCTTCAAGCCTTGTTCTCCCTCTCCCTGGATTCACCAAGAGGATTCTTGTCATTGCTTACCTCGGGTTTCCTGGCTGCCTCGAGATGACTGTACCTCCTGGGTGGGCCAGGAAGCCTAGACACTGTCCCCTATGGCCCGGCTCAGCGCGGTGCCACAGGGGATGGGCCACTTGTCAAATGCTATTGTTCAATTTTCTTCGCTTAGACTCTACTTGTTCCAACACCCTGCAATGACATGGGTGTTAAGTGAGCACCAGGGACTATAATTATCGGGGGTTGAGAGACAAGAATCTCCTGGTGCTGCAGCAGCTGCAGGCGGGAGCTGCCTGCTGATCTATCCCCAGAGAGGGGCTGCTCCAGCCAGCTTTGCATCTGAGGAGCCTCGGGCTTCAGGCCCTTCATCCTTGCATTTGCCTGACTGCAGCCCCCTGGGTGGTGGGTTCTGCCCTCTCCTGTTACTTGTATGGGGTGTGGCCCCCATTACTTGGGGGGCCTGAGAGGAAGGACAGGCACCTTGTGTGGTCCTGTGGACTTGTCAAGTTGGCTGTGTAGTCCTGACTGCGTGGGTGCCACGGGGACCGGGCCGGGGGCTGGTGTGTGCTGCAGTGGTGGCCACAGCTGGCGAGGGCCTTTACTCAGGACAAGTGTGAAGTCATGCATGTAGGTTCAGGAAGTCAACTTCCTTGTATGTGTGACAGGCCAGACTCAACAGCCAAGATTTAGTTACAAAGTTGGAGTCCGCTAGCCAGATGCTGTGGTTGCTTAGTAAACACGGAGACCACCTCCAGGTACACGCTTGATTTGCTTAGAGTCTAAGTTACATGAATCCAAGGTGTTCTGGGATTGGGCCTGGGGCTATGAGGAGCTGGTGTATGCAGGGGATGCTCTGGAGTCTAAGGCAGGTAGAAAAACAAGTAGGCAATGACTGGACTCAACTCCAGGAAAGTTTGGTCTCAGTTCTTGCTGTACAACCCGGGATGGAGAGAGCTGGAATTGAGGGACTGTATCCTGGTCACTTGGGGCTCTGGCAGGCAGAGGTAGGCAATTGCTATTAATGCGTGGGGAGATGATTCCTGTCTAGGGAGCAGCTCTGGCTAGACTTCTCCCCCTAAGCACAGACCTTCAGGCCATGCCCTTTGGATGGGTCTCCCCTCTTTTTTGTGAGTCTAGGTTTCTTCCTGGGACAGGACCTAAGGTCCTGCTTTCTTTGGAGTTTTGTGGATGGTATAAAGGAAATCTGGGCTGTGCAGTATAGATGGGGGCTCCAGAACATTTTGTGGGTACAGGATGTGGGCACATTGAGCAGGGCTCTCTAGCAGCCCACAGAGGTTCCATGTTCATGGAGGAACACTTTCTCCTAAGACTTTTGGTTCCCAATGGAATCCTGCAGCCCTAGGAATATGACTACGTAGTGTGTCTGTAGAGTTGGGGACTGGTGCTAGCAACTAGGGACGTGAAAGCCATCTGAACTTGGAGGGCTGGGGGACATGGGAGCTCTCACGGGGTCTTCTTCTGGCCCAGCTCATATGAGCTTCGGTGTTGGCTGAACACACAGTAGGCCTTTTCTTGGTCAGCTCGTTCAGTGGGCTCTGCCGATGACACAGACAGTTGGCAGTTGGGTGGGTGACCCTCATTTTCGAGAGCCAGTAGTTTTGGGCTTCCTGAGGGTCCCTGGCCTCTGGGCTTCCTCTGGGGCAAAAGGATGGGGTCTGGGGAGGAAGGAGAAGCTGGGGCTCACAGGGAGCATCAAAGGCTGGTGCGAGGTTTATTGGGGCCTTTACTGCGCTAGTTTTCATTATTTACACCCTGTTGGTTCTAGGAGCCCCCGTTAAACGTGTAATAAATATAAAAATATTTTACAGGCCAGTGAAAATTCCACAGCAAAAATAACTCTATAAAGAGGGATTTCGCCCTGCCCTGCCCGCTGCTGAGTTCTGTGTGGCATTGCTTTGAGCCTGCTGGCTGGCAGCAGGACAGTGAGGTAGTCGCTCCCCAGTCATGGCAGGGGGCACGGTCACTGTTACATCAGTGCGTTTGCAGCCTGTGAGGAGGGCTGCTCCTCCCAGGCTGAGCCTGCCAGCTCCCCAGACAGCAGCGATGGGAAGAAGGCCTGGAGTAGGGCCTGCATCCCCAGTGGGTGTGGAGGGCTGGGGACCATGGGAGGGAGGAAGAGACAGGAAGAGCTGATCCGGCACCTGCTGTGTTTGCTGGGGAGTTTCAGGTGAGGCAGTGGTGTGGTGTGGTGTGGTGTGGGGTGGGGTTGGAGGAAGGAGGGAAGGATATTGGCAACAAAGTGGTGATTTGGAGGAAGGGCTCTGGGGTCAGACCGCCCGGGCACCAATGATACTTCTAGCACTTAGCTGTGTGTCTTTTGTGTTCGGATTCTTCTCTGTAAAATCCCCTCTCACCGCACTGCTGTGAAGCTATATTAACGCAGGATGCTCACGCCCACCGTGCCTCGGCTCCTTCTGATAGAATTCTCCAGACTGAACCTGTCACCAATCTGGAGTGGGACAATTGTAGAGCTCTCATCCCTGATTTATCTGACTCCCCTGATTCTGTCCATCCTGACTCAAAACGGACCCAGCTGGGTCCTGGTGAGAAGAACACTGTGGGCAAACATCTTGGCTCCCTGCTGTGGCCTAGAGTCAGCTGGTGGGTCCCACAGCTGATGGACACCTAGCATCCACCTGCCAGCACAGGCTGACTCTGTGTTGTGGGCTTTCCTGTGGGAGACAGGTGCTATTTGTGACTCCTGTTTCAGAGGGCGTTTACCCCGAAAGCCAGGGAGGTCTAGAGACGTTCCCACTGTGATGCCCTGGGACAGGAATCAGAAGGCGGGTGGGCTAAACATGGACTAGGTAGGCCCCTTATCCCCTGCCTGCCTCTGTGAGGTGGAGGCTGCCCTGTGTCAAGATGCCATCTTCCACACGGGTGGGGCTGCCTCCCCATCCTTGACTGTTCCCTGGCCTTGAGGAAAGAAAACTGGAAAGCAGGTCATGAAATGGAAGCGGGAACTTCCCGAAATCTCTAACTCTACAGAAGTGGTCAAAGAGTCTTCAATCTTGGAATTTAGTTTTAGCAGGAATCTTGTCGTAAGATTCTAGACTCAATCTGGGGAATCTGACTCAGGTCCTCATGTGTCCTCATCACTACAACAACCACTGCAAGTGTGTTGGGGCTCAGCAGGCCTGGGAATGCAGAGGGTCTCATGGTGTGGGGTTGACGGACACCCTGGAGGTGGCTTTGTTGAAGGCCTGGGTGTAGGGTCTCAGGGGTATACTCTCCCTTATTTGGGGTCCCCACTTCTCCAGGAACCCTCCGGTTGAGGCCTCTGAGGTGACAGAGTACCACACACTATGTTTGTGGTCTGGGGGGTGGTATATGACTGACCCACCCATCTTTTTAACCTGTTGGATGAACTGTCTTCTAGTAGGGCGAGGTAAAGCTAGAGAATCTTACAGCTTTGCTATTTCTTTTCAGCAGACACCTTTGGAGCCAGCTGCCTGGGATCGAGAAATTGTACTTCCTTTGTTACAAATAGTGGGTATAGCCTCAGTGGAAGGTTCAGTCCACAGTAGTAATAGCCTTTGCCCACTGCCTCCATGTAGGGGCCAGCTCAGCTCATTAGAGGGCCTGGAGACTCTGGGTCTCTCTAAGGCTCAAGGTCCAGCTTCTTTTAAGTGGGTCACTGGCTTTTCCAGATGCAATGCAGGAGGCCCATGGCTCACCGGGGGCAGGTAATGGGGTAGCCATCAGAAGCCAATGGTTCTGCCTCACCTTGGTCTAAATGGCCAGAGAGGGAGGTGTTCTCACAACCATTCTGGGTCTTGGCAGGTTGGAAAGGGCCTCAGCTTTTTGGAGATAGGAGACTGCTGTGGCTGGATTCCCTTCACCAGTGGAGGTAGTGACCATATTTTTTTTTTTTCTCAAAGAATTCAATTCCCTACGGCATACCTTCAGGACAAGGGTTTTTCACGCTCATCTTGGAGGATGTTGGGGGTAAGGCTATGACCCTGCAGAGAGCAGACTGTAGACCAAAGTGGTAGTGAATTCTCTCCAGGTGGCATGGCTTTGGTTGCAGAAAGGATGGTAGTGAGCCACGGTGACCACCTTCTGGAGCCTGTCCTGGGGGGTTATTGTCATTGTGGGGTGTCACAGAAGTAGACCAGGACTTAATGAAAAGCTGCTGCCTACCCGCCCACCTGCTCTGTTTCTGTGGAGCCATAGGAGGGTTGCTCTGCTCCGTCCGGACATTGCTTGCAGCAGACTTTCCACTTTGACGATGCAGGTTTGGCCTCATGGCCCTTGGCAGGCAATCTCTAATCCCTCCTTTGTGTCGTCACTGGCTGAGGTGAGAGTTCAGGGGAGAAGCGAGTACCTGGGATATGTAATTAAGTTAGATACTTGGCACAGAGACCCGGCTATCATGCACGTATCCCATTTGCTGGCTTTTCCAGGCCATTGTCCTTCGCCTGGGCTATGGACTAATTATAAGGTGTAGGGCTTTGCGGTAGTTTGGGGGCCCAGCTAGTCCTGCTGAGTAGTATTTGCTTCTGGGTTCTGTTCGGGCTATATTGGGAGGGGACATAACTCACCTGCTGGGTGTCACAGCCTCACTCATAGCTCTGCTGTTCCAGGGCAAACTAGAGGTCCTTTGCGGTGTGCTTTGGAGCAAGGGCTTGGGAGCACAGGACAGGGTGTGGGGTTATCATTGGAGGAATGTTTGAATTCTCAGAGATACCATCAGCTTGGGCTGGCCTCTGCAGCAACTTTGGGAAAAGAAAGGTGGAAGGAGAACCAGGACTCCTGCCTGGATCTGGTGCATGTAAGGTGTGTGCATGCTGGGGGCGTGGACTCTTTCCGTGGATTACCACATGGTTGCCAGTCCTGCTGTGAACCTGCTATGACATACTCAGATGAGCCTCTCTGTCTGGACCTTAGTGGTCCAGGTTCCCTCCCCTCGAGTCCACTCCATCATTTCTAGCAGATGTAGATAGAGATGGTAGAACATGAACTTGACTCTCATCACAGATGGAGAGACCCAGGCCGGCCCCTGTCATAGTGAGTTGTAGCAGTGTGTCATGGAGCTTGGCTTCATAGCTGGGTGTGGATGTCGTCCCCATTCATCACCTTGGGGAATCTCTGTGCCATGAGTGCGTGCCTCTGCTGGGGTCCAGATTTGGTCCCCAGAGGCAGTTAGTTGTCGTAAGTATCGTTAGTATTACACTGTACAATGCTACTGCTTAACCTGCTTTAGGTTGCCTGGCTCGGGGCTCCTTAAACAAGTTATCCACAAAAGTGGGAATGATTTTTTTCTTCTTTTTCTCAATGTTGTCCCCGGTGAACAGGAAGTACTCAGAGGCATTCCTGTTTGTCTAGCGTGGAGGCTGGGAAATGTCTGGGGATGCCAGCAGGAGCTTCTCGTTTGCTATTTCCTCTAGAGAAAAGAACTGGAGTGAATAGCTAATAGCACCGTAAGCTAGACTGTGCCAGCCTCTCCCAAGGCCTCCATGTATATTATTATAGTCCACAGACAGCCTTTTGAGGCCAGGGCTGCTAAAAACCTTATGGGTGGGGGAGAAAATGGAGGTGCAGAGCGGGTAAGTGGCATGCCTTAGGATGGCAAGTGAGTCTCATGGCTGAAAGTGAGTGAGCTATCCTCAGCTGTGAGGTCTCCCATCTCTGCAGGAAGCGGCTGACCAGCATCTTGACTGGATTTATCTCGGATGCCAGAGTCATTATGAGTGACTAAGAGTCGGATTTGGGCCATGTTTGCCAGTGTGGGTGTTGGTGGCCCCAAAGATGAAGTACAGCAGACCCTTGTCTCTATGTCTACCTTATAGTCCACCCACCCACCAGACGCACCACAGCCAGCCTCTTCTGACACGGAGCAAGATGTTTCCGCTTACAAGGCACACGTCAGATGACACTGCCGTCAGTGTGTGGGGTGCCCTGTGAGCCTTCCAGCTACATTATGGGGTGCTATGCCTATCTCAGAGAAGCACCCCAGACACAGGGCACCTGTGAGTATTGGGTCTTGGAGTCAGGAATGCTGTTGAAGTAGGCAGGCTCTGCTTGAACTCCCGGCTGTAACAGGAACTATCCAGTCATCTGCCCCGAGGTACCAAGCCTGGGGTACCTTAGAGCCTGTAGAGGCTTTTTCTGGACTGGGGAGTTGAGACAGGGTCTTACTCTGTAGCCTTGGTGGGCATGGAATTTGCTATGCAGGCCACCCATCTGCCTTCAGCTTTCTACAGACTTGCTCCTTCCCCATGGCTCACCCTGAAACTCACCAAGACTGGCCCCTCCCTAGGCTCTCAAGGAACCAATGGCCATCTTGTACAAAGTAATCAAATGTCAGTTCTGTCTCTAAGTCACAGGACATCATGTCATACGGTAATAACAAAGAGTGACCGTAGGATAATAGCGATTGTAGACAAGCATCTAATCGACAGCGGCCTGTGCCAGGAGCTGTTCTCAGCATTTGAGAACCATTTGCTTATTTTATTTCTACACCAGCCAATGAAACGCTATTCTTTTCTTTTTTCCTGTGGTGCGTGTGTGCATCTGGACCCCAGAGCCTCACACATTCGAAGAATGCTTTACCATTAAGCTCACACCCACACTCTACCCAGGCCCTGGCTTCTCTCTGGCTCTTTGTAAGAGCTGTTGAGGGAAGGAGCTAGGACCCAAACACAGACAGCATGCCACAGGACTGATTTTAACCACTAGTCAGGCCACCTGTTGTGGTGGCCTTTGGAAACTCTTGATCAGCAAGTAGTGATTCGTAAGTGTTTTTGATTGCCTTTTCCGGTGAGGGCTGATGCTGCAGGGTGAGGGCACTTGGATAAGGTCATGTGATTGGCATGAACAGTGTATGTGGGGGGCTCTCAGTCACACTGGCCAGCAGGGACTCTGCCTTCTGTCTCACTTTTTCACGTGTCACCTATTATTGACTTGGAGTCTGGGGCATGAATGCTCGTCATTTGTGAATGATAGCCCATGAGTCCCTATTGCCTTTCAGTGATAGCCCCAAGCTCAGCATGGGGCTGTGGCCATGCTTGAGTTGGTGACTGTGAAGGAAGCCTTGGTAGGTGAGGGCAGTGGAAGCAGCTGGAGCAGAGGAAAGACCGAGATAGCTGATGTCTGAGCTCCTCAGTTGGGCCTGTGGAGACTGCAGGAGGTGGTAACGTGGTCTTTGACAGGACTCAGGCTTCATCTGAGAGTGGTACTAACTGGGATGTCACAAGGATGTAGAGCTGGACACTTCCACGCAGCCACTGTCTGCAAAAGGAAGGCTCGGTTTTCCCTGCAGCTCACAGTAAGCAGGCATTGTGCTCACATGGCCTGGGGGCCTTCTGTCTGCCTGTGCTGAGCAAACACGGGCTCTGTGCGTGGTAGCGTGGTGCTATGGCCTTTTGTTGGACACACCTGGCTCAAACATCTCAGGGCTGGGAGTGACTCGCCAGTCCCTCCTCTCAGCAGAGGAGCTCTGAGTTGTTCTGAACATTCTGTCAGCGGCTGGCCTCACTCAGAGGCGAAAGGTCTGTCAAAGGTAAGGTTGAGACTCTTCTCTTGCTGCCTTCCCACCTGGCGGGGTCCCACCGCCCGGACCCCAGCTGCACATCTGCCCTCTCCTGCCTGGTGCTAATCTCCCAGGCCAGGCACCACAGGCACCCGGACCCTCTGAGACACAGCGTGCTACCCCGGGTTTCGTGCCGATCTCCAGAGAGGTCCAGAGCACTCTCAGTAGGAGTAACCAAGGTCAGCAAGTGGTACCGAAAGATCTGCAGGGGACGCCAGCTGCACGGGGCTGGCATGCGCTCATGTGCCAAGGTCAACAGCAAGCCAGAGAAAGGGCAGATCAAAAATTGTTGTCATTGGTCCTTGAGCCCAGCATGGAGAAATCCATAATTAAGATAGCCAGTAAATGATTTCTAACACTTCTCTTCCATGCCAATAGGCCCCATCACCTGAAAACCCAAACCTTGCTTACCTGTTATTAAAATCACAACTGGGGATGTCTCTTCCTGGTGTCCCAGCAGCACAAGGGCTTCTAAGTAGAAAGGGAACTATAATTTATTTTAAGATTCAGGGATTTTGTATTTGCAAACAGTCAGCAATTATGAAATAAATACTGTAATTATAAACTCTGGACAGATGAATGAGGCAGTGACTAGCTGAGATGAGATGTGTTTTCTTGGTTAGGAAATATATTATCCCAGTTCTGAGCACACTGTGAGACCCCCTGACTCAGGGTTCATGGGAGCTGAGTAGGAGAATGATTAAAAACACTGGGGGGCATTCCAACCCTTCCTGATTTGCTGAGAGAGCACTGAGACTGGCCTGCCCTCAGGTGAACAGGGCACTTACCCCTCCCCTGAAAAGGCAGGCATCTAAGGGCTCAGGTTGAGGATTTGAGCCCAAAGCCAGTAAAGAGTGGTTGCTGCTCTCCTCCTCCACCTCTTCCTTCTCCTTTTCCTCCTCCTCTTCTTCCTCCTCTTCCTCCTCTTCCCTCTGCTTCATTCTTCCTCCTCCTCTGTCTTTGGTGTGCATGTATCTATGTGTGTGCACATGTTCATGTATTTGTAGACATTTGTGCATGCATATTGGGCCAGAGGACAACCTTATACCATTCCTCAAGTGCTAGCCACTTGGTTTGAGACAGGATCTCTCATTGACCAGGGCAGGGCAGGAGGACCTCCAAGTAGCCTAGGCTGGTTGGCCGCCTATCTCCCTTTCCCTGGTGGTGGCATTTTATGCTTATGTCCCACACTTGGTTTTTCACAATGTATCTTCTGGAGATTGAAGCCAGGTCCTCATACTTGCAAGGCCAGTGCTCTACTGACTGGGTCTCCCTAGCCCCGCCCTCTGTTCTTTGCATTTAATAGAGAAAGGTATGCCATGTCCTCCTGCTGTGGATATCACTCTGTATAAATAAAATGCTGATTGGCCAGTAGCCAGGCAGGAAGTATAGGCAGGACAAGGAGAGAGGAGAATTCTGGGAAGTGGAAGGCTGAGGCAGGGAGACGCTGCCAGCCTCTGCCATGAGAAGATGTTAAGATACTGGTAAGCCACAAGCCATGTGGCAACTTATAGATTAATAGAAACAGGTTAATTTTAAGATGTAAGAACAGCTAACAAGAAGCCTGCCACGGCCATACAGTTTGTAAGCAATATAAGTCTCTGTGTGTTTACTCGGTTGAGACTGAGCGGCTGTGGGACTGGCGGGTGAGAGAGATTTGTCCTGACTGTGGGCCAGGCAGGACCAGGAAAACTCCAGCTACATCCCCCATCCTGCTGAGCTGGATGGGCTCTTTCCTTTGTGTGTGATGTGTATGTGTGTGTAGTTTATGCACACGTATATGTATTGTGTGTATACATGTGCATATGGTAAGAAGCTAGTGGTCAGCGTCAGGTGTGTTCATCAGTTGCTCTCCACAGTGTTTTTTTGAGACAGGGTCTCTCATTGAACCTGGAGCTCAGTGATTTGGCCAGGCTAGCTGGTTGGCCAGCCCTAGGGATCCTTTTGTCTCTGTTCCTAACCCAGCGTTGGGCCCACAGACTGAGCTGTGCCCACCCCTGGCTTTCATGTGGATGTGAGGATTCAAACTCTGGACCTCACGCTTGCACACAAGTACTTTACCTACTGGGCTGCCTCCCCAGGTCCCTGGGTGCTGTAGGATGTATGGCAAATGTGTTGCTAATTAATCAATAAAACACTGATTGGCCGTTGGCTAGGCAGGAAGTATAGGCGGGGCAAGGAAGAGAATAAAGCTGGGAAGTGGAAGGCTGAGTCAGAGAGACACTGCCAGCTGCCACGATGACAAACAGCTTGTGAAGATGTCGGTAAGCCACGAGCCATGTGGCAAGGTATAGATTAAAGGAAATGGATTAATTTAAGCTATAAGAACAGTTAGCAAGAAGCCTGCCACGGCCATACAGTTTGAAAGCAACATAAGTCTCTGTGTTTACTTGGTCGGGTCTGAGAGGCTGTGGGACTGGCAGGTGAAAGAGATTTGCTTTGACTGTGGGCCAGGCAGGAAAACTCAAGCTACACCTGGGTTCTGTTCTGAGCTGTGCAGAGCTGTCCCTGTTAGAAGCGTCCCTTTGTCTCTGCCAGCTCTCCTCTCTGGGCTCTGTGACCTGAAGAGCACAGCACTTTTTGTTTCTAACCAGAGTGTTAGTCAGATCCCATAAAATCAGCTATCTCTATCAAACAAACATGGGACTGGAGAGATGTCTCAGCAATAGGACCACTTACTGCTCTTGAATGGGACCCAGGTTCAGCACCCCCATGGTGGCTCACAACCATCTGTAACTCCAGTTTTAGGAGATACAACGCCCTCTTCAGGCCTCTGTGGGCACTGCATTCATGTGGTATAGACACACATATGAGTCAAAACACTCAGAGAGACAAAATAAAAATAAATAATAAAAACCATGTGTACTCATGCACGTAAGGGTCAGAGGTTAACATCAGGTGTCCTCTATTGCTCTCCATGTTATGTCTCGGAGAGACTCTCACTGAATCTGGAGCTCACTGATTGGCTGGACTGGTTGGCTAGTGAGCTCTGAGGAGCTGCCTTTTTGCCTCAGCCCTGAAGTGTCTGAACTCAGAGCTCATGATTGCAGGAAGGTACTTAACCCACTGAGCTGGCCCCCGGCTCCTGGTATGATGTTTTAGAAAGAAACAGTTTTAACTCTGCAAACCCCTTTCTTGAGGCATTTTTAGAAACACCTCATAGCTTACTGGATGTTTCCAGATTGTCCTGGATTCTGGAGAGGTGATCTGATGCTCAAGGTTTCCAGAAGCCAGAGGGGAGGCACTCAGATATGTTGACCATAGACTGACGTCTGTCCTGTCGGAGGCAACTCAGGAAAGGAAACATATAATCCACGGTTCTCTTTTCTCAGCGTGGACCCAAACTCCAGACCACGTGGCTCTGTCAGTGGCTGTTAATAGTGACTGAGGCTCCAGTTCACCGGAGGAAGGAGATTCCCAACCGAAGCGTAGCAGGACAGCTTTGCTGCATTGATGGGGACGCTCATCCATACTCCTTCGACAGGCTCCGAGCTCACTGCGACCAGCCCTGCCCACTCTGCCTTGTTCAGCTCATCGCTGCTGCTTTCCAGCCCCTGAGACAATATCTGGCTCAGAGACATGCTCACCAAAGAGGAAAATATTTCCTCAAGAAGACCCTGAGGGCCAGGCGGTGGTGGCGCACACCTTTAATCCCAGCACTCGGGAGGCAGAGGCCGGTGGATCTCTGTGAGTTCGAGGCCAGCCTGGTCTACAGAGTGAGATCCAGGACAGGCGCCAAAGCTACACAGAGAAACCCTGTCTCGAAAAACAAAAACAAACAAAACAAAAAAAAGCAAGACCCGGAGGTCATTTCAAGTCTGCCCAGTCAGAATGGGAAACTCTTCCTGGACATCCTGCTTCTCATGGAGTGGAGGAAAGACACATTCTCACTAAGTAGATCCCAGTGGTGCTCCCTGGGGACTTGAAGAAGCAATTTTGCTGCTTTTTAAGGGTGCCACTTTAGTGAACACCGTGCTGAAAATTTAAAAAAAAAATTATTTTGAGACAAGGTCTCTCTATGTAGCCCAGGCAGACTTGAAACTGATAGAGGTCTATCTAACTCTTCGGGGATTAAAGACCTTCATGTTGATCATTTAAAAATTTTCATTCTTTTTTTTAAAAAGAATTTCATACATGAATAATTCATTTATATCATTTCTGCCCCTCCTTCTCTTCCTCCAACTCCTCCCATGCCCTCAACCCCTCTCAAATTCATGACCTCAAATCAATAATTTGGTTATCACTGTTATAACACACATAACTTACTCCATTCAGTGTTGTTGGTATGTACATGTATTTAGGGCTGGCCACTAGGAACTGGATAGCCTATCAAGAGAAAGTTGATTTTCTTTCTCTCTCTCTGTCTCTCTCTGTCTTTCTGTCTCTCTGTCTCTTTCTGTCTCTCCGTCTCTCTCTGTGTCTCTGTCTCTCTGTCTCTGTCTCTCTCTCTCTCTGCAGCCATTGAGTGCCTGTAGGTCTTCATCTAGGAGTAGGGCATTGTGAAATTTCCTGGGTCGGCATGTCATGGTGTTGTCATCATGCAGGCCTTGTTTAGGCAACTGTATTGTGGAGATTTCAGGGTGCAGCTTTCCTGTCATGTCTAGAAGACACCATCTAGCAGCGGGCATCCTGGTCCTCTGGGTCTTTATGCCTCCTCTTCCTCAATGATCCCTGGGGTTGCAGCCCAAAGTCATGTGATCTCTGCATTTTTGACCAGTTGTGATAATCTCTATCTCACAGAGGGTATTTTAAAAACATTTCCAGGTGTCTTTGGGTGATGTTAGCATCAGTGGACCCATGTTAATGCCAGCTGGGGTGTCTTTCTTTGGTTATGAATGTCTAAACCTGTCTACAATTGTTTATGTACACAGATAGCAAAGAGAAGTACGTGCTGATCACCTAAATTTTAACTGTCCCACAGTGGGGTATGTTGTATGCTTGGCTCCACTGAGATAATTTCTGTAACTAAGTACAAGTCAGTCCTTTCCAGGGTTGCCAATGGAACTTTTCTATTGGTGTGCTAAGCTAACGTATTGAGTGGGGAACAGTGTAAACCACACCCAGAGCACAGAATGGAGCTGGATGTGGCGTGTGCCCCTGAACCCTGGTCCATGGAGGCTGATGCTGTGACTGGATGTGTTTTCATTTCTTCCTTTTACCTGGAGAGGAGGTGGTAGAGTGTGGATTTGAACTTGGAGCATAGTGTATGCTATGCAAGTTCTCTACTAGTGAGTGACACTGCCAGTGCACTCCCACCCATTTTCCTTTTGAAGTGGACTTCTAGAAAGGAATAGGTCCAAGCAGACAGGGTCTTCTGTGACTGGTTGACCTTGGGAGTCTCTATAGACTTTGAGCCGGACCCTCCTATATCTTTACATTTACAAGCTATTGACCTGGTGATCTTGGGTCCCGTTACTATGTAAGCTCTGCGGGGTAGAGATTAAGTTCCTCAAGCCTTCCCCCTCTCTTTAGTCCTTGCTCTGAGTTGGCATGATTGCTTCCTGGGGGAAGACCCTCAACTTTGGTGTTCTCCTCTCCAGGGCAGGTGTGCTGTCTGAGGGGTTGCTGTGCGTGAGCTGAGAGATGAAAATAGACAAACTCACATCTTCTCAGTCACCATGGCCCTTTCATCGCCTCCTGCCTGCTCAGGGTTTCATCATTGTTGGCACAACCATTGTGGACTTGATAAATGGATAAGAAGTATTCACAGGTTGCAAGGCCCTCCAGTGACAGAAGCTGCCTGCTGAATGCACAGTGTGGGTTCGGCCCAAGGTGAGTCACCACCAGCCTGGGAAGTGTACCGGTGATGATGGATGGCCAGGGTGCTCGGATGTGCCCCTGACACTATTTGCACAAACAGGGAACTCAAACGAATGGTTTTTTTCACAAGCTTACATAAGTCACTTGGCAATGCACAGTGGCCCAGCTGTGTGGCATGACAGGACAGGGCTTTTCGTTCCTGCTCAGAAACAGGTGACTTTCAGAACCAGTTTGCCTGTGTCAGGACTTGAAATGGTTTGCTCTGTCTTTCTGTTGTCATAACCCCCCTTTCTCTTTGTGAAGCTTTCTTTGCGGAGGGATTCTCATAACTGGGACAGTAGGGCTACTGTTGCTTCCAGAAGCTGCCCAAGGGGTTTGCTTTTCTTTGGGACTCTGACTTCCTTGAAAGATGTGGCAGGGAGGGGGTAGCAGGTGTGTTGATGGGTGCTCTGAGAGGCAGTGGGAACGGGGAGGGTATGGTGCAGGCGTAGGAGAAGGGGTGACTGGAAATGCCCCCCAGCACATTCCTGGCCATCTCCAGATGTCTGCTTGGCCTCTGTGAGTCTGCTGTGGAATGGACAAGGAGCTGGCCTCACATTCACACAGCACTTCATCAGTGTCTGGTGGGTGCACAGTAGACATTTCACTCGCTCCTTCCTTCAGTACGGTGGTTTTAGGCAGCAGTGGGCTTAGCGTCTGATGTACAGATAGAAGAACGTCAGAGAGATGTGGGCTCTTTCAGGGTCCCTGCAGGTCAGAGAGGGGCTGCCTGAGCCCTGGATGTGAAGCCCTACAATCCCTTTCTTTACAGTCTCATGCCTGGCCTCTGTCCCCTTGGAGGCTCAAACGTCAGGCACACAGAGACTTCTGAGATCTGGTACCAATATTTGGAGACCACATCCAGGTGTGGACCACACCCCACTGTCAAAGCCAGGGCACAATCACTCACTCCTTGGGGCTGTGGGACATGCTGGCAGCGAGCCAGATTTGAGTGCATTCTGTAACTGATTCTTTTCACTTGGTCTCTTCTGGGATGATCAGGCCATCCTCCCTGCCTGCCTCCCCCACCCCAGCTCCTTACCTAGCCCAGGAAAGAGAGAGACTCTCAATTGAGAAAATGCTTTCACAAGACAAGTCTGTGGGGGCATTTTCTTGATTAATAATGTGGGGGAGCTGAGTCCACCACAGGCAATGCCTGCTGGGCAGGTGGTCCTGAGGGTGTAAGAAAGATAGCTAAGCAAGCCATGCGGAGCAAGCTAGGAAGTAGCATTTCTCATGGTTTTGCTTCAGTTCCTGCCTCCAGGTTCCTGCTTTGAGTTCCTGCCCTGACTTCTCTTCATAATGGATTACAAGCTCTCAGTTGAAACAAACCCTTTCCTCCCCAGATTGCTTCTGATGTTGGTCTTTATCACAGCAATAGAAGGAAAATTAAGGTATACCATGGCTGGCTTGGAATTATTTATGGAATGAACTCATAGTTGTAATTCTCCTGCCTTCTGAGTCCTGGGATCTCAGGCAAGAGCCACCAGACCTGGCATGGCCATTCATTTAGTAGAGCCAAATCCCTCATTTAAGTCTTGGGTGTAGATTTGTGAGTAAAGAGGCCTTCCTTATTAAAAGGGAAATATTGTAGAAAGGCAGAAAATACAAAGTAAGAAAAATCACTTCTAATAAGTATTTTTTGTCATATATGAAACAAAATAGGCTGATGCTATGTGACATCATCTGATTTTATTGTGACCACCTGTGACTGTCACAGAATATTTTTCCATGGTGTTGTCTGGAATGCAAATCTACTTGTCGTGGTTGCAACTGTCCTTTGTGACTGGAAACACAGGCTGATTTTAGCTTCTGGCTTTTCTCAACACTGGAGTGAGCTTCCTCAGAGTCAAATCTCTGCTTACTTCTTTATTTCGCAAATAATGTTGAGTGGGCATGTTTTCCTCAGGGTAGATTTTTCCACACTGATTTCCTGGGCTGAGTGTGAGCATGTGAATCAAACTCAGGGCCCACATGTGTTAGGCAAGTACTCTATCTATAAACCACACACCATTCCCTAAATTGTGGTTTTAGGTAGATATCCTTACAGAGTTGTTTTATTGTTTGTATATAGATGTATGTACCATTTTAATATAAATAGACTCATAACTCTCTTAACCTGAACAGCAATTTTCTACTTAATGTAACCTGAGCAATTTCTCACACTGCACAACAGCTCCTTAATATACTTGTATTGGTCTGTTATCAATAAACTTTTCATCTTTCCTAAAAAAAAGATTTGTTTTTATTTTATATGCATGAGTGTTAATTTGTATGTATGTATGTGCACCACATGCATGCAATGCCCGAGGAGGCCAGAAGAGGGCATCAGATTTGTTGGTACTGGAGTTACAGAGAGTTGTGAACTATTGTGTGAATGTTGGGAATTGAACTCAGGTCCTTTGCAAGAGCAGAGACTACTCTTAACTGCTGAGCCATCTCTCTATTCCTATCAGTAAACTTTTTTTTTTTTAAATTATGGTTGAATTTAAGAACACCTCATTGAGGGCTGGAGAGATGGCTTAGAGGTTAAGAGCACTGACTGTTCTTCCAGAGGTCCTGAGTTCAATTCCCAGCAACCACATGGTGGCTCACAACCATCTGTAATGAGATCTGGTGCCCTTTTCTGTATACTAAATAAATAAATCTTAAAAAAAAAACTGCCTTAAAAAAAACCAAAAACAAAAAAACACCTCATTGAGCACCCTTCTGACTTGACTGAACTATGCGTATATGTCTGGAGTTGGAAAACTGTTGGCAGCATAATTACTGATGAGAGTTAGGTCCAGTCACGCTTTTTATAGCATTGCTAAACTAGTGTGTGTTTTAGATTGTCATGTGTATCAGGCAATTATTTTACAAAAAGACTGTATATGCACCATTACCAGAAGAGCCTGAGAATGTCAGCTTCACACCATCTTTCATTAACACCGTGGACTATAAATTTAAAAATAAATGCCCATTTATTAGGTAAAAGGCAAAAGTACTTGTACATTCATTTGCATTTCTGTTCTTGGGGACAATGTTTCCAGTTGGCACCACAGGCCTCTCTGTCCTAGGCTTTCAAACTGGCCTCATCTCCCATGGGAAGTTCCTGTGTGCAGTTTCTGTTCTGGAAGGTCCCTGTTTCTGCGTGGACACCTGTGGTTCTGTTTCCAGAACAGCGTTCTGTGAGAGCCCTCTGACCTTGTGTTCTGGTGTTCCTGTTTCACTCAGGGTCTTCCTTTCTCGTCCCCATGCCTTTTCACTCTCTATTCTCCCATGCCTGTGTCCATAAGATCACTTTGGCTGGCTTTGAGGGAGGAGTGTGAGCTGACCTGCTGGAAAGTATGTCTCAGAATCCTTTTCTGAGGAGACCATACAGATTTGCTGATCATCTTAGCACATGCCAGCCCCTTTGCTGGCCACTTCAGACAACATTCTGATCAGGCCTCACCCTAGCCTAGAGTGAAGGCAGCACCACCCAGGGTCATAAAGCTGCCCCAGAGCCTCAAAGCCAGCTGGTGGCAGTGCTCAGAGCTGACAGACTCCGAGGCCTGTCCTCCATATACTGTCCGAGACTACTGAGAAGCGACGGCTCTTCAGTGTAGACCTGGAAAGAGCAGAGAAGCTATCCTGCTCTCAGTTGTTGGGGCAGTTGAGGCCTTAAGACAGGCTGTAAGGGACAGCTCTGGGGGTTGGAGCATCCCCATTTCACAATGGTGACTGTCATCACCCAGCTTCAGGAGGTCCAGGCTAGCGAGACCCAGCCAGGTTCCAGTTTTGTAGTTCTTGGTCAAGCTGTACAAACAGCTTCTGGGTGAGCAGGGTCAGGAGTGTCTGCGGCTACTAGTCCAGGAATTAAGTAGGACCCACTCATATTCCCTGGAATGGTACCTCTCTATATGGTGCATGGGGTACACATACATATCTTCTGAGTTGTATCTTATTGTTCATTTTTATTTTTTGAGACAGGATTTCACTGGGTAGGGTAGCTTACATTTTGTAGACCATATTGGCCTTGAACTCACAGAGATCTACCTGCCTCTGCCTCTGAAGTGCTGAGATTAAAGGTGTGTGATACCATATCTGGCACATCTTATTATTTTTAAATGAAAATATATTTGAATTAGTTATTTTAGCATATACTATTTTTCTGCTTTGTAATTCTTCATCCCTCTCCACTGATATTCACAGTGAAAACTCCAAACAACACAGAGTATGTATAATGTATTTAAGTGCTGAATAAATATTTGAAGAACAAGTGAACATAATATATGAAATATAAAATTCTTTTGCTATGCTCCCAGAAACAAGCATTGTCTGGGTTGGAGAGATGGCTCAGTGGTTAAAAACAGGTACCCCTTCTGTAGAGGACCTGAGTCTGGTTCCCAGCATTCATGGCAAGTAGTTCACAACTGTAACTCCAGCTCCAGGGAATCTGACGCCCTCTTCTGGCCTCTGCAGCTACCTGCACTCACATGCACATATGTCCATACAGATGCACAAACATGCATAGAATTAAAAAAAATAAATCTAGAAAAAATTAAGCAACTATTGTCAATAATTGGCTGAATAAACTTTCACTGTTTCCCAGTGAATCTCTGTGTTTTTATGTGTGCAATTTTTACGCAAGTGTTTTGGGCAGCTTTTTATGTTATCAGCACACAGCTTGACATCGGAGTTGCGTTCCTCTCTGGACGCTTCACCACTTACTTCGTGAGTCTTTTGTAGATAAACGTTTGAGATGTTTCCAGTATTTTGTTTTCTCCTCAAATAATGTTGCAAACAGCATACTGTTTTGCAAAGCCTCTTTGGATGGATTAGAAGGTTCTGGAGCACATCTATCCCCAGGGGAAAGGATGGGACACTTGGTTTTCTTCAGAGGCCTTCTGACCCAGCCACACAATGCAAACCCTTCCTCCCATCCCTACTCACCACCTATCCCTCTGTCCTCTGCTTGTCCCCGCATAGGCCAGTTTCTTGTCTTGGCTGCTGGCTTTTGTGTGCTCACCCATGGCTATCAGGCTTCTGGCTTCTTCCTTTTTTTTCTTTAGAAGAGATGTTTGTTTTTGCTTCTGCATTCAGTTTTCACTTGTTACAAAAGCTCTACATTAATGTAGAGAATTCAATACTCATACAATGCTTTAGAAGATTTCTTTTTATTTATGTGCATGTGTGTGTGAGTACATGCCACATGTATGCGGGTGCCTGCAGAGGCTTTGGGTCCCCTGTAACCGAAGCTAGAGATGGTTGTGAGTCACCTGGTGTGGGTGCTGGGAGCTGAACTCGTATCCTCTGCGAGAACACCAAGTGCTCTGACCTGCTACATCATCTGTCCCTTCTCATCCAGTACCTCTGAATAAGAGAGTCCTGCACCCACAAACTTCCGCACTTAGCTCCATTTGCCACGTTCCAAAGACCAGGAATCTCAGCTATTTGAGCCGATTCATTTTTAGTATTCACTTCAACAGTTCCACCAAATGCTGGTAGCTTTCCAGTTTACCCATCTTGCCAACATTTCCATTCTCCATTGATTTCTCTTTCTGCCGCACGAGTACCCACTTCCTCCTACACTTCTCTCCCACATGCTCTACTCCTGTCTTCCACGCTCACAGAGTTATAAAGTGGGACATGTTGATAGGTCAGCATCCCGTCTTCGTTTATTTGTGGTGCTGTGGATAGAACCCAGAGCATCACATGTGCTTAAGTGTTGTGCCATTGATCTACGCCCCACGCCTCGGAGTTTATATTATTTGGGCAGTGTGGTATTAAACTATAAGCATTTTACTTTGGTTGCACATTTTTGTTTCTTCTCACAATTAGTAATTTAAAAAAAATTTTTTGAGACAGGGTTTCTCTGTGTAACAGTCCTGATTGTCCTGGAACTCACTCTGTAGACCAGGCTGGTCTCGAACTCACTGAGATCTACCTGCTTCTGCCTCCCGAGTGCTGGGATTAAAGGCGTGCACCACCACTGCACAGCTCATACTTAGTAGTGTTCTCTGTGTCCTCACTATCTGTTTTCACACTGTTCTCTATTGTGTAAGCTGCTCTCTCTATTCACACCCACTGGATATTTGCCAGGTCATACTCCTGGAAAGTCTCCTCTGGAGCATTCTGACTTGTCCTGGTTCAGACTGGTTTCCCTCTATGGAAAAGCTTTTTTAAAAAAGCTTTATTTTTGTTTTATACGTATGAGTGTTTGCCTGCATGTATGTATGTGTACCATGTACATGCAGTGCCCACAGAGGTCAGCAGGCACTGGATCTCCTGGAGCTGGAGTCACAGATGGGGGTGGCACTTCGTGGGTGCTAGGAACTGAACCTGAGTCCTCCACCAGAGCAGTGTGTGCTCTTGAGTGCTGAGCCGTCACTCCAGCCCCTGGTGTGTGTTTACACCCCCAGGTTGCCTGGGAGTTAGTTTCGCTTCTGTGGTCTTGGTTTCTCCCCTCACCTGCCAGAGCAAGGCTCCAGGGATCCTGAGAGAAGGTGCCGAGGAACTATTTCCTGTTACACTTAATTTGATAGTCTAGTTGAGTATTGAACTCCAATTTGGAAATAATTTTCCTTAAAAAAATTTGAGGGCCTTGCCCATTGCCTTCTGGTTTCTGATGTGGTTATTAAAAATTCTGATATTATTTAGATTTTCTGCTATTGCATAAAAATCTATTGCTACCTCCTCTCAAGATGCTTCTAGAAAATTCCTTGTGTCCTCAGTGTTCTGATCGTGATCTTTGGTATGATTAAATTTAGTCTTATTTACTAGGGGCTCTATGGATATTCTAGTCTGAGAACTCATGTCCTTTAGTTTTAGGAATTCCACTAGAATTGCTTATTTTTAAAAAATGTTTATTTTTAATTTTATTCACAAATATGTATCAGGCCAGATGAGGGTGCTGGGCCCGATGGAGCTGCAGTTACCGGCTGCCTAACGTGAGTACTGGAGCTAACATCAGGTTTGATATAGGAGGAAACACTCAGAACTGCTGAGCCATCTCCCTGTTTGATTTTTGATCTTGCTATGTAGCTCAGGTTGGCCTCCAATTTGTAATCCTCCTGCATTATCCTGTTTCCTGGGCACTGGGGATACAGTCTTAGGTGCTAGGCATGATCACTAGAGTGATTCCCCTTCCCACACTGTTTCCTGTCTCTCTTTAAAGTCGTATGTGGTGAATCACAACAGCTGATCCTCGCTGCAATGTCCTCCTCCACCTGACTGTCCTCCCGCCTCACTGATCAGGGCTCATCCGTGTTCGCACTCTGGGCCAACGGTGTGCTGGTACCTACGATGCAGGTAGAGACTGGAGGCCACGCGCACCAGGAGACTCTTGGCTCTTTTTTGCCATCATCATCATGAGAAGAACATGTCCAGTTGGCTTGCCAGTTTCTGGAGGCTATGCGAGACCCCAGCTCAGCAGCGGCTAGAGGCACAGGAGTCAGAGCCTACTGCTGTGTGCCAGGGATTTTGTTGGTCACCAAGAGCTGTCAAGTTGGTCACCAGTGCATGGGATGATTTGGGTGTCGGTCTCTAAGCACAGTGCTGTTATTTTCCTTTACTACAGTGTCTGGGGTGTGTCCTGACATTCTTCATTCCTCTGTTGCGTTTGTTTGATCCCGTTTGAATTCCTGAGAACTCTTTTTGATTTTCTGCATGCTGTTATTACTCTGTAGTGTCCCTTTCTTGGTTCATGGAAGCAATATCTTTGCTTTCTTTTCCTTCTGTTATGACTATTGAACCTGAGGCCACCCTAGCTCCCTCTCTTTTAATATATTATCTTATTGCATTAATTATTATTCGTCAACACTTTCCTCTGTTTTCCTTTGTTTGCATTATCTCTTTCTTCCCAGGACCTTTTTTTATTCTGTTATTTTGGTCTTCTATGTTTTTCCATTATATTTATTTGTTTGTATGTGTGTGGGCATGCATGTTCCTCTAATGATGGGTATTCATTACCTGTCTATTCACACTCACTGAAAAGCCAGTTGGGAGGTGTGTGTGTGTGTGTGTGTGTGTGTGTGTGTGTGTGTGAGTGTTTGTGTGTGTATGTGTGTGAGTATGTGTGTGAATGTGTGAGAAAGTGTGTGAGTGTGTGTGTGTGTGTGTGTGTGTGTGTTCTGTTCCCTCTATTCCTTTCTCCTCTGCTCCCCAGGGGATAACTAGATGACCCAGATTTGCCTTTTTCCTTTTATAATTTCATGACCTTTGTGGCTGTGTGTGTGTGTGTGTGTGTGTGTGTGTGTGTGTGTGTGTGTTCTGTTCTGTTCTGTTCCCTCTATTCCTTTCCCCTCTACTCCCCAGGGGATAACTAGATGACCCAGATTTGCCTTTTTCCTTTTATAGTTTCATGACCTTTGTGGCTCTGTGTGTGTGTGTGTGTGTGTGTGTGTGTGTGTGTGTGTGTGTACTCAGATCTTAAATGTTCACTTGACTTGCCCCTTTCCCATGTGGTACCAATGTCCTCAAAGCAGGTTCCCCTAATTTAACCTCCAAGATACCATCCTGCAGCCTCCTCTCAGTGAGCAGAGGGACAGTCACTTGGTGGCAGGGGGTATAGGGCCACCCCGCCAGCTGCCCTGCCATAGCCCGTCCTCTTGCAGATACCGTGAGCTTTGTCTAATTCTAGGAGGACACTGATGACTTCTGGCATTCTGCACTGCTGTCTTAGGATTTCGTTTACTTAGATCCATTAAGTCCTTTCTCATCCATCTTACTTCCCATACCCAGATGTGGTTGTTGTGCTCCTTCATCCGTCCTATCCCGGTGGACTTATGGGCAGCCATCTCTTACATAGTAGTTTAACAGGTGTTATTTATTTCATAGTTTGTGATCATTGTTAAAAATTAACAGAGCTGAACTTGGTGTGGTGGTGCACACCCTTAGTCCTAGCACTTGGGAGGCAGAGGCAGGCAGATCCCTGTGAGTTCAAGGCTCAAGCCAGGCCCAGTGAGACAGTCTACTTCCTGTTGCCTGCATATTAGCATGTAGCAGCTCCTTCTCCAGCACCATGTCTGCCTGCACCCCACCATGCTCCCCGCCGTGATGATAATGGACTAAACCTCTGACACTAAGCTGCTACCTCAATTAAATGTTTTCCTTTATAAGAGTTGACATGGTCATGGTGTCTCTTCACAGCAATAGAAACCCTAACTACATTGTTCTTCCAGAGAATCTGAGCTTTGGTACCAGTACCAGGTCAGGTGACTCGCAACCAGCTCCAGGTGATCTGATGCTCTCTTCTGGCCTCTGTAGGTACCCACATACGTGTTCATATGCACACATTCAGACACACACATGCACATAAATAAAGATAAAATAAAATATTATCTACAGCAAGGGAACCTTTCTCATACTATGCCCTCTCCATACCTACTTGTAAGTATTTATCCTTCTGGATGACTTTGTCTTAAATTCCATGCACCTGGGTGATGAGGTGAACACACACAGATTTATATACATTTTTGGGTCCTCATGAGGTCTTTGCACACTATCCCATTCTGGAACATCTCTTTTCTCCATCATACTCAAGAAATTTGGGCAGGGCCCAAGGGGTAAGCCTGGAAATCCACAGTGTGAAGTTCTGAGGCGGTCCCGGAGGCCAGGTCAGAACTGGGTTTGGGGGGTTATATTATTACTGCTGCTGTTGCTCAGTGCCAGAGACTGGCCCAGGGCTTTGTGCATGCGAGGGAAGCACTCTCACTGAGATAGCCAGCCCTCTGCTTTCTGTTCGAGAAGCTCTGTTGTGTTCTGTTATGCCACAGCTTGCCTACCTCAGCCCTTATTTATGCATTTCAGATGCTTCCATTTCCCCCCATCACTGTAGAGAGCACTTGCTGACTAGTCTTGCCTACTGGGCCTTAGTTTCCTTGGGGTGGACCTGCAAATGACATGAAGGCCTAAGGCATTGGTGGCCAGGCCGGGTTGCCCCGCAGTGAGGAGTTGTTCTGCTCCTCGTTTGTGAGAGGGCCCTTCTTGCCTTTTCTGTCCTCGTCTCTCGTAACCGTTGCCACCCAGCTGCTGCCTTTGCTCACTGCCATTTCAGCTTTTTCCCCCTCCGGGCTCTCGTGTACATCTATGGCCACATGATGTACCATTTGCTTTGTGAATTTTTACTCACTTTTGTTTTTGTTTGCTTTGCTTTGTTTGAGACAGAGTCTCATGTAGCACAGGCTGGCCCCAAACTCTTTATGTAGCTGAGGCTGGCCTTCAATTCCCTCCTGCCACCGACTCTTAAGTGCTTAGGTTATAGGCATGTGGTACCATACTCAACTTTCTCTCATTTTTAGAAGGGAGCCCCCAGACTCTGTTCATCCATAGCTTTGTTGTCTGTGTGCCATAAGCCCCCGAGCCCCCCAAAGCTGGGCAGGCTGTCAGGGCAGTGAGTAGGGGAATGGGCCAGAGAACAGCTTGTGCCTGCCCCAGTATCTATCTCAGATTCCCTGTACAAAGTCTTCTCATCAGGAGTGAGCATGGCCTTCTCCCCATGAGTGCAAGCCTGTTCCAGTGGACGGGCTCTCACAGCCAGAGTGGCTTTCTGGGTGGCTCTGCACACGGCCATCAGCATTGGCGTCCTGGTTGATGGCTCTGGCATCTGCTGGGGTTTACATTCCATGAAGGCAGTTGCCTTTTTCTGCAACCCTTTTAAAATTGTGAAATATAACATGTATAGAAAACGCTCAGTTTAACAAATTACTAGAGAGCAAACAGTGTTTAACCACCGTGCTGGGAGACGGTTGACTTCATAAAGCTGTGGCAAGTGAGCTGGCACTTTGCCCCCTGGCTGTTGGGTCGTGTCTCCCTCCAGCTCACCCAGGTCTCTAGGCTGGGAGGGTGTCCCTCGTTGGTGGGCAGCACTTAGGAATGCCTTCCAGGCTGAGGAGTCTTGTTTGCAGGCTTGAGAAGGTGGTTGGGTTTTACCTGTCAGTTCTACTTCCCTGACCTGGGTCTCTACTGCCCCAAGGACCATCAGACCTGAGGAATTTGGGCCCGAGTGAGTAGAAAAGGCCCAGAAATCCAGTGTGATGCTTTGGGCTAGACCTGGAGCTTCAGGAGAGGTTGGCTCAATGTTTGCGGCTGACTGTGAGGCGTGGGCTCCCATAGCCGAGCTTGGTCCTCCTGCTCTGGTCTGACTGTGAGGTCTGACTAGGGACCATTGTGTGGGTGCAGCTTTCTTCTCCCTGCATGTCTTGAAGGAGGACTGTCCCCTCACAGGCTGGCCAAGGACACGAGCTGCCGAGAGAAGACGGAGGTGTGCACCCTTTGCTCTGAGATGGGCACACTTGTCTCTGTGGCTCACTTCCCTTTGCTCACCAGCCTACACTCCACCAGAATGCCTAGTCCACTGAATGGCGGTCTCTACTACAGGGGACAGGCCTTGGTCCTCATGTCATTTGCCTGCTCCCACTCCCCGCCCTCCCGGCTGCCCTTTCTGTGTTCAGCTTTCATGGACCTTCCTTTGGTCTGCCAGACAAGGGGTGGCAGCGAGTAACAGGACAGACTGAGTAGCCCACGAGCTGATGGCTGCCACAGCAGAATGTTCTGTCTGGTACTGGGCAGGACAGGAAGGGAGTTGCAAGACATCAGGTGAGGTCAAACCGAGCCAGGCAGGCATGGGAGTGGGTGGCCAGGAAGAGGCACAACAGAAACACACTCAGCAGACTGTGGGCCAGTCCGGGGTGTCAGGAAGGACAGCAGAAGCATGCCCAGAGGCTGGTGATGAGGGGAGGGGCATGCAGGAGCATCCTGTGTGAGGAGCCATGGGAACCTGGGCATATGGTAGAGGACTTTGTCTGCAGGGGTTGTGGCTGTGGGGAGGACATGCCAGTCCTGATTTCCATGAATTCCACATAGAAGAAAAAGAACAGGAAATCCTGGCAGTCATCCTGGTGGGAGCAGTGTCCACGGAGTGCAGAGGACTTGGGGCAGGATTGTCAGAGCTTCCCGGGATGCTGAGGGACCAGTGAAGGAAAGCCCAGGTCCTGGTTGACCCTCCTGGAGCTGGAGAAGACTGAAGAAGAATCCGATCTAATGGGGAATGGGTGAGCTTTATTTTAATGAGCATGCTGGAGGTTCTGAGGGCCACATAGCAGGAGTCCTGAGGTAGGCCGGTGGACAGGTCTGGACTGAGGTGTAAGTAGGACCCTATGTGTCTGTCTTTCTCTAACTCTTTTCTTTTCCCCAAAGTTGTTGTTTCCAAGTTACCCTAGACCTGCCCAGAGGGTGCCGCTGACCAGGAGGCAGCCACAGCTTGCCTATGCATACACCTGTGCTTGTGCATGTGTGTGTGTGTGTGTGCATGTGTGTGCACATGTATATGCATGTGTCTGTGTAGTATGGGATTTTGTATTTTTTTTTTTGGCCCAAATTTAGGCTAAAGAGGTTTGGAAGTAGAGAAGAGATATGCCATCATGTGAAGATGAGACCCGCTCTGGAAAAGTGAATTATTGTGTTAAGTTAGGTTCATTTGAAGAAAACCAGCTGATCCTGGTCATGGGCTGATGGGAGAAGAGCTGTCCCACCCCCAAACGCTGCCTTCTGATTTCTCTTTGGTATTAAGTTCCAAACCCCATCTATGGGGTGTTAAATTGCAGCAGTACTCAATGGGAAAGCCCAATTCAGTCCATGATGAGTCCAGTTTAAACAGTTTAGCGTGACTAGTGATCTAAGACCTCACAGTGCCTTCTGGGTACCAGTCTCCGCACAATCCGTGACTAGACCGAGACTCAATACACGGCCAGGTTAAGGCATGCGATGCCCCGCCGTGGGAGTCTGGTTAAGATTTTAGATGCCTTGTTCCGCTACCCCAGGGAGTGTGTGGCTGGGGGAGTCCACTCTGACCACCACAGAAGGGTCAAGAGTCTTGGGCAGCAGGCTTGTTCTGAAGTACTAGCAGTGACTTTTGACTCGGCTGGGGGCAGAGTGACACCAAATGACAGAGCCTCACCCCAGGGCCGGGTTTGATTAGGATGTCCTGCCTCACTCTGCGCCCGTCATCAGCCCCGTAGCATCTGCCTCTGTGCTTGCTCCCACATGTCCATTTCTCTGCACATGAACCACGGCCACTGCTTAGTTCATCATGCGTGGCTCAGTCCTGTGTCACCTCCTTGGCACTCAGGGCAGCCAGCCTGGTCCTGGAACACATCTTTGCCTTCTATGCAGAACCTGTTTTCTGTTTTTTTTTTTTAAACTTAGAATGTTGCAGGGTTTGAATGAGAATGGCTCCCATTGGCTCATATATTTGAATGCTTGGGCTGCAGTTGGTGGAACAGTTTGGAAAGGATTCAGGAGGGGGTGTGGCCTTAGTGGAGGAGGTGTGTCACTCTGCCTCATGCTTGTGGGCCAGATGTAAGCTCTCAGCTACTGCTCCAGTGCCATGCTTACCTGCCTTCTGCTGTGGTCCCCACCATGATGGTCATGGACTCTAACTCTCAGGAACTGTGAGCCCCCAAATAAATGCTTCCTTTTATAAGTTACCCTAGTCATGGTGTTATAGAAAAGTAACTAAGATGAATGTTCTGCTCTGATTCTCTTACCTATTTGGCCAGTGTCTAAGCACTCAGTGCTCAGCACACAGTAGGTCTTCATAAAGCTCTCATATAAGGAAATAATGTCCAGCAGAACTGAGTAAATGATTTTTCTATATTAAAACAAAGTAAAACTCTGTTGGAATCTTCTTGCAAGTCATTTTTATTTTTTTATATATATTTAACTTTCTGGGTTCCCACATTACTTGTCCACCACTGGCTTCATGGAGCAGATGGCTTTTTGCATGAGCCTTGGAGGACAATTCCGGCAGAGAAAAAGGTAAAAGAGATCACCTCTGGCAGAAAGTCTTGTGCTCCAGTGAGATAGTGAGATGAGGTCAAGATCCAGTTTTGTCTGGTTGAGAAATCAGATCGGTGGCTCTGCAGGTCAGTGATTTCCAACTCCTCTAAGCTGAGCCCGCCTGGTCCTCAGTCTCATTTCTACTACCCCCTCCCTCCAAGGCTTTGCTAAATTCCTGCCCTGCCTGGGATGCTGCCTCTCAGGGGCTGCGCCTGGCAAGCCTGAGCTTGTCCCTTTTCATCAAAATCACAATGCTTGGCATTTTGTATCTTTTTAAATGGTCCTTAACTGTGTATCTTTTGCAGTTCAAGTGACTTCATGCTCCATTTATCCATACACCATTCTTGAACGGTTTATATATCTACCACATATTTTTCACATAGTAGGGTCTATAAAAATGTCAAGTATATGAGGTTTAGTCTCTGCCTCAAGGAGCTCATGGTACACCCAATGGGTCAGACATGGGGGAAGTGACTCCTCATGGGCACATTACAGATAGAAGAGGGAGAAGTCAACTCTTGCTTCCTGCAGGAATCATGGGGGTGGGCTCTATAGAGGAAGTGGCCTTAGGGTGTCTTGGCATGTGAGAAAGGGATTGGATCTTGCAAAGTAAAGATAGAGAGGACTTCCAGTGGGGACATTCTGTGTAGCTTTAGGAAGACAGGAAACTGAGGGCTTGTAGGAAGGCCAGCAGGAGGTTCTGAGGATGCTCAGAGGTCAAAGAGGAGACTGCCTGCCACAGGAGAGCGGGCTGGATCCTGGAAGGATAGAAGAACTCTCTCTGGGCTGGGGAATAAACAACAAGAAGCTGTGATGAAGCCACTGTTTTTGACAAGTCAAATGTCATCAGGCATCAAAAGTAAACTTGCTTAGGATGGGAAGAGGTGAATGTGTCAGGGACAGCACCTGGTGGCCCTTGGCTTCTCAATAACTGCAGGATTGTGCCGGATGTTCAGTACTCAGTGACTTCCAAAGGGTTTTCAGAGTGCCGGGGCCTGAGAAGAAGGGAATTTGCCACCTGGCCCCTCAGAGCTCACTCTGGACCAGACCCTCACATCATTGGGAAGGTTCATAAGAAATCCCACTGCTAATTGAAATGATCAACATTTAGTTTTAATTCTACACACCAAAGAAGACGGGATGTCGGAAAGCACCAATGTGGTGATCAGATGCAGGGGGCGGAGCCCTGAGGAGCCTTTCTGAGTCAGAGTGGGTCAGGGGTGTCTGGTTGCAGTCTGAGGTAAAAGCTCCAGTGCCCAGTCATCATGGATTAAAAGCCTTGTATGATCCAAGTGTTACAGTCATGGCTTGGAACATTTACTAATATTTTTAAATCTCACCAATGTGAAATCACCTGCTGGATGCTGGCTCTCTTAAAGTTGTTTCTTCATTCCTGTGTTTACTGACCCAGCTTCATGGCACCTCTCAGTGAGCAGGAGAGTGGCTACCAAGAGCGTTAGGATCTACTTTCTAGGCAGTGGTTCCCAGCCCCCCTAACGCTGTGACCCTTTACTACAGTCCCTCATGTTGTGGTGACCCCCAACCATAAGATTATTCCATCACTACCTCAAAACTGTAATTTTGCTACAGTTATGAATCATCATGCAAGTATCTGATATGCAGGATATCTGATAGGTGATCTCTGTGGGTTGCGACCCACAGGTTGAGAGCCACTGTTCTAGATCCACATAGAGTAAGTACGATACTGCAGTTCCTGGTGGTATAAAAAGTACCTTAATGTGCGGGTTGGTTGTGTTCATTATTGTCCAGTTAGTAGATAACACATTAGAGAGTACAATTTACAAGGGAAAGTCATGGGCCTGTGGAGCATCCTTAGGCCACAGGTTTGGGTCTGTGTATGTAGGAGGGGAAGAGATAGGAAGTGGGCAATGTTGTGAGGTGGGAGGGTGGGAGAAGCCAGTGTGTACTGTCCTGAGTGGTGGATCTCATCATTGTCATCATGAAATCCTGTAGTGGTTAAACATGCAGGGTCAGTACCCATCCCAGAGGCTCGGTCTGCGTCTCCCAGGTGAAGCGGGTTCCCTGGAGAAGTCAGGTTATTTTTACATTTTCCAAAGATGCCAGGTAGAGCATGGATTCTGTTGTTTCAGGCTGCACCAGGTCCAGGTACTTGAGAGGCATGTTTTCCCTGAGCTCCATATGTCCTTGGTGTCAAATATGAGAGGCTTGGCAATCACAGTCAGACATGTGAAGCTCAGACGGCCTCCATGGGCAGGATGTGGGGGTGGAGGAAGGTAGGGTTAGGGAGATCAAGGGTGCTCTGTGAACCATGAAGCCCTGAACAGGGAGGGGTGGGACTGATCCGCATGCTAGATAGGCCTTGGCAGTCCGCTTTGGGCTGAGGTAGGAGTCTGCTTTCCTCTACCTGCGACTGTTTATCCATGCAGACATTGACCACCCGGCCCCAGCGTCTGCTGTCCTATAGCGGAGCGAGTAGTCGGTGGGATCCGGAGGGGCTGGAGAAATAACCTTCTGACTGTCTCAGCTTACAGATGAGTAAGCTAAGCCCAGAGAGGGAAGAGACTCACAAGAAGAGAACAGATGGATTGGGAGGTCAGACAGAAACGGACCTCTCCACCTCTACCCTCCCAGCTGGATGACCTTGACCTAGTGTGCTCTCTGTTTCTGTTCTCCTTCTCCACAAGACAGGGAGAACCTGGCTGTACCTGTTTGCTGTTTTAGGATTCCACATAAATGTTCCCAGAGCCTGGACCGGCAGGCTGTACATTATTGATGCTCAGGGTCCCCACTAGGTGAGCACATTGTGACAGCCCCTGGGTCCTCACCCAGTACTCAGGTCTGTGCCTGACTGCAATGCCCTGCAGCCTGGTCAGGCCCCTGCTCTAGCTGTGACCACTGGGCTTGGCATATGGGGCAGTGAGCAGACTCTGTTTGCTAACTTTGTATATTGCTTAATAAGGAAAACATGGCCTGCCCTGGCAAACAGTGGATCTGGCCATATATGGGGAAAAGGAGTAGCTTGGATACAGTCAAGGATGCGATTCTGAGCTCTTATTTAAAACAAAATCAAAGGCAATATGGAGTGTCCACTTTTCTTTGTCGTGTTTGATTCTGGGGGAATTCGCAGTTATAAATAGACAACATCTTATAGTGTGCACTTAGGCACAGTGAGAGCTGTTTGGGAAGCAAATCCCTTTTGCACTCCGGAGAACTTGGCAGAAAGGAGGAGCCAGTGGATGGAGAGAAAGCGGCTGTTTTGAAGCCTAGCAGAGTGGGATGAGGCCTTTCCTGGCAGGCCCATCCAGGATTGAGCCCTGGGTCCAGTGTTTTGGGACAGACTAGGTCTGGCAGTGTCTAAACAGTTGGACATGTGAGGCTCAGCTGAGCACACCCTCCTGTGCCCACTGGCTGTGTGGTGTTATTGCCTACTCTTTGGGTCACCGGCTCGTGCACACACGGAGCACTTCCTGTATGCAGTGCAGACTCTGATCCCTGGTCCCCTTTCCTCTTGCTTGAGTAGGCCTCAAAGCTTTTGGCCGTGGTCTCTGTCCTTGGTGCTTTCCTTTCCTCTGGCCTCAATTTCTATAGCATTATAGCTGAAAGTGGCTGGTACTGGCTGTACCATGTTCTAACTATGTGACCCCAGGCAAGTGACCTAACCTCTTTGTAACTCAGTTTCCTCTCTCATAAACTGGGATGATAACAGCTTATTTCTGGGTACATGGGATGACTATTAATTTACCCCCAGATCAGAACCCAGCAGTTCCTCAGACCTGGAACGTGTGGCCCCTGTTACCTTTGCCACTAACTCTAGGTTCTCTCACTGGACAATTGCACATGGCATGCAGCATGGAGACATGGCATTGAAGGTGGTTAAGATGTATACAACAATGTGTGCACAACACAACAGGGCATGTCATGCCCCCGTGTGGGTATGCCTTGGACCTGCTGTCCTCCAAGGACATGGGGCCATGCAGACTAAGGGATGGGTGAGACAAGAAGGGTCTGATTACTAGCCTAGGGGAGATGGGGGTACCCACACTGCTTCCGCACGATTCTTTCTTCTCATTATTTACATTATTATTATTATTTGTGTGTGTGTGTGTGTGTGTGTGTGTGTGTGTGTGTATGTGTGTGTAAATTAAAGGATAACTTGGAGGAGCCAGTTCTCTCTTTTACCATGTGGGACCTGGGGATCACATTCAGGTTGTCAGGCTTAGTGACATCCTTGGGGCCATCTCGCCTTCCCCCACATGGTTCTTGATGGTTGACATGGCCTCTCTCTGGGTCTGGCCACACTGGACTCTGCCAAGCTGACTCTCCCCTGTTACTCATGTTCCCTTCCTTATCTGGCCACAGTAAGTCTAGGACTGCAAACCCCACAGAGGTAACTGGCTGTCCCTAGAGGCCACTGTGTGATGGGGCTCTGTGGCCTGGTTCTTCTCTGCAGGCTTGAAAGTCTCTCCTGGGAAGTGAGCATTGGGACACACCGAGGGGCCTGTGCTTTGACTGTCCTGTCATTGTCCCCTGACACCAGATCTGTGGGCATGGATTTCACTTCTGTTGTGTGTGCATGCTCCAGCCCTCGATTTTCCCCATCTGGGAGAATCAGGAAGCAATCCTGTACCTGCCCTCTCAGTGGCTCTTCATGCCCTACCTGCTGCCCCTCACGTGCTCGTGTGGTTACTGTTTCTGCGGCAGCCGTGACGGATTCTGCTGCTTCTGGGCAAGGATCTTCTCTAAGGTGTACCTGCCCTGCAGTCGCTTCTCTGAATTCCCAAGTTGACTTTGCCTGTTTCCCACATTTGACCTTTGGAACACTCCTAAGCTCTAGCTATCCAAAGCTGAAGTGAGCCCCGACCCCTCCAGTACCCTCTGCAGGGATCCTTCCTCCATTGACAGGGCCTTTACAAGTGGCGCTGTTTCTTCTCAGGGGCAAGCATGCTCAGAACTGGGACGCAGTAGGCCCTCAGCACCTGTCCTGTCCTGCCTGTTTATGTTATAGTCTTCTAGGGGTTCAGAACATTTGCTTCAAGAGGTCTATGTTGCTACGATCTTCTTAGAGAAGGCCTGAGGAACCCCTGGATACTCAGTCTTATCTCCTAAATCCTTTCTAGATTTGTCCATGGTCTGGGTTCCTTCTTCCCTTCTTCCTGACCTGCTGTGGCCCTGGAGACCTGTGTTCTCTGCTCATCAATGGTAGATTCCAAGTAAAAGCTCAGAAGCAGGTGGTCCGGAGATCTCAGGTATGGCCAGAACAGTGAATGCACCCAGGCATATCTGAGCTGCGGTGTGGGATCTCCACCCAGGGAGAGACCAGGGGTGGCATGACTCCAAGCCACTCACCTTCATCTGCATGCTGAACAGACCTTAGTGTTGAGACCTCAGTGCAGGCCCGTTAACCTGGCATGGATGGATAGTCTCCTAGACTAAGGTGGAGGAGAGCACAGTACACCGCTTGACTCTTCACCACTGGGCATATGGATAGTCAGAGTGTGATTTGCAGGCTCTCCTTCCTTCTGCTGTAGAGCTGGAGGCCGTCCTCTCCGGACGTATCCTCTCCGGACGTATGCAGTCTGTTCTCTGGGTCCAGCAGATGCCACTCTCTGTCACCCCCACATACCCTGACTATGTCCAGTGAGCAAAATAGAATATTTTCATTTCTTGTCTGAGGGTTGTGCTCAAACACGCCCTCACCTCCCAGATTACATCTTGCTTTTTGCTCTTGTGGCATTTGCTGACTTCCAACTCTCTGCCCTCTCTTGGACAGCAATGCTTAAGAGCGTGGACTTGGGAATTGCAAAGTGTGCATTTGAATCTCAGCTTGCCAGTTGTGTGGCTTTGGGTGGGTCACTGTTTCCTTACAGCCAGGTTCCTCATCCATTCAATAACGACTGACATGCTGTGCAGGGAAAATGTTGTGTGCCTTGGTGCTCAGTGATGGGTGCCTGGGATGACGACTGGAATGCTGGTCCCTGGGCCCCATTCTACCTCCCCATTACTGCCTTCTGCTGGGTGGCCTCTCCTGTGTTCCAAGCAGTGAGAGAAAGCAGTCTGTTTCGGGAGTTAAAATCACAATGAAGTATCAGTCAAGGTGATGGGGTCTGGGAAAGGCCAGAGGGGCCATTGGAGGGAAGTGAGAGGATGCTGTCAGGGCACACATGGGTAGCTCAGACATTTGTAGTTTCAGCTGGCAGAACTATTGGGGTGAGTGGGGGGGGTCTCCTTAGATACACGAGGACCAGAGTTGTCCTTTATGGTTCTGAGTTATTAAAAAAAGACAAAATAAAAATCTCATGTGCGCTGGGCAGTGGTGTCTCACGCCTTTAATCCCAGCACTCAGGAGGCAGAGCCAGGCAGATCTCTTTGAGTTCAAGGCCAGGCTGGTCTACAGAACGAGATCCAGGATAGGCACAAAACTACTCAGAGAAACCCTGTCTCAAAAAACAAAACAAAAGAAAAACAAAAAACAAAACAAAACACAAAAAAGAAAACAGAAAAAAAATTCTCACGTGCTTCGGACCTGCTGTGTATCAGCTACTGCAACTGCTCTAAGGATCTACTATTGACCGGAAGAGACACAGCCACAGCTTCTTACAGAGCTTTGCTTGATTTGGGGCAGTGTTATGAGATGCTGTTTAAAGCAAAAATGACACATGCTCACCTGAGTTGCTCAGGTGATACATAAAAGTATCAAGGAAATAAAAAAAGAAGTTCAGCAAAATGGAGACATCACTTAGGGATATTGCCGTTTTGATGACTGTCCTATGGATGTATACCTTTAGGGACTTGTAGCTCGCTGTTTATAATCTGCTTCCTCTATAGACACCCTGAATCCACCATATTCATTAAGATCCCAGTTTTAAGGTATTTTACACTATGAGTATCTTTTCCTGCTGGCAGAAGTAGACGCCCTCTACTAAATGTTTGGTCATGGCCACGCTACGAGAGACCGTGCCTCAGCAATTGCACAGCTGCTCGACGGGGTCCCGGTGCTCAGTGACTACCAACCAGAGTGGCTCAGGGAAGCCTTCCCTTCACACGCACTTAGGTTTCTGTCTAGACTTTTTTTTATTGTGAGCAAACTTCAGCAAACATCCGTGGAGACACATCTCTTTGCTAGGCTTTGCATACTTGTCATTTTGAAAACAATACCAGATTACCCCAATATAGGACACTGGCATTGAAGAAGAATTCCTGTCTCTCTATAATCCTGACCAACCTGGCTTTGTTAATCTTTTTATCTTTGCCAATCTGGGATGATAGTTTTCTTACCATGAGGAAATAAAGATTCTAAGCTACCTACTGGATGCCTAAAACTATGGATAGCACCAGACCCTTTATACATATAAACTTTGGTAAACTTTAAATTATTTTATTATTTTTAATTATGTGTATATGTGCAGGTATGTGCATGTGAGTGCAGATGCCCATGGAAACCAGATGATGGCGTCAGGTCCCCCCAAGAGCTGGAGTTACAGCAGTTGTGAGCTGCCCAACATCCATTCTGGAACTTAAACTAGGGTCCTCTGCAAGAGCGATGATTGGTCTTAACTGCTGAACTGTTTCTCCAGCTCAAAATTTAGTTTATAAATTAGGTATGGTAAGAGATTAGCAGCAGTGAGTAATAACAAAATAGAAGAATTACACCATAATAAAGATTATGGAACGTGGTCTCCCTCACTCTCAAAATAATGCTTAGTACTTTTACCCTTTCCATACCTTCTCTTTGGGAAATGTGACTGCTGGCGTCATTACTCTTGTGCTGAGGTAGGATGCCGTGACAGTTGATCCGATGCTAAGATAGTTACTTAGAGTGACTATGGGTGAGTAGTGTGTACTTTGTGGATGCAATGGACAAAAAAGTAAGTCATGTGCCAGGTGAGAGAGTGTGGAATGGCATGGAATTTCTTCATGCCACCGAGAATGAAGTGGTACACAATTTAAAACATTTGGAATAGTTTATTTCTAGACTTTTCCATTTAGTATTTCCAGACTTTGGTTGACTGTGAGTCACTGAAACAGTGGAAACTGTGGATTAGGAGTTCTGCTGAAGTAGGGGCCGTAGACTATCAATGGGCCTGTTTACATTTATGTGATGACCAGTAGCCATTTTGGATTTCTTACTTTACGAATGGCTTTCTTATGTCCTTGGCCAGGCTCTGAGCCTTATGTTGCTCCTGGTGATTCCTTTCTCTGTCTTCTGGGGCATGGGGGTGAGGGAGCTTAGAGAATATCACAGAATGTTAGCTGGCCCTCAGTTCACACGGTTGAACTCTTAAGTCGTGGACCACAGGCTTGGCTAGCGGAGGCCTGAGTCGGGGATGAGCCCATTTAGCCTTGCTTCCCAAATCAGTTTCAAAACAGAGCCCACCTATTGGCATGGCGATGGGATTGTGTGTGCTGAGCCATTACCACAGGCGAATCCCTCTGCAGACACAGCTGGCTGACTAGCCTTCCTCAGAGAAGCGAGCAGGCTGTGGTGGGGCCCCAGTGAACTCCGGCCCTATTGCTGGGTCTATGGAAATGCTGTGGTTCCCTTGGATCTTAGGGTTGTAGGAAGTGCTTGTTCGAAAGATCACAGAATCCAAGTCTGCCATGTTTAGATGATCGAGCTGATTCCCAGAGAGGGAACGAACGTCCCCTGAAGTCCTTTGCTCCGAGGACAGCAGTGACAACTTTCCCCAATGCTGTGGTGAGCTTGGGCATGCTCTGAAGTCCACAGATGGTAACGAAGCTGTTGAGTAAGCACTGCAGTTGGACCAGCTCCTGGCTGTCAGTGACAGAAGTTTGGGGGTGTAGGGTAGAGCGACAGCTAATCTCCTGGAACACAGCATGGCTCCGAGCATGGGCCTTGCTAAACAATGCTAGGAAGGTGTTGGTAGCATGATGTGATGGGGCTCCTTGTCTGGACCTTCTTGTTCCTATGGCCTTGGTGGCTGACACCATGGGCATTTGCCAAGAACAAGATAAGCATCACTGTTGAGATTGGCACCTCCTAGTTGTACTTTGAGAGCCTAGAGTGCTGCCTGCTAGCTAGTTCCCATGGGAGCAAAGGCCCAGCCTCAGATTTACATAATCCTCTTGGCCAGTGGTACGGCACATAAGCATGTATATGTTGCATGTGTACGTGCACACACACACATACACACACACACACACACAAAAAAAAAAATACCACAGATACACACGCACCAGAGCTGTGAATTTTTGGGGCAGACAGTGATGTCTGGGCCAACCACAGATCCACCTGGCTGTGGTCTGTGGTGCAGTTCCTGGCCTGAACCTTCCCTTACCAGGGACTTTTCTCCCACGTTAGCCAGCTGTGTTGGCACTTCTCCTCACACCATCATCTGGCTGGTTTTCTGGCTCTGTGAAGTCCCTTCTCCCAGCCTCATACCCAGCCTGGCTCTCCCCTCTCCTGGAGGCTCGGAGCGGTGCATCATCCGAACGGTGCCCAAGCTGCTCCCTCTCTTAACCTTCATTTTGCTATGTAATGCTGTTTACTGTGCCTTGTTTCTTTATGAGCTGAAGTCTGGTTGATACAATTAGGTGACAAAAATTAGGTTTCCCACCATCTTGTGTTCTCCGTGTCTGGTGCACAGCGGGCCCCGAGGTGATGTTGGTTGCTGGTTGTTTTGGAATTAGCCAATACTTCATCAGAATCTGAAAGTTTTTTCAGGCCTCAGTGGGCATTAAGTGCTTGCCTGTGCATGCTGGCTGCCACCCCAAGGGGTGAAGTAGGACTGTCTCAGCCCTTTTAGGAGGTTTTCATCCTGGAAAAGCTGCAGTGTCCATGGGCCAGTGGGAAATGCTGAGGGTGGCGATTAACAGGGTGGCTTGGAACTATTGTTAAAATCTGGCAGCATTCTCTTCTGCTGCGATGTGGGAAATGGGTGCATGGGCAGTGGGTGAGAGGGGGAAGCGTGGGAGGGGGACCTTTGGCTGAATGGCAGGGGGCTCAACTGCTGTCTTAAACTCTGGAAAGCTTCCTGGAGGAAGGCTGAGGATTTGGGATAAAGTAGTGGGTGAGGTTTATTTTCAAGGACCCCCTTTTGGATTCTCATCCTCCTTTCAAGTCCCCACAGACTTGCTTGTGCCAGAAGCCAGATGTTCATTCTCCCAGTAGGTCCTAAAGAGACGGGACTTGCTGATGCTAACTCGGACTCCTTTCTCCAGAGCCGTGTCCTGGGAGTGCCCTCCATTAGCTGCTCATTTGTTCGCTGGGCCGGCTGGTGATATGTGAGGATCTCTAAAAGCTCTAAACAGGCTGCAGCTGTTACAGTGACGAAGCAGCAGGTGACGGGCTCTGGCACGGAGGGCAGGCTGAAGTTCATGGCTTGCTGTCATCCAGGATAGTGCGTAGGCTCCAAGGTTGGCATGCAGTGATGCTGGGCCTCCCAAGGGAGCTCTGAATTCTTGGTCTCTGTTCTCAGAACCTCTGCCAGCCCATGGACCATTTGCATTCTGTACTTGTTGCTGGCCTTATGTAGACACGCTTCTGCGCATGCTGAGTCCTCTGTTTGGACCCTCCCTGTCTCCGTTATCTATCAGTACGACTAGGCCCCAACTGTCCAGTGAGACTCCTCAAGGCTTGAGAAAAAGCATGGGTGTTGGGGTCAACAAGACGTGGGTTCAAAATCTGATCTTGCTACCAGTTTATAATGCACTTAATAGGGGGCTAAGCCCAGGACTGTTGGGAAGGGCTTCCCGGAGGGAGACCTGGGTGCAATGTGCTCAGGACATGCCTGCTGTTCCTTCACTGAGGGCTGGGTGCTGGACACCAGGCAGGATGTTGCCTTGGAATCCGCTTCCAAAGGAAGATGCTGTTGTGAGAGAGCTTGGCTAGTTTGGGTTCAGCGAAGGATGCTGACAGAAAGTAACCCTGGAGCTGAGATCTGGGGGCAAGGGCATGGTGACTCGGACAGACAGGAGGGAAGACAGTTGCAGGCAGCTGGGTGCAGGAACCCAGCAGGCATCAGCTGTGAGTGCTGGAGAGGGTTCTGAGCCAATGCAAGCAAAGACACATTTACCTTCCCCAAAAGTAGACAATGGATAGAAGCCTTCCACAGAAGGGTTGGCTTTCCCAGATGAAAGCTTATGTGTGGCTCTGGAGAACACCATGGGTTTTTTTGGGTGATGTTCAGGAGGCTGAGGTGACTAATGGGATACACAGTGAGTGAAAAAGAGACAAACAGCTCTTCTATCAAGGTAGGTGGAGAGCTAACCAGGGCTGAGGGAGGGCCAGGGCTGAGGGAGGACCAGGGCTGAGGGAGGACCAGGGCTGAGGGAGGACCAGGGCTGAGGGATTGACACTTAAACTCTTGGCCTGGCCTCTGTTTTAGTTAGTGTTCTATTATTGTGAAGAAGCACCATGACTGAGACAACTCTTATAAAAGAAAACATTTAATTGGGAGTTTTAGAGGGTTAGTCCATGATCATCATGGCAGGAAGCAGACAGGCATAGTGCTGGAGCAGTAACTGAAAGCTTTACATCAGGTAGTAGGCAGAGAGAGAGGGAGAAAGGGAGAGAGAGAGAGAGAGAGAGAGAGAGAGAGAGAGAGAGACACACACACACACACACACACACACACACACACACACACATACACACACACACAGATAGACAGACACTGGGCCTGGAGTAGGCTTTTGAAACGTTAAGGTCCACCCCAGTGACACACTTCCTCCAACAAGGCCACACCTACTAGTCCTTCCCAAACATTCCATCGACTGGGGACTAAGCATGCAAACATCTGTGCCTAAGGCAGCCATTCTCACGGAAACCACCACAGCCCCTGAGTATTCAGGAGGATCCTGGGACACTCGCTCCTGGTTAAGTTTGTAAAATTAGCCCCTGTCTCTTACCATTTGGCTGATCTGACCATGGATGAGTCTCCTTGGACTCCAAGCCTCTCTGGGTTGGGTAGGTATACTTACCTAACTCCTGGAAGAGGTGTGGCTTTTTGCAGGCACCCACAGCTGGGCTGGTGGGTTGGCCAGCTGGGCATGGAGCTCCTCTAGCCCACTGAAGCAAGAGTGGGTCTGCAATCCCAACTAGTCGTGTAGTATCCAGGGGGACATTTAGAACACATGTAACGGCTGCTGGAGAGTAACGGCCATTTCTCCCATTACTGGGGAAGAGTTAGGTGACCAGAGGCTACTGGATGCCCTGTGTCATGTAACATATGCTTTATGGTAAATGAAAATGTGTATAAAACCTATTCGGAGAGCTCCCTGCTCACTTACAAAGGACTGGGTCCTTCTTTTTCTTCTTGTCTTTTCCAAATTTTAGGAAAGAATTCCCTTCCGAGCAATGAACTTATCTGCCAAGTTGGGGCCCAGAGGGAACCCTTATGGGGGACTCGTAAACCTGGTCTTTTGAGGAAATCTTAGGGCCAAGGCCACATTCAGCCCCACATGTTTACACAATAGTTTCTCTCAGCTCTGAGGGGCCATTAGAGTTAATTGGGTGAATAATCTGTGTTTAAAAAGTCCCTAAATACGTATTTACATAATCCACGCTTTGCCCAAGCCTGCTCTACACTATTTGTGGGATTTAGAGTGGATCCTGGCTTAAAGTCTCCCTGCGGCTTCCACGGCAGCTTTTCCTCCTGGTGACCATCCTTTGGTGGGATTGTGTCTCATCTAGAGACAGGGCTTGTTAGCTGTGTGCGCTTTCCAAAGTTCGTCCTACTTTGAACGCCGCTGGCCTTGGAGATGCTGTGAGCAAATGGCCCCACAGTCTAGTGATTTGGGGAAGTATTGCACCTTCCAGCCTGGAAGATTCTTCATGCTTCAGTATTAGTTCAGTGGCTCCTAGAAAGTCCTATAGCAAATGAGCTGATTCACTCTCATCCGTCCAAGTATTTGAGTGGAAGTCAGCCCCTCCTCCTTTCCCCATGGACGTCCTATGGAACCAGAAAACTCATTGAGAGTCAGCAGTGCTGTTCCATTTTGTGAGAGGATGCTTTGGATTTTGGCCATGTGTCCAGAGTGCTCAGAAGACCATTTCTGGTTGAAGTTGGCAAATCAGCCCTGGTCGCCTGTGCTTGTGGGTAGTTGAAACCTTGGTTTGAGTCACTGTGTAGAGTACCCAGGGTACTTTTTACATGACTGCAGTGTGATCTTGGCTCTTGGGGCAGGAGGGTCTAGGCATGGTGGTAGCTTCTGGGGACTGTATAAGCCTCAGCATTCTTGAGAGCAGGAACCCCATGTAGATCACCCAGACTTGAACTCTTTGGGTTGGGGAGAGGTCTTCTCTACAGCAACAGTTCTATGGGTCACTCCAGCCCCAGGATTTGCTGGCTTGGGACATGGGGCACCAATATACATGCCAGAGTCCCCTGGCAGCAAGCCTCTTTACATATATGCCTGCAGTCTTCACAGGGGTTTCAGTCTTGACTGTACATTAGAATAATCTGCAGAAATTTAAAAAGAAAAGCTAATGTTTCTGCTCAGGTGAGATCCCAGATATATTAAAGCAAGATGGAGGACCCAGGTGATACACCTTTGTCTGTCTCCTCAGATGATTCCAGCACACTGGCTGCATCACAGGAGCTGGCATTGCAGGACGTGGGGTTGGGGTACAGTTCATGGCTCTTTATTGGCTCCACCACAGCACATCTGTACATCCCTGCGAAGCAAACATAGTCCTGATCCATTAGCTCTCAGCAATGTGGCAAGATCCCTGGGTAAGGAAGTGGTGGCATCCTGGTCAAAGATGCCATGGGCAGGTGAGTTTGAGGAGGAAGTTTGCTGACATAATTCAGCGTCTATTGTGCACCAGGTGTGGCATAACACGTCACCCCTTTAATCACCACCTTCGTTTGTGAGCTAGGACGGCCACTCACAGAGGTGGAAACTAAAGCACAGAACACTGCTGGAATGCAACCCCAGGCTTCGAGGGCTTCTTACAATTTGGAGGTCCGAGTCCTAAGTGTGTGAGGTGAAGAGCCTTGCTCTCATGGGTAGCAGTGTGCGAGCATGTTGGCTAGGGGAAGGGGTTTGTATGTTTGTATGTGTTCACTGAATCACAGGGATGGAAGTACTTTTCCTTGGGTGTAGGGAAATGGGAAGACTGCAAGGAGGAATAGAATCAGGAGGGTACTGGAACCAGCTTGCATTATAGGTCATGCATATTCCTTTCCAATTTTGAGGTTAAGAACATCTCATTGGAAACAAGATCAGCCCTAGTGGGAATATTTACACCACAGGAATCAGTAAGCACCATGGCAGGAATTTGTTTTCCCTGAGACCTGGTTGTTAAACACAGACTAGTACACTGCTGGACAGAACCCACTGTGCTCCTCTGGATTAAATAAATGGAGAGAAGAGAGCGCCAGCAAGAAAGATCTTATGGGAAGCTGTGCAGTGGAGCAAATACTCATGGCAGAGGGTACCAGAGGGGAGTGAGCTCTTAAGACTAGGAGCAGTGCATCAGCTGGACATGGTCAACACTGAGTAAACGTTTGTTTTTCTTATAATTGGGGTTATGGTGAGAACAGTAGCAGATTTAGCACCAGAAGAAAGTGGGATAGGGACGAGGGAAGAGCAGGGACCTGTCTTCAAAGATCTTCAAACTACTGGGAAGTTTCACTGCACCATGGCAGGCGATGAGCTCAGAGAATCAAGTTGTAGCCTGTGAGGTCGGGGCCAGAAAGCAGTGTGTGAGTCCATTTCCAGAGTCTGCCGGGTGGGGTTGTGGGTAGACAGTGTCTCCAGCATGGAGATGGTTAACCAGAGTAACAAGGGTGATTTAGCTCATGGTCCCAACCTTCCATCGCTCACTGCTCTGGCTGGCCCTGTTAATGCTCCCGGGTTGCAAATCTACCTATTTGTCAAGTCCCTTTCCACATCCTGGCCCTCTTCTACTGCTTGTGTGGTTTATTAAAGAGGCACATGCTACCTGTCATCGCAAACAGCCTCCTTTATCCAAAACAGAATAATAGAGATATCTCCCTCCAGGGACATGGGATGCAAATGCCGGAGGACAGGTTGCCAATTTGCCGCATGTATTAGGGGAAGGAGGCTGTCAAGGGAGACGGCTGGGATCCGGTGCCTTCTAACAAGCTCATCTCTGGGTTGCCGGAGACCTGGGCCGCTTGAGTTTAGATTACGTGGCACGTGCCTCCGCTTTCCTATGGACAGCTGTCAGCAATCGTGTCTCCCTAGGAAATAAAATTGGCTTTTTCTTTCCTCTCCCCTTCCCCCAGCTCATTGCTGGTAGTGAGGCCCTGCCAATAACTGTCAGGAAGCCATTGGACTGCGGAGGCCACTGGGCCTGCACAGGGTACAGGGAGCATGGCCCCCATGCACCTGCCAGATGATCCTGTATCTCTGCCTCTCACACAGTCCTGCCACTCCCCCCAGCCCTTAGTTTCGGTGGAGGATGCTGTGGTCCAAGAGCTTCCTAGAAACTGGTTAAAGCTAGACTAAGAACTTGAACCCAGCACAGAACTAGCCCATCTCTCCAGGCTCCTGTCATAGTTTTGTCAACTTGACACCAACCTAGCCACACCTGGGAAGAGGGCCTCCATCAGGTCAGCCTGTGGGGGCATTCTTTTGGTTGCCGGCTGATGTGGGAGAGCCTGGCCCACTGTGGGCGTTGTCATCCCTGGGAAGGTGGGCCTGGGCTATAACAAAGGTAGCTGAGTAAGCCAGGGGGAGTCAGCCAGTGAACTGGGTTTCTGCTGTTGACACTGTTTAGAGTGCCTGCCCTGGATGGACTCTACCCTGTAAGATGAGGCAATCCTTTCCTTCCCTAGGGTGCTTGTGGTCAGTGTTTATCACAGCAACAGAGAAGTGAACTAGGTCCCCCCCCCCCCCAGCATGTTAAGGGGTTCGTAAGTGAGGGAGAGCTAGCCTTGACCACCTCTGAAACAGTCACGGTACATCTCCGGGAGCTCAAGGCCTGTCTGACCACTTGAGAGAGGCTGCTAGTGACTCCTGGCTATAGGAAGTTATTGCTGGGCACACATGTGGGATCTCCTGCATCCCTAAGTTCTCATGGCTAGCAGGTCTCCTGTTCCTCAGCACATCCTTGCCTCTATTCAAGTCTCCCTCCACATGCTGCCTCAGGACAGACATTCCAAGCCAGGGCTTGGAGAATGCACAGTGTTCTGGGTGGGTGGCAGGGGTTTTCCTTGAGCTGGGCAGAGAGAATGCAGAATTTGGAGACGGGGACTCTGCACCACAGCCTGAGGGCCAGGGTTAGGACTAGGAGGACACAGCTGTGTGAGGGTTGAATCTTGTTCAGGGTTTTCCTCATATTAGAGTCAAACAGTGACTTGGAACCTTGGAAATGAACCTCCAAGAGGATTAGGACCTGTGGGGCAGGCTGGCCATCTGCCTTTGGTAGGGAGGCCCACTGAGCAGGGCACCACACAGGGTGATCCTATTTTCAGTGGGTGCTTAGTGCTGAGTTTGACTATCCTGTGCGTTTTTCTTTCCTGGTATCATTCTCACCTCCCCCACACCACTCAGTTGCAAATCCCCTGCCAGTGCTAGTGTGGCACAAGGGGATTCTGGGTAATAGGCCTTATTTGGCAATTCCATGCATCCCATGTCTAGTGTTTGTTGCCTTCACAATAAATGCTGTGCCTGCTGTGTTTGAGGCCCCCTCCCAAGTGCCCCCCCCCCCGCCTCCTGTGTTGGCACCCTGCTCTGTGGCACCGCTTTGCAGGTGATGACATTGATCCTCACGCAGGCTCAGGTGAGAGCAAGATTGGAACCAGGTGATCTGGCCTGAAAGCCTGTGGTTCTGCCATGGCTGCTTTTTGGTAGCAGCCTCAGTGAGGGTTTAGGGGTAAGGATTGTGAGCTTGAAGGTCTGGCTGACCTAGAGAGACTTATCACTCGGCCATTCTTGGTTGATTGTGTGAAGAGGATTTAATGTGCCCACAGCTCAAGGATGTCTGGAGGAAAGCCCCATAGAGCACATATGTGTATGGAGGGTCTCACAGAGCTGGCCTTGCTGCTCTGGCCTGGAGCTACAGGAATGCTGGTTTGGACTTGTCCACTTATGGGGCCCCAGGCTGTGGCGGTGAGCTGAGCTCTTCTGTGAGATGCCTTGTAGGGACTCTGCTGCATCAGAGCTGTCCATCTATACACAAGACAAACCTGAGGACAGCCCCGTTAGCACTCCATGGTAGGATAATTCTGCTGCCAGCCCCGATAAACTGACTGGGAGGTCAGAGCACACGTAGCATACTCCTAGATGTTATGCTTTGGAAATGAAAAATTTCCCCACAGTCTAATGTTCTGGGGGCATGGTTGTGGGTCGATGGGTTTTTGGGAAGTGATTGGATCCTAAGGGCACTGACCTAATGAAAGGATTAACCTCAGAATGTATTCATTATAGGACTTGGAGGGAGTGGTAAAAATAGGGGTTAGGATTTGGTTAAAGGAAGCAGGTCATTGGGCTCATGTCCTTTGTTATATATTTGACCCTTCCTGAATTCCCATTCTCTGCTAGCTGGTTGCCACGGTGTGAGCGGTTCTGCTCTTCCACACCCCCTGCCGCGATGGATGGACACCTCTGGAACTGTGAGCCAAGATGTCTGTCTCCTGAAGTCGTTTCTTTGGGTTTTGGCCACAGATGCCTTAGTAACATGCTGGAGATGCTCACAGTTTGTGCCTTCAGGAGCACCTTACCAGAAGGAAGCCTCTAGCGGAAGGGATGATGAACCCAGGACTATCTGTGGGACCTCATGACACTCATGTGCTTGAGTTGTACCTGAACTTGAAGTAAGGCCTTGGGTAAGTCATGGATTCTGAGCCCCAGTTTTGTGTCCAGCGGCTACATCAGAACAATTGCATTTCCAGAGTGAAGAAGGAAAGAATGCATAAAAAGAGTTTTGTAATCCAGGTTAACTATCCCTTCTCCAAAATGGCTCAGGAGTATTCTGGATCACGGTTAGTTTTTGAATAGTTGCATAGATATAGAGTCTTGGGAGTGAGAACTCAAGTTTAAGTCTTCTCATATACAGTATAAAATTTCAGACATTGTAAGGCGCATGCGCTTGTGTCTTGACCATGACCATTACGTGTGTCACGTGGGATTTTTCATCTGTCACGTCAGCCCTTGAGATGTTTTGATGCATTAGGGATGCCCTGGTCCAATCTCCCTGTTCAGCAGCTCATGGAAGATGAATGACAAGATGGTGGGAAACACTTGGAAGCTAGCTAGTCCTCAGCAAGTGCTGGCACTCCTTCCCGTGGATGGGGCTGGGGAGCTGCTGCCTTCTCAAGATGGCTCTCACTCTTGTGCCTTCCTGTTTCTCACCAGCCTTCCCTCTGCTCTGGTTCTCGGAGGGTTACTGTAGAACACAGGCGCCGTGATTACTCCTGGGGACAATCCCTAGGCACAGGCACCACAGCTGTCTTAGAACTGATGAATGGATGCCAGAGGTGGAATGCCCCAAGGGGCAGTGTGGAAGCCCGGCATGGCACCTAGCAAGAAGTCTCATGCCAGCCAGCTGTGTGGCCCTGGGAAGCCCACCTTCCTTCTCTGAAAAGGGTCCTCCGTAGTCCTACCCCCGGGGGCTCTTGTCAGGCTGAAATGAAGAGTCTCGATAAAATCAGAAGCTAGGCACACATTTGTCTATGAACGTCCAGGGTATGGGGGGGAAAGGCTCATTATTTATATCTTTTCTAGTCTTGTGCTGTGGAGGTATCTAGGGCTCAAGTGAGGGATAGAACTGGCCTGGTACACAGTAAGGGTGGGAGGCCTCCTGCCTCTCTATCAGGGGCTCTCCCTGTCTCTAGCCTCTGGAAGTACCATGAGGTAGAAGGCAATATTGCACCTTTAGCTTTAATTGGTACTCCCCGATGTCCTTTGCCTATCCTGTGGCAGCTGTGTCCTGAGTGGTCTGGTTTGTCTGAGCCAGGGCCCATGTGGAGATGCCCTCTGTTGCCTTCCACAAATCACCAGCTTCTGTTCTCAGGGCCTGATTGGCTAAGGTTCCAGATGCCTTGTCAGCACCCAGGGAGTCTGGCATGGCTTGGGGAGAGGGCACCCCAGAAGGGCTTGTGTATTTGAGAAAGGAGCCCCAAACGGCTCCCAGGCACAGGCCTAGATGGGCCGGCGAAGCAGGTAGGAAATTGTGGGCACCTGAAGCTTTCTCTCTCAAGGGCTTGATTAAAGCAAGGATGTGTTAGAGCCCAAACAGCTGGGGGAAGGCCCTTTGATATGTTCATTTGGTTTTAATTTGGGTGGACACAGAACAGTCACAGCTTGCTTTATTTCTGCTTCCTTTCGAGACTTTCCCTTGGCTCCTATCCCCTACCCACACCTTTTCTCTGCTGGAGTCTGAATTTCAAGGTCGGCTGAAAGTCAAACTTGACCATGTTGAAGAAATGCTAGCAGATGTAGCTGCTTTGGCTGGGGGTGGCCACACCCTGGAAGTCATGCTCCGTCCTGTGTGATGATTCCTGACAACCCCGGGATTTCGTCTCTAGATTTGGATTTCAAAGTGAGTGTCATTCAGCATGTGTTTATCTAGGGGGGATGAGGGCAATGATGAAGGCTGGGGAGGGTGTGGCCACCCCATCAGGCAGCCCTTGCTTGGGTTCGGCTTCCATCATGGTGATGGCTTCGTGAGACGTTGTCAACTGGTTTCCCTTACTAGGGAGACTGGTGGGTTTTCCGATGCTGGTCACGACACACACAGGACCAGCTGTTTTGTCCCCTTTTTACAGTGTATTAAGCCATTGGCCAACGCATGCCACAGGACCAGTGCTATGTCAGCAGTGACTCCGGGGAGAAGGTCAATTTTCAGCTCCATTTCCTGGCGTCACCCACGCCCCTCTGTTGACTCACAAAGTGGCCTAGCCTGCTGTCTCCAGCCCCATGGTAGACATGGTGGGGTGGAACAGAGAAAAAACTTTCTGATGTCCCTGCTGTTTCTGGCACCGAGCCAGACCCCTCAGGCTCCGTGGGGTACTGTACTGCTACCCAGCTTGGGGTTTGTGGGAGTACTGTGGCAGTTTTGTCCAAGGCACATACGGGAGTCAGTCTTCCCAGCAGCATGCTGGGACTGGTCTAGGCAAAGCGGGAGGCCATTGCCTGAGCTGCTTGCTCTGTGCGCCCATCTTTTCTAGTCCAGCCACCGGAGCAGTGGTCTCCCCTAGCCCAGCCAGAGAGTAGAGCATGGAGTAGACACATCCCCAGGAGACAGGCCAACAGGAGGGCAACAGCCTTTGGGAATTAATCCTGCACAGGAAAGCCAGCTCTAATCAGTGGTCAGCCATGGGACCTTGGCCAACTTTCTCGGCTCTTCGAAGCCTCAGTTTCTTTGTCTGTGATAGGGGATAATGGTGCCCACCTCACAGAGTTGCTATGAGGATTAAAGGAAATGGTGCATGTAAAGTGCCTGGCACAATGCCTTGTGTATGGTGCTCTGTAATGGCTGCTGTTACAGCTATTGTCCCGGGAGAGCAGTTCTAGACAGCAGTGTGGGGAGGGACCTGCCCTGGCTCCCCTGTGGCCTTTGGGCTTTCCTAGCCGCCGCACAGCCCAATTATCAGGCTGTTCCTCAGCTGGGGGTGGGGTGAGGGGCTCAGCTCCTTTCCCAGGGTGCTCTCCTGGCTCACAGGGGAGCAGAGGCAGATGTGGATGGCGAGGGAACCTGAAACTACCCTCCACATCCTGCCTCTTGAGTGGCAGCGCATTGCAAAGAAGTGACATATAAAACTGTCTCTCAAGTCGAATTGTGCAAAATGGAGCTGGCTTCCACAGCGCAGTCGCATGCTGATCAGAGAGCCTGAAACGTGAAAATTCTGAACACAGAACAGAGCAGAAGAGCCTGTCACGGCAGCACATGTGAGTCAACCCGCATCGCCTCGCAAACTGCCTGCCTTGTTAAAATCAGTCCCTTGGTGCAGGGGGATTAGCGCTCTGCAAACTTCCCATCCCAGGCCTGCCTGCATTTTTACTTTCCTGCCTGCACGTTTCTCGCTGATCTTCCCCCTGACACACCCAGGGGATTTTCCTGCACATAATGGGGGCCACTCCCGTTGCTAAAGTGATGGAGAGCTTTTTTCTTTGCTTTGGCAGAAAAATAGTAACTTCTGCTGAGAACACAGAGAAACAGAGACATGATCTGGATACCCCATACTCCCCTGGGCATTTGAAGCGCTCGTGAAGGTCCCTTGGGTGACTGGATGGGATTCTCAAGGGTCATTTCTCTTCCTTTTCTTCCTTGCTCTGCGGCAGCTTCTGAGAGCTGCTAGGCATATGAGCTGCCACTCTGGGGCTCTGCATGCCAAGGCCTTCTCAGCACCCAGCCCCACGCTGCTCCCACGCGACTGCTGGGTCTGTGTGGTACAGACCTGTACCACATTGTCCTACGGTACAGGCTGAGGTCTTGATACTACCTACAGGATCAGCTGGCTGCCCCTTGTTCAGGTCACCATTTACTAGTGTGGCTTGTGGGCTCTGAAAAGTATGTTCAGGACAGTATGTCGAGGAGTAGGTTTAGCATGGTGTATCGCACCTGGAAGGCTCTAATGCTGCCCTTCTGCATTGTGGCTCCCTGGATTGCTATACTTGCAGGCAAGCCTGGCTGGCCCCTGGCCTGAGCTCTGGAGCCCAAGCCCTTTTGCATTGCTGAGCCCTCTAGCTTTGGCTGCTCATTATTTCTCCACCAGCAGGGCAAGTACAAGGACCAATTATGAGGGCCTCACCATCTCACACTGCTTTTGGATGCGCTGTCTCAAATGGTGAAGCCTTCTTTGGGGACAGGCAATTTGAGGGGAGCACAGGGCAACATAATTTATGAGCCCCCTCTTCACCCAGTCAGGAGCGAGGTGGCAGTGACTTAATTTAATTAGCTGGGTTTAGGCCGAGCAGATCAGCAGCGGCCCAGGGTTCTGGTGAAGCAGGCACATTTCTCCTCTGAGGGAAGCACCGTGGAAGAGGGAAAGGTCTAAAGTTACTTCGTTCGTCTGGATCCTTTGGTTAGAGATGTCTTCCAATTTGAAATAGAAACCCATTTATTTTGCTTAACAAGAATCCAAGCCACCAGCTATGTGTTTCACTCATGCATTTAATAGGAGTAATTGAATATAGCTCAGATGAGCAGACCCTAACGCTTTCCAAGTCAGAGCCAAGTGCGCCATGCTTTCCCTCAGAGAGGCGAGCCTGCTTGGCAGGGCGGAGAGAAGCTGCTGGTCTCAGGCACTACGGTGTTCTTGTCCAGCTCCGGGGGGTGAAGGCCACAGCAGCAGATGCTCCCTGGCTGTGGTCCGTGGCTCTCAGCTGGGCATGGCCCTTTGTGTTTGAAAAGGCTGCTGAGGTTAAAAGCTAGACTGGAAGGGGTCATGATAGTCTAATAACGGGAGAGCAGTAACAACTGTGAGGAGAATTAGGGCCATCCCTTATTTTGTAGCAGAGGGGATGGCATTCCTGAGATGCTTTGGGGTAGGTTGTTTATGACGGCCTGGGCTCCCCTCTTTTCATACTTCACAGAGACCAGAGGGAAGGAAGGCTCTGGTAATGCAACTCGTAGCCAAGCTTTGCGGGGGGTGGGGTGCTATGAGGAGACTGAGCCTCAGTTTCCACACCTGTAAAATGGGTCTTTTCATACACACTCCAGTTACCTCACAAACTTGGATTGTGATGCCAGAAAAAAAATTAATCCAAGGGAAAAAGGATGAGCAGAATGTAGCCTCTTGCCGTCACACCAGGGTCCCTCATCGGCAACTGGAGGTCCTCGGACTCAGCCTGGCAGTATGTGAAGTTTCTCAAAATGGCCAGAAGGCTAGGCATCACCACAGCGGGGCAGGCTGCTGACTGTACATGGCCTAGATTGAGTGCTCTCCCCAGATTCACAACCACTGACTGCATGATGTGTGGAGGAGCAGGTGTCCTGACGGTTGCTGAGGTTCTTGAGTTCTGCAGCAGGCTTTGAGTGAGCCACCTGAGAGGGGGACAGGGGTATGGCACAGGGTGGCTCAGGGCTTTCCTGGTCAGGGCCCCCAAACAGGAAGGGAGAGGAGATTTCTTCCCTGGCCATTGTTACCTGACCTCCATCTCATTCTTCCCCTTTCTCTCCTCCATCTTCTCTCTAGAGTTCCACGAAGCTTGTGTTGGCGTTGGTATTGGGGCTTCAGTCACACTATCCCCTTCAGTTGCGGATAGTGGTGGCAGGTGGCTGGTACACAGAGTGGACACTCTCAGTCCCCTAGGGCTAGACTCGGAGCCTCAGGGACTTTCTGTAGTCACCAGAGAACCTGGTGGATCATCCTTAGAGGCCCTGACAGAGCAGTGGAAGCATCCCAGGAAGCCATTTTGATCTCTTTCCCTGGGCTTATCCTTTTGTTACTTAACAAAGCAAATGGTGCTCAGCTCTTCCATTGCTGAGCACTTCACAAAAGCAGAGTGAATATTATTCCAGTATTTATCTTAGCACAAAACTAACATTTCAGGGCCTGTGCCCATAATTCAAATGTTGATGGGGAACACATTGTGTGAATGTGGTTCAAATATATACAAGGGGAAGTTGCTTATATTTAATAGGGAAACATGAAGTAAACATTTTTGAATAAAATGGCAAAGACTTGGGTTCCACTAGTTGCAACTTCTCAGTCAACATATTTAACTGGCACTTCTTAGGAGGTATCGTGGTCAAGAGTTCAGCAAAATTAAGGTCAAGCTCGGACCATCAAAGGCTCTGTGTTCTCCAAGCCTGAGCCCATCCCCCCCCCCCACATGTGGATTTGCTGTTCTAGAAGCTAGTCTGTGGCTCAGAGGAGTTGAGGGCGGCTGCTTTCTTTCTCCGTGTATTGTTATCACTTGCATGCTCATCAGGAGCAGGAGCCCTTAGAAAGACACACAGGAAGAGAAAGAGACTCCCTAGCTGGTTTCCAAGAGGTTCCCCCAGCCCTGAAGTCTCACAGCTCTCTAGAGCATCCCTGTCGAGAAGAAAGGCACGGGGTCTGTGGTCTAGTCCTAGGCATTCCTATGCAGCGGAAACCCCACTGCCGCATATCTTACATCATGCTCGCAGGCCTTATGTAAACACTGTGAGCCTGTCTGTACAGATGTGGGGCCTCCGCACTGACAGGCTCTGTTACTACAATGGATGAGGACATGTGGGCACTTGCAGCTCCTTCTGGTGTTCTCCAACAAAAGTGTGTCTGGTTGGGGTAGCCGTTCTGGGGGCGGCACCTGCACAGTCCACAGCCCCATGCCTTTGGCATGATTTGTTGGGTGACAGGCCATAGACAGGGAGGGCCTGTGATGCTGCAGGTAGATCTCTAGGGCTTTGGTTTCACTTCCCAAGAAAGACCATCTCTGACTTCCAAGAGACAAAAAGACAATTTAGATGTATCCCCAGGGCTTTGTTCATGATTCTGGTTTCCCAAAGATTGGTTATTCTGTTGGCTTTGTTGAGCATTTGTAAGTACTTCCTGTGGTGGGAACCATCTAAACCCTGGTGCCCTATTTCCTGGGGGACAGAGATAAAGCAGCACATACTTAGAGGAAGTTCAGAGACCTAGGGATGGGGTTGGGAGGGATCCAGAACTTTAGTGGTTCAATTCAGCAACACTGACCAGGCATCAGGTGTGTTCCTGGAGCTTCATGAAATGCTGGGCTGGGGCAAGAGGGAGAAGGTGGGAGCGAGCAGAGAAGAACAACTCAAGGCCAACAACTGTGGCTCCTGGTGTACTGCAGGAGGGTCGCGGAAGTCAGGATTTCCTGCCAAAAATTACAGGGCTGTTGGTGTCAGGACCTCTGCTCTAGGACTACTAGTAATAATCCAAGGAAAAATTGAAAACTGTAACACTACTGTGCTTACAAATGTGGCAGGAACTATTCCAGTTACTTTGCAACATTAACTCATTAACCCTCATAGTCTATGAGGCTGAGATTACTGCCCATGTTTTACAGTGTGGGTACTAATATCTTCTCTGGGCCCACACAGCTCCTTATGAAGCTACTTATGATCCAGGGGCTCTGGACTCAGGGCTTGGGTCTTTAGCTACTGTATCAGTGGAAAGAAGTGGGCGCTAGTCCAGGACCTATTTCTTCTGTAGCCCTGACCCTGGGCACTTGGTGCAGGATGGTGTCTGGTGAGGAGAACAGGTTGGAATGTGAACTTCCATGGTCTAGATCCAGGGCCATGGAGGCCCTCCTCTCAAGTAGAGTCTGGGATGCAGTAGCCAAGAAACATCTGTGGTACTTATGGTTGTCTGAAGGGAGGGGCCTCATCTCGAGGTGGGAGATAGAGCTGGGACTAAACTGGGGTCACTCAAGTCCTTTCTCTTGGCTTTTTGAAGGCCCTTGGATAGGGAATAGGCAGCACAGGACATTTCTCCACAGCCTGTTGACTGCTTCTCTCAGGAAGGCATTCACGTGTGCCAGGTTCTTGTTGGACGAGGTGGCTCACAACTTTGACTCCAGCACTTGGGAGGCAGAGGCAGGTGGATCTTTACGAGTTTGAGGCTGGTGAGGTCTTGTCTCAAAACAAACAAAAATAAAAACAAACCACCACCAAAACCCTCCACAAAAAGGAAAAGTACCAGATCCTTAATTTGCACCCCAGCCCTGACCCATGTGACTTACTTCTGTCTTAAAAGCAGACAACAGTTTGGCTGACTCGCACCTGGAAACTGGAAGTTCTGCTGAGATGCTGGTGTCGGTGCACCATGTGTGACATGTGACAGTGGAGAAGAGGGAACAGTGGTGTGGGCGGTGGGGAGGAGTCTGCAGAGATGTTTAAGGAGAAGAATGCAGCATCGCTGAGGCTGGGCTGTGATGCCGATTGTTAGCATCTCCTAAGGTGAGGTGCCACAGAGGCTGAGATCCAGGTCTTTACATACGGCACTGCTCAACATTTGGTTGACGCAGACAGGTGAGCAGTTAGGGAAATGTTTAGTGCAGAGTCTGTGACTGCTGGGAGTTATTGGGCAATGTGACATTTTCATGGGAACCACTGCATGGAGTGCTGGGGAAATAAGGTCTTTCTAACACAGAGAGAGAGAGAGAAAAAAAAAAAACCAGTTGAATCTCAATAATAAAGCAACACATTCGGACAATAGTGTGTCTGGGAATGAGAAGAAACACAGAGCTTCCTGTGTAACACCCTCCGCCCCTAAAGCCCCCTTTTCTTCCATGAATCTATCTCCTTTGCACTATGGGTAAGTCTTTTCTAGGGGCACAAGCCACGTGTGTCCACAAGCAACGATGTGAGTGGGGAGCCGGCAGACGGTGGAGGAGGAAGAAAAGCGGGGGTGCTCGGGCGTCTGTGAAATGGACTCACTGCTGTCACCGTGTTGGGGGTGGGTAAAGGGCGGAGGTGGGGCTCTCTGTGTGAGATGACACCCATGTCTCCACTATGACACGGAGGTCTTCCTGGGTCGTGATGTGGTGACTGGCCTTCAACTGCCTCAACAAAGAGCAGGTAGGAGCTGCTCATTTTAAGTGACTTTGAGAGAAAGAAACCAGTTTTTATTCATGGACAGAATCTGGCTCTGTTGCCATGGAAACAGCTAGAGGGAAGAAGAAAAAGACAGGAAGGGGGGGTATGTGGTCACAGGATGTCCTCTAGAGGAGGGAAAGTGGGGTGGCCCTGTGGCCTCTACCCCTTACCTGATTTCTGGACTTGGTCTCCACATAGCTGACTCACTCAAGGCCTAGCATAGGGCGGAACACAGGCGTGTGGAGTGTTAGCTCGGTGAACCTCAGCCTCTGAGCTGAAGGGCCATCCCCACTGTTTCTGTTTTCTGTTTACCCTCTTCCAGGCTGTGCTAGGGCCGCCTAGGGTGACAGAGGCCATCCAGTCTCTTCAGGGCCTGTGTTGGGTAGATTTTTGTCAACTTAACACAAGCTAAAGTCATCTGAGAGGAGGGAACCTCGCTTGACAAACCTCACTCTCCAGTGGAGTGTTTTCGTGACTGATGGTTGATGTGGGAGGTCCCAGGCCACTGTGGGTGGTGCTACCCCTGGGCAGGTGGTCCTGGAGTGCATAAGAAAGCAGGCTGAGTAAGCCGTGGGGAGGAAGTCAGTAAGCAGTGTTCCTCCATGGCCTCTGCCAGTTCCTGCCTCCAGGTTTCTGCTTGAGTTCCTGCCCTGGCTTCCTTAATGGTGGATGACAGCTGTGATCTGATGATGGCCTCTTTTTTCACTAATTGTTATTGCATATATGTACTTATACACATTTATATTATTAAATATAACATGTTGAGTCCATGTGATATTACTTGTTTATGTGTTTTCAAGGCTGACCATTTGGCATTGGACAACTAATTGATTTAGTCATAACAATAGACGCTTAATTAAGACAAGGCTTCCTTCCTATACCTGGACTTCTCCTTCCCAAATTAGGGTTACCTGGAGTACCATCTATTCTAGACCAGGAGTACCTACTGTGACCTTGGGAAGCCTCTTTGGGAACTGGGTTTGAATTTAATAGTAAAGGTTTGTTTACTGTATATTATGTGTTAGCTAACAGGAAGCCCCTGTGTTTTCTCAGGGGTTTGAACCACAGATGAGACCCTGGGTGTTGATCCTGGCTGTGTCTGCTGCTATAGGCAGGACCCTAGAACTAGACTGCCTGGTTTGAAACCTGGCCCTGCCTCTCATGGGCTGGACTGACTTGTTTTGTTGCTGGATCTTGCTGTCTGACTTGGGGTTAATGGAGTCTACCTTCTAGACTTCTTGTGGAAGCGGCTTAGCATGCAGAGAGTATTTCATGAGTTCCTGGTGTATAACAAGGGCCCTGTTGGCATTCAGTGCTGCTGTGATAGTCACTGAAGGTACTTAAGGAAAACTGTTGAGTAAGTGGCAGTGCAAAGAGGCAACTCTAAGGTCAACGTTCCTGCTGTGTAGACCACCCTAGGTCCGCATGTCAGCTCTGCTCTCGGGAACGATGGTCTTAGCTTATTGCCCTGTTTATTCATATGTGTAATGCAAGTGTAATGTGTACCCGGTAGAATTACAGAGTTTAAAAATGAGACCCAAGCGACAAGATGGCTCAGTGGATAAAGGCACAAGCATGGTGACCTGGATTTTATCCCCAGTACCCACATAAAGCTGAAAGGTGAGAACTGACTCCACAAAGTCATACGTGTTGTGCATGTGTGAACCTTACACACATATTACACACACAATTTTAAAAGCAAAGCCCTGAGAGCCGTGCAGCATGGTGACAGAGACCTAGGGAGTGGCTACTGTGATGCTCCTGGCTTTGTCAGAACCGTCACACACCAACTGAGCTCTTGAGGGATCAGGCCATTGCTGGCATCTGGAGCTTGATGTTCACAGCATGGAGAGCGTGCTAACCAAATCCAGCCATGACTGCTGCTGCTGGGGCCAGCGTGAGAAGAGGGAGGGCAAGGTGAGCATCGAAGGCTCAATGCTGGGTTCTCATTTGTACTTTAGGGCCAGTGACAAGTAATATGTTGAGAGAGGAAGTAGGGGAGGGGTGGCCCTGAGGCCTCTGTCCCTTATGTTTCCTTGGCCTCCACGTAGATAACCAACTCAAGGCCGAGCATAAGGCAGAACACACATACATGTGGAGTCTTAGCGCCTGAGCCTCACCCTTTGAGGTTAATGTCTAAGGGTCTTCGTGAGTCCCACAGCTGAGCTCCTCATTCCCAGGGGGAAGTGGGATGACTTGAGCTCTCTCCATCCCAGCTACCAGAGTCATCTGGCTGGGAGAGCTCTCAGAAGAGTCCCTTGTCAGGTGGGTGCCATGATTAGCCAGGCCCACTTTTGAGGAGACAGAAATGAGAGAGGGAGAGGCTGGTAAAGACATGTGTGGGAAACCCTACTAAGGCTGAGATCTTACCCTAAAACCTGAGGAAATGTGGGAGCACAGAGCTGGGGACACTTGATGGTGTAGCTATACCACAGTGTCCTATGACTAGGGGTGGAGAGCAACCGAGGCTCTGGTGTCCTGAGTGTGCTGGGGTACTGGGAGGCTCCTCAGAAGCAGAGAAAATTTGAGTTCTAGGCTCTGCCTGTGTCTCTGGTAGGCATGGCCTTCAATGTGTGAACTGCTGGGCAGCGGGTGAGGCCACAGTTTTGCAGGTTCTGGATGTGTGAGGGGCTCTAGCTGCTTTTGTGAGATTATGCATCATGCCCTTATATTTGACTTTTATGGGAAAGCATCATTGGGCTGTTTGGTCTCTTGCCTGGGTATGTCCTCAGTGTTCTTCTGTAGCTATGTGTGGACATCGACAGTGAGTGTGCATGGAAGCTGTAAGGTCAACCAAAGGCATTGCCATTTGTGTAACCATGGCTGCTGTGGCTGTATCTGTTTATACCTCTTGGTGCTCTGTCCAAGCCCTCAGGGGCAGGAATCATATCTACTTTTCTGATGCAGAACTGAGTTTTAGAAGTCCAAGCTTTCCTCATCTGCCTTAGTTGACATTCTTTAAAAGCACGTATTACCAGTGTAGTAAACAGACTCTGACTAGGGGCTGCCCGAGTCTAAACTCGTGATCTTTAAAAATTGCTTTTATTTTCTCTGGTTTTTCACCACATCATTGTTCATAAATAAAGAGAGGATTTCACCATCCATCTGCTGGACCTCCTTGCTCCAGAATGAAGACTATGAGCCAGGTGCTTCTCATGTCCCCTCCCCTCTGGGTGACTCACCAGTGATCTGGTGGGACCGTGTGTGACATTGTTAGATATCTCTGTAGTGGGACTCCAGCAGTGATGAATTCAGCATGGGAGTTTGGCCTGGGTCTGTGCAGTCACAGTAGGGACCCTGTACTAGTCAACATATATGGGGTCTGCATCAGCCTCCCTGTTTCACATTTTTGAAGGATCATAGGCATCTAGGGCAGCTAGCTGATCTTAATCCTCTTGATGCCATAGTTGGAGTCCTGGACAATCCTTGAATCTAAACGGGACAGGGTGACACTTCTAAGATTTGGTGGTCCTTCCTTCTTGTTTAGAACCATCCTGCCATGTGAATCTGCCTCTTCTCTGTCAAATGGGTATAGTACTCCCTGGTCAGTCTGTGCCACAGAGAGCTGCTGTGAGGCCTCCTAAGATGTGTGAGAGGTGTGCTGCTTTAAATGTAAGAGGGTAGCAGATGCATTTTGATGGCCCTCAAAAGATGTCTTTCATTCCCGTCCTCTCCAGGGCAGAGCTGTGTCCATAGCCTCAACACTTTAGAGTTGTGAGCAAAACTGAGTTGGTGCTTCATCTGAGGGTCTTGAGGGTGAGGACTGTGCCTCGATCTCACTGACGGCAGAAATGTGTTGTTGCATCGGTATGTGATTGGACCAATCCATTTCTAGTCCTAAGAACTGGCTGGATGTGCTTGTATATCTGTGCTGTCCTGGCAGCCAGCAGAGGCTCCTCCAAGGAGATTAGGAACATAGGGAATCAGTGTGATGTTCTCTTAACATTCATTATCTCAATAGTCTATTGATACTTGAGCATGCAAGACATAGCACCCAAACTTTCTTCAGTTGCTTGGATGCTTTAAGCAAAGTTGTTTCTATTTTCAGTCTCCATGTAGTTAAGAGATAGCTTTAGCCATCAACTCAGCTCTTATGCCTAAGAACCACATCAACAACCAGCATGGCACAAGAACCACACAGTAGAGGCACATACACTTTGGCAGTAACCAATAGCTCTTTAATTGGGTTTAAGACTTGTTCAACAACAGGGACTCCATGCCCAGCACTGGAAACCTAGCTCAGTGCTAGTGAATTCATAGTTATTGGGGCAGGATCTACAACACAAATTTACTAAATCAGCATAATTTCTAACAATAATCTATAAACACTTGTCCTTATACCCGCAGATAAGGGTAGCCTTCACACATCATCAAGGAAACTTCTCTTTGCAAAAGACAGAGACCAGAACAGAAAACCACAACCAACCAAAATGCAGAGTTGTGGAGCCCAGTCCCAGTGGATACATCTATAAACACTACTGCACTAGGGAGCATGGTGGAAGACTGTAGAAGCCAGAGGATAGGGATTTGCTGTGAGATCATGTCTCCCAGTAACATCAGAAGCTATACCTGTAAGGGCTCACCAACATGGCTGCCCAAACAGGAGCTAAACCAGACAGGGAAAATCCCATGAGATCTAAACCCTACACAAAGAACAACAGGCAACTGAGTAAATGTGGGAGTGAGAGAGTAAATCTGGGAGTGACCCTCCCCAGGGTAGAGTGTACCAATTAGTTGTCCAATGTCAAATGGCTAGCCTTGAAAACACACATACAAGTAATGTCGTATGGACTCAACATGTTATATTTAATAATATACATGTATATAAATACATATATGCAGTAACAATTAGTGAAAAAAAGAGGCCATGAATTTGAAGGAGAGTGGGAAGAGTTTATGGGACGGTCTGGTGGGAGGAATGGGGTGAGCTTCAGCAGCCCCATCTCTATTTCTCTGGGTCCCATGGTATAGGTTGAGAATCTCCATTCCAGCATTCCTAGCAGAGGTCCTTGGTTGGGCTGGCTTTGGTCATATGCCCTCCTCTGAACTAATCTGGCTAGGGAAATACCAAGTACTGGTTGGTTTAAATATGGGGCTTGTGCTTTCCACTCATGGAGAGACAGTGTGGGAGTGATGGATCTTCCAACAAAATTGGAGCTGTTATTGACAGGAGGAAAATGGATGTGGGGAGGAATAGGTAGTACATTCCTCATAGCAACTCAAGATAGAAAATAGTCTTTCTGTTAGTGCGTCCACTCTGGGTTGCTTCAGGTTGAGATGTTTTCCTCTTCTGTTGTGTGAGTTGCTGTGGCCTGTATGTGGCTTCCTGCACTGTGTATGTGTCTAGCTGTGCCCAGTGCCACACAGATGCCAGTGCCTAGTCTGACTGGGGGTTGGTTATTGGCTCTGTAGTGCTACCTGGTGTAAATATCCTGGAATCTGCATGTGCCACTCATGGCATGCCAGCTGGCTGGGTTCACCTAGGGCATTTGTTCCAAATGTCCGGATGAGAAAGGCAAAGTCCAAAGACACAAAGGCTCAGCCAGAGAGTATCAGCTCTGGGGCCAGAAACAGATGTGCTGGCCACAGCTGTAGCTGTCTTCCTTATACCCTACCCCACCCCTTGATGCCACCTCTGCTTTAGAAGAGGTTTAGAGCTACAAAAACAGGAGATCGAGGCAGAAGGCTAGAGGACCCATCATGGGAACCCAAGCAGCAGAATGATAACCTGTGAGATGCTTCAGTCTCTAGACACACCTTAAGGCACCTTGCTTCAGGTGCCACACCTGGAGTCTGTGGTGGGCTTCTGGCTTCCAGAGAGCTCTTGGTTGTGTTGAACAGTCTTTACATTTCTCCCCTCTGAGCTGAGTGATTAGGTTCTCAGGGAAAAGCCATTATTTGCACATCTTGGGAATGCCTGTTTCTCACACATGCAGCCCTTCCCGGAGGCTCAGGCCTGGGGATGAAGCAGGCAGGCTCTCCACTGAGGGCAGATACCAATCATTTTTACAATTGTTTGCAGCAGAAGAGGAAACATGAGCTTAACAGTTCTGTTGTGGATGGATTTGAGGGAGAAGCGAGAACGAATTGTCAGCAGGATGGCCTCTGCTTTTATCCTGGGATTTGCTGCCGGGCCCTGAGATCTGGCTTCCCTGTGTGGAGCCCTGGGATTTATACACATTCTTTGCAGGTGGGGGCTCATTGTGCAGAGCAGCCTGAGGCTGGGCTGGCTTCCATGGAAGAGAACCTGGCAGGTGTGGCTAGGAGGGAGGGAAATCTTAGTAGCCCTAAGCCTCCTTCAGTTGAGACCCTGAAGGAGGGGGCTCTGACCCTGGTGGGCATCTAGGGCTTCCCTGATGTTTTCACAAGCCTAAGACAGCAGTTATCAAGAGTACTAGTCTCTCCAGCCTCCCACCAGGAAAAAAAAAAGACTGAGCTCTGAAATTCATTTGGGGGACGTTTGAAGCCCTCCAGCTGCAGGCTGGCGGCCTGGGTGGTCGGGTGGGTGGGGTGGGTGTCCCGAGTGGAAGGAGAGTGGAACACGGGGCAATGGGAAGACAGTAGGGGCTGTACTTAACAGTAGCAGTGGATGTGGCATCTGATGGACCTGTCTTGGTCTTGGCCCTACCCTGAGCCAACTGTGGGATATTGGGTAAGTTCTTAGCCTTTCTGCAGACCTCAGTTTACTTATCTGTAAAATGAGTTAATACCTCCTTGGTTAATCAAAGAATCGAATGAAACTGTAAAGCCCTTGGCACTAGGCTTGGTAAAATTAGTGGAGGTAGTTGTTACGTTGATTATCCCACAGATAGCCTCCAAATACCTGCCCAATGTATGCTCTATGCAAATGCAGATGCAGACACATTCTTAGCCCCCACTCCCTTCTTTTCTGGTGCATGTTTATTTTTAATGGCCATGTAACGTTTGCATATATTTATGAGGCTATAGTGTGATATATATAGTGATAATTAAATGGGTTTACAACATGTAATGATGAAGTCAGGGCAATTATGTATTCCCTTCACTCATTATTGGTGTGTTGGACAGCCTTCGAGTCATTTTATTTTGAAATACACCACAAATGCCTGTGAACTCTAGTCGTCCCACTGTGCTTAGACGGAGCACAGTTGCTCCTCCTGCCTAGCTGCCCTTGAGCACCTGGAATCTGACCTCCTTCATCTCCCCTCCCCTCTGCTCTTCCCAGTCTCTAGTGACCACTGTGTTACTAGGCTGAGATCAACATTTTAGCTTCCACAAAGAATGAAAATATGTACTACTGGTCGTTTTGTGTCTTCCTTCCGTTAGCACAAAGCCTTCTTGTTCCAGTCACAAGTGTCATGCGTGACAGGATTTCATTCTCTTCTAGTGGTGGACTGATTCCTCGTGTGTACATACCCCATTTCCCTTACTCATCTGTTGACACCTTGGTTGATAAGCTCTTCTTAGCTTTCCCTCTAAGCAGACGGCTAGCTTCAAGTCTGTTAGCAGAATTCTGGATCCATTAGTAATACTAGTGCAGACAAGAACACTTCAGAACAATTTACTGCTTTGTAAATGTCAGATACTTCTGGGTGAGAAAGGTCCCTCCATGCTGGGTGTATTCCTGGGTCATGAAGGAGATGGCGAAAGCTTACCTCATACACCATATGGGCTGTCAAAAGTGGTACAGGTGGAAGGGAGAAACAGAAATTGTGTCCCAGGATGCCTTCCCACCCCCACCCTAAAGGACATCAAAGGAGCAAAGGTCATCAGTGGACAGCTTCGTGCCTGTATGTTGTCTTAATGTTTTTGTATATGTGAAGTCGTTATTACCCTTTAGTGGGGGATATATTCTATCTTAGAGAAAATGCCAATTATTTTGAAAAACTAAGCTAAATAGCTTCCTATAGAGAGAACAAAGTTGCAGGACTGAGACTCCAATACAGGCTTGTGTCCCAACCCTCCTCCAAATCAGTTCTTTTGGAAGCATACTGCTTCTGGGGGTGCCAGTTAAGTTGTAGGTATCCCATGGAGAGGCCTACAGACTCTGCTGGGCATGGAAGCCCGGGTGTTCTCTGAATGGTGCCAGGACTGGCTTTGAAGGAAAAGTGGGGGGCTGTGGTTCCACATGTCTGGGCATTTCCATGCCACTGTCTCTTATACTGTGATCTCAGTACATCTTGGCAGGGTCCTGAAGGCTCAAATTTTTCAGGAGCTGCCCCTGCCTTCCCCATCACTGCTAACCTCGCTCTTCCTAGGCCACACCCTGCCCAACTGGGCCCTCTGAGCTGGAGGGTGGGGATTTTAGAAGGCATGAAATTGGGCTGGCTACTCACGTGGTGGTGAGCCTGGGTTCATAGACTGTCCGTTGGAGACATACCTCACTATCACCATTCTTACCTGGCAGGTCTCCTCTTTGGTGGCTCTTAACATGGTTGTAATATTACTTTAATTGGTCACTTGGTACGTAGCAATCCCTGTATTAGAATGTGTCATTAGGCCGGGCTAGGCTGGGTTTATTGAATGCAGTCACCTCAGAGACTTGGTTTACTTATATGCACAGATTGAGAACCTTCTCTTTTTTTTGCTGGGTGTGGACACTCTCCTGGGCCTAGGTACAGCAGGGAGTCTTACAATGGTGTATCATTGCCCTCCCAGGGTTCAGTACAGCAGCATATTCTGCCAGCTGCCCATAGGCTGGCTTGATGAGTGATAGTGACTGTGGACGGACTGAGAGATCTTGTGGTGAAGACTGGCCCTTGGTGTCTAAGGGCTCCCCTGGGTAACTGGCAGCAGGATTCCTGTGCTCCCATCCTGAAGGTGGTCAGGACCACAGCTCTGCTCTCTGCTGAAAAGGGCTGGCGGGGAGCCCAGGGCTCACTCGCCCAACCTGTTGGGGTTTCAGATTTGTTCCATCTGAGCAGTCAATTAATTAGTAACCGGAGCTACCCATCATCCCTGGCTCTGGCGGGGATTGCCAGGTTGCTCCTCCTTCCTCCTTTCCATTCGCTCAAATTGAGCAGCCCGCTTCTGTGATATCATTTGAAATATGGCCAAGAAGCAATTAATGTGCTGTTTGCCGACAAGGCTATGCTGCCGCTGCAGGAGCAGGGCGGGAGATGGGAAGGCAGGGAGCATGGGGGGGAGGAGAGGGAGAGCTGACAAAGGTGTGGGTGGAGGGCATGCTACTGGGCTTTGCAGAGTGCCAGGACCAGGCAGAAGCCCTCTTCCCTGTGACCCTCTCCTCCCCTCCCTGACCTGGTGCTGTGGGCAAGGCCCTGAGGTGGGATGGGATGGGTTTCCTTTGGCCCTAGGGACGATTGTTCTGGTGACACCTGCCAGTTGCCAATCCTCATAATGTGCCCAGTGTGCTGGGTTCATGACTTCCGTGGGCCCATTTGATAGACGCATAGGTTGAGGTTCCAGAAATGCCAGTCCTGGCCTGGTGACTGAGGTTGTAGGTACAGGGTGTGATGGGAGCCACTGGAAAAGCCTGCCTGTTGAGGCAGGTGCTCAGCAGGGAAGGGAAGGGTCAGCCCTTGGGCCTACTGCCAGGTCATGGTGACTTGTGTGGGGATGTAGGGCTTGATAAATTGTAGCATTGCATCATCATGGCTGCCTCTGCAGGAGGGTGGGTAGAAAGCATCAGGTAGGGTAGGCTGACCTGTCTTAGCTGGAGGAGCAGAGGCCTTGATGGGGAAGGGGCTACCTGGCCCTGTTACCAAGGAGCAGGACTCCTTCTCCAGCTGACAAGGTTCGCTCCACCGGGTCTGGGAATTTCCAAAGATACTCCTCCAGAAGAAAGTGGCCTGACCAAGGGAACCCACGCAGGTCCCTCTCTCTGTAGCTGGATATAAGTGTTCTGCTTTCTCGGCCTTCTCATAGCTTCTGGGGCCATTCTAGGGAGTCCTGTCTGCTCTGGCTGTTGATTCATCCTGGGTATAATTTTGTACAGAAATTAGTCAACAGAGACCTTTCCCAGGACCACTGGCACTTTGTCTCAGGCACCATTCTGTGCTGGGGCATCTTCCAGACACGAAGTACTGGCCCTTATCGACATAAACTGCTCCCTGCAAAGCACTGTAGTGGGGGCTGGTGGCCTGGCCTGCCATCTCAACACCTGCTCTCATAGACCCCGAGAAGAAAAGCAAGCTGTGGCCTCTGTCAGCTTGTCAGGGAGACTGGGGGGATCCTTGAACTGGAAGGGCTAGCCCCACCCCTACAATCACATCACATGCCAGGCACAGTGCTGGGCCCAGGGGACTCAGGGAGAAGGGCACCGTGTTTGGTTGCCGAGGGCAGGGTGGGAAGAGTCTGACCCAAAGCGATGTGGGTAAGAGACACACTGTGCCGTAAGCGGGTTTACTTGTTAACTGCCTTAGGTGATGCAGATGCGAGGTGAATGTGCCGTACCGTGCATGGTGTTTGGTGCTAGTGTGTGCTTTGTGGGTGCCCTCCTAGAGATTTGCTATTCAAGTGAAGAGGGCTCCACACTTGTTCATGAGTTCTGTCTTTGCTCTTTCCTTGGTAACATGGGGCACATTTTGGCACCCTTTCTATATCAGCTTGTACACACCCATGCTGTTCTTGGTAGGAACTGACTAGCCTTCCATTATGCGGACAGGACCTACATTTTCCTTTTTGGTCAGTGCTCTCTGGTGGGCATGGCAGTTGCTTCCTGTCCTTTGCTGTAATGAAGAATTCTGGGGCATGAATGTCTTGTGGAGCATGTGCCCTGGGAGAAGTCCCTAGAAGAGCTGACGTGCTGATCAACTCGCACATGAGCTTCACAGTTTGATGGACACTGTCTTATTGCTTGTCAAGGGGGTTGGACTGCCTTCCTCTCCCAGGGTCACGTTAAGCGCTTATTTCCCCATACCCTCACCTACACAAATGGAACCAGACTGGCTGATCTTCACTTCTCTGATGGGGAAGAGCGCTGTCCGCTGTCTCACGGTGCTTTGGTTTTTGCATTGATTGATTTGGTTACATGTGGTTACATCTGCCCTTCTCTGTGTGGCACAACCATGTGCAGTTCCCAAGGAGTGCTCAGATGAAGTGCTGTGTGATTGGCTGGTATGGCCTCCCTTGAAGACAGGCTTGGACCAGACCATCTCAGCTGCACCTTCCAGGTGGGCAAGAAGGGCAGAGGAGGCCAAGGGCTTGTGAGGAGTAGACAGCTGTGATGTCACTTTCCACAGTGATGGAGTAGAACAGTGCTCTCACCAAGGGAAGGTAGGTGTGTGAGTGTGTGTGTGTGGTGTGTGTGTGTGGGTACACGTGGTGCGTTTGTGTGTGTATAGTGTATTTGTGTGTGGGGGGGTACACGTGGTGCGTTTGTGTGTGTATAGTGTATTTGTGTGGGGGGGGGTACACGTGGTGCGTTTGTGTTTGTATAGTGTATTTGTGTGTGTGTGGTGCTTGTGTGTATGGTATGTGTGTAATGTGTGGTGCATTCATGCGTGGTGAGTGAGTACCTGTGTGTGTGTGTGTGTGTGTGTGTGTGTGTGTGTGTGTGTGCGCGTGTTTGCCCAAACCAAGGGCAGCTTTGGCCTACCACCGAAGGCTTCTATCTGACCTCCCTTTCTGTTCTATTCAGCGCTCTGTCTTGACCGTTATGTCACCTCAGCTAACTTATGTCTCTTGGTGACAATTGAAGCTGTGGGTCTGAGGGCAGCAGTCTTCCTCTCTCTCCAAACACTGATTAGAGCCAGTTAGCTGGAGTAAGACATGAAAGAGGGTTCTAGAGTCAGAGTATCTGGGTAGCGCTCCCAAGATGGTGGCGAGTAGTTCAGCCTGTCCACATAATGCGAGGCTTCCATGAGGGTCCCAGGGTTCTCCATCTGTATTCAGTCTCCTGATGGCAGGGGTACTTGGCTCTCAGCTTTGCAGGAGTCAGAGCAGAGAAAAGAATGTTCTAGATTAACTGCCACAGTACCCACTCCTCTGAGCACCTCTGGGGACAATCCAGCCAAGTTAGCAGAAGGCCAGCTCTGCCAATGTTCTGTGACTTCTCATTGACTCCTGGCCCAAACATATGACCATGCTAGCTAGTGCCTACCCTTCCAGTCTGTCCTGATGGCCTGCTCTTCTGGCTGCTGCGGGGTGGGCTGGTTCTAGGCTGGCATGTGGAGGGAAGGGCAGTCGCTCTTGGCTGAAGCTGGGGCTTTGGGTGTGGAAGTCTTGGGAGCTGGTATTTGGCCAGCCGTACACTGTGCCAAGCTGATGTCACCAGGTGTGAGTCCCATCACCAGGGGAAGGGAAGTCTTGGGAGGCCAGGCAGCCATTGTTGGTTGGCTTATCTGGATTAGGCTTTTCGAGCAAAGGGAAGAAAGGAATCTGCTTTGTTGCAGCTGGGTGTCAGGCTGGAGATGGAGTTGGCGCTCCTGGCAATCCCCGGCACTCTCCAAAGCATATTTGTTGCTCTTCGGAGAGGCGGCCAGGTGCTCTCTGTTATGATAGCAAGTGGTGACACAGAGTTAGCTTGAAATGGGATACACAAACAGGCTAAAAATAACTGATTCGGGGCAGCTTGGCATCAGCTAGCAAGCAGGCTGTCGCTGCTCAGCAAAGGGTGAGGGTAGGTAGCATCAAAGGCCCTGCCTCAGCTTCAGGGGATGGGCTGGGCATAGTGGTGGGCCCTCTCTCCTGGTCCTGCTTCCTACCACTATGTAGCTATAGGCTGCCTGAGGGTGGAGATGCCAGATGGTGCCTGAAGCCCAGGGGAGGGGGTGTGGTGGGCCCGGATGTGATTGAGGCAGTTTATGTCTGTTTGCAAGAAGCTGGGCCAATGTTTGGACATCTTTATGGTTTGGGAAGTTTCTTGGCCTAATCCAGAGGAGTCATGGTTGCATCAGAGCCTGTGGTCCTCTCCTCGGTGGCCCATGTGGAGGGAGAGACTAGAAGGAGCTGATCCAGTCTTGAGGAAGGGTGAAGAAATGGATACCTCTTGATCTTGATGACTGTAGCAGAGAATTTCAATGCACCTTCGGAGGTCCATCTAGGCTAAGAGGAGGAGTCAGAGAACCTGAGTCTGACATGACAGGGGCCCATCAGTGGAATGTTGACGACTTGGACGTATGTCGTAGCAGATGACCTAGCAAAGGATGTGTTTGGGGTGGGAGGAGAGATGAGCGGGGGACTTAGGCCTGTGCTGGCTTTGAGTGGAGCCAGTCCTGAGCTCAGCGCTGCCTGCCGATGAGGATGTTTTGCTGCGCACCACTGCTCACCTCAAGAGGCACTCAGCCAGCGAGCATCTGCTGCACTGCTCCTAGGTCCCGCGTCCCAGATGTGTCTGGTTTCCTCCGTTCACAGACAGGGTAGGGATCTACTTCCCGGGCTCTTGCTCTCGAGGGTGGCCAAGTGAACTGTTTGGGTCTGGGCTCCAGAGTTAGAACAGGGAGGGCAGACAGCCCAGTGAGGTTTAGAGTTTGGTTGTTTCTGTAGCACTCAGAATGTCCCAATGATGCTGGAAGGGGAGCGCTGGGAGCGGCCCTTGCCTGACATGAGTACTTAGAGAGGACCCTTGACTACTTGGTCTTAAGTGCCCTACTTTACCATCCCCCTGTGGAATCATAAGATCTTACTTCCACAGCACTCATTCTGTTGGAGGGCTTCTTTAAAGCCCTCCCTTTCCTCTAAAGAGTCAGCTCTGTGACAGCCTAGATAGATTCTTGTAGGGCCGTCTGTAAAGCCAGTGTGCACAGCAGGGCTGGTGATAGACGGCCCATAAATATCCAATGAACACATGGATTGGAAGATTTTTATGGCAGTTACCTAAGGGTAGAAAAATTTGAAAGATGTTCATCTGTCAGTGCCAACAATGGACTGGGAGCTTGATAAATATTTGAGTGAGCTCTGGTGGTGGTGGGGGTGATGGCGCCACTTCAGTATTTGGAAGAAGACTAGAACCTTCCCCAAGGGTTGGCACCATGATGCCCTGTTTTTTTCCCCCCTCTGTCAGCCGGGTCTTTATGTATCCAGAGTAGGGACTGTGCCATGGTTTCTCAAGGGAAGAAGTGAAGCACCAAGGTGTTGACCTTGGACACACCCCCATGACTCCATTACAGTTCACATGATGCCAGGGTCCAGAGAGCTGAGAGAGGAGACATGGACATGTGGACTAGCTTTTAAGGCTGCCAAGCAGAGCCCAGAGAGTTCCAGAAGATGAGAGAGATGGAGGTTGCATGGGGGGTGGGTGTAGCTGTGTGAATGGATGCTGGACGCCTCCAGGGCAGTTGGCAAAGTCAACAGCCCAGGAGAATCCTGGATGACAAGGAATTTGGAAGAAGCCAGGAGTCCTGGAGACAGGTGAGGGACCAGATCCAGGGACTGGTAATGCTGGAGGTGGTGGTGGCTATCAGGTCAGGGAAATGGCTCTCCAGCTGCTCTTGCCTGGCTCTGGGCTTTGTCCTTCAGATCCTTCCATCACTGGCCCTAATTGTACATCTCCCTCAGCCATGTTGTGACTTTCTCCCAGTGTGGCCTCTCAGTGAAGTGCCTTTGACGTTAGAAGGTCAATGGCCCCATCCCCTACTCCTAATAATGTTTGCTCAGTGTCTGCAGGAGTACTTACCCCCTGACCCCAGCGAGTCTGCACACAGCTCTGCCCCACTGGCCCACTCGAGCAGAGGCGTTATCTTCTTTCTGTTCTGATTCCTCTGTCCAATCAGTGACCATGGTGTCTGTGGTGTGTGTGTGTGTGTGTGTGTGTGTGTGTGTGTGTGTGTGTGTGTGTGTGTGTGTGTGTGTTGGGAAGCTGAAGGACTCTCAGGCAGAAGAGGAAGCCCTCCAATTGTGAGAAGGGGGTAGAACCTAGACTGTCCCTTGGGGCTACCTCCTATTTCCTGGGGTTACAGGCAGAGGTGGCATGTCTATTCCCTCCCATTCTGAAACACTAGATTTTCTAGATCATGTTGAGAGGGTTATTTTTGTCCCTGGAGGTTGGAGTCTGAAGCAGTTGTGACACAAGGGAATAGCCAAAGTTAAAATGCAGGGCTCCAGGTACTTGCCAGATGACAAGGGGAAGTCCAAGGGTCCCAAGCCCTATGGTATCCCTTCTCTGTCCTTGTCCCCTCTACCTCATTGAGAGCTGAGGCCAAGCATTTTGTCAAAATGCCTGGAGCCCTGAGATTGGTGGGGAAGGGTGCCCAGCCTATGCTGGGTGTGAAAACAACTGTTCCATGTCTTCTGCAGCAGGTTGGGCAACCTGGGCAGGGTCATGCCACTCTCCAGCTCCACATCCTTTGGAATCTTCACTCTGCTCCATTCTCCCCACAGTGCTTGGGGGCTCCCTGGTAGATGGCTGGGCCTCTTTAGTTCTCTTTAGTTCTCTACCTGATTTTGAGTGGTCCCTGGGCAGCAGGAGGAAGAGGCATCTTAAGAGCATGGGTGTTGGTGAATAATGGCCCCTTTGGCTCACTGTTTCTGTGTGCTCTAGGGGCAGGCTGCTCTTCTCCACCTTTGGGACACACTGCTTCCTGTGGCTTTAGGAAAGGCCTTGCTGTCTGGTCAGTTGTTGAATGGCTGCATTTTAATCCTCCATATCAAAATACAGCCTCTTTCAACATCATTGGGGTTTAGCTGTAGGTCTCCATCTCCTGCTGTAACTTTGTGATGTCTCTATTCCTCCATGCTCACCATCTGCTCTGGCCTCCTGCCTCTTAAATCTCTCTTCTACCTGTGTGAGCTTGCTGGCTGCAAACCCTCACCATTCATGACTTCTTGCAGAGGGAGGTCCCTATAATGCTGATCTAGGATGTGTGCTGTGGATACTGGCAGACTTAAAGCATAAGTCCTCATCTCTCCCGGCCCCTGATGGCAGGGGTAGTGCTGTTCAGCCTACCAGTCAACACACCCTGGTCTGGAGGGACTGCCTGGCCCTGAAGAGGGGAGATGCACATGTGTCAAGGCTTCCCTTTGGGACAGGCTGCACAAGGCATACCTTATCAGTGACCTGGTTTACCTCTGTCAAGTAAGGTGCTGGATGAGAAAGGGAGAAAGGGAGAGAGGGGAGGGAGAGGAGAGAGGGGAGGGAGAGAGGGGGAAGGAGAGAGAGGAGGGAGAGAGGGGAGAGGGAGGAGAGGGGAGAGGGAGGAGAGGGGGAGGAGAAGAAGGGAAGAGGGAGAGGGAGAAGGGGGAAAGAGGGGAGGGAAGGAGGTAAGGGGGAGGGAGGGAAGGGGGGAGATGGGGAGGGAGGGGAGGAATGAACTAGCTCTACGGGAGGTGAGGGTGAAGAAGATTGGACTTCCGGTTGAGTCATAAGCAACGTCGCTCCTACCCTACAGGGCCATCATTGTTAATGACAAAGACAAAATGAGGTTCCTTTCTTCTGCCCTACACGTGGACAGCTCTGTAACCCGTCTAGGAACTATCACAAACCAGTAGCAGTGAGGCCCCAGTAATTCCATCAGTTCCCATGGGGCAGCCGAGCGTTTGGGTCTTACAGGCACCTCATACTTGAGTAAGCCCCACTGTGCTGTGATGCAAGATGACCCCTGCCACACACCACGTGAAGACACAGTGAGGTTTCTCTCCACTGAGGAGTGTTCACTCGTGTGGCCTCATCTGCCCTCCCTCCCAGCCCACCATGGCTCCTGACGCTCTGACATACTACCCTTTTCCCTGTCCAAAGTGCCGACCCTCTCTTGTTGCCTGTTTATTTTCTCTCATGAGATGGACTCACGGAGAGAGCATGGGCTTGTCAACTGAAGTCCCATTGTCCAGTGCCTTAGCTAATGACCCAACAGGTGTTAGTTCAATCATGGATGAACAGATAAAATGCAAAGCGAGTTTTTACAGCAGTTTGACTGAGGTGTGGTTGCTGTGTGCTCCAGGAGGGAAATCTTAACTTGGTTAGATGAGGTGGCAGGTCCAGATTACCTCCCGTGGTAGGTGCCAGGGCTGGGTTTTAAGACTCCTCCTCCCAGGCACACATTCCTAGTCAGGTGGCTGCAGGTATCACTGGTGGCATGCATGTGGGTAGACCCTGGCAGACATGAGGGCCATGTGTGTGCCGCAGCATTTTGCTGCACATAGCTTGTTGAAATGGAAAGGCTTTGCAGGAATTTTTCTTTATAGGCACATAAAGATCTTTATGACCCATAATGTGGACATGGGTCCAAAGAGGATTACATTCTGCCTTCTACCAGGGGGTTTGTTAGAAGTCCCTGTGGAGTCAGCAGTCCCCGGCCCTTCTTTGAGCAGGCCGCACCCAGGGAGGAGGGGGAGCTGGTGCAGGCAAGGCCAGGAGGAGCTCGAGAAAAGGCGGATGTATTTGGCGTCATCTCTGAGGTGGAAGGCAGGTTTCAGTGGTCTCTCTGGGAACTGTGATGTTACCTAGCTCATTAGATCTCACCAAAGCTGGGGCCAGAGATATTGCTCCTGATCATCAGGGTGAAACAAACAAGATAAAACCTCTAGTAGGGATGCTTGCTGGAGCAGGGACTGCCAGGAAGTGTTTGGGGGCAGTCAGACTTTAAGGCTAGAGGCCCAGGTGAGTAGGCAGGATGGGGGATTGATTGCCACCCTTTCCAGAGGGAGGAGAATGGCGCTGAGCAGAAGGAATGAGGCTTGGTTCTTAGAGACAGGAGGAGGGTCCCTCCTGGCCCCTGGACAGCTCAGGTTGATGGAGACACTGGGCTTGGTCTCCTACAGAGGTGGCTCTGGTGCCTTGGGCTGCCTGTGAGCTGCAGACACTAGCTAGGCTGAGATGGGCTGGGAAGGTTAACTCTGATGTTTGGTTGGAAACCTTGTCCTCGAGTGACCTGGTTAGTTGTAGAGGCACTTGACTCCTGTTTTTTTTTTTTTTTTTTTTTTTTTTTTTGCCACGAATTCTGAGAATAGTTCTGGAGTACTGTGATCACACAGGTCATAGCGATGGTTTATTCAGTTATCTGCCACTTGGTTCTGACAAGGGGTGGTGGAGACGGCTTGGGGGTGAATCAGAGACTCATCTGAGTGAAGGAATGCTTCTGGTTCATGCCTGCCATCTTCCAGCCCTGAGCACTGTCTGCCACCTGTCAGCCAATGTGCATGGTGGGAATTGATCACTTGCCAGGCAGATGGTCCACTCGCACCTGCTGCTCCTTAGATCAGGGAGTAAATACTTCAGTACCTGTCAAATTTTAGTGACCGGGAAGACTAATGCAACAGCATCTCCATCGTACTAAAGAACATGAAGTTCAGAAAGAAAAGGCCACTTGCCCAAGGACACACAGCCAGACGTGGTAATAACTTACTGAAGGTCCGGGGCTCCCAGGAGCTACATCTTGTCGCATTCCTGGCTGGGGGAAGAGGCTTTTCTGTAGATGTAACCAACTGTCTTTTTTAAATAAGAAACACAGAACCAATGCAAAGAAGAAAGCCAAGAGGTCAGAGCTAAGAGCTAAAACCTTACCCTTCCTCCTGTGGTGGTCCTACCTTTCCGAACCAGAGCTACCCCTGTGTTAAAGTCTTTATATAGAGTTCCTGTTCTGCCTTTTCATTGGTTGTAAACCCAACCACATGACTGCCTCATCACAGCCTATCTGTATAGACCTCCAGGTTTTCCATGATTGGTATTGAGATTAAAGGCATGTGTATCCAATACTGGCTATATCCCTGAACACACAGAAACTTACCTAGCTCTGCCCACCAAGTGCTGGGATTACAAGCATACGCCACCACTGCCCTGCTTTCCTATGGCTTGCTAATAGCTCTGACCCCCAGGCAACTTTATTTGTTAACATACAAATAACATTTAAATACAAATAAAATATCACCATATTTCTGTCAGCTCTCTCAAGCCCCCCTCTCACACCTTTCTTAAGAGATGAGGAGGGGTCAGACATTCTCACTTGGCCAGTGAGGAAGCTGAAGGGCCAGGTGGCATACATGGCTCATGTTGTACCTAGTGGGCTCTTGTCTGCGAAGCATGGTACCAGAGCCATAGACATGCTTCGGCTGCCAGTGGCCTATCACAGGGGCTCTTTGCTTGTTCTCAGGAGGAATGATGCTTAGGATCCAAGGAGATCTTAGCTTCTGGGACTCATGATCAAGTGAAGGCTCTATTCTGGGAGTTGTACTCATTCATGGATACCCAGAGTGTTAGAAGGGATGGTTCTTATCCTCAAGCAGCCCTGTATGCAGAGGCAGTGGGATGCTCAGGGCCCTATTAGCCAAACGATACTGTTTCCATGGATTGTTGCAGTTTTCCTGCCCATCTATGCTTTTCACTGTTTCTACAACACAGTGATCTACTAAAGGCCATTAGAGGCCACAGCATTTGAGTATTTTGGAAACAAGTATAGCAAAGAGATCTTGGGCTATCTACATAATTAGAATTGCACCCTCTGCTCAAAGGCTCATCCTTGAGATAGCTACTTTTCTTCTGTAAGAATCAAATGCAACTTGGTGACATTAAGCAAATGCTGGTGGCCTGCCTTGGTGCAGGATTTGCACACACGCAGGTTGAAAGCAGGACTCTTCTCTGTGTGGATGCTGGCAACGTGGCTCTTCCATCTAAGGATCCCCGAGGAAAAGAGGCTGATTCCATCACTGACGTGCCAGGACCCCGGATGCCGGGGCAGGGGAATGCTGCAATCTAAACATTTACATTCTGAAAAATGGGAAATCATCTGCTTCCATATAAATTAGCCGAGGCCTGACGGGTTTATTACATCCTGGAATGCTTTCACGGGGCTTTCATAGGGTCTGTGGTGCAGGCACAGGTCTCAAGCTAGGAAGGCCCGTGGCCTGCTCCCTCAGGATTTCTTCATATTCTCATGCACCCACAAAGGTGTTCGAAATGGGATAAAACAGGAACGGTTCCACCCTTCCACCCCCAAGCAGTGGAGCACCCAACCACCCTTGTGGATAAGCTGATGGGATGAGGCAGGTCAGGGGGAGAGGTGGGCGGAGCCCGACATGAAGGTCCAATCAGAGGCTGCAGATGGATGGGAGGCAGAGCAGAGGAGGGTGGCTCCAGGATTCCACGGATTTGGGGTGTGCCTGTCATTAAGAAGGAAGGAAAAGGGGACGGAACAGTCAGAGGTTCCCAGGAAGTAGAAGGGTGTATCTTCCATCCTCGGAGTTTGCAGGCACTGCTCATTAAGTAACCCCAGGCACAGGCTGGGTGTGAATTAGGCCAGAGTAGTGGCTGGCTCAGCTCCCACTAGCTTCAAATGGGCCAAATCTTCCTGCGGGAGCCCTAGGGTGGGCTGGCTGAGTCTCTTGTTCAGGAAATTTACAAGATCTGGAGGAGTAGGTGAGCCATACACATACACACATAATCATACAAATGTGTTATCTACACTCACCTGATCAGGTCTGCAGAGACACATGAGGACAAATGGATGTCGGAAGACTGATTTGATGCTCATGAGTGACCCATGATAACTTTTTTTTTCCTTTAAGGAAATAACTTTGGATTAGAAATGTTCCTCGTTGGCAATTTATTCAGAACAGTGGTTTTCAGACTAGTCTGTGTTGCAATCACCCACAGGGCTTATTTAAGCAGATTGGTTCCCCAACTCAGAGTTTCTGATTATGTCTGAGGTGTGTTCTGGAAACTTGCATTTCTCACACCCCCCCAGGAGGGGCTACACTTTGAAGATCACTGGTCTAGATGAGAATGGTCCGGGTTGATGAACTAAACTTTCTTAGCTTTGAAAATATCGTTTATGCCTTTGAATGGAAGAAGATCCCTTGGTATCTGTGGATCCATTTCCTTGTTCTGTGAAAGAAGCCAGATCCTCCAATTTGGGCAGAGCCAGATGCCACATAGTGGCTGCTGGCTTTGTGGGCCCACAGTCACCCATGAGGTACACACCAACCTCTCTCTGTGTGTCCGGCCTTGGGTGTCACTTTTCAGCATCAGGAAAGACTCTTGGGCACAATAGTTCCAGTTGTGCTCAATCTAACAAGTGGTGGGGACAGTCCCGGGGGCTCTCTGGGCTGTGTGGTGTGGCTGGCTTGGAAGGAGAACTGATTCAGTTCTTGCTTTGAGGCGCTGCTCATCTCTGCCCATCCTCAGCCCCTGACCCCACCCAGACCCCAGGAACCACTTCCCTCAAAGGCTGTGATTCACAGGGGACTCTGGAAGCTGAGTGAGGCAACTGGACCTCAGCTTTGCCCCCAGGGACAGGTCATACTACTGCTTGGTACCATTTTCATTGAAGAGTAGACACAAAGCTTACCTTTGGGAACCTGTGGGTGCAAATATGTCAACCCCAGAGCTTGGATGAGGACAAGGAGGGTACCTGGATTTGGGGGTATAACTGGAGCAGTGCAGGAGGTTGACTCAAGTCACTAGGTTGCTGCTGTGTGATATGAAGCTAGTCACCTCTCTCTGCTCTCTGTCCTCTGTCAAGGTGAGAAAAGATACCGGCATGCATGTCTTACACTCTTCATAGTGGAGTGGCCCCTCTGGGACATTGTCCCCCTGGCTGCCTAAGCTCAGTAAGTCACTGAAGGTATTTGGCAGGAGGGGCAGAAGCCATAAAACCTGCTGAGGAAAGCAGGTGGCCCACTGAGGGCAGAGGGAGAAGGTGGAAACTCAGTGGGAGGGCTGGTGTCGGAGCACAACGTGGATTTGAGAGACAGAGCTCTGAGATTCAAATCCCAACTCTCACCAACCCTCTGAGGAGGCCACACTTCTAATCTTGGAGATTGTGGGCCTTGCATGGAAGATGACAAATGGTGGCATGGGGCTCACTGGGTCACATGTCCTCATTGGTACTTAGGGAAATCCTGATATTAAGAATAAGTACAGATGATGTGAGGGCTTACTGGGGTAGCAGCAGGTGGCAGTCTAGGGAGACAGAGCATTTGGATAGGGACCTGAACTTCCTGCCCTGGATCACAGTTGTACTGGGCTCACACTCTGGAAGGCTCTGGATTTGGAAAAGCAGCCAGTGGAAATTGAAGGGATGCTCATCAGGCCAAGACTTGGAGCAGTGGAGATGGATATTTTTTTGGTGCCTGGAGTTTTTAAGTGTAGTTTTTAATCTTAAAGGAATACTTTTCATCTAACCACAGCCAGCAAGTAGTGAAATTCACAGTCACTGTGTAGCTGGGGATTTCTCCAGTCCTGCTGGGGCCCTGCAGCCATTCAGACCCAAGTAAACACACAGAGACTTACATTACTTATAAACTGTATGGCCGAGGCAGGCTTCTTGCTATCTAGTTCTTATATCTTAAATTAACCCATTTCTATTAATCTATAAGTTGCCACATGGCTTATGGCTTACCGGTACTTTACATCTTACTTCTCATGGTGGCAGTGGCTGGCAGTGACTCCTGACTCAGCCTTCCACTTCCCAGAATTCTCCTCTCTGCTTATTTTGCCTACACTATACTTCCTGCCTGACTACTGGCCAATCAGCATTTTACTTATAAATCAATCAGAGCAACACATTCACGGCATACAGAAACACATTCCCCGCATCACTGCCTCATGCCTCTTGTGCCTGCTCTCTAGAGGTAACTGATTCCTTCTAGCTGTTTCTCTGTTTTTTTTTTTCTGCATTTCAAATGTGCATCTATCATCTTTCATTTCAAAATTGTGATTGTATGCTGACTTTCAGTTACAGAAGATGGGGAGTGAGTTTTTCCATCAAAATATCTCATCACATGGCTATGCTCTTCTCTGTCATGTGAAACATGGAGAGCAGCCCAGCTGTAACTGTGCAGATGTCCAGAGCAGAGCCTGTGTTCTGAGAATCACATTTGTTTGCTTTTTCCATACAGATGAATTATGTACATGGTACTTGTTTTTTTCCATTATTTATGATCTTGATTTTTTTTACAAAAATTAGTTAATTTGTAATATTTGTACATTTGTATGTAATATTTGCATATTTATGGTAGGTATCATTTGAGATGTGCATGCACTATGCAACAATTACATCAGAATGAGTAGCACTTCTATCTTCTCAAATATTATTTCTCTGTACTGGGAATCTTCAATCTCTCCAATCCAGTTCATTTAAAATATATAGTTATGCTTGTAGACTATAGTTGCCTTACTGGGTACCACTGGGGCCACTGCTTTTTGGCTGCCTTTGGTGCCTGTTTACCCACCCTTTAATTATTCCTTCATTTTACCCTTGTGTCTTTGTTTAGGTTTTTATTACTGTGAAAAGACACCATGACCATGACAACTCTTACAAAGAAAACATTTAACTAGGGTGGCTCACTTACAGTTCAGAGGTTTATCCATTATCATCATGATGGGGAGCATGACGGTGTGCAGGCAGACATGGTGCTGGAGCTGAGAGTCCTACATCTTGCAGGCAACAGGAAGTCCACTGATTGTTACACTGGAAGCTTGAGCAAAAGAGACCTTAAAGCCCGCCTCCACAGTGACACACTTCCTTCAGCAAGGCCACACCTACTAATAGTGCCACTCCCTTTGGGGGCCATTTTCTTTCAAACTACCACAGCTTGTTAGCCTCTAGTGATCTCCATTCTTGTCTATTTCTATATAATCTGCATTTTTATTTAAAATTTTTAAATTCATTTTACATATCTGTAATCTGCATTTTTTTTGTCTGTACAAATGACAGAGTAATGAGATCTTTTTCTTCTCATGCTTGGATTATTTCACTTAATGTAATGCCATCTAGTTCTACATATGTTGCTACAAATGTCAGACAGATAACCATTGTGCATATATACTCCATTAAAAAATCTGTTCACCTGTCAATAAATTTATTAATTGGTTCTATATCTTATCTATCATGAATAGTGTTGCATCAAGCGTAACGTGCAGGTACATTTTCTTTCTTTTCTCTCTCTCTCTCTCTCTCTCTCTCTCTCTCTCTCTCTCTCTTTCACACACACACGAGGTAGGGTCTTGCTATATAGCTCCCATTGTTCTTCACAGAGTCTCATTTTTCTTCATCCTCCCAGTACCTAGACTGCAGGTGTTTGCTCTCACATCTGGCTTAGTCTAAGGTGTTTTGAGGAACCTCCATACTGTTTCCATAGTAGCACTAGTTTACATGCCCACCAACAGAGAGTTCATCTTCTGGGAACTGGAGAGATAGGCCAGTGGTTAGAGCTCTTGCTGCTCCTCTAGAGGACCACAGTTCAGATCCCAGCACCCACACAGGGCAGCTCACTTCTTACAGTTCCCACTTTATGGAGACAGCACCCTCTTCTGGTCTCTCTGGACACCACACACACACACACACACACACACACGTACACACACACCCGTACACACACACACAAACATAATGTACACACACACAAAATCATACCACATACACAAACATACTGCACACACACACATACACACAATCATACCACATACACACACAAACATACACAAACATACTATAGACATATACACACACAAACACACTCACATACATAAACACCATATACACACACACTCACATACACAAAATCCTATCTTTAAAAAAAACCTGGAAAGAGCTCCCTTTTGTGCATTTTCACTATATTCCTGGCTTTTTTGGTAACAGCCATTCTGACTGGGGAGGGTGAGCTGAGACCTCAGTGTAATTTTAATTGACATTTCCCTGAGAATCAGTGACTTTCCTGTATAATTCTTGGCATTTGTACATCTTCTTTGGGAAAGTGTCTACTCAAGTTACTTTTCCATTTTAAAATTGGTTTCAGTCATGTTTGGTTCTGTCCCAGGCCTCTGGGCCATGCCCAGCCTTAACATGGCGGCGGCGGGGGGGGGGGGTACACGCTTAGTTCTACCCTCAACCGATATGCTGTTTTGTTGATATCCATGGGAGGCCTGCCCCTTTCTGAACAGAAACGAAGAAGGGATCATGGGGGGCAGAAGGGTGGTGGTGGGGAGAACGGGAGGAGAGGAAGGAGGGGAAACTGTGGTTGGGATGTAAAATAAATAAATAAATTTAATTAATAAAAATTTTAAACTTGTTTGTTTTATACCTTTGGGCCTTTTAGCTCCTTACTGTCCTGGATAGGACAATGGTTTTTCCAGCTCTGTGCTTTGTTTCTTCACCCTGTGACTGAGTCCTTGGCTGCACAGCGGCCTCCTGGTCTGACTTGTTTTCTCTTGGTTTTGTTGCCTGGTCTCTTAGGGTCTCGTCCAAAATAGACCAAAAAACTCTCGGTCCAGTGTGGCATCTGAAAGTGTTGCCCTGTCTCCTTAATACTTCCATCATTTGGGGTCTCACACTCAGGTTCTTCACTTTCAGTTGAGTTTGTTTGTTTTGTGAGGGGAGAATGAACATTCCGTGTTTCCTGACACCATTTAAAGAAGCCATGTTGCTCCTCAGTGTATGTTATCTGTGTGTCATCGTTTCTCAGTTTTCTGTTACTTCATTGTCCTCTGGTACACACTATACTGGACGTGTTTTCTGGATACATGCCATGGTCTCAGTATTTATTCCCTTTACTCTTCAGCCGGGTAGTGGTTTTGTAGGAAGGAGCTATGTCACCAAGGACTTCACTGCCACCCACAGAGCCCTGTGGGCCACCTTCCTCCACACGCTCGCCTTTCCTCACTCTCCAGGTTCTCCCTCACCTCTTGGACCAATGCCATCCAAAGAAGAGAGACGCAGGAGGCATCGTTTCCGAGATCTTGTAGGTGTGAAAACACTACTTTCTATGAGGAAGAGTGTGGTGGAGTACTCACTCAGGGCTGAAATGCAGCAGCAGCAGCAGCAGCAGCAGCAGCAGCGTTGGCTCTGCGTCAGCCTCCCATGTTGCTGTTGACGGCCAGCTGATGTCCTGCGCCCCAGTCCTTGGAATGTGACTGTCTCTGTATTTAACAGTCCCTTCTTCCCTCCCTCCCTTCCTCCCTTTCTTCCTTCTTGTTGGATCTTTTGAACTTATCTTACTATTATTTCCTCTTTTGTCATTTTTCTTTCTGTACTGGGAATCCTTTAATCTTTTGGTTTCAGACCTTTTTTTGTCTCAGGACTTTGTTTTACGCTTTTGGTAATCACTGAAAATCCCAAAGAATTTATGTGGATCTTGTCTACTGATACTATTTACTGAATGAGAAATTAACTGAGAAAAACTTAAAAATAATTATTGATTAAAAAATAAAATTCTATAATATGCTAGCACAATATTTTGTGAAAACATCCTCTCTTGAGCAAAAATGCCGAAAAGCTATTTCATATTTTTGTAATTTTTATGTGCATGTTTGAAAATATTTATCTTATTTTATGTATATATGTATGCCTGAGTGTGTATGTATACATATATACGTGTGTGTGTGTGTGTGTGTGTGTGTGTGTGTGTGTGTGTGTGTGCGTGCAGATGTCTACAGAGGCCAAAAGAGGACATCAGATCTCCTGAAACTGGCATTATTTATACTTGTGATCTGATGTGGGTGCAGGGAATTGAACCTTCATCCTCTGTGAGAGCAGTTAGTACTTTTAACCATTGAACCATCTTTCTAGCCATCAAATGTACATTTTGATACATTTGATCTATCCATCAAATGTACATTCTTGCTGTGTTCAGTCTGTTTTATACTGTTTTGAATTGAAACACAGGAGGAAAGAATGTTTTCGTTCAGGTGTGTGGTTAGAGAAGGTGAAGGGTCTTTCAACAGCTTTTCCAGAAAATTCTGAGTATCCTTCATTCTCAAGGTAGAATTCAATGAAAGCTAGTTCTGAGTCACCTGGAGGATTTGGTGCATGTCTGCCTTTGTTCCCTGGACCCATCTTTTGGAAAATCATGGCTTATTGAATCACAGATCTTTCCAATGTTAACACCTTTCTTTATGGACCGTTGGCCAATCAGATTCCTAACTACTGATCTCCACAGGATAGGATTCAGCCAGATGCTCTCAAGCACGTGGTGGCAGCTACTTTTACCCAAACTAATTCTGCTTGAAAACTCCAATTTACCACTAGTAACAAATACTGCTGGATCTTTTCCTTGAATTGACTGATTCCTATTCATTTTTGAGAGAATGTCTGCCAAGTACCTACATTTAGATAGCTGTAAATTCTTTATCAGTTCTTTTTGTTGTCTTGGCAAAAATGGCACTGTGTGATCAACGTGGTTATTTAAGCTTACAGCTCTGTCTGCCACACGGACACTGATCTCTGAGGCCGCCTTTAGTGGTATGTGGCAGAGGTGCTTGAAATGGGCTGCTGATTGTGTTACACAAAATAGTGAAAGTGTGTGCCACAAGTTTGAGACTTTAATGATGAACTTACTGACTCATGAAGAATGTCGTTAAATGAGACACACTTTCCTGTGTGTAGCTACCCTTAGTGCAAATGATATGCCACCATGGGTCATTGCCCAGCATGGCTGTTTTCCATTTTGATGACTTCGTTACACCCATGGCTGCCCCTTTCACGTTTGAGAGTTTTTGGAGCATGCTCTTCTTCTTTGTAGCCAGTCTGTGTTCTGTATATATTTTATGTCCCCCCCCCCCCCCGTTTCTCTGAGGGAATAGCTGGGTCCCTTTGCTTCTGTGCTGTGACTTCTCTCTGTATTCTTATTTCCTCCTGGTTCTACTCTTGCCTTTGTGTTGGAGGCCCAACTTGCTATCTAGCGGGGTTTGTTCACATCTGAGATAGCACACCAAAACACTGCTTGGAAGCTCCATGGAAATGGGTGGGACTTGCTGAGTACGGGACTCACCATAGCATGGTGACACAGAAAGCTACCACTTTTGATGGGGAACACTCAAATAACAGCATGTTTAGAAGGTTTGCCATAGCTGATCGGTTTCAGAGAGAGAGAGAGAGGGCATGTGGTCTTCTGATGGACTCGGAGAGTCCCATCATTTAGAATGTTTTCACAGAATTCCCTGGTTTCAGAATTGTGTTGGTGATGCTTAATTTCCACTATCAACTTGAGTGCATTTATAATCACCATGGAAACACACCTCTGGGTGTGTATGGGGGATGTTGACTGAATGAAAAAGAGGAAGGAAGCTGAGAACCACTGTTTATACATCTCTGCCTTCTGACTGCAGATACAGGATGCCCCTCCACCTCATTCCCAGACTGTGATGCCTTCTCCACCATGATGTACTATATCCCCTTGAACTGTGAGCCAAACTAAACTGGTCCATTCTTAAGTTGTTTTTGTCATGGCAACAAGAAGAGTAATGAATACAATGACCCCTGAATCTCCCAGTTTTGCTTTGTGTTCCTGGATCCAGAGAATCAACCCATTTTAAAGTTTGAAAGACTCAGTTACCTGGGTAGTAGGGATTGGCATGCAGGGCACCTAACTATTCCTTTTAAAGAGAACATTTATTTATTTAATGTGGAGGGGAATTGAGTGCAGGCATCAAATACTAAGTGCCAGCCACCAAGCTCCATCCCAGCCACATACCTGGGCGTGTGTTCAGCTAGTCTCTCTGTGGGTAGTGCAGCTGTCTCTTGCCTTTGAGGCTGGTCTTGAAGGTTGACCCAGTGCTGTCCTAGCAGTCTGAAGAGTGCTGGAACCTGGATCAGTATCTCTCGCTCATGAAAGATGTCAACACATCTCACATCTACTGTTCTTTTCTCTTTGTTTCTCTTGGTCAGTTCTGAGGTGGCCAATAAAAAGTTTGCATTAGTGTGGTGGATACACTAGAATTCTCCCTACTTCTCCTTCCCTGGCTACTCATGCCATCATGTGTTGGGGAAGGACCTATGATTATTTGTAGATTAGTAAAAGATGACAAGATGTCACTTCCATGGTATAGGATAGTATACAGGATTGTAACATCAGCCTTGCTGGACGATCCCTGCTGGCTTGGATGAAGTGGGTAGTGCGAGAGCCTATTTGTTGGAGACTACCCTCAGCCCTTTTCAAACAAATCAGAATTGAGTGCAAAATCCAGGAAGAAAGCCCAGTCCACTGGGCTGCATGGAACAGAGTTATGCCAACCACATGCAACAGAAAGGCTAAGTCTTTCCCTGTTTCCAGGTTTCAGATGAGAACACAGGCCAGCTGATGCATTTTCTGTAGTTTTTAGAGAAGACCCTAAAGCCCAAAGCAGAGGATCCAGCAAATCCTAGATTCTAAAGAAATTGGGAGATAATATTGTGCATTAAAAATTTTATGTGTGTGTGTGTGTGTGTGTGTGTGTGTGTGTGTGTGTGTGTGGACAACTAGCAGGACATGATTCTCTCCTACTGTGTGGGTCCCAGGGATTGAACTCAGGTCACCAGCCTTGGTGAGCTATTTTGCCAGACCATAAGCATACATTTCTAAGTTTGCAGTAATGCTGCTCTGTGCCAATAGGCAGCTACCTAATGCCTGACATAATAGCACTGCTCTGTTAAGGTGCAAGTTTAGCCTCTTGGGAGGAAGAGTCTCCTGGCCCAGCACAGTCAGTGCAATCTATAGGTCAGGCGTCTAAGGTCCAAGTCCCATTTATATCACACCATGGGCTACAGAGTTCAAAAGATGGGACAAGAAGGGCCTTCCCCTCCCAGGGGGCTGTTCTTCCTGCATTGTGCAGTTGATGGGGTCTGGAAACCTTAGTGCCTTATCTGAGGACAATGCATCCTCAGTCCCGCTTGGAAGGGATCTGCACTCAACTTTTATCTGCTGGTGCTTTGCAAAATTTAAATTGAAGCATTGGAATTTAAGCTCCAATTGTGGCTAAAATTTATGGAATGGAGGAATACTTGGACAGCACCGGGCAGGTCCTCTGCACCAAGCACTTGCCTATGCACCCTGACGCTTGGGGGCACATGGAGTCCTGCTGCTCAGACCTGCTTGTGCTCATCAGGTGGTGTGCCTCACTCAGGTGATCTTTCTTCTTCCATTCGCTCACTGTTCATTCTTTAGGCCACTTACCAGAGCTCCAGGGGAGTCTGCTGTACTCCAAGGCCTGTGCCAGGTGCTGGGATTACAGAGATGAACACAATGTGGGCTACTGCTTTTGAGGTGGGAGCAGAGGGCCCTGAAAACTGACAAATCCAAGACAGAAGCTTCTAGACTGAATGCCCACACACTGGTTCATCCTGTATTTTGAATCACTGGAATTAGCTGATATTAAAAAGTTGAAAGATTTTCTTTTCAAAGGTATGTGTGTGTGTGTGTGTGTGTGTGTGTGTGTGTGTGCACGCTCACATGTATGTAGGGATGTATGTGTATGTGCACATGCATCGAGGCCAGAAAACAAAGTACACAGCTGTATGACTCTCCACCCTTTCCCTTGGAACAGGGTACTACATGAACCTGGAGCTAGGCTTGTGGCTAGCAAGCCCCATGGATCCTCCTGTCTCTGCCCCTCCCCCAACTCAGAGCTATGGTTACAGGTGGAAGGGAGGTCAGGACCCATTTTTCTTTTACAGGGGTTCTGAGGATTTGAATTGGGGTCCTCATGCTTATACAACAAGTGCTCTTGCTATTTCTCCAGACCTGGGCGATACCCTCTTAAAGCAGGGGTGGAGCCATTTCTCTTCATAGAGAGAGAATAGGGTGGAGGCCTGGCTGCTTCAGGCTAGTGCACACACAGGGGTGCACACACAGGGGTGCACACACAGGGGTGCACACACAGGGGTGCACACACAGGGGCGCACACACAGGGGCGCACACACAGGGGCGCACACACAGGGGCGCACACACAGGGGCGCACACACAGGGGCGCACACACAGGGGCGCACACACAGGGGCGCACACACAGGGGTGCACACACAGGGGTGCACACACAGGGGTGCACTCTGCCTGTGCCAATGTGGAGGTGTACTCTGGGTTGGCTTCTCTTCTGCCCATCACTGCTGGATCCAGGGAGCTTTGCCTTTTGTGACCCCTGCTGCTCTGGATCCAAGTACTCAGTGGAGGACCATGGGGTCCACACAACAAGGGACATGCCATATGTCCTGAGTCACTGTAGTCTCATCCTCTTTTTTTTTTTTTAGGATGCACAGAGCACAGAGGCTGATAACCCTGGGAAGCTCTTGGTGGCTGGCTGCAGGTGGACCATCCCACTTGAGTTTTGAGGCCCCAACAGTGTCCACCAGCCGGCTTCTGTATGCTGCTCAGGTGCACAGTGCCTGAGTGCAGGAATTGTGGCTTGTGCAAGCCCAGAGCACGGTTGTGGCTGTGGGTCCAGGTAGCTTGTGGCTTGTTTGTTTCAGTTGCCTTTGGGGTTTGGAATCTTCCTTCTCTGGTACCATATTATAGCCCCAGGGACCTCACTGTTTCGTGCAGACTGTGTCTTCGTGGAGGGTCCTGTCAGTGGAACCCTTCAGGAATGGCATCCTGGTGGGCTTGTTGACGGAGTGTCCCCACCCTAGGTCTGCCTTAGGCACTCTGTGGAGGACTTGGGAGTCTGGCCACTTACCTCACCCCATTAGGCTTACAGCAGTACTGCCAGCAGACAAAGGCCCGAAAGGGATTAGGGGCAATTACCAGGCCAGCTCTTTATTCCAAGATTTAATGGGCCTAGCCACTGTAATTGTACCTGCCTGTATTGAACTACTCCCTCCAGGCTTGGCTGGGGTGTGGACATTTGAGGGCCCATACCCTTACTTGCCCACCTGCCCACTTTATTGAGTGGCAGTTGGAGTATCTCGGGGCCTTAGGTGAGTTCCATGTGGTACAGCAGCTTGTCAGAGGCTGGTAGCGGCTCATCCTGGAAAACCTGGAGCCCAGCGCCTCTCTACTTTCTCAGGGTCTGAGCTGTTTAAAATATCTTAATTGTCATCATTGTGTGTTCCTTTCTAGGGCCTATGTGTTCCATGGCCATGTCTAGAAGCTAGGCAAGCTGGTGTAGGGAGAAGAGACTTGTGGCCGGAACTGTGAGCTAGGAAGGCCTTAGGGATGAGGGAGAGGAGGACTCTATGTAGATAAGCACTTGCCTGTGCACCGCACTGCTCTGGGGTGCACGTGGAGTCCAGGCAGTCCCAGCCATAGCTCTGCTGAGTGATGGAACTCAGCCTTGAGACACAGAGCACCGCACTCTGCTCCAGGGAATGCCCACTTGGTCCCGCTCCCTCTGAGGCGCTTTATCAGCGAGGCTCTGGGAGGGTTCAGCAGAGGGCATCTGATGGTTCAAGGTATGCATCCTTGTAATCCTTTCAGGGAGCTGGTAAGGTGATCCCGATGGCCATGTTTTTATTTCTTAGAATTATTTTCCAGTCATTCATGCGAACTGGGAGCACCGTATCAGTTTTCCACCTTAAGTAAGAGGATTAAAAACATTGCATAATGCAGGGCCTGAGTTAAGTGCTCCAGCCCAGCACCTTGTCACATCATGTAATTAGGAGTAATTGCCAGTGTGGGGTTTTGTGGAGGTGCCCGTGGGGGGCGGGGAGTGGCAAAGCCTTGTTGGAGCCCTTATTAGCCAGCAAGGGCAGGTGAAGCTGAGGAGCCGCTGGAGTGGAAGTGGTCGCTTCTATCTTCCCCACAAGGACTTGACCTTCCTTGAGCGGCTCCTAGGGAATGAATGTACTAGAGGTATGTGCCCAGGATAAGCCATCAGTCTGGGGGTTGGCAGGTCGGCTCTAGTCCTTGGCTGCATTTTGAGACAGGTATAGGGTAGGAACCCCTAGGGTCTGACATGAGATTGCTGTCTCTGTCCCTTGTCATATATTCAGTCAAGGAAGATCAAGTTTATCTCTTGAGGGAGGGGACAGATGGGAGGCCTTGCTTTCTTGGGAAGGGGACCCTCTTCTGACCTAGTGTTTCTTGGTCTCAAACTAAATCTGCTTTAGGTCTTTCATAACAGACGAGCCTCGCTGCGGTGGTAGAGATGCCCCTTGTGACTGGAGCTGTGCCTATTGATGGGGTCTGTGATGGAGGGGTGTACCCTCAGCCCTTCAAGAAGTGACCAAGGAGCATGGCAGGAGAAGTGTTTTTGGAGTAGCTTGCTCTGCTCAGGCACAGTTGTGACTATTGAAAAGGCTATTTCAATGTTAGTTTCCTGTGTGGTCACTTTTCAGCCACCCCTGTCACCTGCTGCCCTCCCTCAGCTTTTGAGAATGTTTGAATGGATGGAAAAATGTTTCCCCACAGGTACATGTGTTTGAATACTTAGTCCCAGCTGGTGGCACTGTTTTCAGAGGTCTGGACCCTTTCAGAGGTAGGGACAAGCTGGAGGAAGTGAGTTGCTGTGGGTGGGCCTGTGTTTATAGTCTGGTCCCACTTCCTGTCCCAGCGATGATTTTTGGTCGGCTGAGATGTGAGTAAGTAGCTGCCACAGGTTCCTGCAGCCACAGGAAGCCTCTCCCTTTCCATGATAAACTGTGTACCCTTCAAACCATGAGCCCAAATAGGTCTCTCTTCCTTAAGGGAGTGTCTTGTCAGGAATTGGTTACAGATGAAAACAAACACACAGACAACCCAGCAGCAAACCAACCCTATATAGGCGCCCCTGAGTGAAAAGCCAGGAAGAGGGACGGACATGGCTATTCCTTGAGACTTCTTGAGAGGAAGAGAAGGCAGCTAAGGAGAGCAGAGCCCCAGAATGAGCAGTGACATATTTTCTAGAAGTTGTCCACAATGTTCCAGGACCCTCTCTCGGTGTCCTCAGGAAGCTGAGAAGCCAGAAGATGTCTCATTGCTGCCTCCTCACTGTTCTCAGTCCTGCCCTTGTTCTCCACAGCTCCCCTATCTCAGGCAAGGGGAGAGGAGACCAGCGTTCCCATAGCCAGAACCGCTCTGCCTACCCTAGCCTAGATGAGGCTCCTCTTGGGCACAGAAGTAGTTTTGATAGAGATTATTATTAGTCTGCTGCCCATCAGAGCAGCTCTTGAGTGCTTGGTTCCTGGCACAAGGGACCAATATTTCTATGTCTTCTTCACCCTCAACTAGTTTCTGGAGGTCACCACTGAACCCTACCACATGTTTGCCTTGCAGGAGTTCTCTCCAGGAATAAGAGTTGAAGAAGACTCACCCATGAATTCCTGGGGGTTGTGCCAAGGACCCCCATACAAGGTGTAGGGTGTTGGGCTGGTGAGATTGCCTCAGCCTCCTCAAAGGCTTTAATACCAACAATGAGGTTTCCATAGTCCAGAGGGCAGGCAAAGTGTCACAGGGCGCCCATTTGTCAAGACAGCCTGGCTTCAGTGTTTGCGCACGGCTTCCAGGTAGTTGTTTCAAGACATTTAATATGAGTATGGTTGACAAAGGGCCAAAGACAACTCAAGGGCAATGCATTTGAGTTTGTTTCTGGGGACCACCTGGGATACACTATGTAGTTTCTGGACACTTTCAGAACTCCTCTAGTGGTTGGGTTGATTTCTTTCAATTAATTAGAAGTTAGAAGTCTAACTAGGAGTCAGATGGTCTCTTTCTAAAAGGTATGACCTACTGTTTATAAGCTTCAAACACACACACACACACACACACACACACACACACACACACACACTCATACAAGATTTTAATTGGAACTTTCCTATCTAGGGAATAATACTTATCACAGAAGCAATAGGCTGTGAAATAAGAAGGCCAGTGCCAGGTATGGGGTCCCTCTCATTGAGTTATTGCTTGGAGGTGTCCCAGACACTCTTGAAACAATACAATACCATTGGTTTTCAACCAGAACTCGATGGCAAGACCATATTGCTGAAGATACCACATACTTTGGTCACAGGGTATGGAGTAATCAAATTGGTACTAACCAGAAAGCTTCCTCCGTGCTGGTAGCTTTCATAGCACCAGAAGGTAGCATGTAGTATGCAGAGTTGGGAGACATCACCAACAATCTTACCCAGCTGTGAACCCTGTGAGCTACTTTAATGACTGGTGTCGGGACGTATGCTCAAGGACGCAGTAGCGGCATGGATGTTACAGGGGTAACCTACACTTCCTGGTTGGATTTAAGGCCTGTTATACAAGAGGACATGTCCGATACTGTAAAGCTGGTCAAGAACCCGTGGTTGGGGAGCTCAAAGGCTCAAGAAGTGAACCTACTACTACTATTCAGCTAAATGGACACAGTAACAAACTGTCCTCTAAATTCAGATCTCTATATTCTAGACTGGCGTAACTCTTAGACCTCATCAGAGAAATTTCATTTTGTAGTGGACAGTGGTAAACAAAGAAACAACTAGTTAAAAGGCAGAGGATAAGTGACTATGGAGTGGTCAACCATAAATGGAACATCTTTATCACCTCCCCAAGGTTCAGAGACATTGTAGAAGCAGGCAGGGAGGGGAAAGACCAAGAACCAGAGGTCAGGGAAGACCAGGGTGAGACAGTGTCGTCTTGACATGTCAGGACTGCTATGCTCAAGAACTTATAGCAGTTGTGGTTGCCTGTACAAGACCAGTCCACATTCTAGCAGGGTGGAAAGCTCATGAGCATGTACCTCTGACTGAAGAGCTATTGACGGCTGATGACTTGTGAGGAAGGGCAAGTCAGTTTTCTGTAAGGATACAGCTCCAGATAGGTCAACCATGCTCCAGTGGGTGACCCCATGTTTACATGGGAGGTACAAACTGCAATCGCTGGGTTACAAAAAAATAAAGACACCAAGTTGGAGCCAGTGGGGAGGGAGGAGTTAGAGGTGAATGTGAGCAAAACATATTGACTGAAATTCTCAATGAATAAAAACATAGTTTACAAAAGTTGACTAGCCACAAAAAGTTGAGATGGCTAAAGTCTTCAGCAGCCAAGAAATTTGCTGTCATAATGAGAACCAAAGGTGGCACAGCAGGCCTCAGGAGAGCGATTTGAGGTGAGGAGTGGAGCATGCTGGACTGTGAAGGTCACCTCCGGGTCAGACCATCCCTGGTCTGTGGGCAGTGACCTTGTTGCAGGTGGAATCACGAGGAATGCCTCTTTCCCCAACTATGTCCCCGATGCTGGCGTTGAGCAGGATTAAACCGTGTTGGGTTGTGTCATCTTGTGTCCCATTGCCTGTGGTAGGAGGGTGCAGACTGACTCACTCTCTGTCCAGGCTGTGGCTGTGTTCTCAGGCTCTGGCCCAGTGACTGAAGTCAGGCTATGAGGACAGATGTGAGAATCTGTCCTGTCCTAGAAGGCTCCCCCTTCTTAGAAGGGGACCCTGGTCTCTTGTCCCCCTCCCCAGTAGGAACAACTGCATAATTGTGATAAGTAATGTCACAACCATGAAGTTGGGTTTCTCTCCTGTTGGCTCTTGGCAACGCCCAGCACAGATCCCTTTATCCCCATATCCAGATTGGAATCCGATGACTGGAGATTTGGTTCTGTTTGCAAGGTTGAGCTAGGGGTTGTACCTATCGTCTACCCACCATGCACTGGGCTTTTGGCAGTTGGTGTGTCTTCAGACTGGCTTTAGAAGGGGTTGTGGTCACCGTGAAGAGCAGAGGCTAGCTATGTGATTGGATGTTGACACCTGCACAATGGAACCCCTTCATCTCCCTTTACTGTCTAGAAGTCATCCTAATTTCAGAGCATGCTCAGTAGGTACCCAGAAGAATTTCTTTGAACAGGCAGATGATGTTTGAAGGTATTTCTCAAACATAAACTGCCCAGTGTACATGGAACCTGAATCTTGGACTCATACATGTTGCATCGATAGAGCTGTATGTTTTGATGTACTGTAAAACATTTCCATTGATACAAGAAATAAAGGCAAGGCATTGTGAACCAGGGCATAGTATGGTGGGACCTACCATTGCTGCATCAGAGAATCTACACCAGCCTTAGAAGATCTTGCCCTATCCAAGCAGATCAGCATCTTGGCTTTCTTGGTTTCCCTATCCCCAAGAGCAAATCTGGACACAGAAATAGGCTGGCCTTCTAGAATGTTCTTCACTGTGGTTGCTGTTTCCTTAGGCAGCCTCTTTGGTGTTAGCCTAATAGTATGATGGAGGTGGGTGAGAAAGGGTGGGGACTAGTCCTGTAAGGGACTAGATCAAAGGGTAGGTGGCCTCATTGCTGTAGTCTTCTGTAGCTTCCTGCAAGGCCTGTTGGGGCATCATCCCTGTTGATGAATTAGAAAGGACGTGGCTTTCTCCAGCCCGGGGTTGTTCATTGGCTTGTGTTTTACACGTAAACCTAGGTTACGGACCAAGGTGTGGTCTGTAGAGCCTGAAGGTCTGACAGCTTTTGAGTAGGAAACCACAGGATGACTTCTGTTTTCAGCATTCCACACTTCACACTTGACTGATTTTTAGATCAAGGAATTCTCTGGCAACATAGGTCCACTTTATGATACCCTCATGTGCCAGATACCATGTGAGACACAGCCGGTATGGGGCTTGAACACTACCAGGGTGTTACCATGAACCGTGCCTCTTACACCATGTATGCTGCCCTCCTACAGCAGCTCTCTCTCAGGGTGGAACCCCATGAAGTGTCAGTTCCCATCTTATGGATGGCTGCAGAGTGGGGCTCCAGAGCCAGCCCCCAAGGTCATGAGGACAGGGGGGACTGCTTGCCACATACTAGGCCAGTGCTCAAGGTATCAACTCATCAAGAACAGATTTGGGTTTATCTTAAAGAAATTTCAAAAGTGAACAAGATTTCAAAATAGTTATTTCACAGACATTTCAAAATTAGATCTAAAAATCCTGTCCTGTCAACCTGCCTGGCCTTCGCCAGGCCTGCTGCCTGCCTGCCTACCTCTGCTCTCTCCCCGACCTCTTGCTACAGCTCTGTGGGATTGGCCTCTGGGTAGGAAATCTGGCCTGATCTTGGGAAGAAATCATTAGCTGTGTATAACAGCATACCCTGAGAAAGAGCTCTGGATGCCAATCCCTGCTCTAAACAATGTTCTGTCGTGGTGGCTGGGGCACTGGCCTCACTTGACTGGTCTGAGAGAAGTCCTTTTCCCTGTAGATCTTGGTTTACTTGAACAATAGCAGTGGTAGTGAGTGACACCAGGAAGCCTCGGTGGTCTGTGGTGTCAGGTGCTTTACACTTCCATAGCACTGTGCTCTTTCCCACTTCGCAGGTTAAGTCACTGATTTTCCTAGATGGCAGCTGGGGAGGCTGACTTTCTGCTGCCCTGAGCACACGGTGTCCATCAACATGCTCACTGGGTTGTAGTGCAGGGCCTGTGCAGACAGTAATAGAGCGTAGAGGACAAACCCAACAACGTCCCTCCTCATGTCTTCCCCCAGCCTCGGCCGTGGTTGGTAGACATTTTTGGAGACCCAAATCAAGACTTTGAGCTCAGCAGGATTGTGGTGGCGTATGGAGGCAAGTTTCCAAAGGACTGTGTATTTTAATGTGAGTTGTATCAGGTTTCCTTGGAACTAGAATTAAGTGAATTCTGGGATTGCTCCTGCTCTGAGCCTCATGCAGTCTTTATCATCTGGGAATTGTCATGGAAAAGGCATCTTCTATCTTGAACTACACTAGGACTCATAATGATAAGAGTGGCGATGGGGCCCAGTGGGGCCCTCTGCTCAGATCCCCAGTATGCCTCCTTCTCCCTGGCTAGAGGCAGGTGTGTGTGAAGGGAAGAGCAGTAGCTCGGCCAGTGTTGTGATCTTAGGCTGCTTGCTGGGCCTACGTATGCCCAGATCATGGAAATGGGGCCTCTTTTTTTCCATCCTGGAAATGGGCCCCAGGAAGCTGCCACTTACACTTGGATTGGGAAGGCGGGAGGAGGCTTGCACCGCAGATACTGTGAAGTCTGCAGGTTTCACTCAGTTGGGATTTGTCACCTGGCAAACAGTCAAGTATCTGCCATACCTGTTCATGTCAGCTGCAGCCTCCATGGCCAAGCCACATGATGAAGTATCCAGTCAAGTTTTGGCAATTCCAAAGGTGTGGCAATCGTGGTTCTTGCAAGGGGCCAGTGAGGAGCATTGCGACAGAGGTCCTTGTGCCGGGCCTGCAGGATGCCCCAGGAGGGAGTTGGAGGGTGGAGGGCACCCTTGACAGTTGACATCTGTGTCAACAGCACCCAGTGACACATCGGGGGAGGACGAGCCTGCGCTTGGCAGGCCAACAATGGGCTGATTGACAAAATGAACTTTCCCCTCCAAGGCCCCACCATTGCACGAGAAGTAGCCTGGGCGGAAGGTGGTCTTCCTTCTCCCCACTTGGGGCTTTTCTGGTAGGCTCAGAACCTGGGTCAGGAGTGAGTAGGAACTCCTGATGGGGTCACGACCTATGCACAATCCTCTGGGAATCTGCTTCAAGTTGAGGGGCAGGCTGGCAGGTCCTTGGCATGCAGGAACAAAGGCCTGGCAGCCTGGGGGTGACGAACACTGCGCTGGTGGGAGTGGCTAGGCCTGGGTGGGTGATGTGTCCACAATGCCTCCAACCCAGCATGTGTGGGAGGAGATTCACAGGCGGCTGGGGTAGTGTATCTGCCCTCCCCCAAAGGGAGCGTGCTTTGCTGCTGTTCATACTGCCCTGAGATAGCCCAACTGTACTGCTGAGCTTCGGTCAGTGCCGGGTGGAAATCTGGGTATTTCTAAAGCACCACCCTACCCCTCTTGCACACATGTACCCATGTACACAAGCTGCCTTGCCCTGTATGACTATGAGTCTTGTGTAAACAGCCAGGACCTCCTGTACTGATTGTTTGAGTTTTTTTTGTTGTTGTTGTTTTGTTTTTTGAGACAGGGTTTCTCTGTGTAGTTGTGGTGCCTGTTCTGGATCTCGCTCTGTAGACCAGGCTGGCCTGGAACTCACAGAGATCCGCCTGCCTCTGCCTCCCAAGTGCTGGGATTAAAGGCGTGTACCACCACGGTCTGGCTCTCATCAGGACTCTTAAGACAGGCCATTGACTCAGTGTTACCATCAGTCGGGGTAGTGGCATTGCCTCCTTATGGATGGCGTGATTTTTGTGTGACTTCTCTCAGAACTCTTCTTTGGCAGTCGCTTTCAGTGCTGGTTCTCAGAGCAGATACAAAAATGGGCATGCAGCAGGATCCAGTCTCCAGTCGGCTCCTCATGCTCGCATTGTACCCCTGCCCTTGTTTTCTGGGGGCGCTTTGGTGGTGTAGGCGGTATCGGCTCCTTCCAAGGGAGTACCTTTTCTCCTACACCCTCTCTGTTCTTTCCATCTGTTAACCTGTTAATCCTTCAGTTCCTAGGGTAGTGGTTCCTATAGACGCTTTCTGTTTTGTTTACTTACACTTGTTGTATAGATTTGAGAGAAGATTCTGTTGTCTGAAGTGCTGTGGACCTGTTTTGATTTTTTGGCTCATGAGGTTTTATTTCATTGTGTGCCTGGTTATTTTTAACTATGTGTTAGTCGTTGATGTTAAACAATTATTTTATCAATAAGTATTTTATTTTAATCGATCAGTTACTTTTTAGACAAAGTCTTTCACTATGTAGTCCTGGCTAACCTAGAAAACGCTGTGTAGACCAGGCTGACCCAGAACTCACTGAGATCTGCCTACCCTGTCTCCCAGTGCTAGAATTAACGATATACGCCACCTGGTTGTATGTATTTTAGAGATGGTTTTCACGTGGTGCTCAGCATGAGCTGCAGGCACTGAAGCTCGTGTTTGTCCCTGGCTCACCCTTGCTTTGAGACTGTAGCCCTTTATGGGCTCGTTTTACATGAATGTGACATAGGCTTAAATTTTTGTGGTCCTCATCATAGGAGGCTCTTTTCCTTCTGAACAGAAAAAGTTTTCTGGATGCTTGGTTTCCATCCTCTGCAGGTTGATTCAAATTAACCAGCTCTCTTTAAGGGAGTGAATTCTTGAGTTACAATTGTAGCTTCTCCATGGTTACCTCCTCTGACTTTCTGCATGGACCTGGGTTATGTCCTTGGCTGGCCTTGCTCTTATTAGTTAAACTCTTCAGATAATTGGCATGCGTTATGGGGAGTACCTCTATCTATTTAGACCATGAGGGCAGATCCAGGGCTCCTGACTGTCTGGTCACCATTATCTCTCAATGACTAGCGCAGAATTTGACATGTAGTATGGGTCATTTATGGTTGAAATGGTTCATATTTTGTTTACATGGTAGTTTTGCCCTTTAGTCACCCTCTATGTTATGTTTTGGGTCCCGCAAGCACCAAGACACCAGGACCATCTCACACGTGCAGTCATTTAAATTTAGTATCCTCAGTTTGATTTTTTCCTCCTCCTTAGCTATGGGATCTTTTTGAGAGTCGTAACCTTGCTGAAGTCCAATTTCCTTCTCTATCAACTAGGAAAATATTAGTGTCGATTTAATGGGTTGCTTGGAGGATATCTTAGTTAGGGCTTCTATTACTGTGAAGAGACACCATGACCACGACAACTCTTAAAAAAGGAAAGTATTTCATTGAGATGGTGGCTTACAGTTTCAGAAGTTTAGTTCATTATCATGATGGCCAGGGAACATGGTGGTGTGCAGGCAGACATGATGCTGGAGAAGTGACTGCTACATGTTGATCCACAGGCAACAGGAAGTAGACTGAGACACTGTGTGGTGATATATTGTGTGTCCCAATAAAATTTGCCTGAAGATCAGAACGAGCCAGTGGATTAAACATAGATACCAGACAGTGGTGGCACACACTTTTAATCCCAGTACTTGGGAGTCACACACCTTTAATCCCAGCATTAGAGAGGTTGAGACAGGAAGTGATATGGTGGGTGGAGAAAGGTATATAAGGCAAGAGGAGACAGGAACTAGAAACCTTTTCGACTGAGGAACCCCTTTTGGCTAGAAACCTTTTGGCTAGGCTTTTTCAGCTGAAGCCCTTTCAGCTGGGGCTCTTTCAGGCTGAGGAGTTGGTGAGGTGAGAGGTGGTGGCTGTGGCTGTGGCTTGCTCTGTTTCTTTGATCTTTCAACTTTCACCCCGATATCAGACTCCATGTTTTTTTATTATAAGACTATTAGAAATTCAAGTTATAACACTGGGCATGGCTTGAGCATATATGAGACCTCAAATCCCACCTCCACAGTGACACACTTCCTCCAACATCATCACACCTACTTCAACAAAGCCACATCTCCTAATAGTGTCACTTCTGTTGGGGGCCATTTTCTTTCAAACCACTACAAGGGATGAAATGATATGATACACAACCAGTAATTGTGATGACATCATTTCTGCCCTCATCCTCATAGCTTTTGTGTGTGTGTGCAAGCATTAAAATCTTTCTTCTACAATCTAGGACCTAGATTCTTTGTGGGTGGAGTCCTGTGTGCAGAGGATCCCATGCTTCAGTGCATTTGTGCAAGGTTTAGAGGGCAGAGATGAAATGGAGTCTACCTTCCTGGTAGCTTGGCAACTAGCAGAGAAACAGGAAGCATGGCCCTGGAGATGCTAACTTTTATATGTGAGCATCTGGTCATAAGTTTTGTGGTTCTCAAGAGACAGTGTGGGGCTGGGAGGTAGCTGAGTTGACCGAGTATTTGCCTAGCATTTGCGAAGCCCTAACTTCAGTCTCCACTGTCATAAAGAACAAAGCAAAATCAACCAACCAAATACACAGTTGTGGCAATGATGTCACTTCCATATTGCTGAGCTACAGCTCTGGCAGTGCATTCTTGAGTGCGTGTGTGTGTGTGTGTGTGTGTGTGTGTGTGTGCGCGTGCATGCGTGTGCGCGCGTGTGTGCATGCATGCGTGTGCGCGCGTGTGTGCATGTGTATGTAGAGGTCAGAGGACAACCTCAGGGGTCAGTCTTTGCCTTCCACCTTTTTTGAAGCAGCGTCTCTTGTTCACTGCTCTTGTATGGAGCTGAGCTGGCTGGCCCTTCTGTGTGCAGAGGTTCTCTTGTTTGCACCTTCCACTTCCCTGTAGTAGTGCTGGGATTGCAGATGCGTGTGCTTCTGTGTCTCGCTGTGTGTGGGATCTGGGGATCTAACTCAGGACCTCACACTTGTGTAGCACATGCTTTACTCACTGAGCTGTCTCCTTGCCCAAAGTATTGTCAAGGCAACCTCAATGGCTTCCTACTCCCCTTGAGTACTGAGGTTTGAACCTAGGGCCTTATTCATACTAGGCAAGTGCTCTACCACTGGATTGCATCCTCAGCCCCACCTTATTTTTTGAGACATGTTCTCTCACAGAACCCAAAGCTTGCCCATGGCTAGATTGCCTGGTAAGGGACCCACCTGACTCTGCCTCTGCAGTGTTGGGGTGACGAGCATATGCTACTCACCTTGCTTTTTACCTAGGCACCAAGTATCCAAAGTCAGGTCCTCATAGTTGGGCAGCAAGCCCTTACCTACTGAGTCATTTCCCCAGGCTCCTCACCGCCGTCAGTTTTCATGTCATGCAAACTCTATTTAGTTTTAAGGCTTCCTCTGTGATTTTTGGCTCTTACCATAGAGGTTCAAGTGTCTACCCCAAGACATCCTCACTCACTGAGGTAGCCCGTGCTGAAAGCAGGAGAGTTTTATCAGTCTATTGATTGGAGAACCTTTGAGGTCTCTAAGTCTCCTTTCGTCTTTGTCTGGTCTCTGGCCTCATTGGGACAACCTGGCAGTGTTTCTGCCAGGCTCGTGGTCTTCAGAATTTTGTAGGTCTCCTCCACAGGTCTTCCTAGATCAACCCATTCTTACTTTAGTTCTTTTTTTTTTTTTAAATGAGATGATTGAAGGAATCTAGGATTTGCACAATCTTCCCCAAGAGCCTTTTCAACTTTTTAAAGTTATATTTTGGGGTAAGTATGTGTGTGTGTGTGTGTGTGTGTGTGTGTGTGTGTGTGTGTGAGAGAGAGAGAGAGAGAGAGAGAGAGAGAGAGAGAGAGAGAGAGAGAGAAGAGGTGGGAGTGGGGATATGAATGTTCCATGGTATGTATGCGAAGGCAAGAGGGCAACTTGCAGTAATCTATTCTCTCTCCATCACGTGGTTCCCAGACTTTAAACTCAGGTCGTCTGGCTTGGTGGCAAGCACCTTTACCTTTTGAACCATATTGCTGCCCCTCAAAGAGCCTTTTGTGTGACCGAATACCCTGACCTCTCTGAGGTTCTAGCTAGGTCTACACACCTGCATCTTTCTGTAAATCTCTTCATTCTGCTGTTTTTGCTATTTCAATAGGCTGAGAGATTCCCTAAACCATCACACTCTGATTAACTTTTATTTAACAATACTCCCTTTAATTTATCTTGTCTCTGTTGTATTTTATTCTAACTAGCTAGAATAACTTTGTTACATAGTCAACACATTCCCTGAACTCTGCTTAGCTAAATATCCAACCACATTACGAGTGTTACTTCACAGAAGCCCCACATGGCTCCAGGAAACACTTGTACTGGTTTTGTCTCTCTGTGAGAGGATCCCTTCTCTTCCAGTTTTCAATAGCATCTCCTCATTCCTTCTGAGCCTCTCCCAGCAGTACTGTTAGCGCAGGGACCTCTAACAGTCCATTCCCAACAACTTACATCACTTCCAAAGTGTCTCAAGCTTTCTCTACCATGCTCCTTATTCCAGTCCATCTACAGCAGTTTCAAAGGATTAGTTTAAACAAATGATCGGGTCCAGGGAAATTTGTTTTTCATTTATGCTCTTTAAAATTCTCTCAGACTATTCAACAGTTTGATAATAAAGCTACATCCATTCTTCTAGGTGTTTGTTATAATACCACCCCACTTCTGGTACCAAAACCACCATTAAATTTCTATGGCTGTCCTAACAAATTATTGCAACACAAATTTATCATCTTACAGATTTATGGTCAAAAACACAAAATGAGCTCAGACCACAGTGTCAACAGGACAACTTTCCTTCTGAAGATTCTAGAAAAGAAATGACTTTCTTACATTTTCCAAATTCTAGAGGCTACATTCATTCTTTGCTCCACTGACCTGTCCATTGTCCAGGCCAGTAGTAAGTGGCTGTGTCTTTTTCCCCTTGAGTCACTCTGAAACTGACTTTATCCTCTTCCACCTGTAAGGAACCTTGTGATTGTATTGGCCCGCCTAGAAAATCCGTGATCATCTCCTACCTTAGAGTAAGCCCATTTACAGATGTGACTTTCCTTTGTTATGAAACACAGATATTCATGGTTCTAGTGTTTAGGACATGGCCATCTTTCAGAAGCCATTATTCTGCCTGCCACATCTACCTTCCTGATTGGCAGGTCAGCTGAGAAGGGTTCTGGAATTCAGTCCTGGAGGCCTACTTGGGGTCCATTTCAAAGCTCCTTCAGTGGTTTTGTGAAGCATCCAGTTTCTTGATCAGGGGAGAAAAATCTTCTCAGTGCTGCTATTTCTCTATCTGTATAATGGGGCAGCAATGTCATAGTTGTGAAGGGACAACAGAACACGGAAGGGACATTAGCTTTCTCTCAAACCCCAGGTAAGCATGTTGTGGGGCTGAGTATCTGCTGACCTATAGGGCTTCTGGGAAGTAGCAGGAGGAGTCAGAGGACTGTCTGAGCCTACAGGAAGGGCAGAGGGTGGTAAACACATACTATATGCTAGGTGCTGTTCTGGGCTTTCTCACAGTAGCTGTGTTATTCATTTTGTCCATGATGAAGGAAATGTCCTTTCTCATGCTGTCCACGAGACCCGGGGCTTTGATCACTGGAAATGTGGCTATGTGACTCAAGAACCAACTGTTTAATTTTTTTCAATTTTAATGAAAGTTAATTTAAATTTAAATAGCCAACGTGACCATTGGCTACCATCCTAAGAGGCACAGTTCTGATAGGTCAAGTGGCCTGAAATCTAACATAGTACCTGGGAAAGTGTCTTAGCTAGGGTTTCTATTGCTGTGAGAGACACCATGACCACAGCAACTCTTATAAAGGGAAACATTTAATTGGGGTAGCTCACTTACAGTTCAGAGGTTGAGTCCGTTATCGTCATGGTGGGACATGGCGGCATGCAGGAAGACATGGCACTGGAGAAGTAGCTGAGTCTTACATCTTGCAGGCAACAGGAAGTGGTCCTTGACACTGGGAGTAGCTTGAGAATAGGAGACCTCAAAGCCCACCCCCACAGTGACACACTTCCTCCAACAAGGCCACACCTCCCAATAGTGCTGCTCCCTATGCCGGCCATTTTCTTTCAAAGTACCACACAGAGTTAGGACTGTATTGGGAAGGAATTGGAGTTGAACATGCACTTGCTTCTTCTCCCTGACTTCACTCTTGACCATTTTCCATTCCTTTACCATCTGGCCTTTGTCTTGCTTCACTTCTCTGAAGTGGAGGTGAAGTTACAGAGGCCTGCTTCATGGTCACACCTCTGGTATCGGGGTCTGTGATGATATTGTGTTCCCCAATATATTGTGAACCCTAATAAACTTATCTGGGGTCAGAGAACAGAAAAGCCACTAGATATAGAGGCCAGAAAATAGTGGCACACACCCCTTTAATCCTAACATTCCAGAGGCAGAGATCCATCTGGATCTCTGAGTTCAATGTCACACTGGAAACAGCCAGGTATGGTGACTCATGCCTTTAATCCCAGGAAGTGATGACAGGAAGCAGAAAGGTATATAAGGTGTGAAAACCAGGAACTAGAAGCATTTGGCTGGTTAAGCTTTCAGGCTTTGAACAGCAGTTCAGCTGAGATCCATTTGGATGAGAACACAGAAGCTTCCAGTCTGAGGAAACAAGATCAGCTGAGGAACTGGTGAGGTGAGGTGGCTGTGGCTTGTTCTGCTTCTCTGATCTTCTAGTATTCACCCCAATACCTGGCTCAGGTTTGATTTTATTAATAAGAACCTTTTAAGATTCGTGCAACAGGGGTCTTGGTAGTTAGTGTGTGATTTTAAGGGACTTTAATTGGGGTTTTTATGAGACATCAAAAGCATTCATGCTGGGTGCAGGTGCATCTGAGATGACAGACAGACAGCACCACTGTCCTATTCAGGCTGTAGCACAGACCCAGAACTTGCTTCCCCAAGTGCTACCACATGTCACTTATCAGTTTGGAGCCACTGGTGTTTGTCCTCTTGGGGTCCCTTTCCCACTGTGTGCATATAATCACTTTCTTGGCCCAGGAAAGAGCAGGTGGTATTGTGGAGGAGGTGGTTGATGGGGCTGTGCAGTGGGGACTTGTGGCACTGAGGATGCCAGGGCCTCTGAAGCAAGCTGCTCATCTCCAAATCCCCAGCTTTGCCCCCACAGGTGGCTTGTCAGAGCCAAGGGACTGTGTGTGTTGAGGAAGGACCTGTGGTTGGTGAGGGTAGAGATCCTGGCAGAGGCTGGCCAAACATTTGCCCAGGTAGAGGTTTCAAGCTTATGGTTTAGGGGATGTGCCTGAACTAATCCTATTATTAACTGGATTATCTCTTCAAACTGTGCTAGCTTCTGTGGGTCCCTCTGAGACACACAGTCTGGAGGCAGCGTGACAGGTCCTACCTTGGGCGGTGCTTGGTGTCATGAGCCTACCACCTGCATGGAGTCAAGGCAGGCTTCTGCTCCTGCCTTGGCCATTGGTTGATTTACTGGCTTATTCATATATTAAGCAGTCGCTGGCACTAGCCAGACTCTGGACCTGGAACTTGCTGCTAGGGACTCAAAAGTGAATGGAACCAGATGGAATCCCATGGGCCTCACATTCTGGAAAGGGAGGCAGAGACCAGGGGAAGGCTGTGAAAGGTAAAAGAGAGGTAGGTCAGGGCTGCTCACAAGGGTTTCCCAGGGTGCCTGGCATCGGGGCCAGATTCTGCAGTGATAGATTTGTTGTGTTGAATATGAATTCTTCAGTGACAATCCTTTACCTAGTTGTCCCACATCAGTGGTTCTGGAAACTTCCCAAGGACCCATTGTGGGTCTACTTCATAAGCCAGTGAGATGCTGGAGTGAACGGCGGTGGGGGAGGGCACACATTTCTCAAGCTCTTGGCCTGGGTGCTAGGAAGAACAGCGTTACTGTTGAGGCCTGTCAGTGAGGGAGAAGGGCAGGCAGAAGATGCTCAGTGTTATTAAACTTCCTGGAAGAAGGGCCTCAGCCTGTGCTGAGGGGAAGGGGAGCCTTCCTCTAACTGCTTAGTTCTGCGCTAAGCTGGAGGACTGATTGATGGCCGTGGTTTTAATAACTCTGTAAACCAGGGCTACTCAATGCAGGATGAATTTGGTTGAGATGTAAATATTTTATATCAGAGTATTAACTGCTTATTAAAAGTATATTGAGAATTATATGTTATGTGGATGTAATTATAACCATCACAGTGGGGTCATGGGCTGGCTGGAAACATCTCTAACAGAGCTGTTAATCCGGAAATGTGTGTCCTGCAGTCAACTGGCCTTTAGGTAGAGCGTTTTACTTGTCCTATTAAGCAGAAATTAAACACAGGTATAAATGCTGCTGAAAGTACCGCTTCATTTTCTGGCCCTACCACACGCAGGTCACGTGGGACTACCGAGCCTCGCCGAGGCTCCTCTGAGACAAAAGAGGCTGTTCTGTGACTGAGACATTTTACTGGCCTGTGGTGATGGGGCCCCTGGGGAAGGCTGGGCACTGGGCGCCTCTGGTGCAGAAAACCTGACTGCCTGGATGTGTTTGTTTGGGGACATCCTTGTTGACTGACATCTTCATCCTTATACTTGGGGAGAGAGTTGCCACACTGGGGACACTCTGGATTTGAGGCAAGTGTGTGACCAGGATATGGTTTTCTTTACAGCTGGACATCGAGAACTTTCCCTGTAAAAATGTGTTAATGTAAAACTTGGGGAAACTCAGGAAAACAAATACTTCTTGAATGACAAAAGGGAAGCATGAAATTAGGAGGTGGCTTAGAGTCTGTCTGCCCTTCCTCCCTTCCTTGGTTCCCCCCATCCATCCCTCCCTCCATCTCTCCCTCCCTTCACCCATCCCTCTATCTATTCCTCCATCCATCCCTCCATTCCTCCATCTATCCCTCCATCCATCATCCCTCCACCCATTCATTATCCCTCCATCCATCCCTCCAATCCTCTATACCTCTCTCCATCCCTCCTTCCTTCCATTCCTCCCTCCACCCCTCCATTCATCTGTCAATCTCTTCATTCTTCCCTCCATCCATCCATCTCTCCACCCCTCCTTCCCTCCCTCCCTCCCTCTATCCCTTCATCCATCCCTCCCCCATCCATTCATCTATCCCTCCCCCATCCATTCATCTATCCATTCTTCCATCCCTCCATCCATTCCTCCACCATTCCTCCATCCCTCCATCCATTCCTTCATCCCTCCATCCTTCCATCCCTCCCTCCATCTATCCCTCCAACCATCCCTTCAACCATCCCTCCCCCATCCATCCCTCCCTCCATTCATCCCTCTGTCCCTCCCTCCATCCCTTCATCCATTCATCCATCTCTCCTAGGCACTGAGTACTAGACACTGTTGCTAGGCACCTGGGATGCAGTAGCTAGTGCAAGAGAAGCCCTGCCTGTGTGGCACTTCTGTGACACCAAGGAAGTCAGATAGCACAAACAAGTGAGCAGTGTGTTCACAGTCCAGGCAGCAGAGAACCAAGCAGAAGTGATTAGTACCTTTTTCCTTGTTTGAAAATTTTGCCGTTGTTTGTTCTAAACCCATATATAATGTAGGAGTCACATTTTAGTTTTCTAAGGGGTTTTGAAACATAGTTCCTGGCCATGTCTTGCTCTCCTGCATGGACACCTTTTCCATGGTAATTTACTGCACTGTGGATTCCTGTTTCAGAAGCCAAGAAGGTATACAACACACTTCTGTGGTAACACTACATTGTCTCTAAATTTTCTAGGCTGTGATTAGAGTCACCTTCTGAGATCAGGAGACACTGTCCCTGATGGTTGGGGATGTAACATTTGGGTTCTGAGATCTGTTCTCTATAGTCTTCCCTGACTCCTTGGTAGCCCCTCAAGCTCATGTCCCTTTCTCCTCTGGCATGCACACAGAAATGATCAAACACCAACTCCTGTCCTTAGAGAAGGCCATTTAGCAACTGATAAGCATTGCTATCATCTTTGTATTGATGTTCCAAGACCTGCTGTTTGTGAGCAAGCTCCTGGGCTATGAGCGGAGGCTCTTCCGTATACAGTTAGGGAACCTCTTCTGGTGCCGGTAGCTCGTTAGGAGGCTTGGGCCTTTTTAGGAGAGAGCTGGACTAACAGCAGGTGCTGTGGGAGAAGAGGCCTGGGTAGAGTTAGTGTCTTCCTCACCCCACAGAAGAGGCGTGCTTCTTTTTCTCTTCTGTTCTAGACTTACTTACTTTCCATATGTATGCACGTTTTTTGCCTGCATGTATCTATCATACTATATATGTGTGCAGTGTCCTCAGAGGTAAGAAGAGGACATTGGATCCCCTGGAGCTGCAGTCACAGATGACTGTGAGTCATCATATGGGTGCTGGGAACCAAACCAGGTCCTCTGCAAGAGCAACCAGTGCTCTTAACTGCAGGACTTTTTCTCCGGCCCAGAAGAGGCACATTTCTGCCATGGGGTGGGGAGCAGTACAGGCACCCCAAGGTTTTCAGTGTCTGCTCCAGGACATCGAAACCTACACTGTCCAGGATGGTCACCAGTAGTCACTTGAGGATTTGGAGCACTTAAAATATGACAAGCTGCCACTAAAAATTAGTTTAATATTTCAGGATTCTAGTTGATGCAGATTTAAAAAAATTATTCCAACCTGCCAACAGGGGCAAGAGGAAAAAAAAAACTATAAAAAAGACCCAAAGATTCAAAATTATTGGAAAACATTTAAGACATTGGGAACAGCTTGAATTTATGAACTTACTTGAACAACTGTATGTTTTATGAGGTATAGATAGTGATCAAGGAACTGAAGAAAGTCTGGCATTTGAACTGAGATGAATTTTAAGTATAAAGTATACACCAGAGTGTGAAGACGTAACACCAAAGGAATGTAAAATATCTCATTAATATCTTTAAAACATTTATTATGGATTAGAGTAATATTTGGATATATTAGGTTAAAGAAAATACACTGCTAAGACCGACTTCACCTGTTTACTTTGGGAACCGTAGCTTTTAAAATGCCTGAAAGTATATGTATGGTTAACATGATGTTTCTATTGGGTGAGTGGATCTAGGCCCTTCTCTGACCCTTGCTCAGGCCAGAGGCTGTTTATAACTTTGTGTGACTGAGCTCTCCTGGCAGCCACCATTAGTTCATTTTGTCATGTGCATCTTCCCCTGGAGCTTCATTCTGGAGAGCAGGTGACTTTGGGTAGGGACATAAGGGGCACCAGGCGGTGGTGGCATGTGCCTTTAATCCCAGCACTTGGGATGAAGAGGCAGGCAGATTTCTGTGAGTTCGAGGCCAGCCTGGTCTACAGAGTGAGTTCCAGGAAAGGCGCCAAAGCTACACAGAGAAACCCTGTCTCAAAAAAAAAAAAAAAAAAAAAAAAGGCAGTCTTCAATTCTAGGGACAGTTCTTGTCTCTTTCTGTGGTGGCACTGTCATCAGGCGTGAGTTGGCAAGGTCAACAGGGTCATTTCACATGAGAACAGTCTCAGGAGGTCAAACTGACTCCGTAGCCAGGACTCAGACTAGAACCCAGTAGTCTGGTCTTCTCTTCAGACACTTTCTCCTGGTTGGTCTGGCTGCACATGCCAGGGAAGTAGCAGGTACCATAGGCTAGTTGGATGGAAGACCTGGAAGAGAGCTGTCTAGATGGTGCCTGACGGGTGCCTCCTTCTAGGTATGTGAAGGACAGCAGCCACGTAGCAAGGTAAGGGACCAGGCAAGGCAGCAAGTGTGTGAAGCAGACTCCTCAGGATGGGGAAGGACTGTGGTGGTGGAATGGGGCACCTGATCCCAGTGTTCATCCTTCACTGCACAAAAGTCATCTGTAACGTTCTCTCTTGGGGCCATTTCTATGGTCTTAAGTAACTTTGGAGGCCTCGGGATGTGTCTTGTCCCCCCATTTACCACCACTGGGATCTAGGAAGTCAGTTATGTGAAATACGTTCTACCTTGCAGGTAGAGGGCTAGCCAGAGCAAGAGCGTAAGACGCCGGGCACTTGTGGCACCTGGTGTTGGAACATTGTGCCTCAACTTCACACAAACACCTGCAGCTTTTCAGGGACCCTCTTGACTCTCCATGGAAAGTGGTGGCCCAGGGGAAAAGAGAGCACACTGAGTTTTAAGCTTGGGAGGCAGGGCACCGGGCTGTGGAATGTTCTCTGGGTTCTTGGGTGTCCATGCTCAGTCTTCAGCAGTCTAGTCAGCACGTGCTGAAGGAGTGAGCAGAGCTGCAGAACTCCAAAGGCTTCAGAGCTAGTTCCTGTTGCATCGGAGGAGAAAGACCCACCACTCTTGTTAAACATGAGCCCGGGGCTGCCTTGATGAAATGCGTTTCTCCAGGGGATGGCTCACTATCCCAGACATTTTCTCGAAAGTATTAGTCAAGTAGGAGCCAAAGGGATTCTTTTTTTTTTTTTTTGGATCCACTCAAAGTCCCTACGGGCAACCCTGTCTTCCAGAAGGGATTACAAATTCTGGATTGTGTAAACATTGTCTGCCCAGGAAACATCTATGGTGATCTTCCTTACTCTAGCTAGCTGCCTTCCAGGGAGAGAGCATGGCCAGCCCTGGCAGTAAGGGCCCTGAGCTGGCCCTGGAGACTTAGAGTGGCTCAAACCTTCCCCCGCCCCTCATTCTCCTCTGTGGGAGGCTGTTTGTTGTCTGTGCCAGCAATGCTCTGTGGTGCACCCATGTCCTTCCTTCCTCCTTCTCCACGGCTGCTGAGCTCCAGAGACCCTTCCTGGCACAAAGCAGGAGTCTGCAGAGGTAGAAGGCACATCCTAAACCATTTTACACCCAAATGCTGTTGTGGTTTTTGTTTTGTTTCATTTTTGCCTCAACCAAGCAGAAGGGTCCCCTCTCTGTCCCTCTGCCCTGGGCCTAGACAAGAGGGGCAGTGGGCAGGCTGACAGCCAATGGCGTGAGACCTTTAGAAACTGGAATCTCTGGCTGGCCTGGATCCATTAAGCCTGGGCTTTCCTAGCCTCTGCTGATGGTCACTGTGTGATAAGCAGTTGTGTCTGGCCCTCGTCTTTGAACTAAGAGCTCTGTCTCCCCCCACCTGGGATCCGTTTTGAACTGTCAGTTTCCAGGGATTAGATGCATGTTTAGGCTGGATGAACTCATGAATGAAAATATTTTGCTTCGTGGTTTCGGCAACAGAGACGTGTGTGGTGTGGCCCCTTTTCTCTCCGCTCTCCCCCAGCACCCGCCCATCGAGACCCACCCTAGTAGCAGGGGCCAAGCTGCCCCACGATAGATGGGAGGGAGCCTTTGTGTCTTGACGAAGACAGGCAAGCAGCAGCTTCGGGGACAGGTGAGGCTTCCCAGTCTGTACAGACATATGTTTCCTGGTTCTAAGGAGCTGCCTTAGGACAGAACGGTAGAAGTGCTGTTGCTGGTTCTGTGTGTGGGAGCGAGGGAAGGCAGAGGAGATGGCTGGCCAGGCTCACATGCTGTAGCATCTGGATCCTTGGGCCACTGGTTTCTTGAGCTTCAAGGGGTGCAGGTCACGTGGCTAAAATGTTGAATCAATCTTATTACCTTGAAGGTGTATGTTCCTCAGAGTTCAAATCTCACCTCTTCCTCTGCTTAGTTATGTTCTCAGAAAGTTGTGTGTAACTGTTCCACACTACCGATGAGGAGGCTGTGGTCACACATCTTACCAAGGTGCTCCGAGGGCCTTCAGTGTTTGAGGTGCCAACAGGGCATCTGGCATGGAGTTGGCCTTGCATTGCTTATTCCTGCTTTGATCTTGGGCTTGGCTGGGCCAGCACCCTGACCAGTATCCATTGCACTCCATGCTCCCCCTTCCCTACGCCCAAAGAACATGGAAGACCAGAGGTACTTTTGGAGCCTTGGTGTGGTAGAGCCATCAGCTACCAGGAGCATAGGTCTGGTAAATAGATCGGTGCTGTAGTGGACCATGGCTGCCTCCTACCATCCTGTGGCTCTGCTGTGCCCCACAAGTGTGAGGCCAGTGGCCACTTTCTGCAGGTCAGCTAGCTGCCACTCCACTCCAAAGGGAGTTCCTGGGGCCTTGCTGTAGAGAACGCAGTCTGGTAAATACTTGAACCTGTCTGGACACCATGGACTATATTGTGTAGTGGTGACCAGAGTCAGTTGAGGACGAAAAACAAGTCTTGGGTTGGCAAGTGGTACCTAGTTTGGCTGGATGGGCAAGTGTGAGTGGTCTCTGTGTGTGTGTGTGTGTGTGTGTGTGTGTGTGTGTGTGTGTGTGTGTGATAATTATTGGACATTCTCCACTTTAACTCCTGATTCATGGCTTTATTAGTATATTAGTTATTTTTCTCATGGCTGTGGTGAAATTCCTGTTCAAAGTGCCTGAAGGAAAGAAGGGTTATTTTGGCTCACATTGTAAGGAAGTACAGTCTACAATGGCCAGGATGGTGGAGTGGGGTAGAAAGAATATGAGGTAGCTGATCAGGAGAGGCGGAGAGGGAGAGACAGACTGGTGCTTAGCTGGCCTTCTCCTTTCCCCTTTTTATTAAGTCCAGGACAGGACAACCTTTAGGGTAGGATTTCTAGGCTCAATTATACTTCTCTAGAAATTTCCTTACAGGTACAAATTCAGTCATATTGACAATAGATTAATCATCACAATTGAGGACAAATTGTTCTAGAAGCAGTATTCTGCGTAAATTGTATATATTAATTTTAGAGACACTTGAAAAATCAGACCTGAGATCATCACTCTTAACATTTTGGAATCTTCTAGGTCCCCCCTCCCATGTATATGTATGTATGTTTTCTTATAATACTGTATGTTTTTTAAAGATTTATTTTATTTTTAATTAGATGTATGTCTCCCCCCCCCCCGTGTGTGTGTGTGTGTGTGTGTGTGTGTGTGTGTGTGTGTGTAAGTGCATGCCCTCAGAGGCTAGAAGAGGCTGGATCCTCCGGGGCTGGCATTGTAGGCTTTGTGTGCTGCCTGATGTAGGTGCTGGGAACAGAACTGAAGACCTCTGCAAGAGCAATCTATGTTCATCCAGCCCCTGGATGATCCTTCTTAGTAACGTGTTGCTAGAGACATGCCATTCACAAGTGACATCATTTGTTGAGAGCCGCATGGTGGGAATTGTGGACTATGGTATGAACGTACTACAACCACACTTGTGCTAGGGTATGTAGCTGATTTCGGAGTCTGACCTTGTGCTGTCTAGTTTTATATCAACTTAATGTAAGCTATAGTCATCTGAGACAGGCAACCTTAATTGAGAAAATGCCTTCATAAGTTTGGACTGTCGGCAAGCCTGTAGGGCATTTTCTTAATTAGTGATTGATGGTAAGGGCCCAGCATGGTGTGGGGTGGGGCCACCCCTGGGCTGGTGGTCCTGGATTCTATAAGAAAGCAGACTGAGGAAGCTATGAAGAGCAGCTAGGCAGTAAGCAGCGCTCTGTCTAGACCAGATGTGGCAGGTAGGGATGGGGAGGAGGCAAGGTGGTGGTCCAGGAGCCTCCCAGACCTTCTCTGCTCTGCAGTGTGCAGTCCTTCCGATCCGAGAATTTGGCATTTTCCATATCTGTCTTCCTGGGTCTAGGAAAGCCTGGTGAGTTGGGAGCCAGGGGCACCATGAATGCCCAGGCAAGACTGTCTGAGGGGAAGGCTGGTCCTGCTTGGCTCTGCTCATGTCACTGGTGCCTTGTGAAGGTGGCACCACTTGCCATGCTCTTTCCTAGGTCCCTGTGATGCTGACCAACCCTGACCTGACTTCTCTGTAAGGTATTCAGGCCCTTGAACTTGTCTGTCCTAATGTGGTCAACTGCATGCTTGGTGTCTCAGCTGACCCACACTCTCCCTCCAAGCACAGGTCCTGCTGCCTACCCTCCCCTGCTGGACATCAGTACTTCCTCACTTCTGCAACCAAGCTTATCTTATTTCCTTCCTGGTGTCCCAGTCCCATTTGTTCAAACCCTGATCATCCTTACACACAAATGGGCACAGATCATTTACCCTGAGACAACATCCCAGAATCTCTCTTACGGCTCTCAGTTCTCTGAGGAAGTTCTCTGAGGAAGTTCTCCCTGCCAGGGTACCATCCTTGAACCTGGTACTTCCCACCCCACCACAGCCTTGTGTTTGATGGGGTTCTCCCAGTGCAGGACTGCTGAGCAAAGGGGCCTTTCCAGCTCACCTGTCCTCCCCTGATGTATCCCCACAAGGCTGGGCACACTGGCGTTCTGCAGTGGCTTGGGACCCTTTTCCTAGGCAGTATGTTTGTGGGAACTGGTAGTCACACACAGTGTACACCTCCTAGTCCCGTGTTAGAGAACTCAGCCCTGAGCAGCATTGCTTAGGACAAGTGGGTAGGGAAGCCTGGCTCCAGGGTGTGTAGCTTTCACCAGACATTGAAGTTTGTGTATCTGTGGTGTGTGCGTGTGTGCATGTGTGTGTGTGTGTGTGTGTGTGTGTGTGTGTGTGTGTGTGTGCCTGTGTGTGCATGAATTGTTGTCAGCTGCCTTCCTCTATATATCTCCACCTTATTTTTTTTTTTAACCAGTCTGGATCTCTCACTGAACCCAAAGCTGGCCATATTTGGCTAGACTGCCTGGTCAATAAGCCCCTGGGATCTACCTAGCTCTATCCTCCTAGCACCTGGGTTGCAGAGGTTTATTGCTGCATCCAGCTCTTATGTGAGTGCCAGGGATCAAACTCAGATCCTCGTGCATCTGCAGTAAGCGCCCAGCTGCTGAAGCATCTCCACAGTTCTCTTCGTGAGCCCCACAGCTCTTTTTCCTCAGCTGTCTGGCGGGGACAAAAATATGCCTCCCGAGGTGTCGTGAACTCTTAGACCATGGGAATCAATTTTCATAGCTTTGGGCCCACAGGCCCTCCCATCTCTGTGCAGGCAGCTAGAGGTAAGTAGAAATCTGTCCATTATTGTCCTTTCAAAGACTGACGTTTGAAGGTCCTTCTCGATTGTTCCAGCAGCTCAGCCTCTAGTGGCAATCCTTGGCCACCCCAGCCACATCCTCTGTTCCTTTCCTCCCACACACACCTACTCCAGCTCTCTATAGTATGTGGAGATGGGCCCAGTCTTCAGCTTGATCCTTTTCCAGTTAGATCCTTCTCCATGCTGCCTTCCAGTCTTCTCCATTACAGAGGAACAGACTGACAGACACACGGCTTTCCTTAGAGTGGGGAGGGAAAAGCAAAGGACTGTGGCAATGCCAAGAGCCAGCGTGTGGCTCACAGTTCAGCTTATCAGCGTCTATAGAGTCCCCTTTATACACCAGGCACCACATTGGGTCTTAATATCAAAAATCTGTGTGAGGTGGACACACTCAAGGTCTGTATTACAGGTACGGAACCCAAGCCTCAGAGCACACAGAAACTTTAGTATATAACTGTTAGGAGCTGGGACATTTGTCACACCTGAGACCAGTTATAGCCAGTTGGGTAGCAGGCCATAAGGGGGCTCTGAGTCAACGGAGCCCCTCAGAGTCCTAACCTTGCCCCTGGGCTTGGCAGGAAGACCACCTGGGTGAGGAGGGAACAGGTGACAGGCAGATCTTAAATGCGTGAGATTAAGTATTTACCTCAGGGAGGATATGGGCTTGAGTGCCTCAGAGGCAGCAAAGGGAGAGTGGAGAGAATAGCTGTGGGGTGACCCCCAAAGACTGTCCTGGAGAAGGACTTCTTTGGGGCTCAGCAGAGCTTCTGAGGGGTGGACTGGGGCAGGGTCACTACACCTCCTGCTGGAGAGGTGCTTGGGAATATGAGGGGGCTGGGTAGCGGGAGCTGCACACTTCTGTGTAATTGGATCTGTTCCTCTGCAGCAGCTGCAATTAGCTGCAGTCAGGAAGACAAGAATGCCCGTGGCCGAGGCCACTTCTGCACCTGGGGCGGCTTACCTGGGCTCCTGCTGTCCAGGCACAGCCCCATGCATTTCCGCTGCCAGCAAGGGCAGCCCAAAGGCAGATGGACCGAGTGGGATGCCAGAGTCCCAGGCGGAAGAGGGACTTGTCTTGGCTCTCCTCCTCCACTCAGCCCTTAGCAGTCCAGCTGGCTAAGAAGCCCATTGCTGCTTCTCTCTGTCACAGGTTCCACTCACTCTATCTGGAGTAGAACTGCCAATAGCTGCTTCCTAGAGCAGTGTTTCTCAACCTGTGGGTCACCACTCCTTCAGGGGTCACATAGCAGATATCCTGCATATCAGATTTTTACATTATGATTCATAACAGTAGCAAAATTATAGTTAAGAAGTAGCAATGAAATAATTTTATGGCTGGGGGGGGGTCACCACAACCTGAGGAACTGTATAAAAGGGTCACAGTGTTAGGAAGATTAAGAACCACTGTCCTAGAGGTAATCAGGACCCATGACCAGTCACTGAAGGCCTTGTATGCCTCCTACCACAAGGAGCTCAGTTCAGGGGCAGGAATATTGGAATTTGGCCTTTTGAAGAGTCCAGTCTAATGTCAAGGGTGGGGGAGGATTAATTCTACACATTTACATTTTAAAAAATATTTTATTATAAACATATATGTGTATCTCTGTATGGGTATATACATATGACTGTAGGTGCCCACAGAGTTCAGAAGAGGGTGATAGATCTCCTGGAGCTGGAGTTATAGGTAGCCGTGATCTGCCTGATATGGATGCTGGGAGCTGAACTTGCATTCTCTGCAAGAGCAGTATGCACTCTGAACTGCTAAGCTGTCTATTCAGCCCCTGCATTTTGCTTTTGTTGTGCTTGAGAACATTACTTGACTCATCTACTTCTATCCTGACTCAGCGATTGCTGCTTTTGTGTTCAGTGGCCCTTCCCAACCTCTCTTAAAATGAGACAGAAATGAGGAGTTGGAAGCAGGAATATAATTATTTCCATTTTGCAGACAGGACAAAACAAGGCTAGAGAAGTGAGATGCTTGTTCAAAACCACCTGGAGTCGTTGACAGTGGCCCAGGGGACCCCGTGCATCAAGTAGAAGCATGCCCAACCTTCACCCTAGCTGAATCTGGGCACCCCCATCACACCAAACCAGCAATGGGCAGATTGCTGGTGGTGAAAGCACAGGAGCCAGTGCGGTGCTTGCCATAGTCATCACAGGATGGCACTGCCCTGACTGGGCTGTGGCTCGGAGGTACCAGGCTTGGGGACAAGGCTGGCTGCCTTGTGTGCCGGGGTGCTCCCCAGTGCTCTCAGAGTGGCAAATGGTCTAACATTCCTCAGAGCCGTAGCTTTCCCAACCAGGACAGGCTGCCCCCTGAGAAGCTGAGGGTTAGGGGGTGTGCTGGCACAACAATGAGACCTAAAGCCTCCAGGTTCCAGGGTTTTGATGAGCTGGCTTATGATACATGTCAAGTATTCTGCGTGTGCTTGGCTGAGCGGAGTCAGTTGTGTTAGTGGCTATGAAGAGTGCCGTGTTTTACATGAAAAATACCCCTAAAGTCCTGGTCATTTGAATGCTTGGTCCCCAGTTGGTGATGCTGTTTGGCGAGGCTTAGGAGGTGTGGCTTTGTATGTCACTTTGAGAGTTGAAAGGTTGGTGCCATTTCTGGTTTGCTCTTTCTGCTTTGTACCTTTGCTTGAAGATGTGAGCCCTCAGCTTCCCGCTGTACGCCATGCCTTTGCTCTGCCATCATGGACTCTAATCCGCTGCAACCATGAGCCGTAATAAACTCCTCCTCCTATGAGCTCCCTTGGTCATGGTGGTCACTTAGTGACCTCACCGGCTGAACCCCACAAAGACGCAAAGACGAGGTGCTACAGAGGACACTTCCTGAGAACAGGAGCTGAAACCAGAAGGCAGGGCATCTCCTCCTGCTGGGCCTCAGCTGGGAACTGGTGCGTTGAACAATTTACACCCATGTCTCCAAATGCTCGTGGATGCGCTGTCAGTACGGATTCAAGGATTACAAATAACGTTTAGTGGGTATGCAAATTTGCAAAGAAGTAATCTGTAAATAATAAGGATCAGTTTGCCTTTGGCAGATAAATCAAGCTTGCTGCCTAGTCCAGCTGCCTGGGGACTACAAAAGTTGGAGGGTGGCCGATAGTACTTGCGAGCCACAGGGAACATGGGGAGCATCAGGAAGGTTCTGGAAAGTCACGGTCAGCTGTTGGCCCAGCCCTGAGTATAGGGGTCTAGGGGGTAGGCTGGGCTTTGCTGATGTGGGTGGTTGTGCCCACAGTAGTCCTGGTGGTTTTTTACACATAGCGAACACAACAGCTGTTTATGGCAGTTCATTTACGTGGGCAGAGGTATGCATTTGTTTTCTTTGGACATACTTTGAGCCCACAAATGAGAAGACATTTATCTTTACAGGCTTTTCCCTTTCAATGCCCCTTGTGAGTCCTGCCCTAGTGGGTTTCCATGGCATCAGCAGAGATGGGCATGCCCTTTAAATGGATTGCATGCAGGGATGGAGCGTGAGCAGGTGTTCAATTTCTCAGCACATACCGCTCAGGCTCTGACCTCAGGGGGAAGTAGCTGGAGTGTGGGGGTAGCCTAGAGAAGAGCAGATCCAGTACCCACAGGCTCCTAAGCCTCTTGGTAGACTTATACTCTGTGAGTCCTCTCTGGGTGGAGTATGAAACCATGGTGGGAGGGGTCCCTGGACTGCATCCAGCTCAGGTTCCAGGTGTGAGACCCATTGAAGAACCTTGCTCCCCCATCACCCCTCAGCACCTGGGTGACCTTAGACACTGGTGAGTGGGCTCTGTCACACAGGCTCATTGCGGACAGCCTGAGGGGTTTGTGCCCGTCTTTTGTTCAGAACTGCCTTTTTGGCTCAGTGGACAGATTGGGAGTGTGGACTTTGGAACAAGATGGACAGTGTTAGCCTGTAACTAAGTCAAGTTCTATATGACCTGGAGCACGTAACAGCCCATCTGTGATTCAATTTATTCACTTAAAGATGAAAAATTATCATATCAATTAATGAAAGATATATTAAACATTATAGCTAATACTTAAAAATTTTAGTGTATTGCCCAGTATAAAATAAAAGCTACATTATTATTTTTAAATTAGCAAAATTTATGAAATTTGCTGTGGCGAATTCTGGGGCAAATTACTCTTACTGAGTCTCAATTTTGTTATGCAGCTGCAGAGATGAAGCGGATAATGATGCCTACCCCAGAGGATTGCCTAGGATGCCGTAGTGTGAGGAGCGGCCGAGTAGAAGACACTTGGCAGAGAGTAAGCCTCCTGGCGACTCTCAGTCTTCTTCCCGTTCTGTGTTTGAGGAGGGGCCGAGAAAGAAGGCACAAACACTGGGCCAGGACGAAGGCAGTTGAGCTGGCTGGCAAATCTGGATTCAGAGGAGGCTAGCAATGCCTACCCGTCCCCAAACAAAGACCCCAGGAACAGCCAGTGCAGGTTCTTGGGACTAAGTTAGGGACTGTTGTCTGTTTTCCAAACCTCCCAGCAGGAAGTCTGCCTGTTGGTCACAGCTGCCCTCACCCTGAGCTCCTGCTTGGGCACTGGGATGATGTGTGGTCACAGGCACTGCCCACACTGGGAATGCTGTTTGGACTAAGCGGCTGTGTGCAGAAAATCCCCTCCTTCATCTCCTCTGGAAGGTTCAGTATCTACTTCCCAGGAAGCACCAGCACAATGTTCTAATCAAGTTGGAGTCTGTGGCCCATAGTTAGAAACAATAAATGAAATGCAATTTGAGCTAGCACTTTGCCTGGGTCTCGGTTTCTGGAAGTGGGTGTGGGTGAGAAGCTGGTCTTGCTGAGAGAAGAACTTGACCCCCCCTGACCTAGACCATTTAGCCCCCAGCCCCACTGTGAGCTTGAGGGGGTGGGACCCTGAACTTTATTTCAGGTAATCATTGCAAATCCTGATTTTGATCTGTCAGGTCAAAGTCCACGCTGCTCTGTAAATCAATGCACACTATTAAGCCCACTCTTTGTTTTTTCTCCTTCCAGCGCCTTCTACCTACCATGCTTAGAGTTTAGACCTGGAGATCATTGTTTAATCAATATTAAACCATTCACATAGCTTAAGTGTTTACTTATGTGCTTCGAATCGTTGCTTGCACCGAGAACAAGTGATGCCCCTAATCTGCCTTCACTACACTCCCCAATACCCTAATTATGTAATTTAGAAAAGAACATTTCCTGACAGCAGTGCTCAGTGTGCAGCAGCAAATGCCGGCTGGGGCGGCCTAAACAACCCTGTAATAGCTAGCACATGGACCTGCTGCCTGGGTCCGGGCTCTGGCTTGGGACGGGCGCCGTCCACTTGGGTTAAGGCTTTCAAATGACGGCATATTAGTGCCAGTAGAAGTAATTTCACATGAAAGGGGCTGAGGCTAATAGCCCATCTCCAGTCTCTCTGAATTTGTGGAATAGGTCCTCACTGCAAATTGTTACCGACCCAGACAGTCAGCAACGGCCATCTCTTAGCTTGGGAGACTGACGCAGCCAAAGGCGTGTCTAAGAGGCCAAATTTTAGGCCAAGCTGTTCTCTATGGTTTTGCCAAGTCTCACCTCTACTGTCCAAAGGCTGAGCCAGCGTGTCCCACAGAGCTTCATATTTTGGGAAGAGTTTAGGAAGAAGTGTGCATGTATTCTCTCATGTGCAGCCTTACTGGGTCTGCTGAGTGGCAGACTATCTAGTTGGTGTGGCTAATTTAGGCAGAAGGGACCCTTAAAGTCTTTCTCCTCACCAGGCTTCCTTGTCAGCATCGATGAGTGTCTCGAGCCTGTTACCTCTGTGCTCAGAGTCCAGCTTCATGTTTTCTGGCCAGGTGAGGCCTATGTGCTCACTGAGTCAGCTGTTTCTACAGAGGAGTGATGGACCACTTCTTTCTGCTTCCTCTCCTCTGGAGACTTCAGTCTGACAGCTATTCTTTTATCATGAAAGTCCAAGGGAAGCCTCTGGAGCTCACCTGTTTCAGTTGGGGTGGTGAATGGGCATCTGGAGTATGGGTTTGCAGGGAGAGTCCAGCTGTTGGAAGCCATCCAGCTGCTTCAGGACTGGGCTCTTGAAAGTCCCAGAGGAAGGGTAGTAGAGACTAGCGGGAGCAAACAGAGCTGTGGAAATGTTAATTTGGCTGTGAATCTCAAACCAATGCCTTTCTAGAAGTCAGTTGCTATGGTGACGGAAGCAGTGCCAATTGCAAGAGTTGTTTTTGTGGTTAGAGTGACTGTCTCAGACAAAAGAGATCAAGGCTGTCCCAACAGCACAGTCCCACTGTCTTCCAGGCTTTGGGTGTTGCTGCCTTGGTCTGGGAAGGAAGGGATGGTAGCCTTGAGAGGAGCCATTTTGCTCTGGCTTTATTCTGGGGCTCCAAGAGCCTTACCAGAAGGGAGAGGTCATCTCACACTCCCAGGAGTGGGGAATGCAATCGGGTTTACCCAAGGTGAAGGGCTGCCCAGTCAGAGCAAAAATGAGGCTAAACATTCCTTGCTCTCTAGGCAAACTGATGATAGAGCATTCTTTATGGAGCTTTCTGCCACCCAGAGTCTGGCCATAGCCCACCGAGGTCTGTTCCTGTAGGCCACATTTTGTCTTGGGCCTCGAATATCAACTCTCGCTTGAAAATTTCCCAAGTGACAGAATGGAGGCCTTTTCTGTAGCTGGGGTGCCGTTGTACCTCGTTAATTTTCAAAGTGTTTTACAAATATTTATCCACCTTAGGTCATTTGCAAACCTAACCCCTGTCATCCCACCTCAAGGTTGTCCCCTCCAAGTCTGGTTGCCCAAAATGAAGTCAGAAGCAGTGGATTGGGAATTCTATCTTGGCGGACTTTAAAATGCTGTCCCAAATGGTTTGTTTATTTCTCTGGTCTGCCCTTCTTAGAGTTAGAACTGCCCAGCCCAGACATGCAAAGCCCTTTGCCCTCCCTGCTAGAGGTGAAAAGATTTTATTTATGAATTCACCTGAAGTCACTTTTAATCAAATTAAGGCTCTCTGGGATTATGTCAAATATGTCAGAGCACCAGAATGGAGAGGCTGTTGGTAGGAGCGAGCTATTTAAGGACAGGGGAGCATCTGGCGGGGATGAGTTGAGAAAGCCTATTTCATGGTACACACTGAGGTCCCAAAGTGTAAGTGCTTCCTTGTTAAGAGAAAGATTCTTCTGGTTGAAGGCCTGAGTCCTTCCTGGGCTCCTGCCTTTCCCTCTTCCCACTAGTTCACTGGTCTGAGTTGTAACAGAGCTAGCTACTGGCTCACAGTGGCTGAACCTGATTCTGCCTGGCTTCTGGTTTGAAGTCTGACCCCTGGTGAGTTTTCAGAAGCTGTGGTCTGCCTGCAACAGGCTCCTTCTGATAAGATAGGCTTTTGTGTAGAGTGGGCAGGAGGGAGCAGCTTCAGTAAGGTCCGGATTCTGATCACGGTGATACCAATCCTCGGGGCAGATGTTTGCCAAATAAATAGCCTCATTAGGAAAGGCTATAAAAGTCTGATAAGATTTTTATAATTATCCCGCAAAGCACAAATTCTTGGAGTTTCAGTTAGAATAGGTAGCTTGGAGAAGGTTCACTGTGAGTGCGCCCGACCAGCAATGTCCGCCTACCAGCCACACGTCTAGCCTTACATATTTTGTTTTTGCAAAAGCACCAAATTGCCAAACAGAAGGGGAAAAAAAGACAATGACATATTTTAGGGTACTATTTCACCTTTGCAAATCAATATACAAGCTATTAAAACTACATTTTTCCATGAATGATAAGTGTAATTACCTCTCTCTTGCCATAAAAACTTGTCCTTATTAAATGTAAATATTTAAAAATGATTGAAATATATTTGAAGGGCACTTTATAGCCTGATTTTATATGCTGACATCTGGGTTGCCTTTCCTAAAACACTCTATTTCTTGGAGAGTTATTAAATTAGTATTTTGAAAGGAGTAACACTGGACTTGGTCCTCGTTTCAATTTTAATTTCGTACATATTTAGATTTACTGGGAACGTAAGAGTTTTTACGTGGGCTAATGCATCATTATATTTGTGGTGATTGCACACGTAGAAGCCATGATGTTATTGGCAAAGGGAATCTTTAAACAATTGGAAATTCCATCCCCGCATTGACTATGTACTCCACAAAGAATACAAGAATGGAGATTCCAAGATTCCTGCCTGTAAATGTTTAATGTTCCAATTCTTCTTTAGATCAGGACGATTTTAACAATATTTACTTTACCTTTAACTGGTCAGCTTTGTAGATAGTGAGCTGCCCGGTCAGTTCTTCTCCCCTGTAAGGTCTGTTGATGACGTGATTGAACAGAGTTGGAGAGTATGAGAATGTTTTTTTCAGCTTCATTTTTTGGAAGAAAAAATTTTCCCCTTAAAAGTTCTTAATTTTGGTTATTTCACAAAAAGTATGTTTATAGGCAGTATGCATGTTCAGTTCTGTGCTCTGAGAGAATCCCAGACAATGACAGAAAAGCTAATATTTGAAAATACAAGCTTTGCTGGCATGCCTAATTCCAGATAGTTAAAAAAAAAAAAAAAAAGATGTTGCCCCAAAGTGCAAGAATTCAACATGAGTGGCTCAACTATGTTTTTTTCATAATAAACAAATAATTCTCGGATGGATGTATTTCTGAGCTCGCATAGGAGAGCAACCATCCATGCAAGCCGTTCTGGGCTAACCCTCCAGCCTTCTTCTCTCTCTTCCTTTCGGCATGCTAAATCCTTGAGGTGTGTGAAGATGTTATGACAGGCAGTGGGTCAAGTAATCTGAACATGTAGCTTTTTATAAATTTTTCTTTGCAAAGGAAAATTTTTCTTCAAATCAATCCCCCCAAATAAATGGTTTGTAAAAACAAAAGTCTATTTGTTTTGAAATTGCACGCAAGAAAGAAACCATGTTATAACAATATCTCTATTTGCCTTCTGCCTGAGAAAGAAATTTAAGTGTAGTCAGTGATTTCCCTCACGATAAACCTTTAAAAAATAAAGTTGTCTCTGGGGGAAAAAGCCATCAACGAAGTGTAGATATTTGCAAAGAGGTGGCTTTATTCACGTGTCCAGTAGAACAACTGAACCTTTATTAGCTACTTTCTGTATGTCTTTTTTCCTTCATAGTCCTCTCATGTACTTTCCTGAAGCTATAACATTTTAGAAATTTGCTGTTTTTAATTACACAGATTCTTCTTAAATGAGTAAATGGGCCATCTCAGCATGTAGAGATTTTAGACAGGTCTTGAAATTCTTCTTCTTCTTCTTCTTCTTCTTCTTCTTCTTCTTCTTCTTCTTCTTCTTCTTCTTCTTCTTCTTGTTCAAAAACAAAAACAAAAACAAAAACAAAAACGTTTTGCTAGAACTGTTGGCAAAATGTCCGGCATCCCGGAGCGTGGTCCCAGAGCCACTGGAGGTGAACAAACGAACAGGAGCGTGCGCAGATCACAGGCAGTGGCGGCTTGGGAATTTTTTAGGAGGCATATTTTCTTACGCTAATGCCTTTGTAGATTCCATCCACGTTCAGACATCAAAGGGCATGCAATTAATAATGGGCATCTGGAGGGCCGATCACATGCTTCCGATGTTAAAGTGGGGAAGGACAGGAAAATCAGCCGTGGTCAGGTATTAGCTGTAATCATTTTTAAACAACAGCATTGAAGGTTTCTCCTCTGTGCCTCAGCTCTCTGAGAAATGCAGAGGCACACACATGCAAAATGTTCCCAGGGATACCTTTCTTCTGCTAGAAAGTGAGCAGTAAGTGATCTGACCTCAGTCATCAATGTTAACTCACGTAGCCTTAATTTCTCAAATAAAACCAAACTCAATGTTGTGAGAACTCTTCCCTTAACCCTTAGCCTCACATGAACACACGGTAACAGACAATTGGATTATTCAAGTCTTGGTTAATTCCAAAATTAATGTTTTTGAATACTAGGATAATAGTAACTTTCTGCTTGCTAGGACCAAAGGCATTCTTAGGCATTATTTATTTCTTCTCTTTTATGGTGGCCTGTTTGTCTTTTTCAGAATGATAAATGTTACCAAGACTCAAGTATAAGATAGTCAGGCAAGACTGTACGTATGTGCAACAAAAATGCGCCCGAGAAATATGGAGCTTTGGGCTCTGCACATTCTAGCAGATATAAAAACCTGCAACTTTTTAACAATAATTTTCATTTCAGTGGGTCACAGATAATAAGGAGACGCTTGTTTCTGGGAAATTAAAAAACTGACAGGAGGGAAACTATTTATTTGCTTTCTACATTGGCCAAATGACTAGTGGATGTTAAAAAAAAAACAACTGTAAATAGACAGATGCAACCAATTCTCTTTCATTAACAAATACTGCAATTTCACGATAAAGTAAATTCATTAAAAAATGTCTGTAGTCTTAAAGCTGAAGCTGCCGCTTTCAGCTTATTTAAAATATTAAAAAATGATATGCTAATTGTTTGCGGGGGGGGGGGGGGGGAAGAATCTTGTAAATCTTTAAAAACCAACTTGAATTTTAAAGGCTGTTCCGGCAGATTGCGGTAGGAAAAGCTCCTGTCCATTTTGTGTTAGTTTCTGCGTTTGCCTCTTGCGTGCGTCTGACCAGCCGCCGGCTTTGTTTCCCTCTCGGCCGCATAAGCAGGATCGGCAGCATGCTTTAAAGTTAATCAGAAGCAGGGTCTGCATTGCCGTCAGCAAACATGTTATAAGCTTACTATTTAATAGTGATTCCGGGGTAAGGCCATCATCCCCTTCCTAAATCCAAATATAAAAGCTGAAATCGTATTTGTTAAAACTGTCATGTTGAATTTGTGGCCCAGATTGCTTTCCTGAGGTGTGCTGGGCCAGAGTTGAGCGCAGCTCCCAGCTGCAGACACCCAGAGCCCAGCAACCTCGGGCTAGTGACTGAATCGCTGGCTCCACGCTGCTCAAACCGCCTGCCTCCCCCCAAGCAGGGCTGCAACTTAGCCGACTCTCGGCTTTTCCACATTGTAAAACCATTTGATTTATTTGTTTGGTTTGGTTTGGTTTTTAGAAGCACTGCAGAAATTATTTCCTACTGGCAGAGAGGGCACTCAGAGTTACACTACATTAGTTTCACATCATTAGTTTAGCGTTCTCAAACTGAAAATTGGAAAGTATATGGACGGCTTCTAGAGAGACCTCAGTTCTGACCAGAGGAGAACAAATTAAAGCTGATGGATTCCTTTTGCCGTCTAACGCGTGGGGTGATACATCATAAAGTGCTGTGGCCACACTGAGGGGTTCCCTCTGTCAGTTCTGGAATTTGGTGGTAGGAAATGTTAGTTACTTATAAAATGTGTGTGTGTGTTGGGGTGGGGGTGGGGGGTCCACTGTTGCCATTCCGGTTTAAAAACAAAAAACAAAATAAAACAAAACGTAATTTTATGTCAGCGATTATAGCAAGCAGCCAAGAATAGGGTGCCTGATGACAGCCTGGACCCCATATCCTTGGGCTGTCTCACCTCCAATCACTTCCCATTCCGATTCTGAATCTTTATAAGTAATTCAAAACCCTCCACCCAGGGAAGACAAGCTGGTTGCTCTTCTGGGCTGGAGCTTCGGGGGTTGGGCGCAGCTGGGATGGGGTGGGGTCCTCTGCACTCCATCCGTGGTACCCAGCCCCAGATGCTGGCGCCGGGTGGGGATAGAGCGAAGGCCAGGGCTCCACAGTGGCTCTCTGCATCTCTCCCAGGCTGTTCCAGTGCCTGGTTGCTGTGTCCTCAAGCTCAGTGAAAGCCAGCCTTGGTTTCTGCCCGCTATAGCGTGAGGACCAGCATGGCCTTCAGGTGAGCGCTCCCCGAAGCTTGCCTGCCACCTGTTGGCCGCTGGTGGTGCTGACGCGGTGGGAGAAACAGCATCCAAATAATCCTTAGAGACTGGGCCAAGGCTGCAGTGGCTGGGACCAGCACCTGTCTCCGAATGACCTGTCAGGCACCCCCGGGTCTCCTGCATCCTCATGTGGTCAGACCACCACAACAGAGCTGTGGGGCAGTCTCAGTTCACAGACCCTGAAATACGATGTCCAGACCCCTGCCTCTGTGGAGGGGATTTCTGACAGTTGAGCTGGACATCCTGACTCCTCTTTTGGCCTCCTTAGGCCATCCTGGCTGGGCACGATCCAAAGTATAAGTGGCCTTCTAGGAGAGGCAGACAAGGCTTCACTTCTGATGTACTTAGCCCTCTTGATATGCTGCCCCTAAAGCTGCCCGTGCGGTTCAGGATTTCTTGCCATTGAGTACAGGTTCTTTCTCTTCCTTTTCTTTGTATGGGTCCTTCCCGGGTCTGGATGGAAGGGTTGTATAGGGAATTTCAGCTAGAGGTCAGAAAGAAATGTATGGGAGCTTCTAGTGGAAGGAAAGAGCCATACCTTCTCCCCTTTGGAAGTCAGGGATCACTTCCAAATATCACAGATGAACCATTGTGTTCAGAAGGGCTGTGTACCAGCTTGGATTCACCCAGGAAATATTTCTGTAGGCAGGCACTAGCAAAACGTGGCTTATGGTGGCCATTGGGGGGGGGGGTTAGGAATATAAGACAGGGTGGTAGGCATGCTTGAGACCACCCCCCACCTCCAGAACAAAGAAAATATCTCCCTAGGTTATCTGTGATCCAAGGCATGGGACCAATGGATCCAGCAAGACTTAGAGAACTTCTCCCATGCTTCCACGGTTCTGGGGATAGAGGCCGTGCATGCTGGTGGTGCCTGCATTCCTATTTTGGGTGTGTGTATGTTTGTGTGTGGGGATCTGAAGCCAGGGATTTCTCCTAGGTCCCATGAGAGGGCTGAGCCTCTGGTCCTTGGCCAGGTGGAGGCACAGTTTTTCCTTCCACGGGCTTTATGCACACAGGCTGTGCCACCGTCTCAGCCCAGACATCTGCAGCACTCGAGCGTTACACGGGTCAGCCATGAAGAATGGTTGGCCCACACTCGCTCGCTTGCTCAGCCAGCAGAGGTTAAACCTCATTTACCTAGCCTTTAATGGGTAGCAACTGGCCAACTCAGACATCTTTTCTTTGTCCCGAATAGGGAGCTGGCTGTGAGGGCCCAGGGTTTTGTTCCTGAATGAATTTCTCCTGACTTACCTGAGGACAAAATGGCTTTAATGTTTCATCTGTAAAATCATAGTTGCTCTGATATTTGGACTAATATCTGTTGGTGGTTTAGCCATGAAAAATAGTTTTCTTAGTTTAGAGCCTCATGAAAACCCTGAAATGGAATGATGTAATTGAGTGGATCCTCCCCTGCTTACAGCTCCTGTTGTAATTTAAGGTAGAAAGAATCCTTTGACGCATTTTCTCCTGGGTGCCTACTGCCTTGAGAGCAATATATACAGAGAATGTCTTGTGGTCAAGAGTCCTGACACATAGCTCTGTGCTTTCAGAGAAGAAAGGGACTCACTGAACTGTCTTAGGTTGGGCAGCCAAGGAGAGAGAGAGAGAGAGAGAGAGAGAGAGAGAGAGAGAGAGAGAGAGAGAGAGAGAGAGAGAGAACAAACCAAGCCAGGACTCAAGTTTTTATGGAGAAGAAAGAATGTAGGAAAGTCAGTAAACGTCTACCCTCCTGGCCCCACGACCATGAATAGAAAGACTCTGAGCAACTGGGCTATTTACCTCAGCACAAAAGCTGCCTCCCACCCAGCACCTCCTTTTTATTTCTAGCCTTTCTGACAGAAATACACAGCTGACTGAATGCACCTTCCCACAATACTGTCCATCATGAAATATGGGGGGGGGGCAAAGGTAAGACAAACTTTAAACACACCTGGCACAGCTGGGCTTTGCCTTTGTGCTTAGAATGGCCTCCAGCCAACAGGCTGCCCTGGTTCCATTCACGAGTTCTCCAGAAGAATTCTAACAGGTTGACTTTCTCTTTGTGGCAACATATCACTAAAAATGAGGCCACTGAGCTGCCTGGGGAGAGGTTGGGACACCTGTCTGATAAGCAATCCTGCTGGGTCTGTGGGACTCCAAAGAGCTCAGTGCTGCTCTGCTGGGCCAAGGGAATGATCTCAGGGACAGAGCTGTGGGGTCTCCACTCCATGACCACCTTCAGGACAGAACAGGTTCTCACTGCCCCCAGGTGATCCCACCCAGCCTGCTGCTGACTCGGCTGAAGTAGTTGAACCCCCCCCCCCCCCCAAGGATTCCCCAGGAGCAGGAACAGGTGGCTGAGTGCGGGCCACTTTCCTTTTTTGGACACAATTGAAACACAGAAGAACCCTTGTCTAGAGTTGTGGCAAACTGAAACAGCATGTCATTGACAGAGACATCGCCTCCACCACCGTCAAAGCGGCTGCGTTCTCTTTTTCCTTACCCCGACCGCAATGAAGGACTCCACTTTCCACCTTGGCTACGCCTGTGTGGAGGAAGAAATGCCTGAGCCATTCTTGTCTTTCCCCCAGCTGCCACAGTTCCTTTAACTTTCTCTCTCCTGAGATAACAGATTCCAGAGGCCAGGGAGGTGCCGTGTGGAAAAGGCTTTTAAGTGGGGCCGTTCTCGGTTGCTCGGCAATCACTGACAGCCAAGAGGTGATGAGGCTGTAGCGGTACTTTGGATTTGAAACTGATAAGACATCTTTCTTTTTTTTTAATTCCTTTGTAAAACACTGGAATCCCCTGCACTTATCAGCTGGGGAAGCCACACTGGTGTTTATCTGTAGAGGAAGGAGGAGACAAAGTGGACCTCAGGACAGTCGATTGGGTAACTCGTCAGTCACTTAGGAGCATTTGCTCTGGCCATTGAGTGTCATTACCGCTAGCCACTTAATCCCTGTGAGAGGCCATGCTCTGGGTCACCCCCATTTTAGAGATAAAGCGTAGCCCTGCGTTTCTTCTGTGTGACTGTAGCATGGCAGTGAAGCCTTGCCCTCTGCCCCTCAACCCTTGCTATTTGCTTCACGTGAACTCAGGCACATAGGACCTCAGGAAGAACTAAAAGGTGACACAGCCATCGTCGTGGGTGCCTGTCACGGCCCCTCTTTCTTGCTTGCTCCCCATCACCCCTGCCTGCCTCACAGGAGTTGTGTGTGTTTACCTGGCTGCATAAGGGAATACTGTGAAATTCTGGAATTGCTGTAGAAAGCTGAGGACATAGAAAATGCCAGATCCTCAGCTGGTCTGTCCCGTGTCCTGCCAATGGAGTCTAACAAGACCTGGAGGCCAGACAGAACCCAATCGAATAAATCAACAATAGAAAATGAAGTCCCTCTCAAATTTTCCTTTTGTTTTCTGCATAAAAGCCGTTCAATATGTGAGGGTGTCAGATGTAATAATCCAGAATCAATTTCCCGGAAGAGAAGTGGATCCAAATGGCACCAATCACTCCCCATTTCCCCTCTGTCCAAATTTCACGTGGGGTGAGTCACTATGGTGGCTGCTGACAGCCCCTGGAGGCTGGCCAGGATTTGGGAGGAGGGTTCTCTGGGCGCTCTGCAGCCTGGGCCTGGTCAGATCTGTGCAGAGCAGTGAGCTCCAGCTGGGGAAAGCTCTGCGCTTTTGCCCTGTGGGCTGCGTCCAACCTGGCTAAGGGTCAGAGAGAACCACACCCTTTGATTCTAGGCCTCCGCATAGCCAAGACCTTCTCCGGTGACTCTATCAGGGTGTTCTTTCCCTGCCAAGTGCATCCACTGTGGAAGTGTGGAAGCACTTAAGTGAGATGTACTCTCTGAGCAGATTAAACTTGATGATTCTGGAACTTCCCTTTACAGGCCTCCTCGTCACTACCCCAGCTTGGAATCTGTGCTCATTGGCTGGTGAAGGGCAGTCTGGTCTCACTGGGGAGAGGGGTGGCGGGAAGGAAATGTTGGCATTTGCAGAACCAAGGTTTCAAACTCCCTTCAGAGTTGGAAGGTGTTGCTATGGCATGGCTGTTTTTTTTTTTTTTTTTTTTTTTTTTCTGAGACAGGGTTTCTCTGTATAGTTTTGGTGCCTATCCTGGATCTCGCTCTGTAGACCAGGCTGGCCTCAAACTCACAGAGATCCACTTGGCTCTACCTCCCGAGTGCTGGGATTAAAGGCGTGTGCCACCACCGCCCGGCAGCATGGCTGGTTTTAACCCTATATATTTTCTTTACAGCCCAAATTCTGAATTGCCCCTCTTGGTTTGTGTGCTAGGCTGCTGCTACAGATTACATTCGTAATCACAAATGGCACAGCTTTAGAAAAGCTTCTAATTGGGAGCGTTTCAGCTCCCTTTTGTCAACCACAACACAGTTTTGCTGGAGAAGAGGTCAGAGTATCAAGCACCCTTCATTTGGGTTTGTGCTGTTCATGTTTAGGTCCTGATTGAACGCCCCTGGCTGGATCCTTCAGAATCTCTTCTCCGGAGCTCATGTTATCTTCTACACCCATTAGAGATGTTGGCTCTGATTTCTTCATTGGGGCCCTGTCTGCTTACTCTGCTCACTTTCTCCTTGGAGCTGTGGAGATGTGGAAATACGTAAATGTTCTCCCAGAGCATTCCCCTCTGCAAGTGTAGAGTCCATGGTGATTCTTGCCGATCAGTCTTTGAAGCAAGTGTGTCCTTTTCTGGTCCCTCTAGGTACCCAACATTCCATGATGAACTCTCCCATGCTTTCCTCACTTGTCTCCCTCCTTCTCCTCCTCTTTGTGGCTTCTTCATCAATATAGAGCCATGCTTTTCTATCTGACTCACTGGATTATAGTGCAGTCGTTATGTATTCTCTCTCCAGACTGCCTAGATTTACTCAGTGAGGTTCCCTCCAGGTTGCATGCCTGTGTCCTTTTGATTTGCCGCCATCATTATTGTGAGAACGTCTTTGCTTTCTGGGTCTGATGAGTTGTTCTATACCTGTACTTCCCCTTCCCTGATCTTAGTGTCAGCTATTTAATAGATATTTTAATAGTTCCTCTACTAGGTTCTAGGTTGTCAGTCTGCCCAATGCTATTGGCGGGTCCTTGCTCTGGGTTGCTTCAAGTCTAAGGTGGATACAGAACATAGTCTCCATCTGCTCCAGCTTTGAAATGTATAGATTATACACACACACACACACACACACACACACACACACACACACACACACACGGAAGTAGGAGTTTCAGCTGCTGCCTCTGTGTCTAACCAGCCCCTGGGCTCTTCACTGACTTTGAAGCTCATTTCTTCCGCAGTAAGAAGCCTGGCTCCTGACACCATTGCATACTTACATTCTCAAACTTGGATTGTAAAGGAGGCACGTGCACTCTGTCCTTCCTCTATACTGACAGTACACAGTCAGTGTATGTTGTTGAAAGAATCCTTTGGATCAGTTCTTGGCTTCTTCCTTAGCATGCCTTTTAATTTGAGTCTGTCAGTGTTTTCTCCTTTTTAGACTTGTTTGAACTCCAGTATGGCTCACTTCTGTTTGCTTTCAATTTTAATTTTTTTAAAAAAAATCTGTGCTAATTTTATTTTTGATTCTATAGAATTCAAATAAGGTTCTAATAGCCAAAGCTTTACAAAGGCATGTGCATGTGTAAAATCCTATTTAAAAAAAAAAAAGCAAATGAAGCAAAAGGGCAGAGAGGAGCAAGCTAGGAATCTCTGGAGCGAGAGGGAGGATGCAGAAAGAGGCTTAAAAGAAGGGATTTCCCCTGAGCAGAGGTTTTTGGTTTTGTTTTTTTTGGGGGGTTGTTACTTTTTGTTACATGGGCAAAGCATATTGATCATTTTTAGTTACTATCCTTTTCTTTTTGTAAAAACAAGCAAACAGGTATATTTTTGGTCCTTTTTATACGAAAAGTAGCATGCTAAGCATATCTATACACATGTATACACACATATGTAACCTTGATACACACAGAATATATATGATGTACTTCAAAATAAGCAATATACTCTATAAATTATTCCATATCAATTCAATTATTTCCTTTTTTTAAACCACAGAATATAATTTCTCTGCACAGATGTAACACAGTTGGTTTTTGTTGTTCCCAATCAGTTTCTTTCTGCACTTGAGAACTTAGAGAATTTCCAATATTATTCTGCAATGTAGAAAGTTGTGTGTGATACATTCCTTTATTGTGAATTTGTTTGTGTATTTTGACACAGGGTATCGCTATATGCCCAGGCTGGCCTCAGACTCAGAATCTTTCTGCTCCAGTCTCTTGAGTGCTGAGAATATAAGTCTGCAGCCTTTCCTGGCTTGAATGTGGTTTGTTCTCCATGGTGGTGTTATCTTTAGGGTTATTTCTTAAAGTAGGATTATGGAGTCAAGGCCAATGACTGAGTGATTGTGTTAGTCTCAACAGCCTCCTCACAGGGGCATATAATATCCATCCTCACTAGCAATGTAGGGGATGCCTATTTCCTTAGAACTGTGCCTACACCATGTGTTGTTCAGACTTTGGATTTTGGCCAGTCTGTTGGGTGAGAAATAGTTATGTCAGGGAGGTCTTAATTTGCACCTCTCTGATTCTGTATAGTTTTTTCTGCAGACGTTTTTCTCATACACTTTATAGACGTTTTTATGCCTTCTTGTTGGATTGTCTGTTTATGTCACTGCCCACTTCTCTACAGTTTTAAAAGGAATCCATAGGCTCATTGCCTGTGATACACAGATAGGGCAAATATTCCCTTGCACACTGTCTTCTATTTTTTCTCGTTATATTTCTGCTATTCAGTTTTTATTAAATGTCAGTTATCAATTATTATCCAATTTTACTTAGATTTGGATTTATAATTATACAGCATTACTACCCTTGGGTTGCAGAATGAGCCACATTTTCATTTAGCACACAGACAATAGATTGTTCTATATTTACCTCACTGGCTCATTTGGAACTTGCTTTTGCGCATGATGTGAGGAAAGGATCTACTTTAAACCTTTACAAGTGTCTGTTCGATGTTCAGGAGCCACTTACTAGAAGATCTCTATTAGTGGTTTTTCTGTGACTGTGATAAAAGAACACAACCAAAAATAGCTTAGGTAAGAAGGGGCTTACTTTTTGCTTACAGCACCGGAGAGGTAGAGTCCATCATGGTGAGGAAGACATGGCACAGAGAGCCAGCCTGTCACTGCCCCCAAGAGGCAGTGTGCCCACATCAAAGCCCACATCCCCTGATGCACTTTGTCCAGCAAGGAGCCACCAACTAACGGTTTCATAACCTTCTCAAACCAACTGGAGACTAACCATTCCAACATAAGAGCCTATGGGGGACATTTCTTATTCAAACCACCACATTCTGCACCTGGCCCCTGTAGGCTCATGACCATCTCATGATGCTGTAGTCTTTAACAGTCTCAAACCTGTTCAAAGTCCAAAACTCTTCTGAGACTCAAGGCAGTATCTGAACTGTTAGCCCGTGTTAATATATATATACTCCTAACATAGAATGGCACAGAATGGCACATTTCTACTCCAAAAGGGAAGAATAAGGCATAGTGAGGAAAGGCGGGGCCAGAGAAAGGTCAAAACTCTTAGTTTCATGTCTGATATCTAGGGCTTAGCTTTCAAAGGGCTTAGCTTTTAAAGGGCTCTGCCTCTCCATTTTTGCTGCCTGCAGCATACATCTCTCTTGGGCTGGTTCTACTCCTTGTCTATGTCCATCCCTGGTATCTCTGACATTTTGGATATCTACTGCAACCCAGGCTTCACCTTCACAGCTTCATGCAATGGCTTCATTTCAGGGACTCCAAATCTGCCACACATTGCCTGGCCTCAGTGTCTCTCTGTAAAAGCAGAGGAAGAACCTATAAACCTTTCACTCTTACATCTTTCTAGGCTCCAAAACCAAAGCAAAGTGGCTGACATTGCCATGTTCTGCTACCAGCTTTGGATGAAGCCTGACACCCTAGGACCACAGGGGCATGAGCTTCTGTATTTTGAAGATGGTGAAAACTTTCCCAAGATACATGATTTCTAGGAATATAAAACCCTAAGACCCTCTCCTTTCACAAGTTGGAGGCTTAGCTGGATTGGGTCTTACCCTCAGGACCCCTTTCCCTTTGTTCCGGTGTAGAACCAGGAGCTTCTCTTTAATAATTACAGTGTCTTTTCCAGCACACGACTTCAATCTTAAGTTTCTCAGGCCCCTTTTCTCTCCAAATTGCTCATTTTCTTTGTCCCCACTTGTTCTTTTTTATTGTAGACATACATGAGAGTAATTGGCAGTAACTATGCCATGGGCTGTTACGTTGTCTTGAAATCTCCACTGCCAATGAAGTTGATCTATTTCTTTTTAATTCAACTCATGAAAATTCTCAAGACATGGGCAGAATGCAGCCAGATTGTTAGTCAAAGCATTCCACAAACAGCCCCAGCTCAAGTCCAATAGAGCCCTTGTTCCCCTGCGAAGCTTCACGGGCCAGGCCTCCCCATCACATTCTGGGCACTATCACTGACTTAAGATTACACAAGAATGTTCCATAAGTTCTGCCCACAGCACAAAGTCCCAGATTCCACTGAGTAGTCCAAGGATGTGAAGGCCGTTTGGTTCATCAGAGCAGCAGCCCGACTTCCCACCACCAGTTTCTGGATTAGTTACTCTTCTGTTGCTGTGGTAAAATATCATGACCAAAAGCAACGTAGGGAAGAAAGGGTTTATCTCGGCTTATGTTCTGGACAGAGAGAGTCCATTATGGCTGGAAGAGGACAGGGAGGTAGGAGTACACACAAGACTATGAGCTCTCAGAGCCCGCCCCTAGTGATTTTATTTCCCCCAGCAAAGCCATGTAGCTGGAGAACTTCTCTCCAGCTCTACATGGTGCCATGTAGCTGGAGAACTTCTCTCCAGCTCCTGCCAAGTCCGGCCAGTCCTGGAGCCCACTTATAAAATAAACACACAGACTCTTACTTTATTTAAACTGCTTGGCCATTAGCTCAGGCCTATCATTGTCTGGCTCTTACTCTTATATTTAGTCCATTTTTATTAATCTATACTTTGCCACGTGGCTCGTGGCTTATCGGTACCTTACATCTTGTCCTGGTGGCGGCTCCAGGCAATCTCTCCCTTCCCTTCCTGTTTCCTCAATTCTCCTCTCTGTTAGTCCTGCCTATACTTCCTGTCTGGCTATTGGCCGATCAGTATTTATTTATTCAGAGCGATATCCACAGCACTTCCCCCCCCTTTTTTTTTTAAAAGGAAGGTTTTAACTTTAACATAGTAAAACTACATATAACAAAACAATTATTGAGCAAGAATTACAGTTACAATATTAAAGAAGATATTTTATCTATCTTATATTTGTGAATTTAAAGTTTTATATTTAACTTATCTTTTATTATTACTAAGGAAAATTGTAACTATCTAGCTTCAACTACATCAAAGACCTCAGAAGGATATAATATTACCTGAGAAGCGGGAGGACAACTTTTGGGAGAAGCAACTTTTGGGAGTTTTGCAGAGTAGACAGAGACAGCTAACAGCCTGGACAGTCATCTAAAGTTCTTTTGTAAAGTTGGGGCATCTGTCTTTAGCCCACAGGGCTAGAGTTTTTAGTTATTGTGTGTGTGTGTGTGTGTGTGTGTGTGTGTGTGTGTGTGTGTGTGTCCTGTAGAATGTCTGGCAGGTTTTTTTTTTTTTTTGTGAAGCAGGAACCATTTTGTCAAGCAAAGTTCAGTGGTCACCTTTCCATGGGTCCTGCATGTCCAGTCGATCAAGCAGTCCAGGCAAGAACAGTTTCTTGTCCAAATGGCTATTTTTGTCAATGTGAAGATAAACTCTATATGGAGTGTCTTTGATGTCCATCCTTCTCTCTGAAGTAAATAGGTGCTTCAGGAGCAGACATGTCTTACTGTCCAGAAAGTCTAAATTTTTAAAAATATTTTAAATTCCATATTTTGTAGGTCTTTGAAGTGTTTGAAGATTACCTGTCTATCTGAAATATATCTATGTATATCTAGAAAACTTAACTAACATGGTACAAGTTTGACTATCATAGAAGACTAATTATTAATCTGTATTTTTAATTATCACTATAATCTAAATGAGTTACATAAACATAATACCTCAAATGAGAATACAAATATATATATATACAGTATAAAAAAATTAAGTTTAGCTGGGTGGTGGTGGCGCATGCCTTTAATCCCAGCACTCGGGAGGCAGAGGCAGGCAGATCTCTGTGAGTTCGAGGCCAGCCTGGGCTACCAAGTGAGTTCCAGGAAAGGCGCAAAGCTACACAGAGAAACCCTGTCTCAAAAAACCAAAAAAAAAAAAATTAAGTTTAAACTTGTATCAATAAACTAAAATCTATACCAATTTAAAACATTTTAAACAAGTTGTTGTTCTTAAAAGTAGGTTCATTAATCTACCCTTTTATCCTATCATATCTATATCCTATATATCTATATCAGTGCCACTAACAGCACCAAGTGTTGAAATGCATTTCTGTTTCTGGAGTTTCTGGAGACATTTCTCATTCAGATCACCATGGTCTCCTTTGCCTGATGGTGAGAGATAACATTTCCACCATGTGCAGCATTTCCAGTGTGGCTGGCTATGGCTCTGGATGCACATCTGTCACACTGCTCCATTTATTTGTGTAACACTGTCATCCTCTCTTCACTGTGGAGACTTTATAATATTTAAAAAACCTGGTAGGCCTCTTTTGTAGCTCTTTTCTGTTTTCATACCAATGCCTACATGCCAATTTCCCATGTGAACCTTAGCATCAGCTTGTCTAGTTTCAAAAAGCTACTTTGAATTTATTTTTAAAAGGAGTGATTCTGTTTGTAATTGTGTATGTGTGTGTGCGCGCATGTCTGTGTAAGGGTATGTGTATGTGTATGTGTGTGCAGTGCTCCTGGAAGCCAAAAGAGGGCATCAGAGCCCCTGAAGCTGAAGGAACAAGCAGTTGTGAGCCTGACATGCACTGGAACCTGAGCTTGGGTCCTCTGCATGATCAGTACACACTGTTTACTGCTCAGTCACCTCTCCAGCCCTAGTCCTTTGAACTTTTTAAAGATCTTAATAAGTTTGCAAGTCAACTGAGGGAGAATCCATTGACTTAACTGTTCTTTGGGAGTGTTACAGTTTTCTTCATGTTAAATTTCAGCATTTCTTGTTTAGTTTTAAAAATTCAATTTCCCATTGCTATTGTAAATGAGAATTTTTCTTCTATTATATCATATGAGGTATTACTTGTGCCTACACAGGCCATTGTGTTTTGGTATTAATTTTATGTCCCCATATCCTCATCTTATGCTGAATTGTTTTATTTGGGTTAGTTCAGTATGGGTTCTAGGTACCTTCTCCCCTACCCCCGGCAATTCCTGAGATACTTTTAGTGGATTCAGAAGGCCAAAACCACTTTCATAATGACACTAAGAATTTGTTCTTTAAATTTTCATTTTCTCTTCAGTGTGCAGTGGAGGTTTTCCACAGCAGATATGGAAAACTCTGTGGATAACAAAAAATACACATGAAAATATAAAATCTTTATATTATTTTTGCTTATATTTGAAAATATGCTCTTTATGTTGACATATTTATCATTACTTCTAAATTAATAAAATTTTCTCAGTAAAAATTTCTCATATAAAAATATGAAGAGATGTAAAACACATAAAAATGTAAGAGTATAAAGGAGTTTGATCATTAGAAATTTAGAGACTTTGAGTTTTATAATTCTTCTGTAGCATTTTCTAGATATACTGCAGCAGATCTCTGTCTACTTTTTCTGGTTCTCAATTGTTTTCTTGGCTTCCTTTTGTCTGCTGCACTGGAGATATGTCCATTGTTGGCAGGGCAATGTGTGTGTGTCTGGGTCCTTTTCTCCTCTCTGTCTTTGGAGTATACCCACCAAGTAAGTTGCCAGCTTAGGGCTGTGTATTAGGCTTTGTTTGTGAATGTATTTTCATGGTCAGACTCTTCTTTTAGCATTTGGGAATGTTTGTGGCTTTGATTTTGTTGCTGCCATAGTGTATATATTATGTGTATGAGTGCTTACCTGTATATATGTATTGCATGTATACAGTGCCCACAGAGGCTAGAAGTGGGCACTGGATTTCTTGAAACTTGAGTTAAAGATAAATAGACATGAGCCACCATATGGGTACTGAGAACTGAACCCAGGTCCTCCGCAAGAGCAGCCAGTGCTCTTAACCACTGAGTCGTCCCTGTGGTCTTCCCTACTTTTTAATAGTAACATCAACTTTTCCCATGTCTTACTTAGCCTTTACCGTATGGACTGACACTTTTATGTGGTCTCTTCTGGCTCTTGCCTATTCCCTCAATAAGAATTAATAATAAAAATCATGTTTTACTTTTCTCCTCTTTGCTGACATTTTAAATGTTACATGTTTGTACTCTCAGAATACATCATGTTGATAATCTTTTTGGTACCCCACTTGCCTCATCACGTCTCTGTCGCTGATGCGCTGATGTCATCACCAGGCCTTATCTGGAGCCTCAGTCCTCCTTTGGCAGATGGAGGCTGGATGTGAAAGCCTGGGCACCTGCACCTTCTCCTCTGTGCCTTCAGAATGTGGTTCCCTCCTGCCCTGCCCACTTGCATGTGTCATTCTTAGGAAATTCTGTCAGCCTGATTTCTTATGTTATTATTATTATTTTGTGTTTGGGTGTTTGTCTGCATGTGTGTGTACACCATGTGTGTGTTTGGTGTCTGAAGAAGCCAGAAGAGGACATCAGATCTCATGGGACTGGAGTTTGAGAGGACTGTGAGTCATCATGTGGGTGCTGGGAACATAGCCAGGTCTCTGGAAGAGGAGCAAGTTCTCTTAACTGCTAAGCCTTCTCTCCACAGCCCGAGTTTCTTACCTGAATGAGGATTTGAACGTTCTTCCTCTATATGTCCTGCTGCTGTTTCTTTTTCTGTTATCAATGCTGACTGGTCTTACTAGAGTCTGTTTCAGATGTGTGCACTCCAAATCACTTTCCTAAATCACAGTAGGCTTCAGGACCTAGCTTATGTGAGGAAACATTATTCCTGTATCATTGTTTTTTTGCTTTGTGGTCTCCACTTATTCTTAGTTTATACCTTCTTTGCCTCTCTTTTATTTCAGCAGCTTCCTTTCTGTTACTTTTTGATTCCTTTTTATTGCCTTTTAAAAACGTTCTTTAGTAAAATTTAATCTGAGCACATCTGTTCTGGACATCCTGTAGTTTGTTCTTTGTTACTGAAGAATTTTTGACTTTTTATTTAATATTTCCCCTAAAATATATCAACACCAATTCCATTTCTTCCTCATGAAAATCCTTTTTCATTTTTATATTTTAATATGTGATCTTAGTTGTTGATTTTGGGGGAGTTTGTTTGTTAAGTCCCCCAGAGGAGTGCACTGTTCCCAGAGTTGTAAAATACCAGGTGGCTTTGCAGAGCAGGTAGAACAAGCTTCTGCTCCAAGCTCAGAGATGGAATACCCATAGAGAGCATGGAGTACCCACAGAGAGCATGGAATATCCATAGAGAGCATGGAATGAGTACTCACAGAGAGCATAGAATACATACTGAGAGCATGGAATGAGTACCCACAGAGAGCATGGAGTACCCACAGAGAGCACAGAGTACATACTGAGAGCATGGAGTGAGTACCTGCAGAGAGCATGGTGTGAGTACCTGCATAGAGCATAGAGTGAATACCCACAGAGAATATGGAGTGAGTACCTGCAGAGAGTGTGGAGTACCTGCCAAAAGCGTGGAGGACCCACTGAGAGCATGGAACTGCACTGGATCTTGGCTGAAAGGCCCATAAGTAGATCTTGTTCCTTTTTCTAAATACAAATCTGTGTTTTATAATATTTAACTCAATTTAGAATATCATGTTACATTTTACTTCATCTTTCCTTGACTTCTGGGCGAAATGTTAGCCTGATACTGTATCTGTCTTTCTTATCATAGCTTCTGATAAAGTTAGTCTCAAGATTTCCCCACATTCATAGGTGGTTTGCAGGCTGTTCCAAGACTGCCCCCTTTTGTCAGTGCAGTGAAGTGCAATTTGTTCATTGGCTAGTGGAGCGGAGCAGGGGACTTTTTGTGCCCCCCCCCCGCCCCCATGCTTTACAGCAACATCCCTAAGCTGAGGGGAAATACCTTTTCCCAGTTCATTTTCTTCTCTCCAAAGTAATGATGCTCTCCTGTTGCCAGGTCCAGCCCTGCTGTTGTTTAAAAACCTTCCCTGAAGTCAAAACTGAAACACCAAGTTCAGACTTAAGTTCACTATTTTATTTAGCATTGGATTTTTCTTTTCTGGACAATTCTGTTTTTAATCTGTTGCTCCAACCCCCTCCCCCCCCCCCCGCCCCAATAGACTCAGTTTGTTCTTTGAGGCAAGGGCTTGCTAAGTAGCCCAGAGGGTGCTTGATCTCCTAATCCTTGCCCTAGCCTCCTGAGTGCTGGGATTACAGAAGGTGTCACCATACCTGGCTTTCCTGGAACTTTCTTAGGAACCCCTGTTCTCCATGGTCAAAGGCATGTAGTAGTGCTGGTGCTTTGTTGGGACTTGGTACTTAATTCTTACATGTACTTGAAATTTCTAGTCATATATGAATCCTACTAATGCTGAAGGCATGAGTCATGTGCAGTTTTGGTTTTGTTCTTGTTGATCTCAGTTCTGTTTTACTTTGAAGATGCAAGGAGAGGTTTGGATTTAGGAGGCCACCATGACCTTTTAGGCTTACTGCTGTTTAAACAGTGCAAACGTTGGCTTTCAAAGGGAAGTTTGTCATTTCAACAAATACTTTGAAAATTACTTAGAATAATGTATTCGGTGCTAATGAGACCAGTGTGTTAATCATTGCATGCATTATTCTCAGTGGCCCACAGGCCCCCTGCTGGGGCATTTAGAAAACTTCCCCTGCAGGCTGGGAAGCACACAGACCCCTGGGAGAGAAGGCTCTGCTCCTCCAGCTCCCAAAGCCTGTCCTTGTAGATGTGGCCTTTTGCTGCATGACTTTAAGGTTCAGTTGCTGACATCTTGTTAAGTATTTGGTAATTTTTTTTAAGTTGAAAAGAATTCTCTGAGCTGTTTGAGGTTTCTCTTGATGGAAATGGCCTCGGGTGGAGCCACCTTCTGCTCTCACCATGTGGACGGATGGACAGCCTTGGTTCTCAGAAGTGGTACTGACGAGGGTGTCATGGACGGCAGGAGATGGCCTTGCTCACATGCTGTCACACAGCCACTATTTCTTAGTGTTGCTGTCCCACCAGTGGTTTCCTTGGGATATTCTTACTCCATTTCTAATAAATACTTTTATATTAAATGAAGGTTTAAAAATCAGAGACAAAGACAGATTTCTTTTTTTGTTTTCTCTTAATTTTTTAAAAAATTCATACATGAGACTGTATTATATTATTGCCATTTCTTCTCCCCTGCAACTCTTTGAATGGCCCCTTCACAAATTATTGACCTCTTCCTCATTATTGTTTTATACACACACACACACACACACACACACACACACACACACACACACACACACACACACGAGAGAGAGAGAGAGAGAGAGAGAGAGAGAGAGAGGAGAGAGAACTGTCAGTCTGGACTTGCTAGTGAGCTAAAAGGTATCTCAGAAACCCAAATAAACCAGGGTTTAGGGAGGTGTCTTAGTCAAAAAGTATTTTTGAATAGACATGCTGATCTGAGTTTGGATTCATAATACAGGGGCAGCATCGTGTGCCTATAATCCCAGCGCTAAGGAGGCAGACATATGCTTATTGCTGGAGCTTGCTGGCCAACCAGACCAGCTGAATCAGCCCATTTCAGGTTTAGTAAAGTACCTTGTCCTCAAACTTGGGGGTAGTGGTTGGAGAGGTGGCTTGGTGGTCAAGAACACTGGCTGGTCTTCCAGAGAGACCTGGGTTGATTCTCAGCATCCTCATAGCAACTCACAAACATTCACAACTCCAGTACCAGGGGATTTGATGCCCTCTCTGGCCTCTCCAGGCACCAGGCACACAGGTGGTGCACAGACATACATGTGGATGAAACACATACACATTTTAAAATAAAGGTTAGGTAGAGGACAATCGAGGAAGACACCTAATACTGATTTCTAGGTGCTGCATGTACATCCACCTGTGTGTACACATGCACACACGCTAACACCCACACCCACATACACACATGCACACACACTAATACCCCCCCACATGCACACATGCTAACACCGATACCCACCCACATATACATGCATACATGCTAACACGTACACATACACATGCACACACACATACACATACACACTGATGCATACATGCTAACACCTACCCCCCCCCACACCACAATATGCACACACATACACCCTTCCCAACATTAAATAAATGAGTCAGTAAATAAGTCAAATCCAAACTCAAGGGAGGTCTGTCATAGGCTGAGCAAACCACATGTGATGTAAGTTATGTCTGTGACTGTTGCATTAGTAACAAGATCCATTCTGTTCAGACAGCCTGGTAGAAACCTGGTCTACTACAGGATAGCCTAAGCTACCTGATCAGCCTCTTGGCCACAGGTCAGGGTCAGAGAAAAGCTATGAACTGGTCTAAACTAGACAGAGGGGACAGTTCCTTGGCTTTGTGTTAAATTTTAATTACTTGGACAATATAAAAATACAGTTTCTTTGTAAGCTTAAAACATGAGCCAAGTGTGGAGGCACATGCCTATAATTCAAGTATCCAGGAAGCTAAGGCAGCTGAAGGCCAGTCTTGGATACTTAGTGAGAGTCTCTCTCTCTCTCTCTCTGTCTGTCTGTCTGTCTCTCTCTCTCTCTCTCTCTCTCTGTCTCTCTCTCTCTCTCTCATACACACACACACACACACACACACACACACACACACACACACACACACTGTCTCGGGGTGCTGTAAAATGATCTTGGGGTGGGGAGCAGTGAGCTGGGCCCTGGGCTGAAGGGGGCTGAAGCTCACTTCTTATTCTTGCATCTCTATTTTAGTATGTGTTTGAAATTTTGCACATTGCAAAGTAAAAAGCACAGAATTCTAGACCAAAGCGACTGAGTACCGATGTCTAAGCTTCTCTCACTGTCGCACTCCCGCCCCGTTACTCTCTATTCTCAGTTCACGTTTGTCTTAGAGATAGAAGACCCTCCCCTAGGAGAATTAGTAGTTTGACTGTATAGACAGCGTGGAAGGCCAGGGGCAGGGCCATCAGGTAAGCACAGTGAGCTGCAGGGTTGGTGCAGGAGGGAGCTGGGCCCTGAGGCAGAGTAAGGAGGTGTCCACTCCAGACCCCCATAGTAGGGAACAGCTAACACTCCAACCTCAGTTCCCTTGACTTTGACCTGCTGGCACTCCTGGCAGCTAGGAGGCAGGAACATGACCCAATGCAGCTTTCACTCTTGTGAGCCCTGGAGAGAGGACCAGAGGGCAGGGCTGGGATGGCTGGTGGAGAACAGGTCTCCGTATTGGTGGCTTTTTAGCCTCTCTGGTTCATACCACCTGCTGGCCTAATTGTACTTTCCACTCGTGGGTACCCTGTGGCTCCGCTTATGCTGGCACAAAACAACTTTGCTCTCTTGTAGCTGGGGTGTCACCAGTGTGGCACGCGATAATTTCTTTGACTGTTCAATGTGTCCCCTGTGGCTTGGTCCTGGAAACCTGACTGGGGTGACAAGGGAATGAAGAATGTCCAGACAGATGGACACACATACGGAAAAGCTGGGATCAGGTGGCCACATGCACTCCGGCAGAGTGGCACCAGCTATGTGACAGTGTGGAACCTGAGTGAGTTTGTGTTATAGACAGCATGAGCAGGGGGCTCAGCTAGTCTAGGTAGGAGGTCTCCACACTGAGCAGTCTCAGGTTGGCAAGAGGAAGCTGCAGTTGCTAGCTTTTCCACACCCTGGTCGTTGTTCAAATGTGTTCATTGGCCAATTGTTCATAAACAACTGGACTTGAACCAGAGAGAGGCTTTGCCATACTCTGAGCCTTGCCCGGGGAGAGGCTTTGCCGGTTCCCATGGTTTCCGAGGCATCAGTCCTTGCCTGTCATACCCACTCAGGCCTTCATTCTCTCCTCACATGTTCACTCAGGGCTCCCTCTGTCCCCCACAACTGCTCTCTCAAGAAGAACTTGAGTGGCCTCTGTCCTGACACCTCCACCTTCTCTTGGGGAGCTCTTTCCATGTGCATTTCTGCTCTCGGGGAGACCTGTGCTTTGTTGGAGACTTTTATGTGTGTCATATATACACTCATCTGTCTAAACAGCCTCAGTTTTGGCAGGCTGCACTGGTGGGAAGACGGCCAGGTAGGAAAGGCAAGGAGGGAGGGCGGGCTCAGGAGTATCATGGGTTGGAGTTCCAGCCTTGCCTCCACTTTGCTGTGTGACCATGAACAAGGCACTTGCTCTTTCTGAGCCTCACTTGCTCTGCAAACACATACCTGCTGCTGCCCACAGGGATGCTGTGAGGGTGCCGGGGGAGGGGTGTACCCTGTGACAGGAGATACTCCCTGTACTCTGTTGTTTGGTCAGGAAAAGTGCATCTTATGTTAGACGCAGTCAGCACTAGTCCCTCTCGGAGCAGAAGGAAGTGATCTTCCCCTCTCCTACCCCACCACCCTCTCCTGTGTCTATCACAACTGGACCTTCAGCAGGAAGCAAGCCATCTTCCTGGGACTGGCCTCTGGGTCCTAACCCACAGCCATGCTCACACTCAGTTTTCCTGAGCAACACGGCTGCCCCAGAGCAAGGACACGCCGAGGCTGGGCTTTGGAGCAGTCTATTCCACAAGGCTAATGCACTGTGGGATTTCCATATCCACGGCTCTTGGGGGTGGACTTTTCCACTCCCGGAAATGACTGGAGACTGGCCTCAGGTCTCTCCTCCTCTGACTGTGGCTCAGAAAGCAATCTGTGCCAGCATCACCAGGCTTCAGTCGATGACAGACGAGAAACTGGCCATGTCCTCACTCCTTACCACACTTGCCTTCTCCAGACAGATCCTGAGTATCCACCCTGCCTGTGACCATGCTGTGTGTTGTGCACACACTGCTCATGTAGGCCTTCTCCCCAAATCTGAGGAAAGCTCAGCCGGAGCATTTGAAGCTACTTCTCCAGGGCTCTGTGGTGTGGAAGAAGTCTGTGTTGGCCTCTGGGTCACATGCCCTTGGCTCAACTGCCATCCCCGATGGCCCTGCCTTTGTATGCTCGAGTCTGTGTGTGGTTTGGCCTGTGCTCTGTTCCCTCCAGAGTCACGCTTGCATTTTCTGCTTTCTGCTCTCCACCCCCACCCCCAAGCTTGGACAGGATCATATCAGCAGCAGAAGCCAGTTTCTTGCGAAAATCTTGCTGGGGTGCTGCTGGCAAGCCTTGCATACCAGAAAGGCGGTCTTGGCCCTTTATGGAAGTTATCAGGAAGATGAATAAGGCCTGAAACACAAGAGAACCAGCAGACTGACTCAGACCTCACAGAATGGCTGGCCCTGGCCTTTGAAGAGCAAGCACTATTTACACCCGGCTAATGGAGCTCAGCCTCCTGGTCTCGCAGCTCTATAAATATTCTCAGGCAGGCTCAGGGGAGCAGGGCAGAGTTCGAGAAAGGCTTCCATCGCCCACAGCCCCTCCTCTGAAGGAGATGGTGGCATGAGAAGCCCACAGACAAATGGTGGTTCTAGCAGAAAGCCACATGTACAGGCCTGTACATGGCCATGGCCGCCTTTTAGTGTAAAGCGGGCATGCAGAGGTTCCTCTTGGCCTAAATATGTGGAGAGCAGCTGTTAGTCATCCTATTAGCATGAACATCCATCACAGCTTGTTTCAAATAGAAGCCTGGGAGGGGAAGCATGGGCTCCCATGAAGGGCAAATGCTCTGCGGGTCTGGCAGGCTCCTGCCTCCAGGAACTCACCAGCTGGAGATGGAATCAGGGTGAGGTCTGTCCTGACACTCTGAAGCTCCTGAAGGGTGCTCGCCACCCACAGAGCTGCAACAGGCCTTGGCAAGGTACAGGTAGATGTGGAAGGGGAAATCTCTCTTAAGGCTCAGCCGGTCACCAACCACCGGCTCTTGGAGATGTCTTGGTTCGTGAGAACTGACGACAGGCAGACAGAACGTCTCCATCAATCCGATGGCAAGCTCATCAGTGCCACCCTCTGCCTGCCCTAGCCAGTCTCTGTAAGGGAGGCTGGAGCCTGCCTGTTTGTACCCGCTCTCCCCTCAACTAGGGATCCTGTCACTTTCTTTGGTTTTTGCATGGCGGTGATGGCCAACTTGCTGTCCCACCTCTGAAAACTCCTCACTGATTTATCAATACATTCATCCATCCATCAAGCTGCCCATTCTAGAGGGACGTGTCTCACATACAGAGTGCTCTAGGCACTGGAAATAAGTGAGGGAAAGGAAAGATGTGGTCCCTTCCCTCTTGGAGCTGACATTTCACTGGATGTGGGGAGAATTCTTAGATGAAACATAAGTAAAAACAAAAGATAGAGCGGGTTGTCAGGTGAGTGGGCAGAAGGGCGTGGCTCGGGGAAAGGGCTTCTCTGAGGAGATGGTTTTGAGCTGAGACCTTTAGAATGAGGAGGAACTCACTGAGGAGAAGAACATGCCTGAAGGGGAAACATAAGCAAAGTCCCTGAGGTAAACTGAGGTAGAGTATCTTAGTTACTTTTTTTTTCCATGACAGAACACCACAACTGAGCCAACTCATAACAGAAAGCTTTTAATTTGGGGCTCATGGTTCTAGGACCGGCAAGGTGGGGAGCATGACATCAGGCAAGTAGGCTAAAGCATGAGGCCGAGACAGGGTGAGGTCTGTCCTGGGAAGGGTATGGACTTTCAAAAGCCTCCCCTAGTGCCATGCCACCTCCAACAAGGCCACACCTCCTAATCCTTACCAAGCAGTTCCACCAACTAGGGACCAAATATTCAAACCTATGAGCCTGTAGATGCCATTCTCATCCAAACCACCGCACAGAGCATGTTTTCCTGGGCAATTAAAATCATCATCATGGCTGGCATGTGCTGAGTGTAGGCAAACCAGGGCTGCAGCCTCTGGGCAGCCTGGCATGGCTCTGATGAGGTAGGTGGTCAGGTTTTAAGTCAGGCTGCAGCAAGCTGAGCTTGCTGTATTGTGTGTCTTGTTATGTAGCTAGTTCTTTGGAAGCTGGTTCTTGCCAGAAGGAGGGCTGAGACAGATTCAACTTCGCCGTGAGGACTTTGGCTTTAGAGGACACAACAAGGCATAGGCGGAACAATATTCACACTGGCTTTGAGTTTGTGTGAAATGTCTGCACATGCCTGTGTTCTTTGCTCAGGGCAGCCTGTGGTTAGGGCTTTCTGGGCTCTTGCTGCAAGTGTGTGTGTGTGTGTGTGTGTGTGTGTCTATGTGTGTGTGTGTGTGTCTGTGTATGTGTGTGTGTGTGTGTGTATGTGTGTGTGTGTGTGTGTGTCTATGTGTGTGTGTCTATGTGTGTCTATGTGTGTCTGTGTATGTGTGTGTGTGTGTGTGTGTGTGTCTATGTGTGTGTGTGTGTGTCTATGTGTGTGTGTGTGTGTGTCTATGTGTGTCTATGTGTGTCTATGTGTGTCTATGTGTGTCTGTGTATGTGTGTGTGTGTGTGTGTGTCTGTGTGTCTGTGTGTGTGCATGCGCACACGTGCCCTGGTGCAGATGGGGAGGGGAGGAAAGCCCTTGATCACAGGTGTGCCTCCCCTTGCCCACCTGCAGATGGAGAAGCTGCGGCCAGAGAGAACACAGTGGAGTTTCTTAACTAGCTGAGCATCTCATGTTGGGGAAGTTCTTGGCAGAATCAATGCCTTTATCGGCAGGCACCATTCAAAGATTCCTGTGAGGGCTGAGACACTTGGTTGCTCCTGACAGTGTGCTCCACGGTGTCCTTTGCTCCTCAGGAGCCTCTTGCTGCACCAGAGGTGCCAAACCTTAAGTATTTGGAGGACTAATGGCTGTCCCCAGCCTCTTTGCCTCTCAATAGGCTACATGGGATAATTAGAACTCCCATTTAGCCTCATGGGAAGGTCTGTACACACTTTAAGATCTGAACCGCAAAGGCAGATAACACTGCTCAGAGGGAAGGCTGTGTCTCTGGGTTCATGTTACATGACTGGGGCTTTTGGAGTTAGGTAAGGGATTTGGCTATTTTGAGTTTGGGGCCCAACAGGGAGTAGAGAAAGGGTCAGGTGGCAGTTCCTATCATGTGACCTGCTTGCGGGACAGTTATCCCCTCTTCCTTGACATCTGCCACCCCAGGGCAGTGATTTTTCATACTTGCAGGGTTTGTTGAGGTTCCTGGCTGGAAGGGGGACAGGGTACACCATCCAGAGTCTATCCCAGAGCCCCCCATGGTGGGTCGAGGGAAAGAATGCTCTTCTCTCACAAATTCCTAGAGATGAGGATGTGGCTGGCCATGGTGCCCACTTCGGTAGTTGCTGTGTGACTTCACGTAATCTGGTCACCATGCTGCTCCACAGACCTGGTATTGCCCCCATCACTTTGTGGATGAGGATCGTAGCCTTTGAGGACTAGAGCACTTGCTTAGGGTAGTACAGTCAGCCATTAGGTGGTGAGGCAGCAATTCCAATTCAGGTTGGTCATCCTAGGCAGCTGTTTCCACCGCGGGTTCCCACTGGTGCCTGAGACCTGCCGGCTGCTGTCTCTGTGGGCTTTTAGATCCGAATGGACTTTTGTCCAAGGTTATGGTTGATGCTATTTGTTACTTTTTGTAGCTAAACAGAACCAAATGACCCTCCGAAGAATTGAAGGAGGAAATCCAGGCTGAAGGCTGGATGCTGAAGAGTTGCTGACTCATCAGGCTGTTCTAGGTCTGAGGCCCTTTCGGTTATCCTGTGATGTCCCCAGCAAGGGGTCTTGGGACCTTAACAGATCCAATCTCTGACACTGGGACAAAGAGAAAGGACTCCCTCCCCATCCTCATCCCCATTGTCTCTCCCTTCTAACTTCCTTTTTCCCTTCACATCCTCTTGCCTAGTAGAGAGGATTTCTAATGTTTTCAACACAGAGAAATGATAAGCATAGAAAGCAGCCCTGAATCATTACACGTTATATATGTATGTATACTATGAGTATGTACTATTGTGTCAGCTGGAAATACGAAAAATAGAAAAGGATTTTATTTTTAAAGCGCTAACCTAGGAGGCAGCAGAGGGGGTCCCTACCTAGTGGGAGATCCAGAGCCCAGAGGGGACTGTGCCCTGCAACCCTGCAGGCCTGTCCACACACAAGCATTTCATACAGAGACCAGCTCCAGGGGCATGTCCGGACCGACTGGACCTGATAGGAAGGGAAGGGACAGGCAGGCAAGGGGATGGTTGGGGTACTCTGGGGAGGTGGGGTGTAGAGGATGTGCATGCTTGAAGGACGTCATTTGACTCCTGCCTCTGACCACACTTCCCCTAAGGAATTTTATTTTCTGCTCAGGTCACGTCATGGGTAACCCTGAATGCCAAGTGTTCTTCTCAAAGGAGCAGTCCTCACTCCCATCTCTACCTGGGCTTTGGGTTCTTATGGGGCCAAACTGCCTTTGTGCCTGACTTCTCAGTCCCAACACCACAAGCCCCCAACACTGCAAGCTTCCCATGTGAGTCCTCGAAAAGCCTATTTACTATGGCATCTGTAGCAGACAGCCCCCTGCCCCCCGCCACTTGCTGGCAAGAAGAACACATTTGGGGAGAGATCTTGTGTTCCAGCCCCCAGTCCAGGGCAGGCTCTGCCTAAGCTGGTATCTTCATCTCCGTGAGCTGAGCCTTAAACTCTCCCGGTCTTAGCTGGATTAAAGGCCTCGATTGTTGCTGAGGAGGAAGGAGGTCCCTCTGTAATTGCTGTTTAAATACACCTAACAATAGCCATATGTGAGGCCAGATTTGAGGGTTATTAAATATGAGCACCCTTCTCCCAGACATGCCTTTGTTTGCATAACTGGGCAACCTGGGAAGAGAAGTGGGAAAGCTGCAGAGGCAAAGGAGCCTTCGGAAGCCCTGCTTCCAGGGAGGACTGGGCCTTGGTTTGCAGAGAGGCCTCAGGGTGAGATTGTTCCAGCCTTGTCCTGAGCAGGCGGCACTCTGGGGCACTGGAACTCACTGCCCACTGACCCTCTCTGACTTAACTGTCGCCCATGACTAGCAGCTAGGAGCTAGCAGCTGCCACTCTGGGTGAGCCCCAGGGCCTGAGGCAGGACTGTTGTCCTTAGAGGATACCCTCGTGTCAATCACCAGATACGGCAGCATCCTCACCCATCGGGAATGGAGTCAAGACTCCGGCCTCAGAGAGGTGTCTTCACAGATGACGTCGCCTTTGACCCTTTCTCTAGATGGTCAATTGAAATAACTGTGTACACTAGGTTATTAGATCTTCTAGAAAAGATTGTAAAGAATAATAAAGAACGGATAGACGTTATACTTGAGTCACGTGATAGATGAAGAACACATAATACCTCACTACACATCGTGAATTTTTTGTGGTGAGGTCAGGAAGAGTTGGAACCTCAGCTATCACTGGGTGAAAGTGCTCATAATATTTCTAGGAGGCACTTTAAAACACACACACACACACACACACACACACACACACACACACACAGCTTCATTTTGGTGTCAGTATCTGGAAAGCTTGCTTCCTTATAGACTTTATCCGTCATTCTTTTTTCCTTTGGATAGAAGCATTCAGATTTTCCTGCTGCAGGAGATACTTGCATAGCTTATTTGTTATAAATTTTATTGTATTTATGTTAGGGATTTGGACTGAGAGGCAATTTACAGGTTGTTTCTCTGCTGCCTGGAGTCCATGATATTTAGAACATGTTAACATCGGCCTCTTCTCTGAATTAAATGTCAGCATAGAGAAGGGATGGGGAGAAGGGAGCAGAGAGAGCGCAGGCATTGGGATGACTCTGCCCCCAGTAGTGCATTGCTCTGTGTGTGGGTTCAGGTCAGTTACCTGTGCCCTCCTTCCAGCCTCTGTGCCTGCACCTTCTCATAGGGCTAATGCTCCCAAACAGGATCAGATAAAGGCATGTGGTCCTGTCCTGCCTATGCACTGGGAGCACTTGGTGAAAGGAACTGTTATTCTTAGTGTTCTAGAATTCCTGTGGCTAGGGCTTAGTCACCTGGGCCTTGGGAGCCCAATTTGCCTGTGGGAAGCCCTGACTGTGTTCCAGACATTCCTAAAGGACAGCCTGTCTGAGAGCTCAGGGCAAGGAAAGCACAAACTGATGTTTACTAGTAATGCATTTGGTGTTACACCCTCAGAGCAGGAAGTTCTCCTGAGTGTCTAGCCTAATATCTGGTGGCATATGTGGAGTACATTCCCCTTGCTGTTCTCTTGGGGAAAGATAGTGAGGATTTCCTGTGTGCAGAGGTGGCTGACCTCTGCGGCCAGTGGTTCTCCTGCAGTCACCCTGTGAAATCACCTTGTAAGCAGATTCCAGAGGAGGATGTCAGTGAGACCAGAATAGTGTGCCATGTCACTTTCTGGTGAGCCACTCTTGAAGGAGGAACCCCAGGGTCTCTTGTGGGACTCTCGGTGTCCTCCCCGCAGGCTATCTCCTGGAATTGAACCCTCAGCCCTGTCTAAAGCTGTACCCTAACCCTTCCACCCTGATTCGTCTGCCTCCTCCATTCGCACAGCTGGCTGCTAGGTTGTGTTCTGACTTCAGTCCCACTTCCAGCCCGCCCCGAGGTTTGTCAGTCTTGAACATTCTGGATCTTCCCTCTCCCCCTTCTGTCTCCTTTCTCTGTTCTTACCCAGGTCCAGTTGTCTCCGAATCTCACTTGAATAGCAAGATGGCTGCCCACCCCCACCCTGGCCCTGTGGTCCCTTCTTAAAACCCAGAACCACCCTTTAAACCCAAGGCTGGTATGGCTCATGCACTTACCCCTTCCCCACCCCCAGGGGCTTTCTCTTGTCCTCTGCATAAAGCCCTGACACCAGGGCTTGACCAGTGAGCCCTTCCTCACCTGTCTACCTGCCCCTTGTTATCTGCTCCTTAGCCACTTGGACCCCCCTCCCTGCCCCTGGCCTCAGGCCAGTTCCTTAGACATTCTTCTCTCTCTCTCTCTCTCTCTCTCTCTCTCTCTCTCTCTCTCTCTCTCTCTCTCCCTCTTTTCTCTCTCTCTCTCTCCCCCTCTCTCTGCTCCCCCTCTCTCCCCCCCTCCCCCTATTCAATGCCTTGGCACATGCTCTAGTCTCTCCCTGGACCACTTGCTGCCTATCTCTTCCTTGTTTGTCACTTACACTTTATCCTTCAACTCACTGGTCACTTCCAGGAAAACCTCTGTACCTGGCACAACCACCACTATGCAGTCGGCACCCCATCCACGCATGCATAATGAGTATTTATGTCTGAGGTTCAGCAAGGCCCCCAGGAGCTTTCCCAGCTTCTCCTCTCGGGATTATCTTGGAGTCTAGGCCCATTTTCCTCAGGCATCATTTCTGTGGTCCGTATCCAGGCTCCCTCAGGACTCAGACCAGCATCCTACTCTATCTAGGGATGCTTTACCCAGGAGAGCCGCCGGGTTCCACTGCAGCTGGCAGCTTCTTGCCTCTGAGAGGCCGGGTGTGTTCTCGACTTTGTAAATGGGATTATCCCCAGATCCCAGAAGGGCTTCTGCTATTTATAAGGACTCCGGGGTAAAGACAAATAGTCTTTTCGTGAAGCAAATAATTTGCCGTAAACAGCAGCTAATTTGTCCGTTTTGTGACTTAGTTGATTGCAGGTACTAAAAGAGCTTTGCCTGTGAGAACAGGGTGACACTGACTGGCTGGAAATCTTCCTGGAAGCAGGCTCAGCAGCTGGTATCTTACTGTCCACTGCTTTCCCTTCCGAGTCTCAGCAGTGAGGTAACCACCATGGATAGAGCCCACAAATACCCCGTCACTGTCTCCAGCTCCCTCTCTGGCATGGTAGCTCGCTCATTTTCCCCTGCATCCCCTCCCATCTGACATACAATGTACCCCCAGCTCTAGCCTCTTGGGTATTGATACTACTGTGACTGATAAGGTGAGGTCTAGTGGAGCGGCTCCCCCCATCTCCTCCAGGCATAGTCGCTGGTTTAGTGTGTGAGCTAGAGTGTTGCTTCCTCTCTCCCCCAGTGTGCATGGGTAGGGCTAGCTCTAAGGGTACAGATCAAGAGCTTTGAAAAGTGCATCATGACTTAAATCCAGAGATCCCCAAGGACTAAATCGACCAGTTGACAAATGGCTGGCTTCCCAGTGTAGGATATTTTATTTAAAGCTTGGCGTCCTTTTCTATCTTTTTTTCTAATAATTTATTTTTATTGTTATGTACATTTGATGTTTTGCCTACATGTATGACTATATGAGGGCGTCAGATCCCTTGGAACAGGAGTTACAGACAGCTGTGAGCTGCCATGTGGGTGCTGGGACTTGAACCTGGGTCCTTTAGAAGAGCAGCCAGGGCTCTTAACTGCTGAGCCATTGGTGTCCTTTTCTAAGGTGTGCCTTACCTGGTTCTCTTTATTTCCCTTGGCCTCAGCCTCCCCACCTGTGGTCACTTGTGGGCTGGCAAATGGTTCTGTTCTCTCTTACTACAATTAAGGCAGCCACCACAAGTAAACTCCCAAGAATCATTTTCAGTAGAGAACCCAGCTGGCCAGCCAGTGCTCATCTGTGCAGACCTGCATCCTGGGGCGAGAGCTGATGCTCACAAATCATCTGGAAGGCAGGCAGAGCTGAGAGGTCCAGGCCCCAGAGAGCTGGACTTGGCCTCAGTTGAGGGATGGGTAGACACGTTGCCTGATATGCTTTAGGCAGGTTGTTTAGATGGAGTCTCACATTTGGGACAATAGTGACCAAATCCAACTCAGAGCACAATTGAGCATTCCTATTTGGTCTTTTCCTGTGTACTCCAAAGTTGGTGGGGCCTTTAATAGAAGCCTCTGCCCTCCTGAGGAATTTTTCTAGTTCCCACGGATCCATAGTCATCCTGGAGTTGATGGGTCCTGTTTGGCCCTGGGCGCCTGGCATGTACTATATTCGAAATCGAGCTGGCTTCTCACTTTTTTAGGTGAGAGATGCCTTGGGAGAGGGCTGGGTAAAGAGAGTTCCTTAGTGTGCAGAAGGAAGAGGGGGTAGCAGCTGCCCTGGAGATCTCAGGAGAGAATAGTAAGGGTACAAGGGGCACCATGAGGGGTGTGAGGATTTGAGTGGGCTGTGCTGCAGGTCGCCCACCTAAGCATCAGGTTCTGTGGAGTCGGGCTGGGTTTGAGGGCAGGGCCTGCTCCCTTGCATGGTCAGAGGTCCAATGAGGTCAGTGATAGTCCTTTTGTGTCTGCGCCTCTCCCACCCCCTTTCTTTTTTCTTTACATTTTTCTTAGACAATTTAATGAAGACATTGTATAGCCAAACAGACCAGACCCCAAGTGTGAGCAAATCCAAACCCAGGCCCCCACCCCAAGCCTTTCCTAAGAGGTCAAGTGCCCCGACTGAATTCTCAGCATCTCAAACAGGCTCTTTCCTCTGCCCTGGTTATGCCACTTAACAAATTCATTTGGGACAAGTGTAGAGGTGAAGACTGGAGGAGAGACCACTGCCTTTTCTTCTTAAGTGTCCCCAGGACACCGCTCGGCTCCGAGGATTCTCACTAATCTAATCCCTGTCAGAAAGGGAAAGACAGTCCAGCATAGGCTTTAGAACCAAATCCCCTTCCTGCTCGCTGGGTTTGCGCGATCTCCCTCACCGCTGAAGCTGCTTGCCGCCAAGCCCGGCTTCATCTCAGAGAGGGCTGGGGGATAAGGATTTCAGATCTCACTCTTGCAGTTTTCATATTTAAATTTGCTTGACTCTCTGGTTTGACTTTCCATTGACCCTTGAAGAACTGGAGTATTTTAAGGAGGGGGACAGATCTCATTATAGGAAATGAGAAAAATGGGGCAGAGTTTTAAAACTTTTAATGACTGAAGCACGATGTTCCAAGTCGCTCTTGTATTGGGGTTGAAGTCACTGTTTGGTTACAAGTCTGTTAGGTCTAAACGGGGTTGATGACATCTGTTTAATTTTAGATGTCTGGAATACATTCTGAAAATAATGAAATCCAAATGTATGACCGAATTAGAGAACGATTTTATCTGCGACTGAGAAAGTTTTAAAATCAGAGCAAACATTACAACCGAACAAAGCTTTGAAAGCCCCATCAAGCCTTGGTCATCTTGCCTTGCCTTTTCCCAGTGGGTCTCCACGTGGAGAGAACGTTCCTTGTGGTTTTTCTCTGTGTTTCTCCGACATTGTCATGTAATTTGATGCCCATTTTCTTGTCTTTTTTCGGGGTGCGTGCTCAGCGCTGTGCGATCCACTCTAGAGACCATATTTATGCAAGTGAAGACCCTTTGCCAGACAACTGTGTTGATGGAGCAAAGGGCTCCAGGCACAATACTTGAGGCCACTTGTCAGCCATCACATAATAGGTCAACAGCCTTGGGAAAGGTTCAGGGAAAATAGTACAAGGGGCTACTCTGGACCAGGGGAGAAACGAGGCCTATGTCTGACTGTTCCAGGCTCTCAGGGCCATGCTGTTTCTGGCTTCTCTGAGCCTTGCTTTCCCTGTCTATATAAGGAGGAGCTTGAACATTTAGGGTGCTCAAGTGCTGTGGGGGTTCGTCTTCCCCCTAGAAGGTTCTGTTACGGTATACACTCCTGCTATTGGGCTGTGCAAAGAAATCCCCTCATGTCCTAGACAGCCAGCACAGGATGATGCAGGTCTTCTTTACTGTCTCCATTCTCAAAAGCCCTGCAAGAGTGATATCAGCAGATTGACACTCTCATGTCCCCTCCCTACTGCCAGAGTGGGCCCGGTGTCTAATGTTCTCCTCTATCCACAGTGAGACCTGCATGTGGGCATGGGAAGTAGATGATGATTGAGGTTTTGTGGATGCTTTTGAAATTCTCCTGCCTGGCAAGGTCTCTGATAGTTACTTCTGTCTTCCCAGTACTTATTAACTCTTAGTATCTAGCCCTGTCTACTCCGCCAATGTTGGCTCATGTCCTCTTTGGGGAACCCCTTCTCTGTTGAGACCTTCCAACCCCACTCTCTGTTTCATCAGGCTTAAATGCCCCCAGTGTTCGTGTCCTAAGCCGTGGGCCCATTGATCACTAGCCGAGCATTCTGCTTGGAGCTTTGGGTTTGCTCGTTGGATGTTGCAAGGTGAAAGGAAGTATGTCAGTGGCTTGCCCTGGACTAATGATCAAGGTGAGCCTCGTTGTGGGGCAGAGGATAAGCTGCATACCCAGGGAGAGCTTGGGTCTGGGGAGGCCTCTGCAGAGATGAGTGGGGGAGCTGTTAGATGCTGTTGACAGGAAGAGTGGATAATGTTGATTGACGCAAACCCTGAGTTAGTATCTGTGTGTTTTATGTGGCAACTTCTGGGTCCCATGTTCCCTCCTCAGGACCTTGGGTTGTAGTTATTGACCCCATAGTTGAGAGGTATCAGTGGCTGTGCGCTGTATAAAGCAGGAAAGGTGGTCTGATTATGGTGCTATTTGACAGGCATATTCTCTCTCAGGGGATTCCAGAGGCCTCATGGCCAAGGGCATAGACGATACCTACAGGACCGTGAGCTGAGGAGCTATGTCTCTACAGGGCTGTGGGATGGAGTTTTGCGTTCATTTGAAGGTCGTGGAGCCTGGGCTAGCATGACATTGGGAGACATGGCACCGGCTTTCCACATGCCTTCTACTTACTGTGACATGTGGTCATAGGCAAATTCTGCCTGTCTCTGGGTCTCAGGATCATCAGCTGTAAACAGGAACCAGAGTGCCCACTCTGCCTTCCTCCTGGGGCTGCCCAAATGCTAGAAGGGGTGTGAGCAAGTACGCAGGCAGATGGGAAAGCAGCATGGAACAGGCTGGGCTGGCAGTGATGCTGTTGGCTCTAGGAAGGTTGTTCTGGTCACGATAACTCTGTGTACCTTGCACACTGTTTTGGGCTCCGCGCATTTTCCTGTGGCCCAGGATCAACCTGCAGGGGACCTGTCTATGGGAGTTGGTCCCTAACTCCTTAGCTGGTGGCAGGGGCTGGGTGGACCATCTTTGTCAGTGTGGCTGGAATTCACATAGTTTTCAGGGATCAGTATGGCTCTATGTTGTGACTATGGTGTGTAGACCCATGGCATCTGGGGCTAGGCCCACCTGATGACATCAGGGACCTTTACTAGCCACATGTCAGAAGGAGCCCTGGGGCAAGGCTTGGTGCCACATTTGCTCTTGTGGTCTAGGATAACATCTCCTCATGGGGCCGGTGTCCACCATCCCCATGTCCAGATCTTGCTCTATGTGTAGGGGTGGTACCCAGAATGCTGGCTTTCATACACACCCAGCCACCCTCCCAGTGCCACAGTACCAGAAGGATGGCATCACCTGCCTTGCTGCACAGGAGGGTTCGGGGTGTGACAGCAGTGTTCATGGACGTTGGCATTGTAACGTCACCTTGTCATGAACTAATGTAAGATCTCTTCACTTGGCTCAGAGATGGGCAGAGGACAGAGGGTGGGGCTGTTTGCACCTGTTGTGGCATTGGAGCATTTCTTCACTGAGATGCCACAGGCCAGCAGTGCTTTCCTGCCTCCTAGTGACGCATGGGGCTAAGAACAGCATCTCTCTTAGAGAGTTTAATGAGTTGAGGAGTGTAAAGAGTTAAATATAACTGCTAGCACATAGTAGGTGTTCAAGAAACAGAAATTGCTGCTAATGACGCCAGTGATGCCAGTTACTCCCCGACATCTCGTCTGTTCTGCCGAACCCTGGCCTGTGATGGTCAGGACCGTAAGGCTGGCTGGCGGGGTGTCTCTTCCTCTGCCATGTGTAGCAAAAGTGACCCTTGGCCCTCCTCTTTTTGGATTGCTTCTCAACTTTCCCATGAACCCTTCATCTCAGGCTGTAAGGGTAGAAGGCGTTGGAAATTAATTTTTAAAATTATGCTCTCTGACCCTTTAAACTTTATTTCAAATCCCCCTCACGCCTTAATGAAGCGCAGGCTATTTCGGGCACCTTGGAGAAGTGTGGCTGACAGCGTGACCTTTTAATTTACATAGAAGCTCACATGGCCCCAAATATGTATCTGTATAATTAAGAATAAAAATCAGCATCCCCAAGGCAGGCTGTGTTAGTGAACATCACATTTAATAGAGGATTAGGAGGTGGAATTAAAGTCGCCCAAGGGTACTCTGAAAGACTTCAAACACCTTTTTGGAAAACAAATTAATGTGGTTTTTAGAGAGCATTTTCCAAAGACGATGGAGGGTTTTCCTCAGGCTTCCTTGCTTTCTTTTGAAATGCATTTTTAACACTTGTGTAAACAGTTTGGGCCTGTGACACGGGACTCCCGCGCTCCCTTCATTAGCTGCTGTCTCTGGGAGAAGAATTTGGCTCATTATCTGGACGTTTTGATCTCCCCGCAGCCATGGCTTTCTTCTTTCCTGCAGCCTACTGGTATGGGACCCGTTGGTTTGTGGCTCAGCGGCTTCCACATCTCGCTGCCAAGCCTGCCTTCTCCAGGTTCCCCCGGCGTGAACAGGCCCTCTTCTGTGGGGCAGGGGCTGGATGGCGTCCCTGCTGCAGGCTCAGCTGAGAAGTGGGCAAACACGGCCTTGCTTTCTCTTCCTTCTGCCATTTTCAGGTGCGTGGGTGTGTGTGAGGCCCCCCAGTGCTCTGCTCCCCACTTCTGCACATGTTCACAGACTGCCCTTGCAGGCTTTGGGGGGATCTCTGCCAAGCTGTGAGTGGACCTGAGATTCTGCAGGGGACTCTTCACAAGTGGAGTCCCAGCAGGCAATACAGCCCCTCCCCACAGGGATGTCTTTGGTGGAAGACCAGTCTTCGTGGTTGTTGGTTGTGTGCTAGCCTTGCGGCGGGTGAGGGAGAGGATGCCTGTTCCCTTTGGGAGCTCCTGGGGTTATGCTTAGCCAGGAAGATCCCTGTTGAGGTTTGACCTTTCGAGGACATGCGGTAGAAACTCCAAATTATGCCTGTCTGGTTTGCCTTTTAAAATTAATTCTTCCTGTGTAAAACGAGGGCAATAAATAATAATAGCTAGCACTTTCTAGGCGCTTATTGTGTGCCGGGCACCGCTTGAAGTGTTGATTTATTTTTTTCATAACTTTTAAGTGTGAAGGCCCATTGTTATCCCCATTTCTCAGAGAGGATACCGAGGCCTTGGGAGGTTAACTTAGGCAACGCAGCAAGCTACAGATGAATAATGCCGCCTGCCCATTTCTGGCACCTGCCGAGGCAGTCTCAGGAGCTGGAGTTAATTACCCCCGTGATCTCCCTGGGTTCTACCAGGCAGTCAGTATGGCCCAGTTCAGCCATGGTTGCGACCATCCACTCCTTCCAGCTCAATCCCATCCATCTTTACACTTCCAGGCTGGCAGGAGGCATGCGTAAGTGTGGCACTCACTTCATTTCTCAGTGAGGATTGCTCCTGTGTGACAGTGGCAGGTGGCCTCCAGTCTAGGAGGCCATGTGGTTCAGCAGGGGGGCGAGTGGTTGGAGGCACGTCACTTACCCCATGTGGCAAGTCTGTTCCTGTTGCTACTGGGCAGACAGGACAGGGCCTCATGGAGCAGGAAGGAGGAGGGGTGTGGTCCACTGCCCTGGGAGTGAGAACATGGAGGGCCCGTCTGGCACACCTACGCGGGGACTCTGGTCTGAGGTTACCAAGCCCCAGTCATCAGGACTGCCTCTTAGTAGGGTGGGTTCCCCTGAGGGGAAGGGTGTCATTGGAGGTCAGCCTTGGGGTGAGCACTGTGCTGAGAAGGTTTTGTATTCCTGATGACCAGTGCTACTGCTTGGTTATAGTGAGGAAACAGAGAGGGTAGGTAACTGGCCAGGGTCACACAGCTGGATCTAAACAGAGAACTGGCACACACTTGCACCCTGGTGCCTGGGAAGGAAGAGATGAGGCAGGAGACTGGAAGGACTTGGGCATGTGGTAAGAAGTTGAGAAGGGAGTGGATAGCTGTGGAGGGTAGCAGGAAGTGGCAAGGCAGAAGGCTGGGAGTGATGGCAGGCAGTCCGTGTCCAGTGTGTCAAAGACTTCATCCAGAGAAAAACGGGAGAGGGCGTGGAGGCCCAAATCACTCAGGGTCCGAGAATCTGAGCTTGCTTTACCCAGCAGGACTGCATAAGAGGATGATTGGACCACGGGCCTGGGTACCAGGTGTTTGGAAGGGTCTACACTTGGCTGTATCTAGCAAGGGGGAGGTCTTTTGCCTCGCCGTGTGGCATTGTTATAAAAAGCCCTTTTGAATAAAGTTATGGGCCATTGGGTTTTGATCCAGAAGCTATCCTGTGTTTCTGTCTTTCTCCTCCTTGCTATCTTTCTATCTAATATTTTCTTATCCCTCTCGCCTCCTCACAGGAACACTTGAAAAGGTGGGAGCTGGCCTCCCACAAGAGAGCAAACAAAACAGGGCAAAACATTGCAACACCCCAGTTGGAAGCACTTGCTTTTCCACCTGTGATGGTAATATTCACACCGTGGCTGACGTGAAGTCTTCTTGAAGTGAGATTGCCAGGTGTTGTGAGCTGTGGTACAGCCTTCAGATGGCCCCTGGTCTTGCTGCCCAGACTCTGGTCTGCAGGGTATATTCCTGACAGAAGGGAGGTGTGGCAGGAGGGAGGCAATGTTGCTAGGGCATGGCCAATCTTAGGGAACAAGGCTGGAGGACAAAATTAGAGAAGCTACAGTTGACTCTTGGGCCAGGGCACAGTGTACTCAGCAACATGAACATCTTTCTGTCTGGGATCTCTAAAAGTACATTTCCCAGCGAGAAGCTTCTGGAAGTGAAGACCTTGGTGCTCCTGGCCTACTTTCCCCTATGAGGTCAAGCTGGACCAAGATTGGTTTCAGATGGGAGCACTTGGCTTCCTTTTGTGTGTCCAGTCCAAGAATTAAAAACAACATATATTCCCCTAAGAAATGACCTTGGAATATTTAGTTGAAATTTTTTTTTTCTTGGAAAGAAATGTGATTGGTAATTCAGGACAAAGCAGCAGATCAGAGCGTATCAGTGTGTTTGTCTGCACTTCTGGGACAGCTTTGGGACCAGCGGGGAAGCAGCCTGGGCTTCCTGTCCTGCTCCACATGGCGGGCCATGGCTAGTGGCTTGAGAGATGGGTTAGGGGTGACCCAGATCAGCATGCTCAGTCCCCAAGGCTTTCCAGCCTCTGAAGCATGGTGAAGGGATGGTCTGAGAGTGCTGAATGGTTACCATTTGCCTCTTTGCACTCCCAGCTGTCGTCAGTCTGGCTCCACAGGCTCAGCTGGCCCACACTGAGGACACTATGGGTGAATTTAGCTCCTTCTGTTCCTTTACTGGATTTGAATGCCATTGAGGCTTGGCATGTCATTGTCTTGTAGTTCTTTGGACCTTGCATTTGGCACACCATGTTAACTTACAAGGTACGGGCTCCGGGCTGTTTTCCTACCTGAATCCTGGCTGAGAATGGACAAGGAACAGGCAGGCTGCTCCCCTCTCTTAAGCTAAACCATGTGCCTTCTGGCCTTATGTTCAGCCTCAGTCTGCCTGGGCCCTAAGCCTCTGAGGCTTTGGTGACTTTTAAAACAGATTCTGAGCCCCTGCCTGCCCCTCCCAGCAGGACTAATTTGTGGCATCCAGGCACTTGACTAAAGGCCCAAGATCACCTATAATACAATTCCTTCCCTGTAGGGGTAGGGCCTGCTCCTGAGTCTCTGCCAGTGCCCACAGGTTGATTGGTGGCTTTCACACTTGTCTGGCCTCGTTTGCCTCACCCTGCCCTGCCCAGGGAGAGGGCTCACTGATTTGGGCAAGGTCTCATGTTCTGAAACTTCCTGGACGGCCCTGAGTGGGAAGAAAGGGTGAGGCCTGAATTCTATCTGAGGAAGGGGACCCTTGCCCAGTCCCCATAGACTTCCAGCCCTGAGTAGCGGCCATAGGCAAATTTTTGCTAAGGAACATGGTTATGAAGGGTCCCTGAGAAAAATCTAAAAACCCAGTTTGAAAGAACAAAGTTGGGAAGTCACCATTTCCTCTTGTGTATTGACACCAAAGCCAGAGAAGAGCAGGGACTTGCCCAAGTCACAGTGAGTCAGTGGCAGGGAGGAAATTCAGGTCTTTGGTCTCCCAGCCAGTGTGTCCAGGTCCTAGGACTTTGTATGGGCTAGACAGAGGACTGTGGATAGGACAGATGGACAGCAGACACAAGCCACACCATCTTACTGGCAGACCCATGTCCCTTTCAGGGACACCCCACTACACACAGCCACCAATCTTGAGGTACAAGACATGTGCACATAATGGAGACCTGCCCTGGGTGGGGCTCACAGAAAAATCCTGAGTCCACTCCAGCCCTGGTGCCAAGTTGTACAAGAGCCATGTGGCTGTGGTTGTGCAGTGTTATTCTTCATCGAGTCCACACTTCATGACGGAGTGTGACTCAGCAGGAAGAGCTGCCAAGGAGGGCCAAGATGGCAGCCCCGGGCCAGGGGGAGGTTGTGTGTGCCACACTAGCTGAGGTACTCATGGGAGGTAGAGAAAGAGTGGACAGAGCACGCGTACACAGTTAGAGCCAGAGCGGAGGCAGGGCAAGGTCCGATTGCGTATGGTGAGGTTACATGGTTTCTAAGTCCTGGAGAGGGTGGCTTGGGACAGGGGCCCCAGGAAGGACAGCCGGGCCTAGCCAGTGTCCCTTTATTGGTCCCTCAGATCTAAAGGGAAGCGCCTTCCTTACTGCAGAGGGATTGGCTCGGGAATGTGGATCGCCCTGTGGACTGTGTGGAGGCAAGTGCCTTGGCCTCCCTCAGAGCCGCATGGCTGCCTATCTGCCAGTTGGGAATAGTATCTTATAATTGATGGTGTTGTCAGAGGAGGGACTGAGTGAAGAAGGCTGGCACTGCAGTACTTGATGACAGATGCAGAATTGAGGCCACTTGCTCCCTCACCAGTGAACCCTCCCATCCCACATCCAATCTCTAACCTTCCCCTACAGCCTCTGTGCCAAAGCCTCAACTGTCACCTCTCCAAGACCCCATGGAGTCAGGGGTGACTTTCGGGGTTACCTTCTTACTGTGCACACAGTAACTGAGTGAGGTGAGGTGGTGAGGCAGGACCTAGCCTGGTGTTTTCAGTCACTGGCTAACTGAGAGACCAGGGGTTCTACCCCTGGACCAGATGTCTTCTCTCTCAGCCTTCTGGCCTAGGGTCCTGGGAGCACAGGGCAGGTAGCCTAATCAGCCTGCTCACATCTGCTACTTCTAAAACTCCTTCTTGTTAGTGATAGTAATTGCTAGTCTGTTTCTCAGAGAAAAGACTTTTTAGGAAAGAGATGTTAAAAGAATATGGCAATTAACCAAGATGTATATGAATGTTGGCCTGGCTTCTCTCCTGTCAGGTGTGGGCCCAGGCTGGGGAGGCTGTAGAGAAGTTCCTCTTCCCCTTGGGACCCAGGCTCCTTTTGTACCCATCCTAGAGCTAGAAGCCAGGCCTGCTACTGGACAATGGGCACATGCAACATAGAAGATTGCTTGGGCTCTGGCAAGGTGTCTGCATGCATGCCTGGAGCCACGTCCTGGAGGTCTATGGAAAGGAGCCCACTCTACCTACTCCCACCCCTCAGGAAGTAGATAGCTCTACAACTGGCTGGTGAACTAGTCCCAGGCTGTTTCTCCCTCTTCGGCCATTACCCGGGGCTGACCTGTCTGCTGCCCCCAGCTTTCTTAAGTGTCCATATGTTGTTCTGGATTCCTTTCCATGCATGCTGGATGGAGGTAGCACTGGGTGGAGGTAGCACTGGATGGAGATAGCACTGGATGGAGGTAGCACTGGATGGAGGTAGCACTGGGTGGAGGTAGCACTGGATGGAGGTAGCACTGGATGGAGGTATCACTGGATGGAGATAGCACTGGATGGAGATAGCACTGGATGGAGATAGCACTGGATGGAGGTATCACTGGATGGAGATAGCACTGGATGGAGATAGCACTGGATGGATATAGCACTGGATGGAGGTAGCACTGGATGGAGGTAGCACTGGATGGAGGTATCACTGGATGGAGATGGCACTGGATGGAGATGGCACTTGATGGAGACATCACTGGATGGAGATAGCACAGACAGTGCTTCCTTAACACACAGGAATGTCCTCCTCAGTGTGTAGAACAGGCAAGGAGGGTTCTTCATCTCCTCAACTGCCACTGTGCTAGGGGCATGCTGGAAAGGGTGAGGGAGACACGGGTAAGGACAGCTGCATGGGCTGGGGAACTGATCTTAGAGATTCCATTAAGCCCCATGGTTTTGCTGGAGATCTACTTGTAGGTAGGTGATTGGAGAAGATGACCAACCAAAACCTTTGCCAATCAAAATGAGGCATTGCCTCCCAGGGGATGATTTTGCCATCACCCTTAACATGGGGCCACTGCAGGATGAGCGTCTGGGCAGGATGCCCAGGCCAGCCCAGCTGCAGAGCTCTCTACCCTCTGGCTGCTACCCAGCTGAGTGGCCCAAGATTTAGAAGTTCCCCATAAAACAGAAATCATGGTACTCTTGTCCATATTTGCAAAGAAATAAACCCCAAACCGAAGAGAGTGGATATAATGTTCTTAAGTGTAAGTTTTTCACCCATAAATTTTTAATTAAACCTTTGGCACCCATTCTGCCTGGAAAGCCAGGGTAGATGGCAGAATTACAGGACCATTTGAAATGTGTGAACTAGTGAGATGATCCACAAACCCATGTGGCATGGCGGCAACTGGCACTTTAATGACTCTGTGGTGGCTTCACAGTTGTGTTTGGCTGGCAGGGCTGTGCCTGGTCCATGCAATATTTTTGGCATGTCACTGCTTTGCTTTGGTAACAAGTGCCCAGGCCCGGACAGGCAGGGAGACTGGTGGCCCCGCTTTGCACTTCCATTTTGATAACTATCTATGAAAATTTGTATAATCGCAGGGTGACCTGGGAACCACCCTGTAATTTGAATTGTAGACAAACTCCCTCCAGGTCTTCGTGAAGGTATTTGTGTAGCCAGTTGCCTCGCTTGTTCCCAGGTGACCCCAACCTACTGAACAAAGGAGGTTCAATTCGGTTGCATCATTTCTGATAGAGAAGCAAAGGTAGACCCAAGTGTATTAGAGTGTGCAATGCAGGAGTCAAGGCGTTGTTTCCTGGTGGGTAGACCCAAGTGTATTAGAGTGTGCAATGCAGGAGTCAAGGCGTTGTTTCCCAGTGGGTAGACACAAGTGTATTAGGGTGTGCAATGCAGGAGTCAAGGCGTTGTTTCCCGGTGGGTAGACCCAAGTGTATTAGAGTGTGCAATGCAGGAGTCAAGGAGTTGTTTCCCGGTGGGTAGACACAAGTGTATTAGAGTGTGCAATGCAGGAGTCAAGGAGTTGTTTCCCGGTGGGTAGACACAAGTGTATTAGAGTGTGCAATGCAGGAGTCAAGGAGTTGTTTCCCGGTGGGTAGACACAAGTGTATTAGAGTGTGCAATGCAGGAGTCAAGGCACTGTTTCCCGGTGGCCTGGGTTATGTGAATACAGCAAATGGATCCTGGATCCCCCTACGACAGAGTGCTAGAGGAACAGGCTGCTGGCATGAGGGTTAGGAAGAAATGGACTGTCTACGGAAGGCAGATTTTAGTACCACCGTGAGGCGAACAAGACAGTTTTACAGTTGTCAAGTAATTCCTCATTAACATGAGTGCCTCGGGGTTATTATGTGCAGGGTTTTGGTTTCATACCAAGGATGGTTATCCTGAGCTTGAAAACAAAGACTTCAAGTTACTAATACCACTGTGTATTTGCATACATCTGTTTGCAGCCATTTGCTCCCTGTGTTAGTATTAATTAAATTAAAATACAGAAAGAGAAGTGACCCGAGGTGGCATCTTTGTATGATTAAACCCATGCTTGGCAATTTGGCTTTAGCAAAACACATCATCTAATTTTGTTCTTAGTTTTTATTTGTATTTAATTTTCAATTTTGCCCTTTAAAAAAAAATGTTCCAGGGTGATAAATACAAGGAACTATACTAGGATAGCTCTGATTTTTGTTTCTATATTTCACAAATTTCTTCACCTGGTATCTTTATTGAATTCTTGCTATATGACTGGTAAATACAGCACAAATAAACAACGCAAAACCTTCATCCTTTGTAGAGTTTGTAATCTATACACAAAGTGGATTGAAGCCTTTAAACTCACACCAAAGCAACAATACCACACGTGTGTGTGTGACATGCTCACATGTGCTCACACATGCTCACCCACTCACTTGAAGAATCTATAGCACAGAATCTGGTAGAGAGGAGAGATCAGGTAGCTGGGTGAGAGGATTATGAGTTTGGTTTAAGTAGGATGGTCCAGGCAGGCCTGTCTGAGGGATAGATAACATTTGCTCAGAGAGCCTAGGATGCAGGGCAGCAAAACATGTTTGGGTGACAAGTTCTACATCTGGAGACAAGCAAGTATGAAGCCTGAGACAGGGATATGATCTCTGTGTGTGGTCTAATATTTAAATTATGTGGTAAATAAAATTTGGTATCCAACACATCGCAAGATTACCCAGTTGTGACTGGAGAACTTGCAGCATAAAGCAGACCCCAGCAGTGGCCAGCAGACAACCTGGGGGGAAGGTCCCTGAAGCTTACTAGGCGGGACCAAGGGTTGAGGGGTAGCAGAGAAGCTGGATGGGACCCTCCCTGCCCTAAAGTCTTGTTTCTCCTACGAGACTCTATAGAGAAGTGGTGTCAACATGACTACCTTAACAATCAATGGGGATATGAAAGTGTACTCCACCCAGCTCCACTCCCAGGGGTTCTGATTCAGGAGGTGGGTGGGGCCTGAGAACGAAGCTCCCCGAAGTTCCCAGGTGATGCCCATGGTGCTGGTCCAGGGCCACACCTTGAAAACCACTGCTACAGAATAGACTACACATAGCACATGAGACTCTGTCTTTAGGGACCCCAGAGATGGTGAGGTGGGGAGGCTTTGGCTGGAGGACCTTAGGTCGCCTGAAGATGGTTGTCTGTCTGGAGACTTACAGCTATGATTTGGAGGCTTCACGAAACCCTGTCTGTGACTGAATACCAAATGTGTGTGGCAGATGCTGGTCATGCATCAGGGAGTCCCTGCCAGCTGCTGTGGTCACTATTATCAGAAGTCTCAAGGTCAGAAGGACCCCGAAGCTCATTATGGACCGTGGATCGGGACATAGCTCTGGCACACAGCCCCAGGCAGCCAGTGTTTAGTATGTATAGGTTGATCCTGATGAGCAGTGTCCTCGATACTACAACCTAAAGGTTCACATCTGTGCCCTGAGAATCTGGGGTTCTTCTGTCCCCTCCTTTCTCACCCTCTGACCCCACCTTTAGCCTTGCATCTTTCAGGAGCACTTGTGAGGGCTTTTAGCCAAATGACTTAGTGTTCTAGAAATACGAGCTGTCACTAAAGATGATGTCCTGTGGCTTGGTCTGATTTTCCTGACTGTGGGCCCTATGTCCTTCCTGGTGGTACACCACTGGATGTGGGTTTTGTACCTCGAGGGAAGAGAAAGAAAGGCACAGGAGAAGCAATGGATGCATGTAGGAAGCTAAGCCAATGGTTCTGTACACTCAGAATTTAAATCCTGGCCCATAAAGAAGCTTCAGTGGCCGTCCTGAAGGATTGATGGGGGTGGAACCAGTATCCATCTCTCATCTCTACAGTCTATGTTCACCAGGTAGTTCTCACAGGCAGAGTGGCCTGGGGCTATCAAACCTTCTTGTCCCCCACCCCCATGCTAGAATGAGGGGACAGGGTTCCATCTGCCTCTGATTACCCTTAGTGTTCAGCTGCTGTTTGCCTGGCACTGCCCTTCAGGGCCACTGCAACGGTCGGGAGAGGTGGTAGCTGAGCTGAGACTAAAACGTTTATTCAGAGATGTAGCTGTGGGTCTTAAGATCTGGGACACAGCAAGGGCGAGGCTGGGGGCCTTTTAGAGTTCAGCCTTTCCGTGGCTGTCTGGTCTCTCAGCAGGTGATAACATTGACTGATAGAAAGACCACAGTCACATAGATGGGGCCAAGCATAGCCATTCCCTGGGGCACTGGACAGGCCTCATCCGGGAACTAGGCCAGCCTTTAACGTCTTCCCCCAACACATGGAAAATGGACTTCAGGCTCAAGGGAGCTAAGACTCCTGCAGCTAGGAGGGAAGCCATATAGCAGCAGTTCCCAAGCCTAGGAGGACTTTGCAGCCTAACCATGTATGGGGAGAAGTGTAGTCTATGGAGACATGCAGTGTGGGATTGCTATGGCCTTCACCACCCTTGGTCCACTCTGTTCTATGTACAAGCTATCCCAAGCATGACTTTTACCTCTCTCTGCTCACCATTCTGCTCCTTATTTTCTTGCTGGGCTGCCCCAAAGACCCAGGGAGACCTGCTTGAAGTGCCTATCTATAGAGGAAGGAATTGATCCAGAAGGAGTCTGGGACAATTGGGCCACTGGTGCTGAGGTTTGGAATGTGTAAGTGGATCACCTTTCATGGTGGTACTTGATGATGGTGTCTACCGGGGGCTCTTTCCTGAGCAGAGTTGCCTTGTATCTCTTGAACGTTGCAATCTGCCCGACCTACTGGAAGGATCAATAGGAGAACAACTTGCCAAAGGACGAAACATTTCTTTTTTCTTCTCTTGTGTAGTGGCAGGGTCTGTTGCTCATTCCTGGGGCCCTGGGACCTGAGCTGGGGGCTGCACTGGAAACAGGGGAAAGGAGGAAGGTAGAAGAGAAGGGCAGCACTGAACAGTGTATCAAGATGCAAAAGAAAGATTCTCTCTTTAGGTGTCACACGGAAATGATGATGGTGATTGTTATGGGCCATGATCTCCAGGGCTTGTACACACTGCAGTCTCATATAGAATCTGTCCCTGTCATAATGCTGTGAGTAGGTATAATTATTAAAGAGCAGGTGACCAAACTGATTCTTATGTGCAGACAATACACTTAGCATTTGAACGTCCCTTACTTCATGTGTTTATGGGTGACTGGCTTACTCTGTTTCTGATGGTATATGTCATCGCAGATTGGGTGATTCCTGTTGGGTAGTGATTCATTTGACACAGTTCTGCAGACTGGCAAGTCCAAGCTCAAGATGCCATATCTGGTGAGGACGTTCATGCCGTGTTCCAATGTGACAAAAGCCATCACACCTTGAGAGAACAAGAGAGCCTATCTTGGTTACTTTTCCACTGCAGTGATGAAACACCATGACCAAGGCAGTTTATAGGAGGGTGGATTTATTTGGGCTTACAGTTCCAGAGGGATAAGAGTCCATCACCATCATGGCGGGGAGCATGGCAGCAGGCAGGCAGACATGGCTCTGGAGCGGAGCTAAGAGTTCTCATCTTGATCTCTAAACAGGAAGGAGAAAGAATACATGGGGTGACTGGAGGCTTTGAAATCTAAAAGCCTGTCCTCAGTGATATATAGTTCCTCAGGCAAGGCCACAACTCCCCATCCTCTCTAAACAGCCACCAAGTATTCAAATGCCTGAGACTTATGACGGACATCTTGTTCAAGCACCGATCCACTCTCGTGATAAAGACATGATCCCTAGTGACTAAGGATCTCTCAAAGGCCCTGTATCTCAACACCATTGCTGGATGAAGCGGTGAATTTGTGGGCTTCGTGTTACACAAACCCCAGTGACAGCAGTTATTGCCAGTTGGAAGGAAGGGAAGCAGAAGACCCAGTGAGACCGGAAGTGCTGTAAGATCTCGTTTGAGGATCACTGGGCTGGGGCAGCCAAGACTTTCAATTCTGGACTCAGACAGACCCTGGCTCTACACTGAATACCGTGACCTGGGTGTCATGCTCTGGTACCCTCATGTGGGACAGAGAAATGGGAGCTCACAAGCTTTATCATGATAATGATAAACACGGAAATGGTGGTGACGAAGGGTCAAGGCTCTGGAGCCAGATTGCCTGAGTCCAAATCCCCGTGATACTTGGGCAGCTTGGACAAACACATTCATTTCCTAACCTGTGTGATGGGGTGGCAGCTGTGCCTTTCTCAGGCGGGTGAGTCTTCTGGAAAGGCCAGGAAGAGACCATCCGTATGTGATTGTTATTGCCATAGCTTCCTCCACACATTCTCTCTGCTCCACACATTGCCATACGTGAGGTTAGGGCTGTGAGGTTATTATGGTGAAACCGGCAGGTAATGGATGCCCAATAAATATTAGCAGGGTGAAGGACTGGAATTTACCAGGTGGCGTGGAAGCCTCCCACAGCCATTAATCTTCTCTTAAAAGGATTCTTCCCACAACTTCCTGCCCGAGACTAACCTGTAAGCAGGGAGCCTGTTCAGCATGCTTTCCCTGGGTCTGCTTGGTCACGATGTCCTACTTCCTGTGTACCCCAGTTCCCAGCTGGAGACAAGGGTTTCTTCAGAGATGGATGGGGGCAGACACTAGCCTTCTATGTGGGGGTGCTGGGGAAGCTACTGTCCACTGACTCTGGGGGTGTGTGTGAGCCAGAGCCTTCCCCCAGCCTTGGGGGGAGGGGGGTCTGGCTAGCCTGCAAAGGAAGCTGCAGAGCCTGTCAAGGTTAACGGATAGTCCTTGGCTCTCCCTTAGGAAGCATGCAACTTCTCCCCTGACTTGGGCCACATTGTTTCAAAGCATGTGGTATCAACTACTGACCACTGGGGAATTGCTTCAATTAACAAACTCATTTTTCCCAGACCTGAGGTTGACGTTGAGGGAGGAGTTCAGGGCTCTTTTACAGAAATTCAAGAGGTCGGGAGAACCCAGGTTGCAGTGTGCTTTCAACCTTTTGCATGGTAGGCCTTCTCCACGTCTGTGCTGTGTCAGCCACCCTGGATTGATAGGAACTGTGGCAAGTGGGGCAGTGCTTGGCAGTGCAGTTGAGGCCTGGGAAAAGCTTGGGAAGAAGGAGTTTCAGCAGAGTTCCACCCTGCTCTTGTTCCCTCCTGCAGTGGCCCAAACCTACCCTTCTTAATGACTTTGCCTAAGAAATGCTTGAATAAGGGTGCCTGTAATCTCACCAGGGAGTCAGAGGCAGGAGGACTGATTGCTGTAAGATCAAGACCTATATAGTGAGTTCTATAGTATATAGTGATCTACATAGTGAGTTCTAGGCCAGTTAAGGATATAATGTTAAACGATGTATCAAAAGACGAGAGAGAGAGAGAGAGAGAGAGAGAGAGAGAGAGAGAGAGAGAGAGAGAGAACAGGTTTTTGTTGTTTTTTGTTTTGTTTTGCACACTGATAGAGAACTTCTAGAAAGCACCATTGGAGAAGACTCTTGGGAGGCAGAAGTACATGGCCCAAACTAGTAGCTTCTCCTAGTCCTGGCTCAGCCTCCTGGTCACCTGGGTGCTTTGTAGAACAGCAGCCAGACTCCTCACGCTGGTCTTAGCTAGTGGTAAGGGGTGGAGAGGGAGTCTCCAACTTTCCTGTGGCCATCGATGTAAGTCCTTCTTAGTGTGTCACAGAGGATGGGTAATGGCTGGCTGCATCGGTTGTTTTCTTTTAAGGAATTCTGTTGACAGATGCCCTGACACACACACACACACACACACACACACACACACACACCCTCGACATGCTGTGAAGCCGCGGGCCTTGCACATGCTAGGCATGTACTCTAACCCTGAGTTACACCCCAGTTCTTGATAGCAGAACTGTGAAGCTTTGGATAGTTATGGGTCCTTTGACACTGAGTGAGAAGCAGTGTGTTCTGAGTCTTTCTACGGGGAGGGTTCCGTTCCTCTGCTCAGTCCCCACTGCCCCTTCACTGAGCTGTTCCATTAAACCAGTTTCGTGTGTTCTCAACCATGGGGAGACTTGCGGAGCAGATGCGACTGCTTCACTCATTAAAGGAACATGGAAGCTCTTCAGAGCCTGTCCTTCCTTGTCATGTTCCTGGTGGTGGCTGCTGTAACTACAGACTAGTAAGGTTGCTCCATGGAATGGAGTGTGAGATGTGAGAACAGGGACTGTGTTTCCTGTGTGTGTTGAGTCCCTTATATATCTGCTGTGCCAGACCCTGACTTAGAAATGTGTTTTGCCTTCCTCTTCCCATCATTCCACAAGAGACCCCACTGTGTCAGGGAGTCTACAGCCCTCTGCAGTGTGTGCCTGCATACTCTGGGGAGATAAGACTCTCCCCAGTGTCTCGGCTCTCTGCAGGGGTGGGAGCTTAGAGATCTTGACTCCAGGCCGCTTGGGTTTGCAGCCATAGTGTTCTGTTTGTAGGTTCCTGTTTAGGTCAAAGCCAGCTTCTAGGGTTTTGAGAATTCCTCTTAAGAGACCAGGCTGTCGGTGAGTGCATCCGCAGCAGCTGCCATATCAGTTCTAGGCTGGACGGCTTTGATAGGGACCCACCAGTGCTCCTGGTTGGAATGCCGTCTCCTGATGGTATGGCAGCTCTGGTACTGACTGCGGGTGCCGTCTGTCCTGCTGTCTGCACTTCATGTAGGCATGTGTGTGCTATTTATATGTCTAATAGGCTTCCTTACTGGGGCGACATTTACATGCTATAAAAAGTCCATTAGCTGAATTTAAGCTTCTCCAGAGATCATGAGGCTTAATCTGCATCTGGCATTTGACACATGGGCTTGAAAAATCCCATGGACTTTTCTGTTGGACCCAAACTGATATTGGAGCAGTAAGCTCTGTGGAACAGGCAGGTGGTGAATGAATGTTTGAGGTGAGGGAGGGAGAGAAGGCTATTTAGGACCAAGTGTATGGTTCACAAAATAAGGGAGACTGGTGTTTATTTACTTGTGTGTGTATGAGTATTCAGTAAATAGCTTTTATTTCTAATGCCAGCAGCATGGTCCATATTCACTATTGTGAATATCATCAAAACAGTTTTGTTACTTTTGTAGATTGAAGTGTCTTTAAATCATTCCCCATGTTGAAAATTGATGTTCAGAAATCTTTGTTTTTGCTTTTTAGCTAAAGACTTCACCGGGTTAGAAATTAATGCAGTGCTATACTTTATATTCAGTGCCTGAACTTTATATCGGGCTGGGTCCTGTGGCCCACCTGTAAATGGCCAGTTCTGCTGGCTCCCTCTCTTGCCTTGGGAAAGTTATCTGAGTCCTAGAACCGCCATGGGTACTGTGTGTTGGAAGCAAGGTCTCTGCTACATGTCTGGGCCTTGGCAGAACTTGCCTTGAGACCTTAGTGTGTCTTTCAAAGCCTGGCTTAAGGAATAGCCTAGCCTATCTGCCTTCCCTGCAGACTCTCCTGGCCTCCTGGAGAGGTGCCACCTCATGCTTCTCGGGCATTATTGACAGTGAGCTCCCAGGGACCAGGCACAGAACCTCCTCTTAAGGAGCCTTTTCCTAACCCATTGCTGAACATCCAGAGAACACTCACTGACAGTTGTTGATGGTACTGCCTCAAACAGTGTAGGGAGAGGTGGTGACAGGCCCTAAAATAATGCCTGGATTAAGGAGGTACCAAGCGGGAAAAGTTGGGGACCTCCCAACAAAATCTTCTAGCTTGTGTCTAGGCTCGGCTGCTTCTTACTGTGTGAATTTGACTCTTCTGCGCTTCAATTTGCTCATTTTAAAATAGGAGTGAACATCCATATCTCCCAGGTTGCTCTGAGGGCTTTGTGACCATGGTGACTGTTAACTATTAGTGTATCATAGATGCAGGAGAGCGAGACTGGGTTTGGGTCCTGTGAGCCTGAAGCTGAGTGACTTGCTTAGTTTCCTTTGTAAACTATATGTGCTTTCGCCTCCTTTCTGGTGAGACCCAAAGTCCCAGGCACTGAGCTGAGCCTGTCACCAGCTGGGCCAGCCAGCAAAGGGTTTGCCACCCCATGGGCTGTGACCCCTGACTAACTCCTGTCAAGAATTTCAACACCTTCTCTCCCACCCTAGGTTTGGGGAATTTGGAGCAGAAAGGCTATTCCTGTCAGTCCTTGGGGTATGCCCAGCCTCCTGATGGCTAGCAGACCCTGGGACTAACCAGGCTGTGGAACTCGGCCTGGCCATGACCTCGGGCCCCCAAACCTGCTGGTGGTGCCCTGCTTGTCATCCACAACCTTGTCAGGCCCAGCTTTGTGTTCCTCTGAGTCCCTGATGGAGCGTACTGAGTTATGTAATGCTGCTGAGCCAACATTTATGAGTCACAGCCAATTTGCTGACCTCAAGTTACACTGCGCAGATACTCCACGTCACGGTTTGCTTTTGTCTCAGAGGCCGTAAGCAGATAGCATAACTCCGCTTACCATTAGACATTTTGCAAATCATCTGGGTTCGAGCGTGCCGCAGCCAGACAGTTCATTTATGCTGCGGATGGTATGATTTGTAAAGCAATAAATTTCCCATCTCTCTGCCAGCAATAAAGTACGGCAAGCAGGCGAGGCAAAACCCTCAAACGTACACGGGTTCCCCAGGAGACCTGGGGAGTATTCTGTCAGGTTTTGCTTCTCTGTCCCTGAGTTCCCTGGATTCTGAGAAATCAGGTTTGGGCCATAAATCCCCTCTTCCATCTGGGTGACTCCTGGCCCAGCACGGATTTGTTATTAGCATGTGTAATTGGCCCCCACCATGACCCATTTGTTACTTCCTGGGCCCCTCTTGGTCTGGCGTTAGAGGGAGGGCCTGGGCAGACATCACTGACTGGAGCTGTGGAAAGTCATCTACCATCTCTTTGTAGTTGCGATTCTGTCTGGGGCCATGTCATAGCATGTGACGCTTGGGGGCATGGAGGGGCAGGGGGACTGAGTGGCAGGAGCTTTTCTTAGTGTCCATGAGACAAGGGCATGGGATTTGTCACCTGAAAAGGGTACTCTGTTACAAAGATGGTCAAGGTCAGAATCAGAGTGACCCTGAGTAGGGCCAGGTCACAGTTCTGTTCTCAGAGGAGGGTCAGGATTTGGGGGACACCTGTTATCAGAAGGTACTCTATAAGCAAGGGTTGTCAAAGGGGACCCCAGAGCTTCAGCTCAGCGTGCCAGCTGGGGTCTGGGACATTCAAGTGTGGCCAGGTGGCTTGCTGTCCATTTTTGGCCAGACTTTCCTTGCTCTGAGTAGTAGCTTTTGCTGGAGGGGTCTGTCCCCAAGCTGATCTCTGGCTTAGATGGTAGTGAGGCCCCCTGTGCTTCAGACCCTATGGGCCAATAAGGTCACCATCCCTTTCATGGAGGATGTGGCCTGGAAGCTCCCTTTGCAAAGTGAGCATCCTTATAGCCTGGTAAGCCACCTTCTAGCCCTCAGCTTCTCTACCACCTAATTTCCCTTTTTGCCTCCTCTTTATCAAAACAAACAAACAAGTAAACAAAACAAAAATTTCTCCCACTTTCGATATTTGCTATCTTGTGCCATTTTAAATTTAAAGTACACTTAGCAGATAACAGGGGGAAATAAGTTATGTATCGTATAGTTGCCCTAACTCTGCCACTGCGGCTAGTTTGTGCCATTTCCTCCAGGTGGAAGTGCCCTATTTGGGCTTGGAGTCCCTGGAAAGTACATCCCTGCAGTTAGGGAGCTCTGCTTTCACATGCTGGCATATGGGGTCCAGCGGTGCCCTCGTCCCTTGGGCTTGTATTCATTAGCTGGCTTCCAGCATCAGGGATGAGACTGGGAAGTGGGGTAGGGGAGCTTGGAATGAGGGAAGATTGAAGTCCAGTCCCTGCTCTGGGGCAGCCTCTGGCTCTGTTCTGCCCCTCACATCCAGCTCCTTCCAAGCCTCAGCAGGGGCCCTCATTCCCTCCCTCAGCCCCTTCTCTCTACTACACCTTGACCTCTGTCTGCCCTGAGGTGGAGGTGGGGTTCGCCCAACAGGATTGTGACATAGATTGAAAAAGATGATCTGGCATGCCCAGGCTTTCAGTAAATGTCTAACAATACAGATCTGATGCATGTTTTGGGCACAAGGCCGTCTCATTGCTCAATTCAACCAGAGGGCCTATAGGTTCTAGTGTATATGACCTTTTCCTGCCTCCACGGAGCATTGCTCAGCTTTGACTCTGCAGGTGACATCTCTGAAGGATGACAGTCCAGGAGGGAAGTCTGTTAAGGAATTAGAGTCTAGCATGGGACTTTAAAGGCAAAGACCTCGTCCTCTGGAGATGATGTGGGGGGGGGGGGCAATACAGGCCACTGGAAAGAAGCTATTTCTACCAATCCTTAGCTCTTTGGAGAGAGAGAAGGGCCAGAAAGTATGTTCAGGACCTATAGGTCAAAGCCCCTGAGCAGAACGGCTCTAGAGAAAGGACATTGCTAGGAACATCCAGAGAGAAGACCCGAAGCTGGGGCTGGAAGGCCCAGGATGGAGGCCTGGGATTAAGTTGCCTTCTGGCATAGGGATGTTCACATTCCAGTGTCTGGTTGAAGACTGATGGAAAGCTCCCTGGCTCACAGGGAGGGCATCACCAATCAAATTTTGAGCAGTTACAAAGCACTGGGCTCTCCTGAGGATGTCACACTTAGCAGCTTTTTCATTTAACATTTACAGTAGCCCCTGGAGTAGGCCTCAGAGTAGAGGAAACCCCAGGCCCACTTAGGTAAATCAGTTGCTCCAAACTTCCCGTGCAGGGAAGAAATACAGAGGTAAGAGTCACTTCACAGACTTCTAGAAGACCAGGAGCAAGACGTGGCCAGAGACCTGTGTGCTGAGGTGTGAATGACCTTCCCTTCCTCCCTCTTGTGACTTCCTTGGTTTGTGTGCAGATGCCTGGCACCAGCAGCACCTGAATCTCTAATGTTCACTGGACATGTCCTTTCTGCTTCACGGTAGCCCCTGGCCTTGCCCAGGTGTCTTGTTAGTTCTCCAGCTCCTATAGGCCCTGAAGACATGATTGAGCCATGATTTTCACGGGTTTCCTTGATTTGAGTCATGCTGCTGCTAAGGAGGAAGACAAGAGAGTGAATCATGCTGCTTCATAAAGTCGTGTGTATTCTCGAGAGTGACAGATGGATCACTAGCTGGCAGATCACCTCCTGCCCATGGCTGCCAGAACCTCGTGATCAGAAATCACCAAGTTCAACAATTATGCAGAACATTTAGTCTCCTGGCATTGTTTCTATTTGAGCTAATGTGTGAAGCTTCTTCCTTTTGCCACTCTGGGCACTCCAGAGGTTCACCATCTTGTCTAGGAAGAGGGGGGTGAAGGCCTTCCATCCAACAAGTTCTAGAGGCTTCCTGTGACCAGAGTGACCGAACCTTCTAGAGCTGAGCCTCAGCGCCAGAATGGTAGGGTGGTGTGAATAAGGGACCCTTCCTTGCGTGGTGTGAAGGACAGGGCCAGCCACAGCCATCCTGTCCTCTCCAGCTAGGTGTGCTCTTCTTATGTGCCTTCTTCAGGCTACTGAAGATATCAGGTGACAATGAAATTCAGCCACCTAGGTAGGCAGACCAAGGTGGAAGGGAGTGATCATTCCAGAAGACTCACAAGGGACCCAGTGGCTCCCTGACACCCAGCCAGTGTTGACATTGGGGCTAGTCCTGTTAGTTCTGTGGCTCATGGCTTTACCATATACCTTGGCTCCAGAGCACTCAGGCAAGAAAGCAGGAGAGGAAATCAGATGCCCTGGCATGGTAGATTAGCATCTGTACCTGGGTCTGCTTGTGGCTGGTGGCCCTTAGATTTGGAACACTGATCCCTTTCAAAAGTTCTGGGCCTAGGAGGGTCCCATTCAAATCTAAAGACCTGCTAAATATGGTCTCCTTTGGCCAGTTCTTTGATGTTCCTTCTGCATATTTACCAAGCAGTGGAGACAGGCTAAGGTCAGAGAGGGGTGTGGTCAAGAGGATGGGCTTCCAGGGGTCTGGTGCTTGGCTAGAAGGCAACCTCTCTTGCCTTTCCTTTCACATCAGCTTGGTGTGATCATGCTTGTTATGCAGTTAACATAGTGAGCAGCTTTGCAATTACCAGTTTTTATTATTGTCATTATTATTAATGATATCACTTACTATGTCGGGAGAAAAGGGTGAACAGTGCAGATCAGTGAACTTGCTTCACAAGGGCTGGATCACAGCCTCATTTGCCATCCTGCAGGTAGGGATACTGAGGCCTAAGAGAGGGAGAGGTTCTGGGGGTGTCTCACAGTGACAGCGTGGTTGGAACAAGTCTAGAACTCAAGATCACTGCCCTGCATAAGGCTATCCCACAGGATGGGTGGTCTGAGGAGATTCCTGAAGGAGGTGGGTTTTGAGGTAAATCTTGGAGTAAGAATTGGAAAGAGGCCAGCAGGAGAGGGAGGAGAGATGGTGTGTATATGCTTGTGAGGATGGTGTAGAGGAGGGAGTCATGAGGAGACAAGGGCTTTGGGGAGCCTGGGTGGGTTACTACAGCCTCCTCTATAGCAGAGCTGGAGGGGCACAGAGACAGCCTCCTGGTACCCAAACTACCCACTCTGCCACTCCTCACAGGGGCTTCCTCTTGGCACACGCAGATACGGTAGCTGTGGGCACAAAACACATTTGCTCTCTGTGCTCATATTCAGTAGAACCTAGGGCCAGGGATGAGCAAGATGCTGAACACATCTGTGTGGGGAGAGGAAACTCATTCAGTCCCCCTTTACCATTAACATCTTACAGGGGTTTTCTAGAATTTGCCACAAGGACAACAAAGATGTCTTCTCCCCTTGTCTGGGGGGCCAGAAGTCAAAATTGAGGTGTTGGCAGGGTAGGCTTTATGGAGGCTCCAGGCAAGCATCTGCCCCAGGCTCACTGTGGCTCCTGGCCATCCTTGGCTCCTAGCTACACAGCTCCAGCCCTGCTTCCGTGTTGTAGCATCCTGTTCTATGTCTTCCCCTCTTATGAAGACACTTGTCATTGGACTTAAGGGCAACTGTGTATAATAGCATGGTCTAGCTCTCAAGACCTGGGACAACTGTATACATCAGCATGGTCTAGCTCTCAAGACCTGGGACAACTGTATACATCAGCATGGTCTAACTCTCAAGACCTGGGACAACTGTATACATCAGCATGGTCTGGATCTCATAGTTCAGCTTTCACTGAACTACTTCTGTAAAGAATTGTTTCTAAATAACTTCACATTCACAAGCCCTGGGTAAGTATACTTTTTGTTGGGGGAGATGGGGCAGTCCATTCACTATGCCCCAAAGCAGCATGGGGATATTTTTTCTTCAGAGAGATGGGTCATAATGTTCCTTCTCACTTCAGAGTGAGGAAACTAATACTGGGACAAGTCCAGCTTGTGCCTTGGCTGTGGACTTGTTCTCAGACTGGAGACTTGGCCAGGTTAGGATGATGGCTGGGGACACATGGGCATCCAACAGGGCCTGCCACTAGACTTTATCATCTGGGAGCAGAACACTGTGACCCCAGCCCATTCATGGAATGTTTCAGCATTGTATTGTCCAGCCAGCAGAAACTTTAAGTGTCTGGCATGATAACCACTAGCCACGTATGTCGCTTCAGTTTTTGAAATAGTCACTATGTAGCTGGTGAACTGAAGGGCTTAATTTTAAAATTCCACTTAAGATTAATTAAATTTTAATGTAATCAGACCTAAGTGACTAGTGGCAGCTCTGTTGGACAGCAAAGCTCCAGAGTTTGATTTGACCTTTTCTCCTGGTCTGTTCTTCATTTAATTATTGAAAATAGATTTCGTCATAAAGAGCTAAAATGTCTCTCGCTTTCTATGTATGTGATGTTTGGAGTTTGAACTTTTGGCTTGGAGACAGTGGCCAGATGGCGTTGGCTAGCTTTAGGCTCAGCACAAGAAAGAACATCCTGCTCTCCAGGTGACAGGAGGAGGGACACTGTCCTTTTGATGCCTCTGAGGATGTCTATGTTGAGCTGGAGAGCACCCGACGGGGCAGGGTGAATCTGGGGTCCCAGCAGCAAGGTGGTAGCCTGGCAAAGTTCTTACACCAGAAGAAAGGAGCAGGAGCTTGTCTAGCCCTGGGACAGCTCTACGTGATTGGGGTTCCCTCACCCAGCCCCACTCCCACACCCAGCCCCTCTCTACCTCAGCCCCCCTCTGCCCCCAGGCCCCCTCCACCCCCAGCCCACTTCCACCCTCCGCCCCCCTCCAGCCCCAGCCCTTACCCCAGCCCTCCCCACCCCTCCATCCTTCTAGCTCTTCCTGGAGTTCAGATGAAATCTGCGTTATCACAAAGCTGTCCTCACTCCCACAGCATCTAGTCTCTTCGCTTCTGTAGATAGGCTAACACTGTCTTGTTTTAGAACACCATGTTTATTTTCCTACTGTTTAGACACCATCTTAAGTACAACTTCGTTTATTTACTTGCTAGCATGTTTCTGACCCCTCTGGATGAAACATTACCTGACAAGAGCTAAAGTCTCTAAGGAAGCATGTGCTGGAATGGCTGTCTGGGTTTTAAGCTTCAGCTACCGTCTCTTCCTTTTCTCCCTTTTCTTCTCTACTGTCTCTCCCGGCACATATCGAGCCGCTCTGGAAGCTTGAAGGTATCTGCCTCTGCGCATGCTCAACAGCCTGTACTCTCGGTCGGGAGAAAAGCAAGGTCCGGGCCCCTGCCTCCACCTGCCCAGGTGGGAAGCTCAGCCCTGTTCTAGGGAGAGTGGTGTGGGAGGGCAGACTGCTGACCAGGGTCAGGGAACAGTGCACTGCTTGCATGTCAGACACAAATGAGGGATTTAGAGGCATGAAGCGGTAGGTGTTGCTAGGCAACCTCTCCATGGGGCCTGAGGTAGCACAATCTGGGGAGCAGCCTGGTAGCAAGGCCTCCTAAGGACAAACCTGAACTTCACCACCCGCGTCTTCCTGGAGGTGCACGGGGCAGGAAAGGTCAGCAGAGTGATTCTGCTTCTGAAGCGTGGGAATGCTGCTTCAGTGACTCCTTCTTCAGCGGTGCCCTCTTTCTCTTTAAATTTGTGCCCCGTTTTGTACAAAAGAGGATCAGAAGTGCTTTTAGAACTATACACACTATGGTAGGACAGACATTAAATAAGAAAACACTGGGGCAAGGGAAAAGTCAGGGGCTGCCTGTCACGGGAGTAATCCACACGTGTCCGTCAGTAGGTCTGTGGGCACAGTGGTGAATGACAGAGTCAGGCCGCCATGCGTCCTGCCTCCTGTGCAATAAGGGCTCTGAATCCAGACGCCTGGTGGAGTAAGGCTGTAGTCAGACTCTGAGCCTCCTAGCAGCCAGCAAGAGGAAGTGCAGTTACGAGCGGCTAGGTGTGTCAGCGGTGCTGTATTAGTAATGTAGTGACAGTGGCCTTGTCCTGCTGTTCCAATGGACAGACCCTGCACAGGCTTCCCCAGCTCTCCCCCAACCTCATTTCCAGGACTAGTCTCTTGGCTGAGGACATGGTGCTGGCCCAGAGATCCAGGCCGGCTGCCTTATTGTGAGAGCTTCAGCCCCCTTGGTCTAGCCAGCTCCTTAGGCCCACATACCTTGTGTTTTAGGCTGTTGTGTTCCCAGCATCTAGAATGCAGTTTCTTTCCATTGCCGTTTGCCCCTCCACCTCTCTGTCAGAGCCCTGGGCCTATGTAATGAGCTCTTCACAACAGCATCTCATTTGACGTTTCCAGCCACACTGTGAACTTGTCCTAGCTTAGCCATTGTCCCAGTTAGTGTTAACTGTCGACGACGTCGCAGGCTGGAGTCGCCTTAGAAGGGAATCCTAATGGGAAGGCTGCTTAACCTAGACCTGTGGGCATGTCTGTGGGGATTGTCTTGATGGATAGTTGGCATAGGAAGGCTCAGCCCACTGTTGGCAGCACCATTCCCTGGCAGGTGGTCCTGGGAACTATATAAAAGCTTTCCAAGGATAAGCCTGTGAGAAAGTCAGAGACCTAGCCAGCAAGCACTGTTCCTCCATGGTTTCTACTTTGCTCCTGCTTGAGTTTCCACCCCGATTCCCCTCAGTGACAAACTGTGGCTTGAAATGAGCCAAATAAATCCTTTCCTCCACCAGTTGCTTTTTGACAGAGTGCTTTATCACAGTAAAAGACAGGAAGCAAGAACAGGCATATGGCAGGCAAAGGAAGCAGAGGTAGAGGCCGCTGAGTGGTTCACCCATGCCCCACAGGGTCACGGCCCACTGTTTCTGCCTTGTTATTAGGAGTTCTGTTTGTGAACCTGCCTCGCTAGCAGGCCCATAAAGTGTTTGCTCCTCCAGCCCCTGGTATCCCACTGGGAGTTGAAATTTCATTGCTTACATCAGTGAAGGGGTGGGATGGTCCCTTCACCCTGTGGAGATAGGGTGGGCGGACACTGGCATCTGGGGTCCCCCCCACTCCCAGGGTTGCCCTTTTGATTGTCCACTTATTTATTGATTCATTCAACAAATATTTCCTGAGCATGTTGGGTGCTATGTGGTAACCTCTAGTCTGACCTCAGGAGACTAATAGTATGCTGAGATACCAACATGTGACATGAGAATGCCGTGAGGGGAGCATGAGGGTAAGAGTGCCAGTTAGCAGCAGCAAAAATAAGGACACAAGCAGGTATGTACACATGGCCCTATGCCATGTCAAGTGTCCTGGACCCCAACCCCTTCATCTTCAGCACTCAACAATGGCCTTTCTCTAAATGTTACAAGCCCACCTTAACCATAAGAGCCCAGAATATACTGTTCCTTTGCAGGTTACCCAAATGGAAGCGAGAAAAGCCTCATTTTTTCTTGTTCCTAGAGGTGAACTTCTATTCATGTGACCTAAATTTGTAATCCTGGAAGGGCTAGCCTATGGCACAAACCGTCCTGTAAAAGGAGTGCTTGCATCCAAGGGGCCCACTTCTCCCTGAGGAATGTTGAGGGAATCTTAAGAACATAAGGGAAGAACCTTGTGCCTTTCCTATTAATGAACATCATCTGCTCTCGGGTTACACAGCAGAGCTCTTGGATGTGTTTCAATGTTTGATCCCTCTTTAAAGAAAGCAACCGCAGCCATCCCAGGGATGAATTCCGAAATAGCCTGTGGCAGCCATCGGAGCAGGAGCTGATTGGACTGTTGGTTATCATCCCATACATCTGCCTGAGATAGAGACTTGTGTAAGTAAAAACACATTTCTTCTCTTCCAGGATCCCAGGTACACAGTGAAGGGATGGCCAGGCCTACCAGGAAGCAGCACCAGGCGCATTCCTAGACTCAGGAAGAAGCTGCCCACTGATAGCGGAGGTTTAGGTACGTTTGATCTCTGGTCCCCGACTAGCAATGTTTGTCTTTTTACAAATGATTGAGGAGAATCTTGCTTTGAATGATTAGGGTTGTTTTAAGAAGGCCAAGCTCCATTTGAGGCCACGCATCTGGGAAGAACTGCTGCTGAATTCCAAGTGGAGTAGGGTGACGTTTCTCTCAAGACCACAGGCTTGTTCTTCAGATCGGTTAGCTGATGACCCATAGTGTATAGCAGCTCTCCTGCAGACAGGGCACGTGTAGAGCTTTTCTGCAAAGTCAGCCTTTCTTCTTGCCTTCATCCTGGCCCTTCTTATAGGCATATCATGGCTTCCCCACTGTGTACCCTTATCCAGCCTTGTTCCCAAGTCTGGTGGAACTCTGTGGAAAGGCTTCTTCTTAAGTATAAAATAATGTCAGGACACCTGGGGACACAAAATATGGGAGGTGACATTCCTCATGAAAGAAGCATATGGGGGTGGGAATGGGGTGTGTGGGGATAGGGGTGCATGTGTTGCTCAGGCCTTTGGGGGTGGGAATAGGGTGTGTGGGGATGGGGGTGCATGCATTGCTCAGGCCTGTGGGGGTGGGAATGGGGTGTGTGGGGATGGGGGTGCATGCATTGCTCAGGCCTTGGATACATGGAGAGACACATAAGCCAGTCCAAATTCGGATGTCTGATCATTACTGGAAAACAACTCAGATTAAGGAAATTGAAACGCTTACCCACCTCCCTAAGACATGTAAGTTGAGTGTAGTTTCAAGACTGCTTGGGGTCAAGTCTTCCATTGCCCAGGTAGTAGCCCTGTGGCTTAGGCAAGCCATTTCACTTCTCCAAGCGTGAATTTCCTCACCTCATAGCCAGCGTGTGGTTCGCTGAGTTGTGGGAAAATCACACTCGTATAAACCACCGCTCGCTTTGTCTGCCATGTGTCCAGCCCACAGTGGCTACTGCTTCGGAGTTACAGTTCTGAGCTTGTTCCTTTGTTGATAGTGCACAAACTCCTTCCATCCTGTGAACAGCTCCATGTGCGAACCACTATGAGACTCTCGGGGAAGGGAAAGATTTCATTTCAGTTTCATAAGTAAAGAAATAATGTGTGAAAGACAAACGTTAACAACCTGTGACTACAAACTGAAAGACAAATGATTACTTATTGATATTCATACTTAGTGAGGAACTCCACCGAGAATGTAAAATCTGTAAGATAATGATGCTCCTACCCTAATAACTAAAAATAAAAAAGTCAGACAGTTTACAAAATCATGTACAATCTATCACAGAGCAGCCTTGAAGATATAAGGTAATCTAGTTAAAACTGAACAGGTGGCTCTCCCAAGAACCACGGTTGTTTTATCTTGGGTAGAGCAGTCGGAGGAGGAGGAGGGAGGAGGAAGGGTAGAGGAAGAAGAGGGAAGGGAGGAGGAGGAGTTGAAGAGCAAGCAGCTGCTGATGTAATGGACTTAGGAGAGCCAAGGAAGCAAGGTTAGACTATGAAATCTTAAAGCCCACCGCCTGGTGACATACTTCCTCCAACAAGACTCCACCTCCCAAAGGTTTCATAACAGTCCCCAATAGTGCTATCAACTGGGGACCAAATGTTGAAACATAAAAGCCTGTGGGGGCCATTTCTCATTCAAGCTACACAGTGGTGTAGGAAAATGGAGGGAAACTGTCATACTTGGCTTCACAGTGAATGTGAGGTTGTGATCACCACCGAGTGGAGCTAAAACAACGAAGTCCAAATCCCAATCAATAGAAACCAGACAATAATTTATCTTCATGCATGAACAGGCTGATAGAGCTCTCCATTTTAGTATGCATTTTGCTTCCTCTCTACTATATTTTATAAACGTAATATGTGACATTTAGTATAAACTTACCAAGCACATGCATCTCAAACAAAGAATGATATGATCATTAAGATGTAAAATAATCACATGAAAATTGGTCTAAATACTGGAATTCTCAGACATTATGAGACCATACACAGTCCCTGTCCATTAGGTCTTTTGGCATTTATCTAAGGACCTAATGAAAAGACAGGTAACAAATATGAACAGCAGAGTTGTGAGAACTAGACAAAATGCTAAGTAGGAACACTGGGACTACAAGACAGAATAACAAACATGAAAATTTTGTTGGTGGACTTGGGAGACTGGAACTTGATGGTTGAAAGTATTGGTGGAAATGATTCAAGCCGAAACAAAAAGTAAAACCAAACTTTGATAGCAGATATTGGTTGTCAATCTGACACTTGTGGGAAGAGGGAACCTCACTTGAGGAATTGGATTCATCAGATTGGCCTTTGGACATATCTTAGGGTATTTTCTTAATTGCTAATTGATACATAAGGTCCAGCCTACTATGGGTGGTAACATTCTCTAGGCATGTAGGTCTGGGATGTATGAAAAAGTTATCTGAGCAAGCCAATGAGCAATGTTCCTCCATGGTCTCTGTTTCAGTCCTTGCCACCAGGTTCCTGCCTGGAGGTCTTGTCTTGAACTCCTCTAGTGATGGATTATGACCAGGGAGTTGTAAGATAAACTAAATCTTTTGCTTTGGATCATGGTGTTTATCATAGCGGTAGGAAGCAAAATAGGACACAAGCAAGAAAGGTAATATCAATTGGCTTAACAAACATGTATTCAGAGTTCTTGAAGAGGGTGAGAGAAAAAGGCAGAAGAAATAAGTGACAAGGAAAAAATGTAAAACTAAGGAAAAAAGCAAAAACCACTCAGCTCAAGAAGCATAGAGAATCCCTAACAGGATCATGACCAAATAGATGAAAACAAAAACCGAGGAGAGAAAGTCCTTATTTTTCTTTAAATTAAAAAAAAAATCTTTAAATTAGCCAGAAAGGGAAGAAAAATCAGAGGTGAACAATTATAAGAATAAAAGTAACTTCTCATCAGATATAGCAGAAGTAAGCAGACAATGACACTCCACCTTTAGCACGGTAAGAAAGACAAACAGATGGACAACCCTGGCAAGCTGATACTTGGTATCCACTGAAGATACTAAGAAATGAAAATAGAATACATTTTAAGAAGACAAAGTTACAGAAATGTCTCTAATGATCAGGACATGATATGAGGACTTCTAGGAGCAGGCCAGAAGTGATTTCAGAGGGAAACTTGGTCTGCTATGAAGTAGTTCCAGGAATGAGGACCATTAATGTCATGTTTGGATATAAAGCGTCCCCCACAGGCACATGTGTTTGAACACTTGGTCCCCAGCAGGTGGCGCTGTTTGTGAGCACTGGAGTCTTTGGTGCGGTCTAGCTGGGGGAAGTGGATCAGTGGGATGGGCCTTATGGCTTATACCCTGGTGCCACTTTCTGTCATCTCTCTCTTTTTGGTGTGCTGAGCTGTGAGCAAGCAGCTGACATGGAGCTGCCTCCACCACGCCTTTCCAGCCATGATGGGCTGCATCTTTTCAAACTAAGAGCTAGCCTTCCTTAAGTTGCTTCTTGTCAGGTGTTAGGCAACAGAGGTGAGAAAAGTGATTAGGTGATATAAATAGATATGACAATATTTACTTTCATAAAGTTTCTGAATGACTAGTGTAGAAATAGAATACTTTTGATTTTGATATATATTTCTATATAAATTGTGATGAATTAAAGATAAAGAATATAGTCTCCAGAGAAATTTCTAGAAATATACTTCAGAGAGGTAGAACTAAAATGTTAATATAGGCAATGAAACAAAATTCTTCTCCAAGATACAGTATGTATGGAACAAGAAATCAAAGAGCATAAAGAACAGGGGAGGAGGAGGAGGGGAGGGAATTCATCAGTTGCATACATGGAATTCTTAAACAGTAAAAAAAGGAACATAGAAAGATAGATCTCAAATTTGGTATATATAAAACAAAATATACAAGTAAATTCATCAATAGTAAATAGACTAACCATCCCAATTAAAAGCAGAGACTAAAGATGCAAGACCCAACTATATATGCTTTATAAGAAATAATACTTCAAACATAAAGATACAGAGTAGAAAGTAAAAGATTTAAAAAAATACATAGCAAATACTGTGCACAAGAAAATGGATAGAGCTATAGTGTAGACTATAAAGTGTAGACTTCAAAATGATAAAAAGGGAGCATTTTATGATTATATTTAAGGTTTAATCAATCAAGAAATCTATACCTAAGAACCAAAATAAAGTAAAAAATTTGCAGAACTGAAGGGACTGTGCACATCTTTACTCATAGCTGAAGAACTTCTTTCTCAGTAACTAACATGCTGAAAAATTAGTGTATGAAAGTGTGATGACTAACTCTGTCAACCTGATTGGATTGAGAGCCACCCAGGGGGTTAGTAAGGAAACTTCTGGGTACATCCGAGGGCATCTCCAGAGACTGTAGCTCACAAGGGCTCTGACTTAATCATGGTTTAATCCACAGTGGATTCAATCTTTGAATGGCTTGGGAGGTGGTGGAAGTGTGGTAGTTGGGACCTAGTTGCAGGAAATAGGTCATGGGCATGTGCCTTTGAAGGGGTTTTCTAGTCCCTTGCCTCTCCCTCTCTCCTCTCTGCCCTCCCTCTCTCCCCTCCCTCTCTCCCCTCCCTTCTCCCTCTCCTGTGGCCACCATACTGTGATGTCCATAACATTCTTCCTGGCTTCCAACCGGAAACAGTGGATCCAAGTCAGTCTCAGACTGAGGTCTCTGAGACCGTGAGCCAAAATACATTGTTCTTATTTTAAACTGTTTTTCTCAGGTGTTTGTTGTGGCAGTAAAAACTGATGCTGACTTGGTAATGTTTAAACAACATTGCCAATAACTTGAGCTATTTGACCGTTAGAAGCCACACCATTCAATAAACAGTACATGTTTTTCCAGTGTTACTGAAAACAAAACATGGAGTAGCCCATAAATAAATCTCAGCATTTTAAAGACTGAATGCATAAATATATTTTCTGAACACAATGGAATTAAGGTAGAAACCAGTGGTGATGAAATGCCTAGGAAATTATTCTATTGTTTGGAAATTCAATAACACACACCAAAGGTAACATCATGGGTCAAAGAAGAAGTCACAGAAGGAATTAGAAAATGCTTTAAATTCAATGATAATTAAAAGATGACATATCAGCTATAATTCATTATATTAGCAATGAACATTAAATGTGAGGTTTAAAATAACATTTATTAAAATATAAAATTTAAAGTACTTGGGGAACCAATCTAATAAAAGATGTGTGACTGTAACTATAATTATTTCTGAGAAAAAAACCAGACAAATGAAAGAGCTGCACCGTGTTCTTGAATGGGAAGGCTCAACTTAATTAAGCTGTTGGATTCTGTCACCTTGATATAAACCTAGACACATCTAGGAAGGGGGGAGGGATCCCAGGTGAAGAGTTGTCTCCATCAGGCTGTCCTATGAGCAAGTCGTCCCTGGATTGTTTTCTTGATTGATGATTGGTGTGGGAGGGCCTAGCCCTCTAGGCAAGGAGCTATCCTTGGGCAGCAGGTGCTGGGTGGTTTAAGAAAGCAGGCTGGGGCCGGGCGGTGGTGGCGCACGCCTTTAATCCCAGCACTCGGGAGGCAGAGCCAGGCGGATCTCTGTGAGTTCGAGGCCAGCCTGGGCTACCAAGTGAGTTCCAGGAAAGGCGCAAAGCTACACAGAGAAACCCTGTCTCGAAAAAACCAAAAAAAAAAAAAAAAAAAAAAAAAAAAGAAAGCAGGCTGGGCAACCGTGGGGAGCAAGCCAGTAAGCAGTGTTGCTCCATGGTTTCTGCTTCAGCTCCTACCATGTTTTAGTTCTGCCTTGGCTCCCCTCAATGATGGACCTGTGACTTGAACTTGAAAGTGTAAACTCTTTCCTCCCCATGTTGTGTTTTGGTCACTTTTTTTTGTTGTTGTGTTTTTGTTTATGTTTGTTTGTTTTTTTCGAGACAGGGTTTCTCTGTATAGTTTTGGTGCCTGTCCTGGGCCTCACTCTGTAGCCCAGGCTGGCCTGGAACTCACAGAGATCCTCCTGGCTCTGCCTCCCAAGTGCTGGGATTAAAGGCGTGTGCCACTGCCGCCTGGCTTGGTCAGTGTTTTATCACAGCAACAGAAAGTCAATTAGGTCAGATGTCAGTTCTCCCAAACTGATCAATCTTAAATGATACTCCAAGGCATTTTCTTTGACAATGATTTTAAATATTGTTTTCTTAAGGTAAAGAAACTGGAGTAAAGTGGTATTAAAAACAGTAGGACAAATACAGAAGACCTGTCCAGAAGGACTATACTGCTGCAGTCATCAAGACAGTGTGGTGTTGGTGACAGAGCACATAAACAGAAATAAAACACCTTACACATAGACTCACAAATATACGGTCATGTGACTTTGACAAGGGTACCTAGTGAATTCAGTAGTGAAAGAATAACTTTAATAAATGGTATAAATACAACTAAATCTCTATTAAACACATGGGTATTAATATATGTTCCCACTTCTGACCATATATAAAGTCAGTTTAGTGTGAGTCATTGCACTGACCTAAGATAATAAAATTATTAGGGAAGACAGGATAATTTTGACCTTGAGATGGTAGAAGTTACGGGAAGTTCTAGCCAGCTGAAACAGCTGGATAAACGATCACAATTAGACATCCCTGCTCAGCGGACTCTGTTAAGAACGTTCATAGCTAAGCCACAAACTTGCCAACAGGTATGTCTGACAAAAAGACTTCCTTTAGAATATAGGACGGATTTTAAAATTAAATAAATGACAAACATTCCATTGAAAGTGAGTGAAATGACTCAAATAAAAACTCCATCAAAGAAGACATACAAACAGCTGGTCAGCGCACTTCTGAAGCCATGTCCTGAGGAAGGGAGGCCTTGGCAGCTCACAGTCTGGGAGGCTGGAAGACACAATGGGAAGTCCCACTGATGCAGTGTCTAGCGAGGGCCCCTTTGGTGATGTCAGATAACGAGAGAAAATCATCACGGCCGGAATGTACGTGTGAGAGAGTGCATAAGAGAAGACAGGAAGTCAGAGAGGAGGTCAGACTTGGTCCTTTACAAAAACTCACTCCCAGAGCACAGCCCACTCACTCAGTGAGGCCAGTACGGAACCCACCTGAGGACAAGGCTCCTGGGACTTAACTATGTCCCACTTGGATCTATTTCTTATAGGTTCTACCATGTATTACACTGCCACTCTGAAGACCAGGCTTCCAACACAGGGACCCTTCAGAACAGGCATAAACACAGCAGCACATGAAAAGGCGTTTGACATCTTTAGAGCAGGAAGCAGGAAGTCCAATTACAGTGAGTCACCACTGGACACTGGCATGACCTTGGCTGAGGTGAGGAGACGATGCTGGAGGCGGGGCAGGGTTTGGAAGAACTGAATGCCAGTGCATTACTGGTTGGAGTGTAAAGTGGTATGACAACCCAGGGAAACTGGCATTTTCTTAAAAGTTAAAAATATACATATCCTGTGACCCAGAAATTCTAATCCTAGATATTAACCTCAGAGAAATAAAAGTCAGTTTCCATAAAAATCCTTGAATAAAAATATTCACAACATTCTGAAAGTGGGTCAAGCATGGTGCTACGTGCTTATCATCCTAGCACTTGGAAGGCAGAAAGAAGAGGAACTGAGAGTTTAAAGCCAACCTGGGGCTGCACAGTAACTTCTAGGCTAGCCTGGGCTACACAAAACAAAACAAAACAAAACAAAAACAAAAACAAAACAAAAACAAAAACAAACCCTTACCTTCAAAACTCACGGGGCTGGGGTTGTAATTCAGTGATAGAGCAGTTGCCTAATGTGGCCAAGGCTTTGGGTTTGATCTCCAGCACAACAAGTAAAAACCCTCCCAAATCAACAATAGAACAAAAAAGCGAAAGTCGGGTGTCCATCAGTGAAGACTACATAAACTCGCTAAGGCACGGTCGGGCAGCAGCATGCCAACGTGTATGGCAGAATATGTGGCATATACAATGCCATGGATGAACGCCAAACATGTGAGTAAATGAAGCTGAATTTCAAAAAGTGCATCGTTAAGTTACCTAAGAAAGGCTAAAACGGGAAAATATGTGGTGGCAGAAATCAAATCAAGGCTGATTTTTAGGGAGATTGGGAAGCCGGTGTGGGATGTTGTCTTGTGTTTTCATATGTTCATTAAAACTGAGCAGAAGACCAGAGACACAGGCCAGTGACAGAGCCCTTGCCTAGCATATACAAGGCCATGTGTCCTGTCCCCAACACTGCAAAAGCAAGCACACAGTCAAAACCAGTGCATTCATCTTATGTAAATTCTCATAATAAAAAAAAAATGTGGTGTAAAGGTCATTTTCTTTCACTGACCTTCAAATCACAGGTAACAAATGTGATGGTATATTATTTCAGATTACTCAATGATGGAACATTAGCTTTTAAAAAATGACTGAAGTTTATTTTATGTGTACGAGTGTTTGCCTACATCTATGTACATGTGTGCATCTGGTGTGCACAGTGCCTGTGGAGGCCAGAAAGGGCATCCAGTCCCCTGGAACTGGAGTTACACATGGTTGTGAATCGCCATGTGGGAGCTGGGAACTGAACCCCAGTTTTCTGCAAGAACAAGTACTCTTAACTGCGGAGCTATCTCTCCATCCCCCAAATTATCTTACAATGGGGGAAAATGCCATGAAAAATCTATTGAAAGAAACCAAACTGAAAACATTCCACGGGAGCTTCATGCTGCAGCAGCACCCTCACAAGCAGACATCAGCTCCTTCAGCGTAAGCTTTCAGGGAAGTCACTGGGCAAGAGAGACGTGGGCCACCCCTGCTCTGGGCTTGGCGGCAGCTGCCATAGTGATGTCCACAAACACAAGCACCGCTGTTGACTGTCAACTGTCTCTTCTGAAGCTGGAGTCCCTGAGATGATCATCACCGGACTTCAAAAGCTGGGAGTTGTCTTGGTTATCTCTCGCAGAAGCCCAGCTTAGCCTTCTCCCTGATCTGTGACATCAAAGTCGCTTGCATTGCGCAATCGTCTGCCATGATGGTGTCCAGCAGGCTCCCTTTGGAAGGTTTGCAAGGAATCAGAACCAATGATGAGTCAGACTTACTCGGGACCCTCCTGCCCACCCTCTCTCCTCTTCCCCCTGGCTCAGCTCAAGAGTCTCTAGCTTGCCTGGCTGTGGGCCTGGCTTGGCTCTGCTGTGCCGAGACTTGGGGCTGAGCTCCCAGCCTGCCGGTAGGAGCAGCTCCATCAGACTCGGCCTGGGAGAGCAGGGCTTACCCATGTGTTTATATTTATTTGGGTCACTGGTGGGAATTTTCATTGACTGGGGAGTGAGTCTGCACTCCTTTCTTGAACTGCCAGAGCATTACCAGCAACGGTCAGCTTTGATGCTGCTCTTCCATGTCCTGTCCATTTTCCGGCATGCCCTACTTGTCACTCTTGGGTTTTAGATGAAAACCCACTGTTCTGCTTTCCTGTGTCCCCCTTGGAAAGCATTACATTCTAAAACAGTGTGAATAGTGACGTGTACACACTTACAAAAAACTGAGCACAGTAGATGAATTACTGGTAGACAAAACGGAATGAAATGCTGCTCCCTAATGCTGTGGCTCCTTCCTGGTGTGCATGTGGTTGCTTCTGACTGCCATGTCTCACTACTCATGCGCAGATGTGAAACTTCAGTCTAATTTGGATTCTGGAGTTGGGCTTACAGATGGAATTGAAGACCCTAGCTTTTGTAAAGCTGTTTTGGTTTTCACTTTTATTTTTAAATGTAGTGAGGTCCAAAGCTTATGTCCATTTAGCTGACCTCGGCAACAGTAAGAGCTATTTTATAAGGCAGCTGAAGAAGTGAAAGTTATCAGCAGAGCTGGATAATATAAAGTATTTATGAATGGATGTGCAAAACCCAACCCGGGGGTGTAAAATGTGGGTCTGCGCTCAGGCAGAGCTGCTGATGACTCAAGCCTTCTTTGCAGTAAAGCATAATTCATGCTGCTGTTAGCCCTTAAAACAGGAAATAATATACCCATTTAACTTAATCACAATTTATATTACATGTGCATATTTCTAAACAAATGATGTAGATGGAGAGTTTGGTAGCAATAATATTTATGAATTACACTTTTAGTTAGCAAAGGAAATGTGTGACCTCTTACATTTGCTTTGACATTTGAATTTGGTGTTCAGTGTATTTGACAGGCATGATGGATTCTCATTAGCTCCGTGTATAAACAGGAAATGCTTCCTCGGTGAACGGTTATTAATGCAGGGCACCCCTGAATCTGAACGCTTGGTTGCTTATTCTGGTCCAGACTGTGACATTTAATTTCTCTCTTAAAAAAAAAAATAGTCAAAGCAAGGCTTTAATTTTGTAGATAGAAAACCTGAGCAACGTGAAGGCCGTGCTCAGAATCCAGGAAATGGCAGATGAGCAGTAGCAGGCGAGGCGGCGGCTGGAGGAGCAGGGGAAGGCAGTGGCCTTGGTTGCAGACAGCCCCACGTGGACCTGCAATTGCCTGCCTTTGTTTCCAAGTCAGATAACCTATAGGAATTAGAGCACGACGTGGGGCAGATCGGAGTAAGCCCACACTTAACCTTGACCCACAGAGGGGATTAAAGCCGTTCTTGCAAAATGGGAGTCAGCACAGATTTTCGTACAGTGGAAGGAAGGCAGTGGTTGGATTTTGTGTTTTCAGCTGAAACCTGGCCCTAAGCAGCAGTATCACACAGCAGAAGCTAGGCTGCGAGAACCAAAGCGTGTGATTTCTCTCCAGAATGAGAAGGGCCCTGGGCTAGCTGCCCACCACAGGCCCAACCTGTCCCCAGATAGGTCTGAGCGATGTTTAGAATCACGTTAGAAGTCAGAAACCCAGAAACTGAAGCTAGCAGGCCCTTCATCTGCCTTTTGGGTCTTCAGAGAGGGGAAAGTAGCAATTTTATTGTTGGAGGTCAAAGTTTAAATTTAGTTTATATCGGATTACCCAAATATGCTTTTGTTGAAGTTAGAGTCTCATGTGCAGAGAGAATTGAACTGTAATAAAAGCGAACAGGGTGAGAAATAACACCATTACAGATTAACTCTTCACTCTAGTCCCCAACATTTAAGAGCCATAACCATCCCACAGGAAGGAATCTCACAGAACACCCTGTCAACCCCACAGCTACCCATCCTGGCCCACCACAGCCTTGCTAGGTCTTACAGCACTTAAACTAGATATTTATGAATGAACTTGATTTTGCCTGTCATGCTAAAAATTAAATCCCACCGGGGCCGGGCTGTGTCTGTTTCCCTCGCTGCTGCACCCCAACCCTGGCTTACAAAGGGGTTCACTGAAGGTCTGTGGGACAAATAAAGGGGTGTCTTGTGAGCAGAGAGCGAAGATTTCATAAAACTAAGGATATTGATGCTAAGGAAGAAAGCTGGGCCCTTTGGGCTTTGTTCTATAAGAAGCTGTGGTTATTTGTGGGTTCCTCGGGAGAAGGAAGGTCGGAAGGCAGCTGTGAGGCCATGGAAGAAGTCACACCTGCTTCAAGGGCTGAAGGCTGAGTTAGGGGTACAGCTGGATTGAGGGTTGGATTGTAAGGGCCCTGTTATGTCTGCGAGGTCTGACTTTACACAGCCTTATAGGACAGTCTGTTAGCTGAGCAGAACAAAGTGAATCCTTGTAGGTGTGGACTGAAAGTGGGCAGGAGCAGGGACATGAGTCTCATGGGAGTTCTTGTGAGCCACACCAAGCAGGCCTGTCCACTTTCTCAACAAGAATGAACATTCTGAGGGCTGGGAGAGGGGACTTGGAGGCAAGGGTGTGTCTCTTTTCAGAACTGGCTCTACTGTGCCCATGTGTCTAGAGTGTGAGCCTTATCAAGACTTGTCTGAGCTCTAGACATACAGTCACCCTTGACTAAGGGACGCTCTGTGGGAAACCCACAGTCCTCAGTCCTGCAGAAACCACAGGTGAAGCAGATTGCTTTCTGTGCCTCCAGTAACAGTAATTTGTAAGCCAGTTGCTTTCTTCCCTGTGGAAATGGACATGTTCACTGCCTGGGAAGAATTGTGGGGGGGCTGTATTCTCCTGGACTCTCAAGGCAAACCATTGTTTATCAGTCTGGTAATGCCCATATCCCAAACTTGGCCTCTCAAGACCTGGCAGTGGGGTCTGCCTGCTGCTCAGCCCCAGGGTCAAAGTAGAGAGCAAGAGACGAGCTAACTCCCCTTTTGCCTCCACACCCTCTGAAGACCAGAAGCTTCCGCAGGCTGAAGCGTTGCCGTGAACTGCTGCCGACGCCTCCTTTCTTGGTCTTCCTGGCTCCTTCCAGGTGTCGTCTTCACATCGAGCACCCTGTTCATGCTGTGGTCCCCCCGGCACTGCCCTAGTCCTCCTGGGAGGTCTCACCAGGAAGTCCCCCGAATGTTCAGATCTTATCTGCCTGACACCTGTGTGGATCTCCTATCTGGTCTCTAAGGATGCTGGGTATTTTGTTTCATCCCCACTCATCTGTAAGCTCCTGGGTAAAGGGCTGTGCTGTTCCTGAACCACATCACAGTGGTCATTGATTAGTCTGTTTAGTGGTTAAGCACGTCCTGAGTGTCTATAACCACTTCTGCTCTTCCAATAAACTTTATATTTCGGGGTAAAGATTTTTCTGCTTATAAAATCTTATAAAATAATGTTTTATATTTTAAAAAGCAAGCAGCATAGAAATCTATAAAGAAAAGGTCACTGAGCATGGTCGCACATGCTTTTAATCCCAGTACTTTGGCGGCAGAGGCAGGAGGCCAGGCTGGTCTACACAAAGAGTTCTAGGCCAGCCAAGGCTTACACAGTTGAGACCCTGTCTTAAGAAAGAAAACAGGAAGGAAAGAAGGAAGGAATAGCTTGTAAGTGAATCCTCCATCCACTTCCTTTCCCACCCCAAGACTGCCAGAATCAGTCGACATAAAGCTATGTCACCCATAGCTTTCCTCAGGAACAAACTTAAAAACGTGTATGTGGGGGTGGGGCAGGTGTTTGCCCGTGTTCCCCTCCCTCCCCTCTCCTCCCCTCCCTCCCCTTCCCTTCCCCTTCCCTCTGCCTACCCCTCTCCTCCCTCCCCTTCCCCTCCCTTTCCCCTCCCCTCCCCTCTCTTTCCCCTCCCCTCTGTCTTCCCCTCCTCTCTACCTCTCCCTCTCCTCCCTCCCCCTCCCCTCCCTCCCCCTCCCCTCTGCCTCTTCCCTCTCCTCCCTCCCCCTCCCCTCCCTTTCCCCTCCTCTTCCCTCTGCCTCCCCCTCTCCTCCTCCCCCTCCCTGCCCTTTTCCCTCCCCTCCCCCTCCCCTCCCTCCCCCTCCCTCCTCCCCTTCCCTCTCCTCCCTCTCCCCTCTTCCTTCTCCTCTCCTCCCTTCCCCTCTCCTCCCTCCCCCTCCCCTCCCTTTCCCCCTCTCCTCCCCCTCCCCTCTGCCTCCCCCTCTGCCTCCCCCTCTGTCTTCCCCTCCCCTCTCCTCCCCCTCCCCTCCCTTTCCCCCTCTCCTCCCCCTCCCTTCCCCTCCCTCTGCCTTCCCCTCCTCCCTCTCACCTCCCTCCCCACCCCCTCTTTTTGTGATGCTGCTCTCAAGCACATCCTTCTGTCTTGACACTATTCTTTAACACTATCATAGGATGAAATGAGAAAGAGTTTCTAAAGAAAACCTCGGTTAGGGATGTGGGTGAATTCCAACCTCAGGACCGTAGCAATGCTGCTGCAGTACTGTGATATAAAAGATAATGTCTAACAGGACACGTTCAAGGAGAATGCACTCTAATATAGGGGTGATCTCAAGGGGGAAAGTCCACCATGGCTTTTTATATTAGCCAGTATAAACTGCCATTCATTCCTCCTTCCTGACTGCTTCATAATTTATATCCAGTGGCACAAGAACAATACAGTTTACACATCAGTTGATGGATAGGATTTGATTTTAGTGTTTTCCTCTTCTCCTGTATATGGAACATATGACTAAATGGGACACTGCATGGATTTTATCCTTTTTTTTCATTGTCATAATGAAAATTTTATTAGATTGAGTTTTACTTGGTTATATTTAAATATAAATAAAAGCCTGCAGGGAAAATTTAACATTAGAAACTGCTCTGCAGTGAAATCTAGGGTTAGATTTGCTTTCTTACCTAGGCTTCTCTGTAAGTTTGGGGTTTCCAAAGAAACAACTAACTTAGAGTGAGAAAAGTAGAAATACAAACGAAGGTGTCATCCTTGCTGGGCACACTGTCCATTAGGAGTTGGGAACATTTTCAATGAAAGCCTTCTTTTTCCCTGTAGACTTCAATATATGTGGGCCAAACCGGGCCAGCTCTGAGGCGGCTTCTGACTCTGGCTTCGGATTTCCTCTTTCCACTTCACTTTGGCTGTAGTGTCGATGCTGATAAGCAAACTTCTTCAAGGCCTCTGCTCCAAGGGCAGCAGGGTCAGTAATATCCACATCCTCCTCTGACCTGTTGACAGACCATAGCTTCACACCGTTCATGGCATGTCAGGCGTCTTTGGGTGACTCTTGGTCAGTCTTTCCAGCATTGAGTTTTTGCTCTCTTTGTTCTTTAATCAGATTGAGAACAGAAGACATACTTCAGTGGAGCATCAATGGGGGTGGCGGGCGGGAACAGACATACTTCAGTGGAGCATCAATGGGGGTGGCGGGCAGGGGCGGGGGGAGGAAGAGGTGGTGGTGCTGATGTGGAAGAACCTAAGTGGCCTGCACTGGGGCTCTGTAGCCTCTATAGGGTCATAATCTTGTCAATCTGAGCTCTGAGGGCGGCAAGCTCATTCTTCTGAAAGGTCTCCTCAACTGGCCAGGGTTGTCTTGAGACAAGTTTGGAAAGGAAATGAGCCTGCTTGGGGCTTCTCAAAGCAAGGAAGGCCATCCTTGAGCAGCAGGGGGCTTGGACATGACTTCTGCCCTGAGTCAATTGAGCACTCTCCTTCTATGGCTACCCACTCAACATTAGCAAAAGACGCCACCACATCCTCTCCCGGGTGGGTGGATGGGCTCCACTCTGTTGCCTGGCTGGTAAGCTGAAATTGAACTCTTGAACACTGAATCAGAGGTAAATTGGTACCAATTTTCCTTATGATACTTTGAGATGAGCTATATAATTTTCCAGACCAAGGTACCAACTGCATGCTGACTCCAACTGAAACACCATCCTCATGAGGCACTTAATCCAGCCCAGCATTTCCTGTCTTCCCAACCTGCAGTTCAAGTACTTCAGGCATCCATAGCGGCACATGGTCCGTGGAGCATGCTCTGCTGCACAGCAGCCTGCACCTCCCCAGCCACTCCAGGACTTGATCTTTTAACAGATGCCATTAGCTATATTCTTATCACTCCTTAACAACCGATGAGAGGAGAGCGCTTTCGCCCACATCCTCAACGGGGCTGGGGACTCATCTGTTTTAACACTGTTAGTCTGCTGGTTCAATTTTGTTGTTCTGATTCCTCTTCCCCTGGATACTGGTAGTGTTCTGTATGTTTTCATTCTTGTCAATGTCCATTTCCTCATCTTTAAACTGCCCTCAATGCTCTTGTCTATTTCTTCCATTTTTTCTTGGTGATTTGGGGAGGGGGATGGCGCAAATCCTTTATCACAGCAGAATGCAAAACCTCTGGCATGTATATGTATGACAAATACTTTTCTCCCATATATTGTTTATTTGTTTTTTTTTTGTTTGTTTTGTTTTTTGGTTTTTCGAGACAGGGTTTCTTTGCGTAGCTTTGCGCCTCTCCTGGGACTCACTTGGTAGCCCAGGCTGGCCTCGAACTCACAGAAATCCACCTGCCTCTGCCTCCCGAGTGCTGGGATTAAAGGCGTGTGCCACCACCGCCTGGCCTTCCATACATTGTTTAACTTTGAGCATGACAAAAATAGCTTCTTAAAAATTTAAGACCAATTAAATTTTAAAATATTCAAGCCCCTTTCTTTTGAGGACTTCTAGTTTTTATGATTCAGAAAGCCTCTCTCCATGCTTATATACACATTCTCTTAATTTTCTCCTAATGTTTTGTATAACTGTAAAAATGGTTATATTTATATATTATCAATAAATATATTTATATTATAAAGAGAATATAATTGTCATATAATTATTTTATGCAGTGTGCAGAAGGGCCTGGTTTTATCTACTAGATGGTGTCCTTTCTCCGCTGCCTGCTGGTGTTACACACGACTAGGTTCCTGGCCCTGGCTCTTAGAATGTTACCTGTGAGATAGGCAGAACTACTGTCCCAACAGCTGCAAGGTATCAGCAGCCTGAGCCCTGGTCCCTGCCCAGCTCAGCATCCCTTCTCTTGCTGTTCATCAGGGAAGTGGGGAGGCTTTGGATCATACATGCTCAGCTCAGGCCTTTTCCAGCTCAGGGACGAGGGAAGGGGGAAGGCTTTGGATCATAGCTCAGACCTTTTCCGCATTCTCAAAGCAGCAAATAACTTTTAGCTTAAAACAACAACAACAACAACAACTAAAGAACAAAATTTGTATTATGACACCTACAGACAATGTCCTAAATCACATAAATGACTTCTGTCAAGGACTGCAGAGCCCTCCTTAAGAGACCCCGGTGACAGGCACCCTTGTCCTGGGAGGCTTGGGAGCTATGGTACCTGGGCTTGCTTTTCATATCTATTCCTGGGCTGAGATTTCCCTTAGGCCAAGCTTTAGCCTACAGCAGAATTTTTTATGGCTGTGAGCTAATCCTCTAGCAAACCCTGGTTTATATAGAAATGCTGACACAGTACTAGCCCTGGTGAGTCAGCTGGGGCCACTGGGTTATTTATGACTCCCTGATGCCAATAGGGGATAATTCTCGTTTAGTGTATTCAGTTTCTGTTGGGACAGGGGTCCCACTTTTTCCCCCAGGGTGACTGTGGAACCTCTTGCCCAAAACTTGAGCAGGTTGTGGGGTTGTGAGGAGGAGGGCCTGCCTCAGAACAGCTCGAATCACAGTAAGTTACAACCAAGGTGGGCTTTTCATCTGGGATTGCAAGAGCCTTAGAAACAAATAAATATTTTCATCCCCTATTTTATCTCTGGGCAGTGAGCCCAAAAGGCGTCTTAATTCTGCTCTGTGAAACTCAGGAGAAAAGCTAAGGATGACCTAATGTCCCTTCCTTGTCCACCTTTCTGCACTTCTGTTTTGTCCGGGGCTGCTAGAGCAGAGGGAGGGGGGCCTGAGGAGCTGCTCCTGGTAGTCAGGAGTCAGGCACAACTTGACTCCAGGGCGTCTGTGGGACAGGACAGTGAGTGTGACAGACGCCTTTGGGGGTGTTACTGCCCGCACCCAGTGTATTCAGCGTCTGGATAGTGGGCTGTTGGGTCCCAGGACTGGATTGGGCTGGTGGCAGGAGGTGACCAGCTCTTGGTTTGCTTGGCATTTCAGCCAGAGCCTGGGAAGGGCCCGAGTGCCTTGTTTCCTTACTCTTGACATTCTGTTCTGGGTGGAGGTAGAATCTGACTTCAAAAGAACACAGAGATAAATTATTCCTAATGTAAACTTACCATTTTCAATGTTTTAAATATATAAAGCACATTTGTGTGAAAATACGTGTGACTCCGTAGCCAGGATCTTCAACTCCAGACCCCTCTCATCTGCCCAACGCAAACCCATGCCTGCTGAATAGTAGACGCCCACTCCCCTGGGGCAGACTCCTGCCACTGTAGAAGAGGGGTTTGGAGGCTGAACCCCGATGGCCTCTGGATGGCCGGAAGTTGGCAGCTGTGATCAAGTGGCAGACTAGGACATGAGCAGGGGTGCTTGGCCCCAGAGCCCATGCTCATAACCATTCCTGTGTATTTATTGATAAGCTCGAGGGCTCCTGCACTGATCCCCAGGCCAAGGGGGTTGTTCCAGGAGCACCAAACATTGCTCTGAACTCAGCCACAGCAGCCAGACCGGCCCCACCTAATTTGAGGCCTTTGAAGTCAGTGATGTCAAAACTAGGCAGCTGTGTCTTTTACCAGCTTTTATGAGGCCTATCAGGATGATGGAGGCACTTAGAGAGGCAGGCAGATAAAGGGTGGCTGGACCCGCCTTGATAAGGTGGCCTGAGATGGGGTGACACTGAACCCCAGGACTGCGGTTTCTGTGTGGGAGTGGGCGGGATTTCTGGCAGACTGGGGAAGCTGTGAAGACAGGCTGGCGGCCCTGGGATTTAGTGGTTTAGCTTTGTGGAAACCTCTAACTTCAAGGACTTCCCTGTGATGACTGAGCTTTGCCAGGCTAATTAGGAGCGAGCTCGGTCGAGCTCTGGAAAGAGGATGGAGTGAGAGTGGGTGAGGGATGCCCAGAGTGGCTGCGAGGAAGCTGCTGTTGTCACTCCTGACAGAGGAGGCTCACTGGGGACCAGCAGGACAGAGAGCAGGGAAGGTTCCTGGGGTGTATGTATGTGGGGGGGGCACCTTCACACAATTTCTCTCTCATGGCTCCCCTTCTCAACGGTCAACTGGGCATGGGAGCAGGGACCGACTTGTGTTGCCCTTGGACTTAGGGCTTGGCTGGGAACTAGCACTCATCTGGTAAAGGCCTGTGGGCTTACAGTGAGGTGGAGAGGCAGCCATGGATGGGAGCAAGCACAGAGGAACTGCACGGACAGGCTCCTGGGCTCCCTTAGCACAGTCCCCACAGAGAAGGCACCATGGGAATATGTGCCTACTGGCCAAAGTATAGGTTTGGAAAAACAATGTATTCTCAGCCTATCCTTTGGATGTGAGGAAGATCCTCTTATTGTCTCTGCCTTAGAGCCAGAAAGGTTAAACAACTGATCTAAGGTCACACAGACAGTGTGTTTGAGCTCACGTCTGTACAGAACCGAGGGAAGTGCCGCCTACACGCAGAAGGGCCTGAAGTGTGTATAGATTCCTGGGGACAGAGCTTGGAAGGCGGCTCTATGTCAAGTAGCTGAACAACAAGGCCACACCATCCCTGTTGTGGCAAACAGAACAGGAGCAAAAGCAGGTTCAGCAGAAGGTCCGAGAACCAGGCCCTGGGGGGGACTTTCTGAGAGCTGTGGGCAGGGTAGGGTCTGAGAGGGAACGGGTTCTTTGCAGCCATATACACAGAAAGGTTGTGTTCTGGCCATAAGAGTCCAGTGATCTGTATGGGTTAAAATCTTACCTTTGCTAATGTGTCCTTGAATGGCTTCTTAACCCCTCTGTGCCTTTCATCATCTGTGGAGACATGAACTGTGCATATGGCATACAGCTGTCTTGGGAAGCAGATGAATGAGTTCCAGTCTTTAGCGGGCTTTCCTCAGGGTCATGTGCCAAGCACTGAGCAGAACATTTCCCAGGGTTCATAGACTTTCTCCCACTTGACTGGGCTGAAGCTGGTGGGGAAGAATTTGACTGGGGAGGGGCACACTGTACCCAACACACAGCACTGATGCTTTTTCCCTCTGGGTAACGTGAGTTGGCTCTGAAAGGTGAAGCCAGGTGTGGTCCTCTCCTTTGGATGCTCACGGGCCAGTGGGAAGACAGTCGTCCATTCATTCATCCCTTCACACATTTATTAAACACCTGCTTGTGCCAGGGACCTTCCTAGGTACTAGGAGCAGAGCAGACATGGCATAACAGGACATTTAGCTCCTGCCTTCAGGGCTGGACTGCTAGGCTGTGGGTTTGCATTACCAGAGTATCATCAGGACACATTCAATTTGGAGTGAGCAACCTGTCCTTCATTCCCTACTTGCCAGTCACACATCTTTCTGGGACTCTGAAATCAGATGAGCCTGGGTCTGTATCTCAAAGAAGTTTTTCCAAGAAAATGAGCAGCTAATGAACAGACAAGAAACAGCTCAAATCTATGTTTTCAAAAAATTTCTGTCAACATGGGAGGATACAGGTTTTGCTGTGCAGGCTGATGAATATTTTTAAATTTAATGATGCATTTTTATCAGAATCCAAGCACAGTCATACAAAGAGCGTGGACCACTGTTGTTCTTGGTGTGGGAAAAGCAGTCTTTAGACTACAGGATGAAAGCACAGTGCAGACTTGTGCTTTGGGTGACATCATCTACATGACCTTTGTGCACCTCAACACTGACCTGTAGGTGGTCACCCATAGGACCCATGTGGCATGACAAAGCCACTGTAGAGTACATCACCATTACATCATGAGTCTGAAGTAGCCATAACACAAAGCAATGGGCTCAGACCATGTGGGATCCTCGTGTTCACTGTGGGTTTTGACTTTGATGGCACCCCCAGAATCAGACCAACCCCTCAGGCACATATATGGCTGGAAATGCCATAGAGTGGCTACCAAGCCCATGCACGAGTTTCTGAAGAACTACACTGAGGGAGCAGAGCCATCTCAGTGACCAATGTGACCAATGTGACCAATGTGACCAAAGCACTCCTGCAATGGCCTACTCAGGTGACAAAACAGTCGAACTTGCTGTCACAAGGTGAGATTAGTCCCTCAAGGTTTTAAATAGTGGGGAAACTGAGAAATGGGTTGTTCAAATTTAAGAAGGAAAAGGAAAAACTAAAGAGCATTGTGATGAAGTAAATCTTGGATTGAAGCCGCTTTGAAGCTGGATTGTGCCTGAGTCTCGGTGACATGTGGGTCTCCTTCCAGCCACTTGACTACTTCTAAATACCCAACAAACATCTGCAAGTTTTAACCTTTAAAAAATGACTTTTCATTTACAAATCATGATAATTCATTTCAAGTGTCAACATGATAAAATCTAGAAGTGCCTGGGAGATGAGCCTCTGGGTATTGCCTGGGGGGGGTTGTCTTGAGTAGACTAACTGAAGTGGGAAGACCCCCCCACTCTGGGTAGTGCAATTCCCTGGGCTGGGATCTAGGAGAAAGTGAGTGAACACAAGCATTCATTGCTTTCTGCTTTCTGATTGTGAATGCAATGTGATCAGGCTCTAGCCACCCTGACTTGGCCCCCACCCTCCCTCCCTGCCAAGATGAATGTTACCCTCAAACTGTGAGTCAATATATGCCCTTCCTCCCTTAAAATTGCTTTTTATCACAGCAACAAGTAAAATAAATAAAATAAATAACATTATTTTAGACAAGCAGATATCAACCCATGAGTCACAACCCTCACGGGGGTGGTATATCAGATATTTATATTATGATTCATAACAGTAGCAAGGTTACAGTTATGAAGTAACAACAAAAATAATTTTACAGTTGGGATAACCACAGCATGAGGAACTGTATTAAGGCGTTGCAGCGTTGGGAAGTTTCAGAACCACTCCCTTAGATGGTCCCAGCATTGGGAAGGTTCAGAACCATGCCTTTAGATGGTCCCAGCATTGGGAAGGTTCAGAACCACTCCTTTAGATGGTCCCAGCATTGGGAAGGTTCAGAACCACTCCTTTAGATGGTCCCAGCATTGGGAAGGTTCAGAACCATGTCTTTAGATGGTCCCAGCATTGGGAAGGTTCAGAACCATGTCTTTAGATGGTCCCAGCATTGGGAAGGTTCAGAACCTCGCCTTTAGATGGTCCCAGCTGTAACTGGAGCCTTGCTGTGCTTTGATTAACTTGAAGTAGAATCAAGAGGTTTGGTCTGAGCCATCCAGAGAGTCAGAGGGCCTTGTCATCCAAGAGCTAGAAGAATAGACACTTGGCTCTGTGTTCTTGATTCCCCTGTAGAATCATAATGCATGACCCACACGGTGAGGGCTGAGGGTCACAGTGTACCTGCAGAACCAAATTTACTCCAGTGCTGAGTAGCGCGTGTCTGGGGAGGGGTCAGGTTCTCCTGGGGTAAGTTTGCCTAAAACAAGCCCTATAAGCAGATGAGCAGGCCTCCAGATTCAGTGAGAGGTACCCAGAGAGTTTTCACACGCAATCTATTCCTCATACCCTGCCTCTTCAGAGGGACAGGGCCTCCTGCCAGGGCTGGAGTCCTAGAGGCAGGAGCCTTCAGAACAAGCAGCACGTGCAGCAGACTGACCTCCCTGAAGGCTCCGGGAACAGAACTTCAGAGGCTTCAAAGCTGGGGTCATTCAGCTCTTCTCCCTCTTCTTCTCTTAGTGTTTTTTATCTTGGATTTTATTTTAAAAATAAGCTACCTTTATACCTAGAGTCTAATAGTTCAATTAGTCCTCTCCCTCTTTTCCTTCTTCTCTCCCACCACCACACATATGCACACCACATACCACATACATGCACATACACACAAAACACATACTCAGACATACCCACAAACCATACACACTCACACTTAAACACGCTCACCACACACACTCTCTCACACACACATATACACACTTGCATACACTCATACATACCACATACACACTCAAACACATACTCACATAACACCTGCACTCACACCCACACACCACACACCTACACTCTTACATACACATACTACACACATACACACCATAAGCTGACACATACCTTCGTACCACACACACTCATAACACACACATATTCACAACACACACACACACACAACACACACACACACACACACACACACACACACACACACACACTGTACATCTTCTGCCTTTCTCTCTTTCCAGCTTCCCAGAGGCAGCTACTTTACTAGTTTAGCCTTTTAAATACTTTGCCCAGTGTCAATAACATACACGTGTTATTTATCTATCTAAACTTTTCATCCTCACATCGTCTGCTGACTTCTCACTAGGGAAGATGGAGTTGGAATTAGCTGCTGCTCCTCACTGCCTGTCAACACCACACTTCCCATCTCATTCTTAAACAGCTACAGCGTCTGTCTCTCAGGTCAGTACTTAGGCCAACAATTACACTGCATTGATCTTCAAAACACTGTTCACAGTGGAGCTGTAATGACATCAGTCCTGACCCACGTTTCCTCCCAGGATTTGGACCTTTGCAACTCTGCGCAGATTATGTGTGTGTCACTAATTCAACACCCAACTCTCAGTGGAATTAAATTCATCTCAAACTTTTATTTACAATCTTTGTTCTATTGGCTTTGTCTTCCTGAAGGCTCCCTCCTAGGACCTTCTCAGGCTTCCTGGTGCTTCCTAGGTCTGTCACTCAACTGTTCAGAGATCATTCTCCACTACGATCTCGGCTGAGACCATCTACATCTTGACATTCTGGTGGCTGGAAGTCCAAGATGGAGCACCAGTGTAATGGGTCCGAGGTAAAGCCTCTCTTCCTGCCCTGAAGAGAGCACATGATCATGGCGTCCCCCGTGGCCTTGCTCTGTGCACACGTGGACAGAGCCCCCACTCCTGTGGTTACCTTCTCCTATAAGGAGATAAATCTCATTGCAGAGGGCTCCTCCTTCATAGCATCCTTTCATCTTAACCACCCCTTTGAAGGCTCTATCTATCTCCACATATAATCCTACCCAGGGTAGGGCTTTGATATGTTTGGGGGAGGGGAGGTGACACAGTTAATTCCAGGACAATAGTTTTGTTTCTCGTAGTCTTTCTGTATTGTTCTGTTCTTCTACCTTCTGCTGGACTTGGTGATCCCAAGACTTCCTCAGATTCTCCAGAACCTATTCTTTGAGTCTCCTGCTGTTGTGGTGGCCTTAGGGGACAAGGACGTTTGACAGTTCGGCAGTCTTCACGAGTCTAAAACAGCCCTCTTCTTTGTAGATGCACACCACAGAGATGTTGCAGGTGCGGACCCCTGATCCTCTCCCTTCATTACTGTTGGTTTAGGACTTGGTTTTTCAGATCTGCTTCATTTGTTAGCGATTGTCCAGCTTCTCATATTCTTGTTGAATTCTCTCTGTCCCTGGGGACTGTGGTTGACCAGTGTCTTTGGGTGGAGTGGAGCTTCGTCCATGTTTGCTCATTTCCCTCTCTAACTGGAAGCCAATACCCCCTTCCCTGAGAGCCATTGCTCTCTTCAGCCTGGCGTTCCACAGCATGCTCTGCCCCGTGTGTGTGCATGTGCGTGTGTGTGTGTGCGTGTGTGTGTGTGCGCGTGTGTGTGTGCGCGCGCACGCGCGTGTGTGTGTGCGTGTGCGTGTGTGTGTGTGTGTGTGTGTGTGTGTGTGTGTGTTTAATACTGTTGCTCTGCTTGGCTTCTGGGGACAAGTGGTCTGCTACCATTTGACCTAAAGATGGCAGCTCACCCAGGGCCCATCACAAGGACACTGACCTCTTAGTGAACTCCTACAGTGGTTCATGCTTTGAGGCGAACAAAGAACCTTCTCCCTTTGCTGAGCACACTTTCCCTACATTTAAAACCCTAATATATTGTCAGTAGGCCAGAGCCTAACTCTGTCAGTCTTCCTCTGCTGCTTTTGATAGATCATAATTTTGCTTCACGATATACTGTTTAAATCAGTTTTTATTAGCCTTTCTCCTGCATAAGTCTTTTCCTGAGATTTTATTTAGAAGTACTTTTTTTTTTAACACAAAGTTGAACTAACCCTCCACAAATCTGAATTTGATTAGAAGCTTTGGCATTTGTATGTTCTAATGAAGCCAGACTTATACTATCTAAAATCTTGTGAGCTCTGTTGGTGTTTCACAGCTGAGCAAACTTGCACATACCACTTCTATGAACAGCATTTGGCTTCGTGGCATTTTTGACCCAAAAGGAAGATGGTGTTTTGTTAGTACCTGCAGCATAGCAGGTAGTATCCTATTTAAAACTAGGAATAAACAGTATTTCATCCATATGGAATTCTCATTAAAAAAAAAAAAACTCGGGCTGGAGAGATGGCTCAGAGGTTAAGAGCACTGCTTGTTCTTCCAAAGGTCCTGAGTTCAATTCCCAGCAACCACATGGTGGCTCACAACCATCTGTAATGAGATCTGGTGCCCTCTTCTGGCCTGCAAGCATACATACAGGCAGAACACTGTATACATAATAAATAAATAAATCTTAAAAAAAAAAAACCCTCAGGAGATACATATACATATGTAGGAGATACAGATACATATGTAGATATAACTAATACATGGAAGAAGGCAGCTTAGAATATAGGCTGGATTCCATCTTATTAAAAACCACCTCTGAAAGGAGAAGATGATTAGCAACCTGGATGGGCATGGGGTGGTACAGCACAGGGCGAGTGTGGGGCTGGTGCCCGACCATGTTTGTGCTGCAGTTATTGTAATGGGGCTAGTGGTGTACACTGGAAGCATCCAGAGATTTATAATGTCACCCTAAGAGAAGATGTTCTAGAAGGGACTATTACTTCAACCCTGACCCAGACTCCACTGTGGTCACATCATGTCCATTCTTCCCTGCATCACAGCCACAGCTCTGGATGTTTTCTCACAGCCATGTTCCGGTCTTGTCTCTACTCAGCAGTCAGTGTGAGAGTTTCTCTTACAAGCTTTAGGTAAAGTTTACCAATATGTACACTCTTAAGTGTGTAGCCTGATGAATCTTGAGAAAAACACGTGCACAGGACCAACCCCAGGACCAAACACAAGCAGGCCCGTGACTGCCCCTGGAGCCTCCTTCCTCACCCACGTGGAGTCAGCAACGATTTTTCTTTTTGCCACCACAGATTAGTTTGTTTTTGAACCTTCCATTTCATTTCTCCCATATCAATACCCAGTCATTTCAGCACTATTAAAAACAACCTAACAGTATCCTTTAAAATAAGCCTTTGTTCTGCTAAGTGAGCTGGTTTGGGTCTTTTACCAAAAATTTCCTTTGTGAGTGTGTTTCTGGATTATGCATCCTAACCTGCTGGTGTATTTGATTATTTCTGTGTCAGTACTGAACCATCCTAGTTATTAGAGCTTTATAATAAATCTTAAAACTGTGTAGTGAGGCTCTCTAAATATGTTAGGAATGTTGCACTTTTATTGCAGTAAAGAACACCTAGGGTGTACCACATGATGGTTTGATATATTTATTCATAGTAAAGGATTATTGTAAGTCAAAAAACTATCAAAATTTCACATGAGATTATGTCTTTTTTGCATAAAAGGAAGCAAGGTCATGCATGTGACTTACCTTATTTCAACTCCTACAATGTTCTCCAAATTTGTCCAAGTTGTGGCAAATGACAGATTTGTGTGTGCACTGGAGGGACACACGCTCCCATACACAGACTTGTGGAACTCAAAGACTGGCATTATGTGTTGTCTTGTACTGCTCTCCCCTTTATGTTTTCAGGTAGGGTCTCTCACTAGACCTGGAGCTCGTTGATTTACCAGACTTGATAGCCTGTGAGTCCCCAGGATCCTCTTGTCTTTACCTCCAGTGCTGGTGTTATGGGCACATGTTGCCACATCTGGCCTTTGTACATGGGTGCAGCCAAGCTCAGGTCATTATGATTATACAGTCAGTGCTTTACGCACTGGACATCCTCCTAGCCCTGGAGTCTCTTCAGAATGAATAGTATTCATTCTCTCTCTCTCTCTCTCTCTCTCTCTCTCTCTCTCTCTCTCTCTCTCTCTCTCTCACACACACACACACACACACACACACACACACACACACACACACACACACACACACATCGTAGTCTTCTTTATCCAGTCATTTATTGATGGATATTTAGCTTTTTCCATTCCATGGTTACTGTAATACTACAGTGGACATGGGATTGTGGGGGCTTTAATTGGAGGGTTATTTCACTCGTGTACTTTTCGTAGTGACTGCCCAATGTTTGTCCTCACCAAGAGTAGATAAGGGTTCCTTTTCCTCTACACCGATGCCCACACTAGTTACTGTGTATCTATCTGTGAGAACCATTCTACCAGGTAGAAGGTGCTAGCTCATCATGGTTTTGATTTTTTATTTCCATGATGATTAGTGACGTTGAATGCCTTTTTAATTTAGGCCTTTGATCTTTGGGGTTGACTTTTATGGTGTACAGGAGTCCTCTTTCATTTTTTCACATGTGGGCATCCACTTTCCCCGCCACCCTTTATTGAGGAGGAAAGACTTCCCATACTGTGTCTTTTTGGTGTCACTAATTTTGGTGCCAAAAAGATCAGTTAAACATGTGGTTGGGTTCTTATGTGGGTCTAGTGCTGGCATTTGTGTCTATCAGTCACGCTGTGTTGATTGCTATCTCTGTAGTATATTTTGAAGCCAGAAAATGTAGTGCCTCCAACTTTGTTTTTGTTTCTCAAGATTGTTCTGGCTACTCAGGGTCTTTTATGGTTCCATACAAACTTAGAATTTGTGTTGCTATTCCTATAAAAAATTTCAAAGTAAGTTTGGTAGGTGCCACTATGAATCTATATATTGCTTTTGGCAGTGTGGACATTTAAAACAATGTTCTAATATATAAATACAGAATATCTTTCTTTATATATGTATTCTTCTGTTTCTTTGACCAGAAATGCACAGTTCACAGCGGGTAGCTCTTTTACCTTCTTGGCTGAGTTTATTAAAGTACTTTGTTTGGCTTCAATGCTTTCATAAGTGGGTGGCTCCCCTGGGTTTCCTTTAGGTGGTTATGATGAAAGAGGATGCAACTAACTTAAACACAGAGCTTTGCTGAATTCATTTATCTCATACTTGTGGCATCTTTGGGGTCATGGTGTCTACAAAGGGTGATAACTTTGTTTGACCTTCTCCACTGGGATGCCTTCCACTTCTTTTTCTTCTCTGATTGCTCTTGCTAGCACTCTATGTCGCTGCACAGAACAGACTTGAGCAGCATCCTTGTCCCTAATCTTTGAGTTCAAGAGCTCCATCTTCTCCACTGACTATGACATTAGCTTTGGGCTTTTTCACAAATGGCTTTTATGACGGTGAGGCAATCTCCTTCCGTGTCTAAATGATAGAAAATGCCTGTTAAGAGCGTCAGATGCTTTTTTCCGCACACAGCGCAATGACCAAGTGTTCCTTGTGTTTCACTCCTTTAGTGGAATGAATCCCATCTCTTGGTTTGCGTGTGGTAAGCATGCTTGTGTTCCATTTGGTTGTTGTGAACTGTCTTTCTAATGTGTTACTGTGTTTGCTTTGCTGGTATTTTTGGGAATTTTCCACATCTATGTTTACCAGAGAGACTGACCTGTAGTTTTCTTTTCCTGTGATGTCCTTGTCTGGTTTTGGTATCAAAGTGATATTAGTCTCATCATTTTTTAAACATTTGTTCTTATTTTACCTTATGTACAGGTGTTTTGCCTACATGTATATCTGTGCATCACATGCATTTGGTGCCTAGAGAGGCCAGAAGAGGCCATTTGATCTCCCAAAACTGGAACATGGATGGAATGCCTATTATGTGTGCTTGTGAACATGGATTTCCAGAACGCCTCTTGTGTGTGCTTGTGAACATGGATTTCCGGAATGCCTATTGTGTGTGCTTATGAACATGGATGAAACACTTATTGTGTGTGCTTGTGAACATGGATGGAATGCCTATTGTGTGTATTTGTGAACATGGATAGAACACTTATTGTGTGTGCTTGTGAACATGGATGGAATGCCTATTGTGTGTACTTGTGAACATGGATAGAATGCTTGTGTGTGCTTGTGAATGTGGATAGAACACTTATTGTCTGTGCTTGTGAACATGGGTAGAACATTTATTGTGTGTGCTTGTGAACGTGGATGGAATGCCTGTTGTCTGTGCTTGTGAACATGGATAGCACACTTATTGTATGTACTTGTAAACATAGATGGAATGTCTATTTGGTCTTTATATTTGCTTTTGGACTATTCACACCCTTTGAATTTTCAGATAATATAATTTGTCTGCCAATATCCACAAAAGAGCATGCTAGTGTTGTGATTGGCATTGGCTCAGTTTGAAGGGAACAGACCATAGCACTCTCCTGGGTCTTACAGTACATTTAATGTGATAGAACTCTGCCCGTTTAAAGCTTCTTTAGTTTCTGTCATCATTATAATTCTAATTTTCCATACACAAGCCTTTCATATCTTCTGATAGATTTCTAGGTATTTTGTGTTTTGTGTTGTAAGTTGTATTATTTTTCCCACTCAGTGTTTACTATATGTTATATACATACATAAAGTACTATAAATGATAACATGATAACATAAAGTATTATGTTTTAAATATCTTTAATTGCTTGCTATCAGGATGTAGCAATGTAACAGATTTTTGCGTTTTGATTTTTATTCTGTACTAGAAAATTTCCCTTCTTAGTACTAGGAGCGGAGGGTGGGTATTTGGTATGTGTGCATTCTTTAGAATTTGTCATATAAACCATTTTGTCCTCAGGGCAGAGAGAAACAGTTTACCTTTTGCTTGCTGGCCTTCATGTCTTGTTTATTGTCTGTTGCACTGTAGAGTCCCTCCAAAACGGAGCCGGGGAGAGTTTGTGTCTTCTTGCTGTTCCCTGCCTTGGGGAGGGGCACTCTCATTATGCAGCTATTAAACATAACATCAGCGCCATTAGCTATAGTTTCCTGCATGTGCCCGTGGTAGCAGGCAGTAGCTAAGGTAGCTCCCAGAGGCCTACCTTCCTGTTTGCTTGCTGCTGTATGAGTTCTTTTCCTTTGCTGTTGGATAGACTTCCTGTCCTGCCTCAATGAACAGAATACAGCAAAAGTGATGGGGTATCAATATCAAGTCAAAACTCAGTTTATTCAAAGATTGAGACTTCCATCTTGGGGCTCGAGCTCTTTCGCTAGCTTGCTCTGTGGGAAGCTGTCCACATTGCAAAACAACTGAGAGTTCCTGTCAATGGTCAGTGGAGCTCAGGAGCTTACAGGGAACTAATCCAGTGACATCACGAAATGACTCAGAATGGCGCCCACTGCTCCTTTAATCTTCAGAGGTGGTTGAAAGCAGCTTCCACTCACTGCTAACATGACACTTGCGTCTCATCCACCACTAAAGCCACACTCAGATTCCTGACTGGAAACTGTGACAATATTTGTTCCTTGTTTCTTTTCTTTCCAGATGTGTTGTATAGTTGTTGTTTTTTTTTTTTTCATGGCAACTAGCATTGAATCTTGTCAATATGAGTCCATTGAGATGATTAAGCAGTTGCTAGCCTTTATTCTGTTGATATGGTATATTATATTGGTTTTCATGTAAACCTACACGGGCTTCTTATATAGTATTGTGTTCCATTTGCTAATATTTTAAAATATGACTATTATGTTTTTATGACAAATATTGGTCTGTGGTTTTCATTTTATTATTAAGATAGTTCATATACCATAAAATTCACATCTCCTAAGTTATACGTGGGAGTAGGATTTTTTGGTTGTGTGATAATTTTGTATTTAACTTTCTTTGCAACTACTGAATTGTTTCCACAGTGGCTCTGCCATTTTCATTCTTTGTCTCCATCCACCTTAACATGTGTTATGTCTGTCTGTGTTTGTTTGTTTGTTTTGTGTTTTGTTTTGAAACAGGGTTTGTCTGTATAGCCCTGGCTGTCCTGGAACTCATTCTGTATATCAGGCTGGCCTCAAACTCACAGAGATCCTCCTGCCTCTGCCTGCAAAGTGCTGGGATTAAAGGTGGGCACCGCCACCCTGTCTTTTTTTATTGCATCTGTCCCAGTGGGACTAAGAAACTTGTCATTGCTTAGAGTTGCTTTTCTCTAATAGCTAATTGTAGTAAGCATCTTTTCACATGTGTGTTGGCCATCTATCTATCTGTCTATCTATCTATCTGTCTATCTATCTATCTATCTATCTATCTATCTATCTATCTATCTTCTCTGGAGTTATTTATTTACATATTTGGTCTGTTTTTAAAAATTGGGTTATTTATTTTATTATCGAGTTGGCATAGTTCTTTGTGTCTTCTGATATATGATTTGCAAAATTTCTTCTCAAATCTGTGGGTTGACTTTTAATTTCTTGGTAATATTCTTTAAAGTATGAATTAAACATTTTGGTGGTACCTAATTTATTCATTTTTTTGTATCTATAGAGTCATATTTAAGAAACAAGAAACCATCATCCAAACAAAGGTCATAGGGATGTATGTTGAAAGTTTCTTTCAAGGGCTGTGCAGTTTTTAGTCTTACATTTAGATTTTTGACCCATTTCAAGTTAAGTTTGGTGCATAATATGAAGAAGGGATTCAAATTTATTATTTTGTATATAGCACTCATCCTCTAAAAAAGCTCTGCTTTTCACCCAGGGAGTTGACTTGACACCCTTGCTAGCTTTGGCAATTGCATCAATCTATTCTTTGTTACTGTAGTTAGTACCCAAGGGCAAGCTAATTTCATACAGACCAGAGGCCCCAAGGCATCCCACTGGCATGGGCTTCTATCTGGCCAGAGCCCTCTTGGTGCATCCCTCATGGTGGCAGCATGTGTGTGAGGAATAGATCACATCTCAAAACTGGATGCCAGAGGGAGACTGCCGAGCTCCCTTCACCTAAGCAACCCAAGTGTTTCCCTGTGTGTGCTACTTCTTAAAGGCACATCATGCCAAGGCTGCCTTTGGGGACCAGTCTTCCAACACAGGAATCTTTGGAAGACACATTTAGATATGTCCAAACCATAGCATCCTGCCCAAGATTCATGTCCTTCTCTCAATGCAAAATATATCCCATCCACATAGTCCAAAGTCTTAGCCATTCCAGTATTATCAAGAGTCCAATTCCAGGGCTGGGGGAGATAGCTCACACAGTGATGTGCTTGCCGCATGAGCACGGAGAGCTGAGTTTGAGCCAAGTGAAAACCTAAATATGATAGCAAGTGCTTGTAACTCTAGTGCTGTTGAAGCAGAGGCTCACTGACCAGCCAACCTAGTCTGTAACTGTAACTCCATCTCCAGGGGATAAAGTGCCCTCTTCTGGCCTCTGTAGGCACTGCACTCATGTGCACATATACACACCTATACATGCATGTAATTAAATATAAACTTTAAAATAAGTAACTTAGACTTACAAGAAAGTTGTAGAGTTGGTACTGACACTGTCTCCCTTACTGACATCATCCCCCGTGGCCATAGTACAATTCTTAGAAGTGGGGAACTAGTATTGCTCCAATACCATGAACTTAACAACAGACTTTATTCTGACTGTACAGGCTTTCCCAGGCAAGTCAGGAGAATTTTTGCTGTCACACTTCCTTAGTCTCCTCCTGTCTACTTGAGTTCTTCACTTGGCTTTTATGACATTAGATGGGCTATTCTGTGGCTCGTCTCTTGAGCTGGGGCTGTTTTCTCATGATTAGGTGGAAATTGAACATTCGGGGCAAGGGTTCCCTTTAAGTGCTAGGCCCCTCTTAGTTATCTACCTGTTAGTCTCATTGCTTGTAGCATTTAACACGCTCCACCCACTTGCGTGGTCTTGACAGCATTCTCTGCTGAAAGTTTCCATCTGTAATAAGTACCTTGGAGGAGTTATTTCGAGATTAGGCAAATCCCCACTGTTTTTAAGCATTTCTCTAATCCTGGTATTGTGGATCGAGTCTGCAGCAGTCACTGTGATGGGCCTCTGATACCTTGTTCCTTTTGATTGTAGTGATTGCAATTACTCTGTAAGGAAGACTTGTCCCTCTACCTCACTTTCTCACGTTCTCCTCTTATTATGTCAGTATTGACCCACATATGTTTATTCTATAGTTTATCTATTTATATGTGTTTTGATGCTCAAATTGTGTTTGCTTTGGCCATTGAGAATTCTTTGAGGTTGGTTTTTGTGACCCTGTGACCCTTACATGGATTTATCTTTTATTTATTTATTCATTTCAGGAGAGGGGTGTTGGAGATTGTGGTAACTGGTGTTTTGTCAACTTGACACAAACTAGGGTTGTCTGGGAAGAAGAAACCTCAATTGAGAAAATGCCTCCATCAGATTACCTGTAGGCAAGTCTGTGGTGCATTTTCTTAATGATTGATATGGGAAGATCCCGCCCACTGAGAGCAATGCCATTCCTGGGCATGTGGTCCTGGGTGGTATAAGAAATCAGAATGGGTGGTCATGGGGCACAAGAGCCAGCAGCTGAGGCCTTCACCCTGCCGGGCCTCTACCTACTGGGGGCTGGGATGATGGCTGTGGCACATGTTACCACTGAGGGCCAGTCAGATGTCTGAGGTCTGTGCTGCTGCTGGGGGCCATATTGATGCACTGCCACCTGAGGCAATGGTGATATCTGGGTCTTTGCTGCCACCAAGGATCATGTCTGGGCCCAAGGCCCTACTGTATCCAGGGTCTGCGTTGATGTTACCACCAAGGCCATGCAGATATCCGTGGGCTGTGCTGCAGCGGAGGCCATACTGATCTGAGTGGCCAGCACTGCTGCATGAAGCTATGTTGATGGCCATAGGCCATACTGCTGCTAAGGTCCTGGTCTGGGTCTGTGGTCTTACTGCAACAGGGGATCTGTGATCTGTGCTGTCACCAATGACCATGTGGAGGCCCATGATCCTGCTGACTCTGAAGAGCAAGGAGGCTGCTTTTGCTGTGATATGGAGATGGTTGCAGATGCACAGTTGAGAGGGAGGGATTTGGAAGGCTTTTGTGACAACCCCTACCACCTCCCCCAACACCCCCAAAAGGAACAACCTAACAGGAAGCCACCAAAGAGAACTCTTTAAAAGTGTGACAGAGGTACTGAAGAGTAGCTCGCCACAGCTGATGGCTTCTGGCAGAGGTGTGGGAGGGGAAGGACTCGGTTCTATTTGAGGAGCGCGCCACTAAGAATCTGACCATGCTCCAGGGAGTGTATAGATAACACAAAGTAGACTCTTTTATTGCTGTTATCATCATCATCATCATCATCATCATCATCATCATCTTGTGGGGGATCACAAGGTGGGGTACACATACAAGAACTGGGAAGGGATTGTGATCAGGGTGCATGATGTGATACTCTCAATAAAAATATTATGTGGGGGGAAAAAGAAATCATAATGAGCAGGCCACAGGGAGCAAGCCAGTAAGCAGTGTTCCTCCATATAATCTCCGCTTCAGTCCCTGCCTCTAGATTTCTGCCTTGAGTTAACACCCTAACTTTCCTTCATGATAGATTGTGAGCTGTGAGGTGAAATAAACACTTTCCTCGTCAAGTTGCTTTCAGCCAGTGTTTTATCACCACAGTGGAGAGCAGGCTGGACTAGGGATCAAATGCAGCCACTTGAGCTGACACAGGCCAGCATCCCCAGCCCCAGTCATTTAATGCTTCTTTACATTTTGGTACCACAAAATGCTCCAGGATCCTTTTTCCTTTTAAAATGCATGCTCTGTCCTAGCCCTAGAATGAATCCTCTCCTCATTTATTGTCTATGCTTGCTTATTTTAAATTGGAGAATGTACTTACAAACTAAGATCTGGTTAACCTATGTCCTGGTGGCTATTGCGATACTATTGTCTCCCAGTCAGTGCACAGAGCTTGGAATTACACGTGTGTACTAACCCATGCACACAGTGTTTGTATATTCTTATTTGCTTGTCTAATGGAATGTATTTCAATATTTGGTTCATACTGATGTTTCAAATTCCAATTCCATTCCACAGTATTCACTCTGACCACCTCATTTCCTCATTTGTGAAGAACCTGCTTTCCAATATTTACGATTTGTTCACCTCTAGTGTACATACAAAGTTCCTTCAAAACTGCCCATTTTTTCAAAACTTACAATTGGGAGATGCAAATTTGCTAATGATGGCACAGTATTTGATTTCATTTTGTTTTCTTTAGTTCCATAGCACTTGGTTAAAATGTGATTTTTTTTAGTAACTTGAGGTAGCTCCTTTCTCGCCTGTCTCCTTCATTATACTTATGCCTTCATTTCCAACACATTAACATCCATCACTTAGAATCTGTATTCCTTGCCGGCTGTCTTCATGCTCAGGTTGGTGTTGTGATAGAGATTGACATTGGGTGTCTTATTAGATAGTTCTCTACCTTTTTTTAAAGATTTATTTTAATTGTATGTGTGTACACACACTTGCATTCTCTCTCTCTCTCTCTCTCTCTCTCTCTCTCTCTCTCTCTCTCTCTCTCTGTTTCTTTCTCCCATGTACTTATGTACTCATGAGCGCAGGTACCTGCAAAGGCCAGAGCTGTAAGTCCCCCTGGAGCTGCCATTACAGGTTATTGTGAGCCCCTGATGTGGTGCTGGGAAATAGAATTGGGTTCTCTGAAATAATAATATATGCTCTTAACTGCCGAGCCATCTCTCCAGCTCCTCCGCCTTGTTTTTTGAGACAAGGACTCTCACTGAAACCTGGTGTACCTTAATTCGACTAGGGTGACTGCTAATGAGCTCCAGGGGTCCACCTGTCTCCACACTCCCATGCTGGAGTTACAGATGTGTGCTGCCATGTCTGGCTTTTTGTTTGTTTGTTTTATGTTTTCATGTGTGATGGATCTGCAAACTCAGGTTCTCATGGTCATACAGCAAACATTTTACCAGCGCAGTCATCTTCTAGCCCCTCAAAACCTATTTCTTATTTATCTGAAGCACTGTGCCTTTTTAAAATCAAACTCTCTCCATCCATCCCTTCCCAGGTCCAACCTCTGGTATGCATCATTCTACTTTCAGAGACCAGCTTCTTAGTGTCACACACATGGAGTGTTTGACTTTCTATGTTTAGTTTGTCTAACTTGGCACGGTCGTCTAGGTTCACCTTTGCTGCCGCAATGGCAGGGTCCCCCACGCCTTTTAAAACTGACTGCTTTCTATTGCATATATAACACACCACTTTTTTTATCCCTTCATCCATTGACAGACACTTAGGTTGACTCCATATTTTGGCAATTGTCTCATTGCTGTTTTAATTTAAATCATCAATCCCTGGTGATTAGTAAACACTGATAGGGAAAGGAGCCCCTCTTCCAACATAGAACTTTCTGACAGCCAGCTTGTTCAAGCTGTGAGGGCAAAGGAGGTGCTCAGAGCCAACTGCAGAACACATGGGAACCGAGCAAATGTCTCTTTCCCTGCCACTGCAGAGGCAGAAAGCACAAAGCCAGACCTGATCGTGAACTCCTGGCTATTCCTGGCCATTCCTGGCCTACTGAGAGTTCTCTCTCCTTCCTTTAAACCAGGTTTGACAGCTCTTTCCTGATTGGTCTCATTTTTTTCACCTTATTTGCATACTCACACTCAACCAATCAGGGCCTAGCTGGCCCCCTATACATTCAGATGCAGTGGACTTCAGAGCACAGAACCACCACAGAGCTTGAAGGGGAAGGAGTAGAAGGACCACCCTCAAGACCTGCCAGGGTCAGATTCATCAGTGTCTCCCCGCACCTGAGGCTTCCACCCTGGACAGAGAGCTGGTTTGAGCTAGCCTCCAGGATTTGACCTGAGGCTGCGAGAGCTGCTTCCACTCTCCTGTCTTCCTGACCTGCAGCTTCAGAGACCCTCGAGAGCTATGGTACTATTGGAGCTGTAGTGGCTCTCGACTGTTGTCCCACTGCTGACTGGGGTTCAAATCTGTTCAGCTGCATTGTCACATCCCACATGGTAACTGTTTAAAGTTTGTTTTTATCATTTAAAGTTGTTAATCCCAAACTGACAATAAAGTACTTCCTGTCTGTACGCTCTCTTCACCGTCTATCCACTTCATTTTTAGAGAGGGTAAGGCAAGGACCTAGTTGGGAGGAGAGCTAACTGTCTCAATGCTGAGCAGTTTGCACATACTTATTGGTCATTTGCGTGCCTTCGTTTGAGAAATATCTGCTCAGGTCTTTGCCAATTTTTTTTTTTTTTAAAAAAAAACAAGTTCTCTCTCTGTTTTTGTTTGTTTTTTCAAGACAGGATTTCTCTGTGTAGTTCTGGCTGTCCTGGAACTTGCTCTGTAGACCAGGCTGGCCTTGAACTCACAGAGATCCACCTGCCTCTGTGTCCTGAGTGCTGAGATTGAAGACGTGTGCCACCACTGTCCCGCTCAAGTTCTGAATGTATGTTATAGTGCTCTGTCCCAGGCATGATGTGGTTATTGCCATTTGAGCAAGAGCATCTGTGAGTACCCACATCAGACCCTCCGAACTGAACCCACTAACGTTCCCTGTGGAAATGGGGAGGACTCACAAGATGGCTCACAAGCCCCTCCCTGAGGAGGTGCGAATGATTCACAACTCCTCGGGGTGCAGGGAGACCGCTCTAGCCTCTGGGTTGTCCTTGCTCCTGTCCGTCATTCCTCACTTCCGTCCTGTCAGTCACCCCATTAGTCACTGGTTCATCAGGCTGGACGGGTGGGGCTGTTTCCTTGGTCTGTGGTGAGTGTCCTATCTGGGGTGGAGACATTTGTTTACATGGCTCCAGGGAAAAAAATCACGCAGTATTGTGGTGTGTGTGTATGTGTGTGTGTGTGTGTGTGTGTGTGTGTGTGTGTGTGTGTGTCTTAGTCCCTTATTAGAAGTGTTTACAAAGGTTTTCTCCCATTCTGTGGGTTATCTCTTCATTTTGTAAATTGCTTCTTTTGCTGTGTAGGGTTTTTGCTTGTTTTGATGTTATTTGATTTCCTGTCCTTGCTTTTGAGATCATAGCCAAAAGATGATCCTGACCACCATTGTGGAGCTTCTGCCTGAAGTTTTCCTCTAGTTGTTTTAGAGTTTCATGCTTTCTAATCCATTTTGAGTTGGTTTTGGATCTGATGTGGGAGAAGGGCCCATTTTCATTCTTCTGCATGTGGTCATTCAGCTTTCCAACACCATCTATTGAAGAGTCGGTCTTTTCCCAACTGTCAAAAACCAGTTGAGTGGACGCACACGGGTTTGCAATAGTCTTCTAATACTTGTTCTCACAGACCATGCACTGTCTACCTGTCCTTAGGGTTTGAACAGTTTGGTTTTTGTGTGTCTGGATGTGATATTCTTTAACTTTACTCAACTTGAAGTCTGTTTAGCTTGTTTATTCATAGCTTTATATTCTTTACCAAAGTTTCAAACTGAAAATACTTCAAGTATTTTTCCCTCTTGTACTATTGTCTTTTCTCTCAGGGACTCGAAATGACATGGGTGTTAGACCTTCTGGAATTACCACAGATCTCTGAAATCCTGTTCATATGTCCTTAAACTTTCCATTGTTTAACTTGGATAATTCTTTTAAAACTCCATGTTCATTTGTCCATTCCTGCTTCTATAATCTGCATGCTATTGAACCTATCCTGTGATCTGTAATCTCAGATGTTCAGTTTACCAGTTCTGAAGTCTGCATTTTCTTCTTCATTGTCGTTTTTATATATTTACACATCTGTTTTCCGTTCAGTCTGAGACTGTTTATGTTTATTTTATGGTGGGTGATTCTGTAGCTACATTTAAAAATCTTAGTTTGAGAAACTAAGCATCTGAGTCATCTTGGGGTTGATGCCCATTGATGGTCTTTACCCTTTGATAATTGCCAGATTTTTCTAGATATTTGCTATGTTGGGTAGTTTTGAACTCGGGATACTTTATAGTAAGTTGTGAAACCATGGGTTCTGTAAAATATTCTAGGTAACGTTAATTGTTTAGCAGACCATTACCAGTTAGGTTCAAGCTGCAGGTTCAGCCTTGCATTCTGTGACCAGCTCTTGGTCTGAGTAGGTTCTGTGCATGTGTAGCATGGGTCATGCTTAGGGGGTTGTTGGCTTATACATGGGATAATGGGTTGGTTTTTCTGATCGCTCCAGCTTCCAAGGCCCCCTCTTTTGTGGTCCTCAGACCTGGAGAATTCTGTTCTCTGTTTATTCATTTGTTTTACCTACTGATCCTCTTGTATGATGGGACCTATTCCAGTGGCCACAGAGAGAGAAGGACAACCTAAAAGGACTGGATCCTTTAGGGCTTTAGTGCCCTTGTTGCTGCTGCTGTCGGACTGGCCAATGCTCAGCACATGCTCCTCCTTGGGCATGGGATTCCATGGCACATTCCTCATGGTTCAGATGTTCTTTGGCATTGCTGAGGACCAGTGGCAAGAATTTAAAATGTGCCGAAAATCTGGTCTAAAATATGTTTTCATTTCTATGACCACCCAAGTTATGATCACATTAAACCAATGCTTGCCAGACACCACTGGCTACGAACTCAGGCTCTTTTCCAGGCAGGGCAGATGTGGGAGAGGTGAGGTTCAGCTTACAAAGACAGGTCATAATTAGGGCTGCAGATTGCGAGGCTGGAGAGAGCCCTGGCTCTACTTCTAGATGACCTTGATTCCCAGCACCCATATGGCAGCTCACAACCATCTGTAACTCCAGTTCCAGGAGATCTGATGCCCACTTCTGGCCTTCATGAGCACCAGGTATGCAAATGGCACACACACACACACACACACACACACACACACACACACGCATGTAGGCAAAACATCTACAGCCATTTTTTTTTTTTAATTAAAATCACAGACCACAAGGAATGCTGAGTGCTTTGTAAAGACTCTGACTTTGTTCTTGCGGCCATTACAATTGTCACCAACTTTCCTATGATACATCTGCCTGTGAGTCATCCATGTTCCTCTAAGTAGCTCTTACCCTTACTGCCTTTAAGTCACCCCAGTAAACTCATGGGTTCACTAAGGTAAATTTAGGTGAGGTCAAGTATTTGATCTGTCGCTGGAGCCATTTTTGAGTGAACAAATGTCTTAAGGAAAAGCCACACAGGAAGACTGCAGAAAGGGGGGTGGGGAGGAGGGGCAGGAAGAGGGAAAAGAAGATGAAGACGGTGCTAATGCTTCTAAGAGCAAATGCTTCTGGACCACGTGGTGTGTCCAAGGCCGTTCACAGTTTCTTAATCATAGATGACCAGGATGAAGGGCACTCTCCCAGCTGTATTTCAGAAAAGCCCAATGCCAGCTGGTTAGTGGTGGGGATAGGGCTAGGCTCCACGTCCTGAGGGGTAATCTTGCCACTCTCTTCGGACTCTGTCTAAGGATGGGCAGAATCTGGGTCCTGTTGGTGGTGTGGGTCAGCAATCTACCAGAACACTATCTAGGCAAGTGCCATCCAGGAAGGTACTAAGCCCTCTTCCCTCCTTCCCACCTCAGCTCGTTCTGTTTGGGGCATAGACAGGTTCCTAATAAAAGGTCCTGTGGGACGTGTTTCTTGGGCAATGACCTCCCCCACATGCTCTATGGATGAATGTACACCTTACATAAGCTGGTGAACGTCCTGGAAAGTTTCCGCTAGGCACTTTGGCATGACTAGTTAGTGGTGCCATTCAGGGGCCAGGCATGGTATGAGTGGATGGTTTTAGCTCTGGAACATTTCTGCTGGTCTGAGACTGTGTGCTGGAGTTGCTAAGATCTATACTTCAGTAACATATTTTGAAGGGGGAGGCCATATTCATATAACCCTATTCTAATGTACCGTCTTGTTTCATTTTATTATTGGCTGTCATTGTTGATCTTTTCTGTGCCTAATTTATAAATTAAACTTCATGTATGTATGCATGCATGCATGTATGTATGTATAGGAAAATATAGTACATACAATGTTGGGCACTATTGCGATTCTGGCATCTACTGGGGGTCTTGGAACATAACCTTCCCAGAGAAGGCAGGCCGACTGTATCTTCTCCCAGTGTATTTTTAATCATGTGGACAGTATCATTTGCAGAACAGCGGAGGTGTTCTGTAAGAGGCGGAGTGTGGTTAGAGAAACTTAGGTTTCGCTGGAGTCTGCTCTTACGTGGGAATGTTGGGTTGGCCACCCTTTTCTTCGTCTTCACTTCCCGGTCATTATGGGATGGTGAGTTTCCTCTGTCCTGGGCTCTCTTGAGGATGCACTGCCCTGCCACAAGCCTGGAAGCAACAGGCTGAGCAGCTGTGCCTCCAGACCCGTGAAGCCATGTGCCCAGGTAAACTTTCCCTTTTCTTCAAGTTGATACTATTGTTTGGAATAAATGGTGTTTCCCGCAGGCTCATAGCTTGGACAGGTCGTCCCCAGATGGAGGAGGCACTTCTCAGGGAGGTTGTGGAAGTCTACAGAGACAGACAGAGCCTAGCTGGAGGCAGTGGGTCCCTGGGGGCTCTTGGGGACACCTTCCTGCCTCGTTCCTCCATCTCCTGCCTGCCACCAGGTGAAAAGCACCCCCACCAAATGCTCCTGCCATGTTTCTCAGGCAACATGGGGCCCGAGTAGCCATGAACTACACTCTGAAACCACCTCTCCCATGTAAGGTGTCAGGTGTTTGGTCCCGTGGACAAGAAAAGCAACTTACATTTTTAAAGTGGCACCAGGACGGGGGTTGCCGCTGGGATGGAGCTGACAGTGTGGTTCCTAGGCCTTTGGAACTGATTTATGGGGCCAGTTTGGAGACGTTTGGAGCTGCAAACTGGAGAAGTTCTAGAATGCTGTAAGCAAAGCTTAATGGGTGAGAGTTCAGGAAACCGGAATGCTGGGAGGAACACAGACCATAAATAACCATGAGGCTCAGAGGGGAACAAAGACTCTCCTGGGAATCTTTCTTTACCCAGGGATAATGAAAAAGACTCATATAGCCTTACAAGCATTATTTATAAGAGTTCTAAGCTGGGAACAGCACAGTGACCACCCAGTGACAAAGAGATAAACAAATGGTGATGGACCTATACTGTCAAATAGTGACTGATAAAAGAAATAGTCCTGCACACAACAAAACGGCTGGATCTCAAAAAACGGCCTGGGAGGAGGGGACTGGACCTGCCTGGACTGAGTCCTACCAGGTTGATCTCAGTCCGCGGGGGAGGCTTTGCCCTGGAGGAGGTGGAATGGGGGGTGGGCTGGGGAGAAGGTGAGGAGGGCTAGAGGAGAGAGAACAAGGGAATCCGTGGCTGATATGTAGAACTGAATTGTATTGCAAAATAAAAATAAAAATTAAAAAAAAAATGCTGAGTGAAAAACCCACTCATTGTATGGCCCCATTTATGTGAAATTCTGTGAAAGGAAGATTATAGGGGATTGGTGCGGGTGGGGGAGCGGAGGGAGAGCAGGGGCAGGGTCAAAGGCCATTAGACTTCCCTAACTGCAGACAGCATGCAGAGGAAACTTTTGGGGGACAGTGGAAAGGCTGACTGTGTATCTGTATATTAATTGTGGTTATGGTTACATAACTATATACAAGTACTGAAGTTAATCAAACTGTGTCCTTAAAACCAGCAAATGTTATTGCCTGTGATTTATACCTCAATAAATCTGTGGGAGAATATGTTTCAAACGTAAAAAAAAATAAAACAAAAGCTAGTGATTCCAAGTGCTGGTGGGTGGAGTAATTGGGACTGTCACACATTGTTTGTTGAAGTGTAAAATTGGGCGGCCCCTCTGGGAAAGGAGCTGGCAGTCCCTCAGAGTAAAGCACACGCTTGCCATATTCCATTCCCGGGTATTTATTCAAGAGAAATGGAAACATATGTTCACCGAGAGACTTTTACGTGAATATTAATAGCAGCTTCATTCATCAGAGCCTCAAACTTGGAATGACCCGAGTTTCATCAGTCAGTGAATGGATGGATTGTGGTACAGTTGCACAGTGAAATACCACTTAGCAATAAAATAACAAAACAAAACGCCCACACACCAACGAACTACTGACAAACACAGCATCCAGGGTACATCTCACCCGCATGCTGAGCAGAAGAAGGATGCTTCCACATGAGTCTCTGGAACAGACAGAACCATTGTCTGGAGTGAAGGAATTGGTTGTGGAGGGCACGAGGAAATTTGTGGAAACAGAGTGTTCCTGCTCCTGTCTGATTGTGTTGGATTCCAGGTATGTCTGTGTTTATCAAAAAAAAAAAAAAAAAAAAAAAAAAAAAAAAAAATACTGGAGACAAAGTGGGAACATTTCACTTTATATTTGAAAGAGAATTCTACCAACCAAGACCTGTCAGCAAGAAGTTTTAGTACATTATTAGAATGAGTTTATAACTTGGCATTATAGTTTTAGATATTCTGCACTAGAAACTGGAAACGTAAGCCAATTTTGAAAAGCCTCTTCAGTTTACTCTTTTTTAAAATTTTTTAAAATTTTTTAAAAATTTACTTTATGTGTATGTGTGTTTTGCATGTATGTGTGTGTATGTTTGTATGTGTGCCAGTGTGTGTGCATGCATGTGCCACATGTGTGCCTGGTTCTGACAGAGACCAGAAGAGAACGTGGATCCCATGGGACTGGAGTTACAGGTAGTGGTGAACCACCATGTAGGTGCTGGGAATCAAAGCCGGGTCCTCTGGAAGAGAAGCCAGTGCTCTTAAGCGCTGGACTGTGTCTCCAGCCCCAAAGCCTCTCGTTTGAAAAGTGAAAGACACAGCATTCATGAAGGATTTATGTCTCCTTCCACTTTAACACGAACTTTGCACCTTTCCATGGATTTTTCCATGTGGTTTTCCCTGTAAGGAACAGTGACTGTGAGACAGAAAATAGCAAGAGCAGGAGCACCCTTCCACCTTCTGGAAACAAGGCCAGGGCTTAAGTTCTCATCCAGGGCCTCTAGGCTCCGTGCTTATCTGTTTATTGCACACACAGGGAACTTGAAGCTTATTTAGATAATATCCGTGGAAGCTTTTTTTAAAATCCCTGTTATCTTAATGATCTAGTAATAGTAATTTTAAAAATGGTTTCGCTCTATCTAGATAATGGATTCACTGGCCTACTTTGGGGATGAGGGTGGCTCAGCTGTGCTGTCTTCTGCAATGGACACTTGTGGAAGGGAAGGAACAGATATTTATGGCGTGCTGGGCACAGGCTCAGCTGTCATATTTAGTTCTCTTCTTACAGCTGGTAGAGCCCCAGTTTAACCCTGTAGCTGAGGGTCAGATCAAGGAAGCCTTGTGGATTTTTAAGTGGTAAAAAGGGGGTTGCAGTCTGGGATCTTCCTGGCCGGTGGTGTCTCTGCTGCACAGCGAGGCAGATGCACTGTGATCCAGAGGCAAGCAGGAGCGCAGCCTCTTTCTTCCCTTAGATCTGAGGTGATGTCCAGCCTGCCTGTGACCGTGACATATGGCAGCTGATGGGAGCCCTGGAAACCCCACGCCTCCATCCACCATGCGGTCAGCAGGGTAACTCTCTGTAGCCGCCGTGGAGAGTCTGGGTGAATCTGCCCTCGTCCGGACACACTCTGCAAAATATGAGCCTCCCAGCCCACCTGAAAGACCCCACAATTTCCTTGTGAAAAGGCCAACAGAAAGTTCCCAGCGTGTGAAAAGCTTGTGTTACCCTGTCTCCTATGAAGCATATTTTACACTGGATTGAATTTCCCTTCTTCATGCAGGAGTCAGCACCAAGCACAAAAAATACCACCAAAAGTAATGAGTATGAAGAACACGTTGTTTTAGCCTTAAACGTTTGGGCCAGGCAGCAACCCCAGGCAGGTGTGCCACTCTGTCAGGATCTGCCCAGGTCCCTGGGCTCCTGGTGGGGCAGGGAGTTAGGGCTGAGCAGGACATTTGTAAGACAAAGCAATGGCTTTTGTGTGTGTGTGAGGCTGGGGGAGGTTCATGGCCAGGTCACAGCGCCAGCCTTCTTTCCTGGGCCACAGCAGCAAGGGCCCCCCGAGCTGGAGCAGCCAGGGCAGGGGGGTGTAGGTCTTAGAAGGCAGGGCTGCAGCTGCTGTGTTTGGTTTCCGCTTAGACCCGGGGATTTAGATAAAAGGGTTGCTTTTATTGATTGAGAGGACTGGGGGAGGGAAGGGCCCCTAGAATCAGCCTTCGCCTTTTTGTTTTTCTGAGCAAACATTTATTGAGCATTTACTATGTGCCAGGCACCCTGCCAAATACTTTTCATGCATTATCAAGTTTAAGCCTCACGACAGGTCTGCTGTTATGGTCTCTTTTCAACTCAGCAGACGAAAACCTCAGAAAGGTTAAGTATTCTACCCAAGGCCGCACAGCTTATAAAGGGTAAGGAGAGTGGATCCAAGAGCTCGCTCTCTTGGATGGATGGCTCCCTTCTTTCTGCCCCACCCCAGTCCACCTGCTGCTCTGTCACCACAGTGACCTGGGAACTCAGCCCTGTTGCCATCAACGGCTCCCTTTCCTTAGCTGCACAGCAGTATCATCTGAATTTGGCCTCTCTTAAAACGTCCCACCCAGCCACACTCTTTCTTTGTCCTCTGAGTTGAGTTGATGAGTGGCATTCTTGTGACCAGGGTTTGTCTCACCACTGCCAGGGGAATTGGGTGTGCAACTAGCTTTCATGGAGACATCTTCCTCTTTGCCTCCTTTGCTCTTAATGCCAAGCTACTGCCTGACTCTTCTCTGCCCCCTCCCCTTCCCTGCCTCATGACAGAGTCAGGACTGTCTCAGACCCTCTCCCATTAGCTTGGTCCCCATCCCTATGGGGAGGGCCTAGCTCAGTTGCTATTCCTTGCCTGGCCATAAAAACACATGAAGAAGCTGGCCAGTGACTAGAGGTGAAGATGTTGCCTATGCCTTCTGCAAGCTGAGTGGACTGTGGAGACTGAGGCAACAGATGACCCAAACAACTACAGGCTGGGAGACGGGGTGGGTTAGATCCTGAGCTGAGAATTTGGTTCACTCTGCACAGTCTACCGTATGGACAGCTGAAGTTATCAGAACCACATCACACACAAGCACAGGGCTTGCTGTGACATGCCAGGTGTTACTCTGGCCAATAGAAAGCCAGTAGGGCAAGGATTAGCCAAATTGAGATCACAGAGACAGAAACACATTTGATGCCACTTGCTGAAATGAATTAGGACCCTGGCTGGGTGTTCAGGTTGCAAAATCTCTCAGAGGTATTAGGAGAGATCAGTGTTACCCACTCTAGTTAATGAGCTGACAGTGTTGCCATGGAAACCCCTCAGGTGCATCCTAAGGGAAGAGCTGTCTAATTTCCTTGATGGGTTCTTCTGGAGCCTCAGTTTCCTCATCTGTGACCTGAAGCCCTAGCAGAGCATCAGAGCAGCTCACAGGTATTCAGAACAGTGATCCCCCAATCCTCATCCCAGTACATAAGCATCTCCCCAAGTACGAGGTAGAGAGCAATCCTCCTGTGTATTGCTGCTAGCCGCTTGCTTTAGATAAATAGTTTTGGTAGTTGAGGAATGTGATCTGCATCCCAGGCACAGGTTGATCTTACCCTTAGAAGCCCTCAGAGAACAAGGCAGGGGTAAGGGCTGGTCCTCGAATTGGCGATGGCGATGAAGCAGCTTGGGTGGTGTTAGAATGTCATCTGAGCCACAGACAAGGCCCACAGTTGGCTAGCTGACCCCAGCTCTGTGACCACCAAGGGCAAAATGGGAATGTGGACAGGAGCTTGGGCTTCTGTCAAACGGACAAGCTGGCTCCAGATTCCCTATTCCTCACGTGACCTTGAGTGAGTTGCTCAGGCTGGGCAACCTTTCTGTGTGTAACGGGAACTTGCACACTTATACTGTGGTGCCCTCAAGCCCCAGGAGGGACCCTGGTGGTTAGGTTAGAGCTGACACCCTATAGGAAGTGGATCCTCCCAAACCTCTCACCTGTACAGTGCTGACCCCAAAGGACAGGTTCCTCCACTAGGTGGGTCCTGGGCTCTTGGAGCCTCTTCTGCACCAGAGACACATGGAGACCCTGTTAAGACATCTCGTCCATTGTTCAATCAGTCAGGCTAATCTGCCTGCCCCTCGATAAGGAGAGCGATCAGGTTTCAGGGAGATTTTCCTGGGATTACTTCTAGTAGCCGCTCAGTCTAGACAGGCCTCTCAGTTACAGGGGTGTAGACAAAGGAGAGAACTGGGAATGCATGGGCATGAGGTAGCCACAGATCCCTTCGGACGCCTCCTCCTTCCCCTCCTCCTTCTATCTTGATCTTCTCTTCCTGGGAGGCCAGGCAGGGAGGAAACTGGTTCACTAGCCTGGGGACTCTGGTCAATCTAGTGTAGAGTCCTGAACCCACACAGTGTGCCAGCCCAGCTGCCTAGAAACATCCTAAAATGTTCTGTGGAGCATGCACTCTGTCTGGTCACTGGAGTCTTCTTGGTGATGTGGTGATGCTTGCTTTGCCCAGTGTGCAAATGAGGTTGGTTAGGCACACAGCGAAGGACCAGAGCTGGAAGGGGGCAGCAGTAGTGTTGTAGCAGTGTAAGGCTAGGAGGGGCACCCTGACCACCGACGCCCTGCAGGACGTATGTTGGAGAGAAATGCTTCTTCTGGTGGTGGTTCGGAGTCAGGCTGATGTTGAACTCACAATCCTCCTTCCTGCCTTAGCTTTCAGAGTGCTGGGATTGTAGATGTGTATGGCCACGAAATATTTCTGATATACTGCACTTTAGCACAACTATCTTGTCCCAAGAGGATCTAGGTCTCTAGATGGCATGTGTAGTTCATCTGCATACCTCCATCCTCGGTTTTAGCATGACTTGGCCACTTCCTTGTTCAGGGCAAATCATTCCTGACATCGGGATGCTCACGTGGGGAACTGGCAGAATATTAACCCTGCTTTGATGTCGTGAGAGTCACCAAAGAGAAGTAACTAAAATGAGTTTGGAAACTGTAAAGTGCTGTGCCAATGCTTGTAGTCCGGTCTTTGTACCACCAGCCCCAAAATCATGACACAGAGACTTATTATTAATTATGAAAGCTTGGCCTTAGCTTAGGCTTGTTTCTAACTAGCTCTTATAACTTAATTAACCCATTTCTATTCATCTCTGTGCTGCCACTTGGCCCATGGCTTTTACCTCCCTCCCACCCCCGCATGTCCTGCTTTCTCTGTGTCTGGCTGGTGACTCCCCCTTTCTTCTTCCCAGCTCTCTCTGTCCAGAGGTCCCTGCTACACCTCCTGCCTAGCTATTGGCCATTAAGCTTTTTGTTAAACCCATCACAGTGACATATCTTGACACAGTGTAATTAAATATCTCACAACAAATGCTAGTCACCAATTCCTACCTGGCTGCTGTCACAGAATAGGCTACAAAGGAATGAATGAATGAATGAGTGAATGAACGAATGAATGAGGCTGGCTGTCCTTCAAAAATGGGATTGGAATATTTGTCTACTCCCTTTTTCAACCTCCCTGCTTTTCCTGGCCCTGAGGAATGTGGGGAGCAGCCCTGATTGCCAAGTACCCCTAGGGATGTCATTCTGTGATTATAGGAGACAGTTTCTTGAAGTCATGAGCAGGGCACACATCCTAGCCCTCCCTTGTGTCCTGGGGACATGCTCTCTGCTTGAGGTACTGCTGTGACCAGAGAGCTGGGGAGGGGCCTGCTCTTCCCACTATTTGTAGCACAGCTGGGAGAAGGGCCTTGAGAGGGCATTGTCTCGGTACTTCCACTCAACTTTGTGAGGCCTGGGGGCAGGAAAGGAGGGGTCATGAGATAGACAGGTAGACATGGCTATTCATGTTGGGTTTGAAACAGGGTCTGATGTGATTTTGCATTGCTTCCATGTTCTCTCCACATCCCCTTCCCTCTGCCATGCCCTCTCAGAGTTTAGAGGCGTGGCTCAGGAGAACAGGTATGGCTCATTTAATGGATTGGATTTCTCCAGAGTAGCAGCACCCCAAACTGTAACAGAGTGAACCACCCTTGCTTTTCAGTAAAGGTGACTTCCATGTCAACATCAGCTTGGTTTTGAGGGCCTCAGATCAGAGTCTTGGTGGGCGGAGACTGTCTGGTTCTGCACACCCCTCCCCTGGACGACACAGGCACTAGCCTGTGCACCGCCCACCCCTCCCCTGGACGACACAGGCACTAGCCTGTGCACCGCCCACCCCTCCCCTGGACGACACAGGCACTAGCCTGTGCTTGGCACACTTTGTGTCAGGTGGAGCAGAGCAAGGCTAAGCTGGGGGGGTCTCCATGGCAAAGGCTGCTGTGCAGATGAATGAGGCATTCAAAGAGTCTTGCGTCTCAGTATACTGGGTTTAGGGCCTGGAGAGATGGCTCAGTGGTTAAGAGCACTGACTGTTCTTCAAAAGGACCCAGGTTCAATTCCCAGAACCCACATGGCAGCTCACAACTGTCTGTAACTCTAGTTCCAGGGGATCAGCTGCCCTAATATAGACATACATACAGGCAAAACAGCAATGCAAATGAAATGAACATAAAATAAATATTTAAAAAGACCTGGGCTTACCTGCCAGTTACGTGACAGGCAAGCCAGCCCACCTCACATTGCTGCTTCCTCGTGGTGGAATGGAGGAAAGTAACAGGGCCTTGAGCTATGAGGCCACTAGAGACTCTTCTGACTTGGGGAGGATGTGGGAGGAGGCCACCCCTCAGGAAGGGTTTGTCTTGGCAAGGTTGAGGACAGGAGCTTTGGGCAGGACTGTGAATCCATGGGCAAGGCCTTCACTGTGAGCTGGGGGCAGGAAACAAGGAGAGGTGCATTGACCTTGGATACCTTGACTTATTTCATTTTTACAAAAGCATTAAAATCACCGCTGGGCTCAGAACAGATGCCAGTTTAGCCTAAGCATGCCTTCCTTTCTGTGGTGGAAAATCAACTCTTTACCAAGCCACGCATAGCTGTGCCCAGTAAGGTGAGCAGTAGGGTAATGAATTCTGCATGTGCTTGTGGCTGTTGAAGACCTTAGGAACACCTCCGGATTAGATGAACCATAGCCTTTCCACGGTCAGTGGGTGAAGACAGGTGGAAACCATGCCTATGGGTGACAAGCAGTGACACTGTAAAAGGAAATGCATGAGGACCTGAGTTCAGATCCCCAGCACCCACATGAAAAGCTGGGCATGGCAGCACCTGCTTGTAATCACAGCACAGGAGTGGTGGAGACAAGAGGAGGGGGCTTGCCTCAGGCCTCCACTGTGCATGCACGTACACACAGGTGGGTGAACACCTGCACACACATGAACATGTACATACTTATTCACACAAAATAGACAATGTTAGCAGCAGTTTTATCACTTTCTTCTGTAGAGCCATGAGTCAGCCACCTGGCGACTTTGGGCCTCAGTTTCCCCAGTCTTCCAGGTAGCGTGATTCTCAGTCCATCTCCCAGGGGCCTGATTGGAGACTGTGGAAGTGTGTGCTGACTGTGGTCAAGTCTGCAGTCCCAGCCTGATGAAGAAAGATGGTGTCATGTGGCTTTCACTGGCAAGGTGGGATTTGTGGGATTCAGTGCTTAGCTTTTAGGTTTCTGCACTTTAAGGTGTGGGCACAGACAATGACTTTCTCAGGAAGACTCCAGTGGCTCAGGAAATAATAGCAAGACAGGTCAAGTGGGATTGCAACCAGTTAAAACGGAAACAACAGGAGAGAGGCAGCCTTCAGAATGAGAGGAAACCTTGTCATCTGGCAGAGGACTGGTATCTAAAATATATAAGGAACTTCAAACATCAAGCTCCCAATGAGTGAATATGCCAGCTAATGAATGGGCAAATGGGCTGAACACATGATTTTCAAAAGATGTACATGTGGGTGGCTCATTTGTATGTGAAAGACTGGTTCAGTGTCTTTAGCTGTGAGGAAAATGTGTATCCGAGGTAGGTTGGCATTCTGTGTCATCCAGGGAGGATATAAGGAAAGCAATAACAAATGTTGGGGTGCATGATGGGAAAGGGCCACTTTTACACTATTAGTCCAGGCACTATGGAAACCAGTATAAACATTCCTCAAAAAAATAGAAATATCATATAACCCAGCTATGCTCTTCCTAGGTACATTCCTAAAGGAAATAGTCGTGTACCAGATACAGCAGCATCTACACTTATTGCAACATTAGGCACAATAGCAAATTGAGGGAATCAGTCCATGTGTTCATCAATGAAAAATGTGGGATATCTACACAATGGGGAACTATTCTTCCATAACAAAGAATAAAATCATATTGTTGATGAAACTAGATAGAACTGAAAGTTACCATGTTAAATGAAATAAACTGGACTCAGAGAGACAGATGTCACATGCTTCTCTTATGTAGCTCTAGGTGGTAGGGAAGGGAGAAACGTGCATATAAAAGGCAACTTTTAGGGTAAAGGATTTGGAAAGGGAAAATAAGAGAGAGTCATGGGCCGGGCGGTGGTGGCGCACGCCTTTAATCCCAGCACTCGGGAGGCAGAGCCAGGCGGATCTCTGTGAGTTCAAGGCCAGCCTGGTCTCCAAAGCAAGTTCCAGGAAAGGCGCAAAGCTACACAGAGAAACCCTGTCTCGAAAAACCACAAAAAAAAAAAAAAAAGAGAGAGAGTGTCATGGGGGTAAATATGAGTTAAGTACATTATATACATGCATGATGGGGTCACAACAAAACTCATTTTGAAAATTAATATACAAAATAATGTACATGTCAAATAAGACAAGCGTTTAAATGTTTCAAGAACCCAAGCTCTTTATAATCCATCGGCCCTCCCTCCTCTGTCCCCTTAGGTGGGTCGGAGCTGGCAGAAGTTCGTTTGTTCTCTCTGAGCTGCCCATCATGACTGCTCTGTGTACAGTTAACGGCTTTGGCCCCTGTACTGTCCATCACCTTATCTCCAGCACACAGCTAGGAGGCAAATCCTGAAATTAACACTGTTTTATAGTGAATAAGCAGAAGAAAGTGAGATAATTTACTCCAAATCACCAGCTGGAGATAGATCCCCAGAGTCTCTCACCTTCCAACAGCGCCTGTAAATCAGTAAGAAACATTTGGCCTTTCTTTGAGTCTTTCCTTTCTCAATGACTCAGTCAACAAACCATTCTGCCCTGGGACGGTGGGATGAGAAGCTTGGAAACTTCTCTCCCCTGACACTCAATAATAAAACTAACAAAACAGTAAAACACAATTGTCCCAAGGCTCTAGAAGGAGCTAAACACACACTTTTCTGGTAAGACTGTGAAATGGTCCAGCCACTTTAAAAAGTTTATTTCTGAAAAAGTTAAACCTAAATTTCCAGTCTAATCCACCATCCACCCTTAGATACCTACCTGTGTTGATTTTCTCAATTCTTACTATTACAAATTACCACCAAGAGGGTGGCTTTAGGCAATAAAAATGTATTATCTTACAGTTGTGACCTGGAAGGTCCTATAGGGTCTTCTTGGATCAATGTGAGTGAGCAGGCTACATTCCTTTCCAAGGCTTCAGGGAAGATCTTTTTCATTTTCTCTGCCAGCTTCTAGAAGCCACCCTGAGTCCTTTGGCTCCTGGCCACCCTTTCCAACTTCAAAGCCAGCCCCGGTAGGTCGAGGTCTCCTTATGCCCCATCACACTGCCTTTCTCTTCTCCACTCCCCCTTTAAGGATCCTTGTGATTATACTGGGCCTCCTCACATAATCCAGATAATCTCACTTCCTTACAGGCAGCTGATTAGTAACCTCCAGTATATGTGGATCTTAATTCCTTCTTTCCTTACAGTATGATGTTCACAGGTTCTGGGGATTAGAGCATGAGCATAATATAAAACAATCCAGATCATCTTGCTTTCTTAAGGCCAATCAATGAGCAGCCAACACATGCCCATTACTTTGCCAACCACATTACCCAAGATAAACAAGAATGTTTCCTCTGTGAAGGCTTGTATGAGATTGTTCATAGCAGTGATATATATATATATATAATAGCCACCAACTGACAATAACCCAAGTGTCCATCAGCTGATTCCTGGATAAATGAAGCATGACATCCATTAAGCACAGTGTGATGTCATAGTAAAAATGAAGGGGCTACTTACAAGTGTCACAATATGGATGAACTTTGAAAACATACTGCATGAATTACATCAGAGAGAAAGCACAGCTAATGCACAGTGTCTTTTATGTGGGATTTCCCACAAAGGCAGGTCTACAGACACGGTGAGGGGACCTGTGACTGTCTGAGGTGGAGAAGGTTGTGGAAGAACACTCGGGACAATGTGGAGGAGATAGAAGGCGTCCAGAGCTAACCTGGGATAAAGGCTACACAACTCAATGCATTCAGTTACAATTTTCATGTTTGTTAATACCATAGTAAACAATTTATAATTCACTTGAGCTTTAAAACTTTGGTTCTCAACCTGTGGGTCATGACCCCTTACCCCTTTGGGCACTCAAATGACTCTTTTACAGGGGTTGCCTAAGACTATCTGAAAACAGATATTTACATTATGATTCATAACAGTAGCAAACCCACAGTTTTGAAGTAGTGATGAAAATAATTTTATGGTTGGAGTCACCACAACATGAGGAACTGTACTAAAGGGTCGCAGCATTAGGAAGGTTGAGAACCATTACTTTAAGAAACTGCATTTAAGCAATCCAACCACACAGTAAGGCCAGGCTGTAGGTGGCTGTGTGGGGCAGCAGCCTGGTGCAATTAAGAATCTAGTTAGGAGCAGGGATATGACATTGTGAGTAGAGTGCTTGCCATGCAAGTGTGGGGACCTGAGGTTGAATCATTAGCACCCATGTGAAAAGCTGGGCACAGTGCTTTTGAGTAATCATAGGGCGGGGACGTAGAGCAGGGGCAGCCTGGAGCTCACTGGTCAGGTAGCCTTGCTGAATCAGAGAGCTCTAGTTTAGAAAGACTCTGCCTGGAGACCTGGTGTTCACCTTTGATCCCAGCACTCAGGAGGCAGAGGCAGCTTGATCTCTATGACAGCCTGGTCTGTGTAGGAGAGAGAGAGAGAGAGAGAGAGAGAGAGAGAGAGAGAGAGAGAGAGAGAGAGAGAGAGAGAGAGAGAGAGAGGAGAGCGAGAGCATTTTCCACAAAAGCAACACACTCTTTGGAGAAGCACTGGTTCCAAGGCTGGGCAGGAACAGTTGAACCCTCATTATTAACAGTTCAAGGCATCTCATTATGGAAGGCGTGAAGGAAGGGCTTAAAGATGAATGAGGTTTTGTAAAAAGGCGAGTTGAGTGACTTGAAGAGCTTCTCCCTGGTCCAACCTGGGATGTCTGAGCATCAAAACGTGTTGTCATGGTGATGGGTTAAGGGCCGTTAACTATCAGTCCCTCATGCTGTGCTGTATAAACTTTTATACACTGTTTCTACACTGGTTAGTCACACATGGCCAGAGTTTCTCCATTTGTGCATGGGTCCAGCTCTCATAAGACCCTAGCCTGTCCAGCCTTCTCAGGACCTGGGAGCAAGGTGTGATGAGGGACAAAATCCTGGAATAACTATCAGTGGGGAACACTTTCCCTGTGATGTCCCTGGGCTTAGGACGGATGACCCTGGTCTGGGAAGTTGCTCTGTGAAGTTTGGCCCACCACCCACAAATACATACTTACCATCCTAAAGCTGAGAGTTAAGTTCCTTATCTCATTTTTCGTGTGGTATTTGTGTTGGCCATTATCTTCAGAGAAGCCTTGGACAGCCATGGAAAAAGGGGGAGATTTTTTGTATCTACTTTCAAAGGCCATTCCAATAGTGAAAAGGGGTTAGGGAGCTTGGGCAGAATCAGGTGTGCCCTTTCTTGGTGGACCTGGTTTGGGGTTTAGGCTGAGTGTTCTCTTGGGAATGATAGCAAGGGCCTGTGCTTCCAGGAGAGGCCCAGAAGCAAGCCTACATCACCGAGTGGCAGTTTTTGTTCTTTCCCCAAAGCACAGCTGTTGTAAGCCCAGGAGGCTCGGCTTGCACGTCCTGTGCTGGACTTCCAGAGGCTCCCTTGCCTTCCTCGTCCTCAGTCAAATGGGCTTGAAGAGCAACCTGCTCCCTGTGAATCCATCTGCACCAGGCCCTGTGGTAGGAAGCCAGGCTAAGGGGTAAGTGATCTGGTCTTTTTTGTGAAGAGAATTAGCTGATATATTCAGAAATTGTTCCTTCTTTTTCAGGCCAGTTGGAGCCCCCAAAGTTTCCTCTGATAGGATAATACTCACAAAGCCACCTGCCTTGCAGCTGTCTTCAATAAACAATGTATTGGTCTCCATGTATAGCCCTAGAGAGGGAGCTCATTCCAGGCCCAGCTCAGAGCTCATCTTCCCTGGCACCTTTATATATATAAAATCTTATTAGGTCTTTGGGTATTTTCATAAATGTGTGCAATGTATTTTCAACACGTTCACTCCTGCCTTCTTTCTAACTCTTCCCAGATCCACCCTCATCCTTCCCACTCTTCAAATTTCATATCCTTATTTTCTTATAACCCACTGAGTCCAGTTTCAGGGCTGTTATCAAGGAGGGGGAAGAAAAACTGAAAAGCGGAGGGGTTGAGAAGCCACCTGCCTCCCTGGCATTGCCAGGAGTCTGGTGACTGCTTAGGAGCATCCCTCTGTCCTCTGCATCTCTGTTTCCCTCCTTTCCCCAGACAGTCTCTGTGACTCCATTTATGTCTGACTGGTACACTGGTTTGGACTGGACTCAGCCTTTAACTTTTTTTTCTTGTATTTGTGTGTGCATGTAAGCACATGCATACATGTGTGTGGAGGCCAAAGGTCAACACGAGATGTCTTACTCTATTGCTTTCCACCTGTTTGCTGATTGGCTGGACTGCCTGGCCAGTGGACTCCTGTGACCCACCTGTCTCCACCCACCCTGGGAACTGGGTTTGCAGAGATGTGCCACTGTACATGGCATTTTATGTGGGTGGTGATGATTGCGCTTGTAGGGTAAGAACTTCACTGACAGGGCTATCTCTGCAGTTCCTATCCCAGCTTGTTTATATGGCTAACATTGATGGGTTTTTGCTTCATTCAGAAACAAGATGAAACTATTTCACAGACTCCCTTAGGATATATGAATTTCACAAAGATGACTAGCAGATAATTCTTAGAATTTGAAAAGGGATATCAGCTTCCCAGAGATTTCCAGGTTGGGATACAGCAGAGAGATGCTAGCTTTCAAGAGGGATGCTAGGTGGCCCTGTCTGGGATGCCTACCACCCCTGGCCCTCCCTAGCCAGACAGCTTTGGGTGCCCTGGCCTCTAGGGAGCTGGTATAGCTAACTATCCAGGTAAGAGGGTGTTTATCTTCTGGAGCAGATGAAAAAGCAGTAGACTGACTCCCTCGAGGCCTAAGATCATCATAGTGACCCTGCCTCCTCAGGAGAACCAGCACTAAATCGTGACGCAAGCTAAGATGCCCCACACTTTCTCATTTGCTTAGGAGCGCGGCTCTTTCTCAAGCCAGGGAACCTTTCCATTGGTGTAACCAACGCCTGCGGCGGCGGCGGCTAACTGAGGAGGAGAAGGCTTTATTTTGGGTGCCAGCTCTGGAGGTTTCAGTCTGTGTTTGTTAATCTCATTGCCTGTGTGCCTACGCTGAGGCTGCACCTCGCAGTGGGGCAGAACCCTTACTCACAGGGGGCACTGGGAAGCAAAAGAGAGGAAGAGATCAAGATACTATAGCTTGCTCCCCAGTGACCCGAAGACCCCCCCCCCCCCCGCCGTTAACATTATCATCCACTACTAACCGCTTCATGCTGGGGGAGCCCTCGGTGTGTGGGCTTTTGGAGAACAAAATCTAAACCATGGTGCTTCCTTAGAGAGGTGTTGGTGCTCTGAGCTACTGTGTATTAAGGACTCATTTCATTCCAGGCACATCTATCATGTCATTTAATCTTTACAGCTATTTCACAGTGGCTGGGTGTGTCTCTGTGTATAGGTAAGTTATAGACTCCGAGAAACTAAGAAATGTACCCCAAATCACAGTTAGTAGAGCACAGAGCTGGAAGCCAAGCATGGCTACCACTGACGTGATGACATCATTCTTGTGACTTGCACATGGGAGCTGCCTAGGACAGATGAGTGAGTGGATGGCTGTGCACTAACAGCTACAACCCACCCCTGAGGTGTTCCTAGGTCTCAGCCATCAAATCCTGACTCCGATGGGCTGCCAGGAAGGCAGGTTGCGTCCTCCAGGACTCCCCCCAAGGTGAACAGTGCCCCAAGCAGTCTCCCTGTCCCTCCCAGGCAGGTAGGCAAGCATCTTTGGAGGTGGACCCCCAACCTGAAGGGCGAGCACAGGGCTGCTTCGATTTAAGGGGTAAGTTCAAAGCAAAAAGGAAGCTCTCTTTAAACGGAAGGGCAGCGTGCGTGCTGGGGCCGAAGGAGGATGGTGGAGAATTCCTAGTAAAACTTTACAGCTTCCTGCTCTCCCCTCCTCTCCATCTTTAAGTCATGAAAGCCATGCATCTGGGGGGCCGTCTTGCTCAGTGAGGGCAGGAATCACCCAACCCCCCACTTTTACCAAGCCAGGGTAGGGCCTCCAACTTCATCAGTGCCCATCCTCTACTTTCCGAAGTATAGGCCATCTTCCAGCCTGGGGTGACAAAGAGCTGCCTTGAGGTGCCCACAGGAACTGATGGCACCTACTGCCCTTGGCTGGCTGGGCTGCGAGTGGGCAGAGGAAGCTCAGCTGTTATCCTTTTTATGTGTATTGACTTAGTAGAGTGCAAACATGTTAAAAGTTCACTTTCTCCTTTATAGGAGTCTATAAAAAGGCTCTTAAACCGGAGTCCTAGGGCTTCCGCAAGACAAATGTAGGATGAGGCCTCGGGGAGGTGCTGTGCCTCCCTCTGCCCTTTGCAGAGCTGTGGGCTGTTCCAGTGTGCTGATTCAGGCCAGAGCCTGGGTGCATGCCTGGGCCTTTCCATCACAATGGGTTCATGCCAGTGGCCAGAGGAGCCCAGCTGGGAGACTGCCTGAGGCTGGCAGGCTGTTCCTGGTGAGTCCTTGGTGACTCCCTGGGTGTGAGTGGGAGCTCTGTGGTCCAGGACTATTTCCTAGACCCATTACAGGGCCAGTGGTTCTGAGTCGCTAAACAAGCTGGTGTCTGTGGGAGAGGAAATGTCTTCTAACAGAGCGACAGTCCTCAGCAGTCATCCTGCGGGCGACTGGGACCCCCGGGCGGCCTACAGTAAGAAGGGACACTGAGGCGCCTGGAATGGAGAAGAGGGCTCCTTGTTTGGCTTTGGGAGCCATGGGGCACCAGGTGCCTTGTTCTTCGACAGCGGAGGGAGCAGGTGAGAAGCCCCAAGGTAGCACAGAGGGTTGGCAACTGCCAGAGCTCTTCCGGCCTTGGTTTCTCCACCTGACATCTTGGGAGTGGTCACTTCTCTGAGTGCTGGACTCGAGTTTGTTACAAGGAGACAATCAAATCAGAGGAAGGGAGCTGGAGTGGAGGAAGTTTCCATGGCCCCGAGGAAGTGGCCGCTGACAGTCTCCTCAGGACTACCCGGCATACACAGCCCTGAAGCCAGTGAATAGCACTCACTCTGCTTAGTAAACAGCTAAGATGGCTAACAATTGAGGCACTGGGTCCCTAGGGAGTCTGGCCAGGCCCCTGCCCTGCCTTCTTCCCTGCTGTGTGCCCTGGCTGTGGCTTGAAACAGGAACACGAGGCACCCCTAACCTCAGACACATGCACTGGCATCACCTGAAACTTTATGCCCCTCCCAGCTCCACGAACCTGACCCCTGAAGAGGGCTGTAGCAGAGAGCTGAGTCCACTGTCTCTGCAGGGGGACTGACCCAGGTGAACTGCAGAGGAGCAGGTCGTCTGGGGACCTGGGGGACCTGGGTGAGCATTGACTCAGGGCGCCCCCTCACAGCTCCAAGGCACGGATGGTATCTATACGAAGAACTTGAGGAGACCGTGGCTCCAGAGGAGTGGGATAATGCAGAGAAGGAAACACATTCACACTGTGCAAATCCATTCAGAACGCCTGCCAGCTTTGCAGCCAGGCCTGGTCACTCCACCTGGGTCCTGTGGCCTCCTGGGTCTGGACAGTAGAGGTGTGTCACTAACAGGGAAGCCCTTTTCAGGAGTTGGACGTGATGGTGGGTGTCTGGCATTTCTGTGTTCCTGGAGCACAGCAATGTTGTGTGAGCATTGCTGTTTCCTCTGTTCTGGTTCTCACTATTGTCACGTTTAGTGGCTCAGCATCATTTGCTCATGGAGATGCCCTGACTGGGACATTTGTTCCATTTTCTGAATCAAATGACACAGAAAACTCAGGATGTTATTCTGGTAGGCGCTGTGGACTTGGTGTTCTAGAATGGAGCTGCTCAGAATAACTCTGTCATACTAGAGATGCTCTGTCCTCAGTGCCATCAAACTGTGGCACCCACTGACTATGCGTGGCCATCACATGCTTGAAATGTGGCTAGCGTGGGGGAGGAAATGAATTAATGACTTCATTTAATCTTAATTAGTTTAAATTTAACCACATGTGATTAGCGTCTGCCATATTAGCCAATACTATTTTAGAATGTTCTTTTTCAAGCTGGATATTGCTTGGCTGCTCTGAGCCATGACAGTGCCACATGGAGTGGGGCTCCAAAGTGTTCAGTCCCTTTGGCATCATACAACAAAGGTGGCTCCTAATTAGCCCGTGGTTGGAATAACCACATGGATGAGGTAGCTGCTCCCAACAGCCTGGTCATGGCTAGTCCGGGTGTGAGCCTTGACCAGCACACAGCTTCTATCCTATGGGTGATTAAGGAATGAAAGCAGTTCTTACTTCTAGGCCATTTGTGACCAGCACTGGACCACCAACCCTACACAAGAGGGGAGGTGACTTTTCACAAGATCTCACAGTGGTGGCTTAGGTCTTCACTCTCCTAGGAGTTCCTCGGAACACAAACCGAAAGATCAGCCAGGCCTCCCCTGCAGCAAAGCCAGGACATGGGGACTGGAGGTCACAGGCCACAGGACACCATCCCTCTTACTTAGGGCTGCTATGTGTCCATCCACCTTCCCAGGCTTCCCAGTGAGGAGACGCGTGTCCTTGTCCAGTCATCTGTTTACTGCAGGGTCCCCTGGTGAGGAGTGGCCAAGGTGGGAAAGAGCTTCCTGTTTGTAGCCATGGCGATGGTGGCTTCGAGGAGCTGATGACCTGCAGAGTGGGCCAGTCCCCCGAGAGTCAGGGCAGCTTTGGAAGCTTTCCATCTCTGAGCCTTGATCTCTGCCACTGTGTTGTCTCTGACTCTCAGTGACATCCTGTGGCATTTGTTGAGAGCACAGGCCACACCCCTGGGCGCATCTCCGTGAACCGGCTTCCCGAAGCGCAGCGCTACCCTGAGTTGGGCAGGGTGCAGAGTGGGGTGGTCCTGCTCCGTGGGGCGGGAGCTGAAAAGGCCTTAATAGGCACATTGTCCCCGTGTTTCCAGAGTGCCGCCCGGCCACTTCCTCACACGCTGCGTGCTGGATGAGCTCATGTCTGAGCCTGTGAGCAGCACAGAGAGCTGGGCCTGGCTGCCGGGAGGCCCTATGGCCTGAGAAGCCCTTGCAGGCTGAGGCTGGCGGAGTCCTGAAGCGGAACGTTGTAATGAGCGACGCCGACTGGATTTATGGGGCTGCGCACATGGGTCTGGCCTTCCTGCGAGGGCCTCCACATGGGAACAAAAACAAGTGCTGGCCCAAGTGTGGCGCGACTGGGTCTTAACAAGAGTCTACTAATTACGGGAAGGCCCCAGCCAGATCCCCAACCTGAGGAGGAGCAGAGCACAGGGGCAGTTCCTGTCAGCCTGGGCTCTGCTGGAGTATCCTGTCTCTCTCTACCCAGGAGACCCAGAGCATGCAGACCATGGTGCTTATTCACTCGCTCTGCAGCCTCAGACATGGTACTGAGCTCACCTTCTTCTCCTCATTTGTCCTCATCTGTAAAATGGGATCCCAGCTTTTCAAGGCCAATGGAACGTATTGTCTCAGAACAAATAAGAGCTAATTTCAGAATTTGTCATTCCTGCCTTGAATTCTGGTTAGGCCAGGTCCCTGTTCTGTGGCCTGCACAAATTGTTTTACCTCTCTGATCCAAATGCGTTACCTAGAAGACAGAAATATAAGGAATGGCATGCAGACTGGTTAGGAGGCTGGGGCGTTGTCTGTGGGCTCTGCCTACACACAGTGTTCACACAGTGTATAGTCATGTCCCTATGCTGTTGATGTTGTTTCCAACCTAGGAATAGAGGTGGCAACTGAGTCCTGTGGTGGGCTCTGAAAGGCCCTGCTGCCATGGTGACAGTGCTCAGTGGTGTGATGGTTAGGGAAGCAGAGGTGGGACACACTTCCTGCCAAGAGCCCATGGAGACCTACCTGGCCAATCTTGCTATACTGAGGGCCACAGGCCCCTCTTTTGGATGAGAAAACAAAAATAGAAACAGAACAAAACAAAAGCAAACAAACAAAAAATATGAGGAGCCAGGTACTGTGAGGCAAGCTGCAGGACTGGACCCTCCTGTCACATGGTGACCTCTGAAGAGCCTCCTGACACAAACATGTATACAGTCACCAGGATAGGCTGCAAGTGGCCCAGCAAGGACAGCTGTCTGAGGCCAGGGCCCTGTCTTGTAAAATGGATCTACCCAGCTCATTGGCACACGAGCAAAGGCTCTCTCTGCTGCCACGGTGCCAAGTCCTTTCTGCAAGCATTCCCCGTCATCTTCCCTGTTAGGGCTGTGCTCAAATCCTTTCCAAATCTGGGGCCAGATCAAGCAGAGGCACCAGAGGCTGGGAGATCAAGGCTGTAGTATGTAGTACGGCCAGAGGGGCTAGCCTCCACCACGAGTGCACTGAAGCTCGAGTGTCAGAACTGGGCTGGAGTGTCAGGAATGTCCTTAGGTATAAGCCTGAGGGAGTCCACATTCACCCAAGCTACCCTGGCATTCTCTGAGGCAGGCTCTGTGCCCACTGCTCCGCCTTTGCATACTGGCAGTGATTTAGATAGCCCCATCATGCTCAGGCCCTTTGGACAAGGCACGGAGGGTGTGTCATGTGCAGGGCCCTGTCTCTGTGGAGGGCAGAGTCTCCTTGCTTACTCAGTATTGTGTCCCCAAAGCCTAGTACCAGGCATGGCCCACAGAAGTCAGGGACCGTGTGCACAGACATAGTTGAGAGTCCAGTGGAGGAGGCAGATGCACAGGAAAGGGACGGGCTGTCTGGCAAACAGGCTGCTGCGGCCAGTGGGTGTGTAGGGTGGACTGAGAAAAGGCATCCTTCCAGAAGGGAAGCATTCCTGGAGGATGCAGGCAATGTCCAAGGAGTGGAGACATGCAGGGTTGAGCAGGACTATAAATAAGCAAAGGTCATGGTATTCCTTGAAGAGCTGGTGCATGCAAAAGGCTGGATGAGCAAGACATGCGGCCCTTCTGGAGTCAGGTCAGGCACAGAGTGGTATGGTATCTCTGGAGAGATCTGGAGAGAGGTGGGGAGAGATGCAGCCCTTTTCCTTGGTAGGCCTCAGGTGAAGGCAGCTCCCTACTTCTATGTCTCAGTTTATGTAATTATGAAACAGACCCTGAGCCTACGTCTTGGGACCCTGTGAGGACTTCAGTGGCAGTGTGTGTACATGTGTGCTGTGTGCTGGAGGGCCCAGTGAACATGATGGTTTGTGCACTGGAGACACACTAGGAGGCAGAAGAGAGTTCCAGAGTTGGCCTTTGGGAAGTGATGTCCCTTGGATGTGATACTAACGGAATCATTAGCACTCTCTCATTCATTTGGACTGGCCCACCATTAACTCCTAGAGCACTCTTAGGGACAGTGGGTCAACAGTACAAACACTTGAACTGAGTGGAAGTCCTTAAGTTCACACGGCACTTGTCCCTGTGGTGTTTCCTTTAGTGTATGCAACCAGAGGACCTCAAGGTGAGACCTTACAGCCAAGACCTCTGTGGGACCTAATGAGGAGCTGCTCTGTTTCAATTATGCGAAGGGCCTTGCCTTGGACCGTTTGACTGACAGCTCATTACCCTGCGGCCGTTTTTTGGGTAGTGGAATTTAATCTCCCAGCTGAGAAGCAAATCAATTTGCCCATCTGCCACAGCTGAGCCTACTTTAACTCAACTCTAATTTATTCTCCTAAGCTTAGGAAGCCTTGTTGTCTCAAAGTGCAGCAATATTAAGTTTCCCAGGCAGCTTGGGCTGGGGTGCACAGGCAAATGTTCCAGAGTGTCTCATCTGGGGTCTGGCTGGGCAAGCCATGATGGCCAGCTGGGGATGTACCACCAGCGAGGGTCTGAAGGAAATGGATCTCTTGCCCATTAAGCCTTTATGGTGTGTGGGGAGTGTGGGGGGGGACAACATATCATCTGATGGTGCTGAGATAAAAGTCACCTGCCCAACGGCTCAGGGGAAGAGAGGACTCCTGTCAGCAAGGCACACTGGCTTTCTGCTTTCTGCATGTTCGAAGCCGCGGTATTCTGTACTGTAATCAGTACAGATTTGGAGAGCGTCGTTCTGGTACCCTCACAGCACAGATATAAACCTGAAGACAAGTAATGACTTTTGACCTCTGACATTGGGGCAGCTTCCCCTTTGCTCAGGAAGGCAATCAGAGGACCTCTTGGCCAGGATGCATGGCACCTACCGTGTATATACTAGGACATAGCCAGGTTGACATCAAATGCATGGGAGTCATCACAATGCATGGCTGCTGTGGGCCGAGGAACCCAGCCGACTCTGTTTAGAGTCTCAGGAGACTTGTTTGAAGTTTTTCAAGGGATTCTGATGACAAATCTGCAGACAGTTGTGGCCACTTCACAGAGCAAAATAGGTCCAGAAGGGCACCTCAGAAATCGTAGCTGTTTGGTGGGAGGTTGCTCCCACTGCTGCTCCTCTCGTTCTGAAGATGGTTGTGTGCATGTCCCCCAATTCTGTCCTTGTCCAACCAGAAGGCTCCGGAACCTCCTATGTATGTATGCACACAAGTATGTGTAGGCATGTGTGTGCATGCACACATGCACACACATGAGCATAGGATGGGGATGCTGAGTGGCAGCAGAGGAGCCACGTCTTCTGCGGAGGGAAGCAGTGTTTCTGAAACAGTTCCTGAGTCCGACAGTACAGCCCCTGCTGGGTTGCTTTCCAGGGGTCAGGGAGAGGCCAGTCTATTTACATGCCTTTGCCAGGAGTGCAAGGGGTGTCGGGGCCTGGGATTAATGAGCAGTGTATTGCCTCACCTGTTGGGAGGGTCATGTGATATGATTTTGATATGAGGGGCCCCCAGAAGCAAACATGACAGGTCACGTTATACACCGAAGAAAAGCCCAAGCAAAGGTGGTCCCACCCCTGGCCATTGAACATGTCCCTTTCTTCTCATTGGGGGGGGGGGTCAGGCCCCCTCCTGCCCCAGCACCCTCAGGCAGATTGTACCCTCCCTGCAAGGTGGCCCCAAGGCCAGCTTCTAAGATAAGGTTGGCCAGCGGTGCCTCAGGGAAAATTAAACATCATGGTTGCTAATGAGGATATGGGCCAGGCTTTGCCTCCAGGACCCCGGGGTGACTGCCAAGCAGCCTGGATGGCAAACAAGGAATGGAGAAGCTTGCTGGGCCCCACCTTCTGAGGAAGGCTGAGCAGACAGTCTAGGAGCCCTGGGACCAGAAGGTGTAGGCTCTGGGTGAAGCAGGGAGATTGGTACCCATGTCGCTGCCCCCCCTCCCCCCGCCTTAGTGTATAAGCTGATTTGTCTGTCAGGGCTGGTTGCAGCTGTGACCCAGCAGTCACCTGACCCTGAATGGAAAGGAATTTGCCAAATGCTGAGACTAGGGTGCAGAGGTTGGGGAGGCGTGGCTACCATGTTGGGAGTAGGCACAGGTCTGGGTCTTCAGCAGAGGGGCCCAGGGTGCCTCCTGCCTGGAGCTGAGGGAGCTGCCCATGTCCCACTTCGCTCTCTTGACCGAGATTCCAACCTTTCCTACCAAGTCTAGGGCTAGGTTACATGTTCCGAGAAACTCTTCTTGAGCCTCCCTTATCAGAAAGCAAAGCTCACTTCTTCATATCCATTGCTGGACAGAGGCACTGCCTGACTTGCCTGTGTGACAGGCCACCCAGCAGAGGCCTCCATCATAGAAAGTATTCAGTAAATCCATGTCAAGCACTAGCTTGCTCAAATACACATTTTTAAAGTTTTATATGTATATGGGTGCTTTTGCATGCATGTGTCTGTGAACCAAGTGTGCCTGGTACCCAGAGGCCAGAAGGGTGTTGGTACCTCTGGAACTAGAGTTATGGACAGTGGTGAGCTGCCATGCAGATGCTGGGGATGAAACCTAGGTCCTACCCAGTGGCCACTAGAAGAGCATCCAGTGTTCTTGACCACTGGGCATCTCTCCAGCTCCTTCAGTACACATTTTGACTCATCTTCCATGTAGCAGGCTGTTTCCGGCCCTAAGGCTGACCACCCAGGTCCTTCCAGTGAACAGAGAAGCCATGCCTAAGTGCAGAGCAAAATAATGGGCTGATACCAATGGAGAGTCCACCTGGAGCAGCTCTGGTACAGTCAGGCAGAGCTGGGTTCAAATTCGAGTTCCCTTCATAGCCATGTGGTCTTGTGGGAATATGCTTCACCTCTATTTCCCTGTGCGTGTAAAGACCCTTATCGTCCTCACAGGCATGCTATGAGAAGCAGGATGTGTATGGAGGGATGTCCACTGCTGTTGTGGTTAGTTCAGTCCCCGCTGGAGCAGTGGGATCTACTAGACCCCAGGGGCCATTGGAGGGCTCGTGGAAGAGGCTGCTAAGAAAACCATGGATTTTTCAGGGTAGCCTTCCACCACCAAGGGCAAGTGAGGGGGCAAATTTATTTTCTGGGGCCACTTTGGAGTACAAGAGTATATGGCCCTGAAGTCTGGATGGAGATGGGGACTCTGTTCTGTGGCATTCACTGTCACTTACCTGTAGCTCATGGCAGAAGGATAGCCTGGGCTGCAGGGCACATCGAGTGCCCACACGTGTCCCCTCATAGTAATTTATATGCACATTGTACTAACTCAAGCTTGGTCTTCTGAGTGGAGGCAAATGTGTGTTTTAAGAGGTTCCTTGTAGATACATTTCTTGTATTTTTGGTTGTAAGCCTAGCCTTTAACAGCTAGCCATCTATGCAGCCCCAATAGATGCATTTCTTAAAAGCAGCGAGTCTCCCCCTACCCCCACCTTCAAACAAGAGGCTGGTGGCAGAGAGCACATTTTGACCCATTTTTAGAAACCAACTAGCTGGTTTACAGCTGATGGGAATCTCGGGTGGCCAGCTAGGCCTTCCCCGTTTCCCTGCAGTTTCTTTAGTGCACACAATCCCAGGAATCATTGTACATTGGATATTCAAAGTTTAGAACCATTTAGGTGATTTTGTTAATTCAGGCAAACCTTGCTAAATGCAGTGGATTCTTTTGTGCTGTTACCATAAAGGACAGAAACTGCCTGCCCTTTTCTCTGGTCCCTTCCCAATCCTTTGGGCGACATCTAGTGGAGGGTCTTCAAAAACTCTGCATGGCTTCATTGGTATTGCTCCCAAGGTTAACAAACCTAAGTCTCAAAGAAGGCACTTAAACCTTGGCTCCCACCAAATAGCTACGATTTCTGAGGTGCCCTTCTGGACCTGTTTTGCTCTGTGAAGTGGCCACAACCGTCTGCAGATTTGTCATCAGAATCCCTTGAAAAACTTCAAACAAGTCTCCTGAGACTCTAAACAGAGTCGGCTGGGTTCCTCAGCCCACAGCAGCCATGCGTTGTGATGACTCCCATGCATTTGATGTCAATCTGGCTATGTTCTAGTGTATACACAGTAGGTCCCATGCATCCTGGCCAAGAGGTCCTCTGATTGCCTTCCTGAGCAAAGGGGAAGCTGCCCCAATGTCAGAGGTCAAAAGCCTGTGTTCCCAGCTGGGAAGTGGCCAGCAGCAGGCCCCGCCTTCTGATGTGATAGCAAGCAGCATGTGCAATGTTGCCCATGAAGGACTCACAACAGTGCCTGGCACACAGCAAATGCCAAGACTACCAGCAAAGAGCGTCTCTACTTGTGCCCCTGCAGTGGCTACATGTAGGATTGATGCTCTCGAGGATGGAGCGGCTCCTGGAAAGTCCAAGCTCCTGTTTTAAGATACATCCCCTTGGAAAATCAGTGCCAACCCAAGTCCCACTCTAATCAAGAGACAAGACAAGCTAAACCCAGCAACGATCTGGTTAAAAAAAAAAAAGATTCCGAAGAGTAGAGTTGGGAATGTATTGTTCAGGTCAGAGTTAGAAGTGGATGTGTCTACTGCTCAGCCTGTCTGTGAGACTCCCCTTTTCTTGAGACATAGTCTGTACAGCTCCAGCTAGCCCCTATTCACAGCGCTCTGCCAGCCCTTGCCTCCACACTGTGATTCAAGGCATGTGCCACCACACCTGGCAGAAGAGGTCTTATGTACGTCCACGCTCTGTAGGGTGCTTCATATTTCTTCATGGTTCTACCTGCTCTTCTGGACGGACACTTCCAAAAGAAATGTGAGACAGCATCTGTGCTTTTAGGCAAATTAAGTCACAAGCACCCATGAAGCAGAAAGTGTCTTGTGTTTCGCTAAGGCATTTTAGACCCTTGAGTGGTGGGACATCCTGGAACCTTGGGAGTGGCAGAATGTCTTTGGGGACCCTCTTGCCAGGGACCCTCTTCGGGGGTGTGACCAAATGCAAACCAGCAGAGGGCTTGAGGCTTCAGTTCTAACCACAGAGTCCAGGCATAAGTCAGACAGACGGGCCAGAAGGGTAGGAGGGAGTTGGCCCAGAGTCCGAGGCCATGGGCTCTGTATCTGCCACTTCCGTGTCTGTGTGGCTTTGGGGACACTCCCTTCCTTTTCTGTGAAATGGGGCTGACACCTCGACCACACTCAGGAGATGTGAAGCTTTCTACATGAGTTCTCTACTCACCCCTCGGGCCAGCAGATGTCCAACCTACTGGCCAAGGTACAGGGGCTAGCAAGGGGCCTTCTGGGCTACAGGCTGCCTGGGGAGACCCACATCCTAGGGGGACTGGCCTGGGGCTCACAGGCACAAGAATGCAAAGCATGCCAGTCACAACAGTTTAACGTTTTACTAAATCAAGTCACACAAATTTCAAATTGCAAATATAATTAAGGACAACAGATTCAGTTCTGTTTTTAACATTTTTCATTTTCAAATCTATCATTAAGACAAAAAGTAAACAAAAGTTAGGTCTGTTGCAAATTTTATGATTTTTCTTGAGGGAAAAAAAAACATTATAGTAAAAAGAACGCCACTGGGTATACAGTAAAGCACCACAACACACGTTACAAACGGGCTTCCTGCTGCTGGGACACAGGAGAGGGACCGTCCTCCCCACTGCTGTGTTAATCGGGATTTCATTAAAGTCAAACTATAAAATCCCCTAGGTTAACTAAGTCAGACACGGTCTGGATCGCAGTGCTTAACAAGGACAATGCCGACTATCAGTGCTAACAGAGAACATTTTAGAAGGCCCAAAACAATCAAACTGGAAACCAAAACCTTATTTTCCCTAGATGAGTGAAACAAAACGAAAGGAGTCCCACCTCCCAGTAGAGCAAAGGGGGTTTTTTTCTTTCCAGTTGGAGGCAGGGGACATGGTCGGTGCTGGCTCTAGGGGTCGCTGGCCTAGTTGGCATCCAGCTTGGCCATTTCCTGCACGTAGATGCCTATACTCTCACTGTCAAAAAGCACAAAGTACACAGTTTTGATGGAGGAGGACATAGTGGACACGAAGTAATTGGAGATGGCCTTCAGAATGAGCTGGGCCGCTGTCTGCTTCGGGAACCCATTCCTGCAGGCGAGAAGAGAGCGGTCAGCACTCAGAGCATCCACAATGAGCCCACCTCAGGCTTGCCCTGCACCTCAGGCTTGCCCTGCACCTCAGGCTTGCCCTGCACCTCAGGCTTGCCCTGCACCTCAGGCTTGCCCTGCACCTCAGGCTTGCCCTGCAGGGTCCTCACTCTGGGATGGTGTTTACTGAGCCCTGGAGGTGTTCATGCAGGAGTGTTAGAAAGTCCCTGTGGGATACATTGAATAGGAAACTGTCATGTACTGTTTGCACTTGGGAGTGAACTCTTGACCAGTGTGTGACCTCCCTCATCTCAGAGCATGGTCAGCTCAGGTGTCCTTGTCCTGAGGAAGACTGGCTCTGACACAAGGACAAAGAAGAGCAAACAGCCCAATGACATTAAAAACAGAGATCTTGAGCACAACCAGAAGCCAAACCATTTCTAACCAAGGTTACTGTTATCCCATGCTATAAAAATGGCTGTGGTGGGAATGAGACACCAGAAGCTCACCCATGGACACTGCTCAGAACTCTGGACTCAATGGGGAGCTACAGCTAGGCTGCTTTCGTGGGCTCCTCAGCAGATCACTGCTGACTCCTTTGATATCTGTGCTGCTTGCTATGAACTCGGTTACATTTGCTTGCTCTGTGAGGCTTCCAGAGTAGATTTCTGCTGGATGTTGCAAGCACCTGGTTTGATGTTTGCTGTCTACCTGCTGCTGGCTGTGTCTTCTACTCCTGCTTGCTGCGTGCTTAATAAGCAACTCATTCAAAACCAAAAGTATGGCTCTTATAGATCATCATCCAGACAGAACCATCCACTCACAAGATAACGGGCAATAACCAGGCATCCGTGGGCACAGGAAGAATGTGATATAATCTTCACAGGGAGGCATGACCCAGAGAACATTCTAGGAAGGTGGCCAGTAAGAAGTAGGAAGCTGAATGTGCATGAAGTGGTCGAGGTGCCTAAGCTTGTTTCTTTTTTCCACTGTCCCTAGAACCACCATTAGAGTCCCACTGCTGAGTATCAGTGTCAGCCCATCATGGCGAGGGGTTCTCTGAGTGGCTCTGGCCTCCAGTTGTATGGCACTCTTATGGGGTTTCATGGCACCAAGGGCTGTTGGTCCAGAGACCATCTCCAAACTGTATCAGCTAATGTCACAGCAAAGGACATGGCAGTCACTATCATGCAGAACAGAACTCTGGGCCAAGTAGCCTCTTGACTTCAGGATATCACTGAAGTCTCCAAGTCAGTACTATCCTGTCACTGATGTGTAGTTCTACTGAAAACGTCATGCGGAGCTTGGAACTTAGACTATGAACTCAGAACTTGGAAGCTCAGCACCGATGGGTCCCTGTGTGCCCGAGGCTGTCCTGGTCAATACTGCATGCGCACCTATGGGAGTTGCAGTGCACGGGGCATGAGGGGTGGTGTGCACGGGGCGGGGGCTGGCCTGACCTGGTGGAAATAGCCTAATGCTTTAGGGCAGCTTTCATGTCCATGCTTCTGTTCACTGTTCCTCTCTGGGGGGGGTACCTGCTGCTAGGTGGGGTGCCCTGCACACTTGAGATGAGAATGTGTTCACAGCACTCCCGTCCTGCACTGTGTGCCCCTGACACCAACCCACCTGGAGAGCCATATTCTCCACAGCTGTTTGTGCTCAAGGTGTCACATGGCCATAGGAAAAAGCTCTCTTGGGACCTATCACCTAGGAGACCAGGGCAGTTCCACAGACTTCAGGAATGCAGCTCATTCTCAGAGGGCACCTCAGGGTATCTTCCCAGCCTCTGGGAAATAGTGAGGTGTGATAGGGCTCAGGGACCCTCTACACAGCACAGCTCAGAGCTCCAGAGACAGTCTGGTTTCCTCCCAGAGTGGCCCTGGTGCTCTAGCTAGGGTGGAGGATGGCAGGGACAGGACAGAAATAAGGACTACAGCGAGGCACCCACGGCGGCTGGCTGCCTCAGATCTGAGTCAGCTGGGCACAGAGGGTATGCTGATTGGGACCGCTGGAGGAGGCAAGTTTGACTTTCAGTTGTGGAGAGCCTGTTCTAACAGTGCAGGCCACAACTAACTTTGTGTGTCCCTGTGTCCTGTTGGAGCCTGCACTCAGGCCCTGCGAACAGAGTTTGCTGGAACAGGCAGACCTCAGTGCATGGGCATGACCTGGAGAGATGGGAACTGAGAGCTGGGGGGAGCTGTTCTCTGCATGTGAGGCTGCCTGCCTGTGTCTGTATACCTGCTCAGGTGAGCAGAGCGGGAGGGTCTAGGAACTGCCTGCAACAATTCCCTAGCTGGGTCACAAGCTGACCCTGTGTGCTCCGCCAGCTGGGGTGCTTGGCTTCCAGCTCAACCTTAGCTCCACCCAGTGCATGCCAAGTGGAAGTGCTGTGATGCAGATAGATGTTGAGGTCCCAGCCTCTACCTGATTGCAAGGTCAGTCTACTAGGTGCACTACTGGTCACTCCTCACTGGTTCAGTGTTTACTGACAGACCCTCAAGTGCTTTCTAGTTCTCGCCTGTGGCCCTTGAAAGGGGTATGTAACTGTAGGAAGGGTCCTTCCTGTTCCTGTGTCCTATGTCTGAACCTGTGGCTGGTGCTGGCATCATTGACACCTTGTCATGTACTCCTGGCTGGGCTCCACCTGGAGCTTTCCCTCCCTCAGGTCTGCGGCCACTCTTTGGGAAGCATGCTCTACATGCAGGGAGCAGGGCAGGACTCGAAGAGGTTCACACCAGCAGCATCCACCCCAGCATACTCTTCTGCCGCTTGGTGCATGTGAACCTGTGTGTCCTAGGAAGCCACACCCTAAAGGAGCAGCCCTGCTGAGGCCATGGAGACACAGTAGGAGGCAGCAGCAAGGTAGGCCCCTTCCCTGTGCTGCCAGCACAGGGGACAGAGTGGATGTGTGAGATGCTGACATTCCACACACCATCCCTGCAAAAGGTGAGAGTAGCCGTAACCACACAGTGCCTTGGCTAGCTCCTCCAACAGCACATAGGTGATCTGACTATACGCTGTTACCTCAGGGCAGAGGCAGGGCAGCTGAGAGCTGCAGACTTCTTGGCCGCACAATGATCCCCGTCTCTGTGACTTGCCCAGCCTCTGAAGGCAGAGCGCAGCACAAGATAATGTGTTATGCATCGGGGGATGGGGGTGGGGGGGTTGGCCCAGGCTCCCACTAGGGATAACTGGTCTCCCAGGATCATCCTAAAGGTTCCTGTGGTGAACTACTACCCCAAACCCTCAGACAGCTATGACCGGATGCCCGCTGTTGGCATCATAGTCACTGTAAACACTGCTGGCCTCAGCCTGCCAGAGACATGCCAAGCATGAGCTTCTCGGTACAAGTACTGCCTGAGTTCCCATCTGAATGGCCACTCCAGTCTCGCCAGGTCTCTGCCTTCTTCTCTAACTCAGGCGAGCTATACAGACTTGAGAGGGTTCAAGGCTTCTGCTGTGGATGTAGATTCGGGCTTCAACGGCTCTTGAGCAGCAGGATGGGGGCACTGGTTTCCTCAGGTGTGATGAAGATGAGGAGATGCCGCTAAGGTCACCTGTGGTTCCCTTCCAGACTTCCCCTAGCTCACTTGGGCCTTGTGTTCATAGCACCTCAAGCTCCTCATGCAGGGCTGACCTGTTTTGCCCGTCTTGGGCCTCGTTGGCATACACTAGAGCCATGTGAGCTCCCCTTGGGTCACTACTGCCATGTCTGAAGCACCCTTTCTCCACATCTGGCCCCAGTCTCCCTAGGCTAGTGCAAAGGGATCAGGTTAGGCAGACATGGGATGCTTGTCCCAAATGGGTCCATGGGAAGCTGGATTCAGAAGGGCCATATCTGGGGGTGAGTTCCAGCTCCCCAGTCTGCTGTGAGCCTCACTAAGCCTCATCACCTCCAAGGGTGTAAGGGCCATTGTGAGAGCAGGTCAATCGGAGACCCCCCAAAATATAAGTCATCAGCCACATCTCAAAGACAGAGGAGACCAAACAGGTATCTTGGAGGAGAGAGAAGTAGGGCGCTCTGGGTACTGTGGGGACATGGCTGCCACCTACATGACCATTCTGCTAGGGTTAGGTTTCTTGTACCATGCTGCTGTCTCCAGGGCTTTCCCACTTTCCCACATTCTCTGTGGCTTGAGTGGCTGCCTGTGAAGCTGCCCCAGGCTACTTCTTGCCGAGAAGCCAAGAGCACTGAAATCCAAGATGTTCAGAGGATGGCAGCAGCTCCTTTATCACAGCTAGAGGCCAGCAGGGGAAGAGCCTCTCCCTCCCAGCCTTCCAAGCAGGCCAGGGAACTTCATGGTGGGCTCTGGTTTTTCTTTCTAAAGCCATGCCTGGGTACCGGACACTGCTGTGCCCTGGCAGCCCAGGCAATACACAGTGGGCATGTGGGCAGGGGTCCTGGGCATGCAGAAAACATATCGGCATGCAAGGGGTCCAGCCTGCTTGACAGCAAACTCCAGCTCCACCAAGGATGAGCTGTGTGACCTCAGGTGCATGCCTTAACCTCTAAGTTCGCTCTTTGACCGGTGCATGGATTTAACAGTAGAGATAAAGCGGCTAGCAGCGCCTGGGGCTCTGTGAATACCCATAAATGGTGTTTGAAAGGCACGAGCTTTCCTTCCACGCTCATAAATCTAAGGGAGGAGTAGAGCAGCCCCACCCCCAACTAGTGAGTCCCTGTGTGCTGCCCCAAGAGGGGTCCCTTCCACGTGTCTAACAGCGCAAGGTGTGACCAAGACCAGGGTTACAAGAATGGGATCTCCACTGGCTCCAGTCAAAGCCGGGAGGTGGCAGAAGCAGGCCAGCACCTCGGGGGGGGGGGGGGGGGGCGCCTATCAGCAGCCTCTCCGGGAAAGTTCTCCCAGCACGTCACTGTGCTTGCATTCCACCTTGACTTCTATGCCAGAGACACTGGATGCCACAGACAAGCCATTTTATTTCCCCTCTTAACCCCTGTGATTTACTGGCTGGCCTGATAGAATCCCATTCTTTCCCATGAAAGCAAGGGCAGCTGTCTGGTGGCTGTGGACGAGGTCTGCCTGACAGATGTGGCCAGGGAAGCCGGCACATGTGCTGCCCTTGGCATTCCGCCCTTTAAAAGCTTCCCATTGATTATTTTTAAAAACTTTTACTCCATGAAAAATGTAAATAAGTTTGTAATAACAGATGTTCTTTTATGAGAATTACTTTTATGCTTCAATTAAGAATTTCCCAATAGCCATATGAAAGAGCGTGAAATTATTACCTCCAAAAAAGGTTGCTATTGCCTTGCTCTTCAGAAGCACCTTTCATCAGGGCAGATCAAAGCGCATCCGAAGCATTAATTAACTGAGCCTCAGAGCCATCTGTGAAGAAGGGTAGACCCCATGGCCTCGCTTATTAAGGAAGGCCCAGAACAGAGAGATTGATTCATTTACCAGAGGTCACACAGCACAGTAACATAATGCCAAAGAACATTCTATGGGAGGTAGAAGCAATAGCATGGCTGTTTAAGCTCTGATCCAGAAGCACTTTTAAAATGAAAAACCAAGATCTTGACTCTGCTTTGGGAGGGGTGGGCACCTGTAGCACATGCAATTCTGTGACGTGACTAGACACTTGTGTTTGCAGACACCTGCACAGCAAATGGAGCGGCCACTGGGAAGGTTCAGCCCTGTTGTGTTCTGAGACAGGGTAGGGGCTCACTCTACAGCCAGGCTGGCCATAAACCTGTAGCGATCCTCCCTTTCCAGTCCTCCAAGAGCAGGTATTACAGGTCGGCCATCACACTCAGCTTTCTGGTGCTGACTTAAAATGACATCTACATATGGTGTCAACAGAAACTGCAGTGGGATGTGCAGTCAGGGGGCCCAGCCACGCACTGCACTTCCCAGGGACTCCCAGCTCTGCTAGGCTGAGCTCCTCTTCTGTGTGGCACCTGCAGAGCATGCTAGCAGGTGTGAGCAAGCTGCAGACACAGGTGTGAGTTTTCACTCTCTTCTGCCCGGGGGGCCTTCAAGCTCATCTACACTGCAGGTTCCTAGTTCTGGTCCTTCATCCAGAGGTCCAAGAAAGACTACCCGTGTAGACAACACTGTAGGCTGGGGGGAGAGAGAATCTGCCACAGCTCCTGGCCTGGGAGGGGTGGCTGGGATGGGCTCCGTCTGCCATCACAGTGGGAGCACCAAAGGCTCCAGAGAAACAGGGTCAGCAACAGCCAGAGACTGACCATGGTGGAGTTTAAGGTGTGAGATCTCAGTGCTACCCAGAAAGGGGAGCAGGCCCCTCTGCCCTCCACAGTTCATGTGAGGGCAGAAGGGAACGTTTGGTAAGAGCTGCGTTTAACCTGCAGGGCAGAGGTTGCCTGGAAGGACAGCACACTATGGGGCCCAGCCAGTCACTGCCCTTATCCCATCCTGCCTCGGGTAGAGGAGGGACAGGAGCCTCAAAACTGGGATGGCCTTCCCAGTGAAGGCAGGTGCCCCATCCGGACACACCACTGGCCAGTACAGACACCCAGCTGGGGCTTCTTGAGATCTCAGCTCCCAGCAGCTAGAGCCTCTGAAGTGCTTTCCCAAGCTGGTAGCCGAGAGGATTCAATGTCTGAGGTTCTGAGGCAGCCCTGCCCCTCTCCACAGTGGAGTCTTGAGATGCTGCAACAGGAGTTTCTATGCCTACTTTTCAGAGTGAGGGCTTGTTTCTATACCATTAGTCAGCTGGTGCATGGTGGATCCAAGACCTGACCTCAGTTAAGGAGAGGTGTATAGCTAAGTCCGACCTCTACACTCAGCTGCAGAAGGCCAGGACTGTCCCAGTACTGGTCCTCTCATTTTGAAAGTGGGTCTCCTAAGTTCACCTGGGGTACATGATGAGCAGGAGCTGGTGCAGGGCCTAGCCCCAAGTGCTTGTCTTTTGATATTTTCATTCAGCCCCACCTTGTATCCACCTCCCCCACAGCCAAGAGGCCAGGCATGTGTCAGGGGTATCCATGAACAGAGGCCTAGAGAGGCCACTGTGTGAAGCTGTAAAGGTGAATGAAGCCTGGACTGCCTTTGGAGACCCTAATGTGTTGGAGATGTCAGAGTTGTAGGATACCTGTCTAGGACAGCTGCTAATAGGGAGTGGAACCAGCCCAGGAGAAAGAAGTGTGTTGTGGTAAGAAGGCTAAAAGGAGTTGGAGATCTGAAGAGCAATTAGACATCCGACACAGAGTTTGGAGTGTGCCCTGCTGGTTTTTGGTTTTGCATTGGTTTAGTATTTCCTCACTATGGTCCCTTTCCTCCCTTTCGGGATGGTAATGTATATCCTGTGCCATTACATGTTAAAAGTATGCGATCTGCTTTTTGATTTTGATTTTACAGGGGGTTACAGTTAAGAGAGTGCCATGTGGCTCAGAAGAGACTTTGGACTTTTAAACTGGGTTGAGACTGAAGGACTACAGGGACGTTTGAAGTTGGACTAAATCCATGTCTGCATTATGATATGGCTACAAACCTACAGGGGCCAGGGAGTGGGATGCGGGAGTTTGGAAATGGCCCCCATAGGCTCATGAAGAATGGCACTATTAGGAGGTGTGGCCTTCTTAGAGGAGGCGTGTCACTGGGGATGGGCTTTGAGGTTTTAGATGCTCAAGCCAGGCCCAGTGGCTCTCTCTCTTCCTGCTGCCTGTTTATTCAGATGTAGAACTCTCAGCTACCTCTCCAGCACCATGTCTGCCTGCATGCCACCATGCTTCCCACAATGATGACAATGGACTGAACCTCTGAACTGCAAGCCAGCCCCAATGAAATGTTTTCCTTTATGAGCTGCCGTGATCAAGGTGTGTCTTTGCAACAGCAGAACATTTACTAAGACGGGGCTTTGCCCAAAAGTCTGTATGGCAATCCAAAGCTGAACTATCATATAGTTACAGGTTTCTGCTGGAAAGTTCCTTCTCTCTCTCTCTGCATTCCCACTCCTGATTGAATCCACCTGAGTCTTAGTGCCCCTCAAGACCCTGTGAGGTCTATCTGTAGACTTCTCTGTGATGACACTTGCTGTCACAGAGTTTTAGATCTTTCTAAGTCTTCATCAGCACACCATATTTTTTAATGATTTTTTTTAAATGTATGTGTATGTATATCTGTGTATGCTACCTGCATATAGGGGCCTGCAGAGGCCAAAAGTGTGTTACTCTGAAGCTTGAGTTATAGGCAGTTGTAAGCCACTGCAGGCGGATGCTGGGAACCGGTACCCTGCAAGAGCAGGAAGTGCTATAAGAGCCAAGCAGACTCTCTAGCCCCAGCACCCCACTGTTTACCTTGGCATTCTTTTGACTGTGCTTCAGGCGGAAGCAAGGCTTGGAGGCAGCCTCAGCAGACCTTGCCTCAGGTGACAGCTCTATGCTCAGGGGCCATGATCGCAGAGCAGAAAACACACCATGACTGACATGGTTGCACTCCTGTGCCCATACCTGCCACTGCCAATGGATGGGAAGGCGATGGATTTCAGCTTCCTGTCATCAGCTAGGGCCAAGCAGTTTTTCACTGTCTTTTCCAGAAGTTCTTCACACTTGTCTGCACCCCAGACTGGACTATTACAGTGAATCACAAACTTGGCGGGCAGGCCATGGCCTGCACTAACAGCAGCTGGAAGGGATAAGAAGAAGCACATGTCACAGGAGGCCAAACCCACACCTGCTCACCTGCTCTCTTGCTCTAGTGATCCCCTAGCTGCCTCTGTGGGCCTGTGTCCAAGGAAGACTGCAGTCACTTCCATTCTCCAGCTCCTACACCAGCTTGAGCTGGGAACCCTCCTCAGGCATCTCCCTACTCAGACAGCAGCACTTGACTTACTGCTACCAGGAGCTGTAGAAGAATGTCAGTGAGTCCCTCTGCCTCAGAAGCAAGGCGTGGGCTTTACCCATCAGTTCCACTGCATGTCAGTGAGTAACTGTGTCGGCCCTCTAACTTCCTACACACGGGTCACGCAGCCTGGGGTTGGAGGCTTTGAAGCAGCAGCAGCCTGGTTGTGTGACCTGATCCTGGCCCCAATGACAGAACAAGATGGGCTCTTTAGGATGCAACTCTTCCCTTTCTTGAGGAGGGGCCAGTTTCCAGACACAAATCTCCATGACTGTCTCCTCCCCTTTGTGACATCTAAGGGTACAGCCTCAAGGTTTTGCCACATGCATGAGCTATAAACAGCCTGATGTCTCCTGGAGCAGCTCTGGAGCCAGCACACTTCAGGGGCTGCTACAGGAAGACACTCAAGTTCTTGGTTTGCTTGAGTGTCAAAGCCTGTTTTGTTGAATCATCAGCATTGTCCCCAGGGCCCTGTTAAGGCCACTCTGTAGGGTCTCATGGTGCCATTAATAGTTTTGTAGGGCTGTGCTCACTAGGTGCACATGCTCTGGGCTAAAGGGCTGACATGAGCCCTATGGTTAGGAGCATTTGAAGTTGGTGCTAAACTGAGTTGGAAAGGGCTAGAATACAACACATAACAGATTAGCTCTGGGCAGAGGGAGGTTTTGCTCTCCTGACACTTTCCTAAGCCAGGTATAATCCCAGCACTTGAGAGGCTGGGATAAAAACATCACCTGAGTCCAAGTTTGAGACCAGCTTGGATAACAACAACAAAATCCTAATAGCTTAGAATCAAGACCAAAAAATGTTATTAAAACAAGCAAGAGTAACCTGAACCATTCTAAATCTAACAGCCTTCCCACAGTCACAGCTCTGGTTGTGACTGCCTCCCATCGGACCACATCAAGGGCCAAGGGGCACTGGTGGGCCTGCAATGGGAGTACTGGGAGGAGCAGCCAGCAGCCCCTGCTGCAGTCACCTTCGTCCGTGGCCACCCTTGTTCAAGGCTGGCCTAGGTGGGGCTGCCTACAGGAGCTTTCCACTGGTGCTCTGCACATCGTGCCCCTTACAGGACAACAGAAGAGGCATGGCGCGGATCAAAGTTCCTCCTTCATTGCTACAGGACCATGACACTAGTCCAGGATGCATATGACAGTGCATCGCTGGGCAAGGCCGGCTGCCTCTCCTGAGAGGACTTCTGCAGACATTATATATAATTACTAATGTCCACATTTAGTCAAGATTTACTTTTGAAACAGAAGGCCTTGATAAAATAGGCATCCAGGATTGCATAGTAAGAAATGAGGAAGAGGAGAGTCTGTCTTCATGCACAGCAGGTGCCCCTCCCCTTTGATGGACCTAGGAAGCCCTGTTCTTCAGACCTGCTAACCCTCTAAGATCCCCAAACTCGAGCCCTACTCCAGATTTCAGCCCATCCCCCATGGATGTCCCCAGCTTTTTTCTTCCCTCTCCAACCAAGAGTGGTGGTTACGGCACATGAGCAACAGGTGTTTGTGGTTCCCGTTAAAAGCCCAGTGGCCGAAGAGGATGGCTCACTAGCGGCCTTGCAGGTGGCTCAGTCTCACCCTCGATTGTTCCCAGCTCTCAGATCTGTCAAACTTGGCTGCTGTAATTCCTTTGCGTTTGAGATGGAGACGCCAGACAGGAGCTACTAAATAATTTTTAAATATGAAGGTGGTTTTCAGGAGGCTTCAGCTGCTGACTATGCACAGGCTGCGTTCTGAGTGGTCAAGCTCACAGGTCTTCCAGCTTGTAGACAGAGCGGCACTACTATATACCCTCAACTCTCAGCTCTTCCCTAGTACTATGCAAGTCACACTGGATGAGCAAAGGGCCCTTCCCACCTTACCTCCAGCTACTTCCAAGGGCCCGTTCTTTTTCCGAAGTTCCAGAACAGCTTCTACAAACTCCTTGCCACCCTTCTTCTCCAGTGTGTTTCCTAGGCAAGGGCAGGGCAGGGTCAGAGTGCCACCCCTGTCTGTGGCACACAGACACTCAACAGGTCACTTGATTACATTCTTTAAGTGGTCTGAGCAGCTACATTTTCACAAAGCTGCAAAACAGGACCTACGCTTTGGCTGGTCAGAGTGTGAAAAACCTAGAAAGGATTTGTCCTTGGACAGTGGCCACTAGGCACCACAGTTCTTTCTGGCTTCTTTTGCTGCCCCTCTCTCGGGGTGACTGAGGTGGGGACACCAGAGATATGAAGGCGGCGGCGGCATCTGTACTTGGCAAACATGATTGGCAAACACGCCTGGCCTGCACGACTCCCACTGGCATGAGAAACCAGGTGGCACTGGCTTCCGACGGGTCTGCTGAGGCCTCTTTTGGGGAGAAGCCCCAAATAAGGCGGCCTGTGAAACAGTAGCACACACTCCTCCTATCAGGCAGCCAGGACTCCCGGGAGGAGGCCAGGGAGAAAGTGTTCCCATTTGGCTACCTCTGGGTCAGCACTACATGCTTAGTTCCTGTTTTGCAGCTTTGGTGACATATGTGAATTAAATAAATAGAAAAAAGAAAGAAAGAAAAAATGGTCTCAGACAATATTTTCTTAATTACATTAATGATTCAGAATAGCTTTAGGGAAAGGAGAAAACATCAGAAGCAGAGCTTAAAGATGAACTGGTACTGCACAACGCTTGGGAAAGGATGACTTGGCTGCTTAGGACCCAACTTTAAAAAGGCCTTTCTGAAGCCTGGACACTTGCTATGAAAGCCACGATGACCAGCACCTGTGAGAACTTAGGCTCCACAGCTCATGTGGGCCACCTGCAGCAATCTCAGCTGTGGCAACAGCAGCTTGTCAGGTTCGTCCTGAACCGAGTCCTAGTCTTCCTTAAGCTCTGGTTCCTCAGTTTTGTGCATTTCAAAGTCCTTTTCCTTGAAGAGGATGAAATACTCCCCTTAAGATTCACCACTTATCTTGGAAAGCCTAAGTGCACCTGGGCTGGTCAAGGTCTACTGGAAAGTACCAGCCCAGAACAAACTGTCTTAACAAAACCTGTCTTGTGTACATGCATGTTCCTCGGATGTTCCTAACCCTAGGAAGTGTCTGGAAGCACTGTCACAGGTGAGACAGACCAGGGCTACTGGCAGGGACTGAACCATCACTGTACTGCAGAAGTCAAGGTGCATGGATGAGAGCGGTGGGCAGTCCACAGCCCGCAAGGAGTCCTCAGCTAAGACAGGACGGGGCTTGAGATTCTCGTGGTGAGATCCTGTGTCTGTCCTCAGCAGCTCAGAATGCTCTCATGCCTTTTACCTTCCTGAAAGCACCCTGAACTTTATGTGGCTCAAAGTCATTCCAAAGACTTTCACCTGCTGCTACTCCACGTTTATAGGAACCTTCAGCACCAGAGTGGCAACTGAATGTGCCATGTGTCTCAGGGGACCACTCCAGGCCTCATGTCCCCACTCTACCACTCAAAAGTAGATACGGCCCAGATGGGAGACCCCCATAGAGGGTCAGTTCCTCATGTGGCTGAGGAAAAGGAGTGTGGGGTCCAAGCCCATCCGTTCATTAATCTAGTCTTTCTTTTAACCTGTGTCGAGTGTGAAGAGGGACGGATACTCTGTGGTTACTGTCTAAGGCTCACATTCCCTCACGTCTCCTCTGAGGTGAGGACTGAGCAAGGTGGGAAATAAAGTCAGTACTTCACTTATGAAGACCACTGATTCCCTTTAAGATATAAAACATTTCCTAAGAAAATAGGCTGCTGATAATTAAAGGTGTTTTATCTTAGGAAGAGTGTTTACTTTAAAACTTTTACTTATGGTTAAATATTGCTTTAATTAGAAGTGCAACTGCAAGCTGGAAATACACTTAATGCATTTCTCAAACTTAAAAACTGAACCCTAGGTCACAGGCAATCAACCCAGTCAGGACTCGACTCCTACACACACATATGTATGCACATGTTCATGTAGACACACGTGTACTTTTTAACAAGAAACAGGCCCATTTTCAACCATATTGTCAACACTCTTAATGTGAGGCTCTTGATTTTTAGGATCCACTTCAGGGTTAATCATAAAGCAATCGCTGATTTGCCCCCAAGCATAAACATGTGTTACTCCCATGAGAACAAGAACATTATTTCATGCTTAGAAAGCAGGCATAAGTATCAGTGTTCAAAACAGCCTAAGCAAAAATTTAGGCTTGGACAAATGTCAGGCTCAGCCTGTGGTCTATTTCACTGTTAGAAAGAACTTTTGATGGGTAAAGTTAATCACAGGGCTAAGCATTCCTGCACTCGAATCCCTTCTTCCAGCAGTCTCAGGACTCAGGAACTCACACCCAAAGTGCCAAGTGCAGCCATTTCCTCCCAGCTTCTTCCTCTCTTCCCTTCTCTCACATCAAGGTGGGAGCTGGAACCAATTGAGGCCATGCATGAATCTGGATTATTATTGTTTTGCGATTGTACAAGGTCTCTGAGGTCAGTACTAGTTTGGACTGGATCTCTAGGCAGAGAACAGAGGTGGGTGGGCTTTGGAAGACTGGATTCCCGTCTGGTAGTCTTTCCTCCTGCTGAGGTTTTCCTAGCTGTGACAGTGATGGTTCCATGACCTTGTTCACGCTGTCTGACGAGCCACAGAAGACAGCAATCTCTGTGTATGTCAGGGTGGAGTGTCGGTACTGGCACTACCCAACAAGACCAGTCCCAATCGGGGAGGCCACAGCTCGCTCTGCATGTCACTCCCTCACCGGCTGCAACCCTGTCTCAAAACTTCTATCTCTTCCCCTATGGCCAGTTCTGCCGACTAGGAGCCAGCCGTCCCTCGGGCCTGAGTGAGACACTCTGCCCGGGGTCTTCAGAGTCTCCACTGAGTCCAACACCCTGGATGACAGGATGATCAGGCTTTAGGCATTCCCAGCTAACAGGACCAAACCTGTGCCATTCACTTATTGACTTTTCTCCAAATAAGTACTTCCTCCCCATCAAGTTTTTATTGAGTTGAGAAAGGAAACATCTTTCTTTAAGCCGCCTTCTTAGGAGGGGATTTAACTGCCTGCAGCCTGGTTTCATTCTGGCCTGGCACACTTGCCAACTATTCACTTTTCCATCCATGTCTGAAATCCAAATTCCCAGGAGAATCATCAGTGCAAACTGCAATGTCTGAAGCGAGTGTGAGAGCAGACTGTGCTGGTGGCACTGGGCCAAGTGGGGCAGTCCAGTCCTAACCTCTCTGCACCTAGTGCCCAGGACTCCGCAGGCCACCCTCCAACACCACAGGACTTGGTGCTGACTAGGAATGGCATCGTTCTCTTTGGAAGCAGCCTTGGGGGCCACACTCAGAACACTGCTTAGGCCCTGCACACCTACGTTAGATCACAGATGCACATAACAGTGAGGCTACCAGCAAGCACAATCCAGGAGCAAGACACCAGACACGGTGCTCTGCCTACTCTTCACATAATCCTCATTACCAAGTAGAGACAATGAGGCATGGAGGCTTACAGGACTTGGCCAGGTCTTCAAACTGGTAGAGACTGAAGCTAGGAGTCCAGTTCCTCCTGGGTAGGGAATGCCTCCTCATGACATACCCTCAGGGCAGAGCTGAGTCCTGAGCCCACACAGGGAGTCTGCATCCCTCTTGCTCTCACCTCAGCCACACTGAGGAACAGCTGCAGGGGAGACCCAAGTGCTTTCTGTGTCTAGCACAGTGCTTCTCAAGTGCTGACCAAGAACAGCTTATTAAATACACCTTCAATCTGAAACCCTCCATGTGGGAACACATTTAGAAAGGGTGACGACCCCTCTGTGTGTCTGAGCTGTGAGGCCATTCACAAGAATGAGCATGCTTCTGACATAAGAAAGCGGGGTGGGCACAGAGCCCTGTGCACAGGAGTTTGCCTCTCTATTCTGATGAGGGCACAGAAGTGGCCCTACCTGCCTGGAACTGAAACCTCCGGGAACCCAGTCTCCAACAAAGCTATACCTCGGGAGGTGGAGAAAGAAACGCTGCTGCCGAGCCAGTTTCCAAACCAGAAGTGCCCACGGGGCAGCTGCATGATGCGCTGGCTGGAGGCCAGCTGTATTTCTCCAGTTCACAACCCAGGGACGAAGGCCCCGGGAAGGTCAGGACGGCTGGAAGTGTGAAATGAATGCAGCCTGCGTAGCTGTCAAAGGATCAAGCTGTCTGCGCGGCCGCCGACTGCCCATGCACACACACACTCGGCAGCACCCAGCTCGGCATTACCTACTTCACCACCGATGTAGAAGTCAGTGTTTGTCGGGTGAACGACAGCATCACTGTCGATGGAGGCAATGTCAGCCTGAACAACTTGCAACTATAACAGGTAAACAGATGTAGATCAACTGTGTTGGACCGAGACCCACGCACAGGCACATTTACTAATGCCCCAATGGCAGGGCTGGCCTACCTGGTCGATTCCAACATATGAGCCCAAGGGGCAATCAGTCCACGCAGTGTGCGCACATGTGGATGGGAGTGAGGACAGGAGGAGGAATATCAAATGTGACATGTTTAAATTAAACATTTGAATGACAAGTCAAAAAAAAAAAAAGAGAGATAAACACACATGAGATCATTTCCAAAGATCAAAAGAAATAAAACAACGGATGCCCCACTTCACCCTGCAGAAGCCTGTCCAATGCTGGCCCCCCACTGAGTAGGCTACAGAAACATGGCATCTGCTTTGAAAACAGGTGGACTGTCAGGCCAACCACAACAATGAGTTTCTCCATTGCTCTGTAGCAGTCAACTTGGAGGCTTTGATTTTTCCTCTGGCATTTACCAGCTTTGCCTCCCTTCAAGTAACAGCAAGAAACCAGCCCAGATATATGTACAGGGTTGCCTGTTTTTTTCCCCCTGAATGGGTGGAAGTATTTTTCCAGGCTCTTCTCTTTTCCCAGCGAGTCCTTCCAGCATACTTTGGACAGACTGTTGGCATTTACGGCCTCTGCCCTTTTGTTTCACAGATGGCATCTGCTGAAGCACGTGGAAAACAAATCCCAACCCGGGCACTTCGCTCCTGTCTGTGTGGGTGGGAGCGGCCCTTGATGAGAACCCCATCAGGTTAGGACAAAGGCAGCTGCAGCTGGGAGCAGAGGGCACGGAGAACAGCCTGTGGTCAGTGTTGGAGGGCACTGACCCCGGAGGCATCCGACGAGCCAGTGTGCCCTGGCAAGGCTATACCCAGAAGGGTACTGACCATGCCTTGAGCTGACAGTTCCTCTCATGAGTGAAACCACAGAGTGGGGACACCTGAGGAAACCTTTCAGCTTGTGCTGAACGTCTGCTCTCCTTGCATGGGGATAAACTCAGAGTCTGCCCTTCTGAGTAATCTCCTCCAGCCACAGTGAATGCGGGTGGCAGTCAGTCACACACTGCACGGAAGCAAAGGCTGAGTGAGGACAAGAGCTTCTGATTTGCTTTTGAATAAAGGACAGCTCCACGACAAAAATCTAGCTTGCTTTCCTTCACACACTCTGAGTGTCATTCTAGCCAAAGCTGAAATGGAGAAACTATTGTTTTGTAGTTACCTGAGATTTTTCAGCTTAAAAAATAAATAAACAAAAAGGAACGAAAACGAACAACAAAAACAAACCAAAAAAAAAAAAAAAAACACAATTTAAAATCCCTCCCAAGAAACCAGCAGCCAGTCTGATCATTATGGAAGAGAATTTAGATGGTGATGTATTTGCAATCCAGGGGAAGTAGCCAATCACAATCGATGAGACATGAAACCATCTCCATTTGGAGTGGCCTAGATAGAGTCAGTATTTAAGGTCTACAACCAAATGCTAATCAAGGATTGGGGATTTGCCTTGACCATGCTTAAGTCTAGGCAAATTAAAAGCCTAAATTCTGGGTTCCATAAATTCTCATCTGACAGCTGGTGGTGCCAAACCCCATCCCCAATTACCTAGGTCATCTTTAAGGTCAATGTCAGCATTGGTAGGATTGATTATGGCCTCCACCTCAAAGCCGGCTAAATTACTGATTTCACTGTGAATAAGGTTCAGCTGAAAAGAAAAGCATGAGGTGGGAAATAACAGGAGAGCCGGCAAGTTGCAGAGCAGTGAACCCTGGACACGGGTGAGGCGGTGATGCTCACAGTGCACCGGGCACAGAGAGAAACAGGAGCCGCTGGAATTGTGGATCTACTTCAAACAGAAGACTCCAGTGCCACAGACTGCTAGAAGCAAGCTAGGCGGGGCATTCAGAACCTGCAGATGTTGCTTAGGGTGAAAGGGAAGCACAAGCCGCGTGGGCCTGGGAAAGAGCTGGCAGTTTTCCTGTAGAGGAACCAGGGTGCTCAGTGTGGGAGGAGGAGGGGTCCTTGTCCTTGGGCACTAAGGCAGTGGAGAAACCCTACCTGGCGGTGTGTACACCTACAAAGTGCCACTGTCTTGCAAGCGTTTGCAGATCTTTAAGGCTTCTTCACCACTGTAGCTGCTGGCTGTCCCTCCCTCCTTCCATCTTGCTCAGGAATAGCAAAGAGCAAGAATGGTCTGTTGCTTGGGGACATTTAATTTTATGCGCCCATTAGTCACACAATGTTGGAGTTCTGGGGACACCTGGCGAGAAACCCAGTAGTTCTCCAGAAAGACAATGTGTCTTCTTAAAAATAATGTCACCACACTGGTCAGGTTGCACTGAGGCTGATGGCTGGCTTGCAAATACCTTGCGTTGTGTCTGCCCCATCAACTGGGTCTTTCTGAAGGGCCACTGACCTTTCTCCCACTGCTGCTCTGTTGCCATGGCAACCCTTGGTCACTAACTAAGAGCAGTGGGTGCTGGATTCGGCTGTCCTGGCCCTGCTCCCGCTTTTCTGTAGGTTCAGGTGTGGCTAAGCTTGCATGTTCACAGTCTCTGTCTTGTCATCACTTGTCTTCACTGATGTCAACTGTAGCATCTGCAGCCCACAGACCTGCCAAGACCTAGGCTTAGGGAGTGCCTGAGCCTGCAGGGGGCAGCAGGACTGAAGCCCTGTCCTGAAGTTCACTATGGAGGGTATAGATGGAGTGCAAGCCAGGGTGGCTCCTGGCTATTGAGCCCCAAGGTGTTGAACTTCTGGGGCCAAACATTTTGTTTTAAAGAAAAAAAAGGTTGGTAAACTATATGCAAGAGAAATACACCCCCAAATTTCTGATCCCTAAAAGCTGCTAGATTCTCAAAGTCTAAAAGTCCTTTGGGAGAAAGCAATGGTAGAAATGAATGTGGTTGTTCGGCCAAAGAAAGATACAAAGAAGAAAGGCCCAATTTCTACACCGGGGCTTTCTCTTCCTAGCACCTTATGGTGATTTGGGGGCTAGTCGCATCCCCAAAGCAGCAGAAGAAAGTCATCAGGTTTCCTTATCAAGCTGCCTATCAGGGGCTCTTGGTCCTAGAGGCAGATGCACTAGGCCCTGGCTGCTCCTTCCTGATGGGAGGAGGGCAGGGTGGGCACAGACTCCAAGGAAATGCTACTCATAACAACAAACTAAGCCAATATCCCATGCCTCCACCAACCAACCAACCAAATCACACTGTGAAAAGGCAAGAGGTTGGTAAAGGATAAAACGGGAAAGGAATCCTTTGCTCGGTGTGGCATGAAGGTGCACACATTTAAGTATCTACTGGATGATACGTTGAAAAGTCATGCAGGTTTAACCCTTAAAACTTTTTTTTTCTAATTGTATGGTTATATTCAGTGGAGAAGCAACTGTTTTCACAGGCTCTGATTCTACTAGCCAGGAAGCATCATCCTGAGACCATCAGTGGCCAGCCCTTGACTGTTCTGGGGAGCAACACCTATGTCCAGGGAAATGGGCTCTCTGGGGAAACCTTTGCTGAAGGTAGGAAGCAGCTGCAAACAGAACTCAGTTCCTTGGAGAATTCCTAGTCCTTTCTGGCCTCATCACTGATGGAAAGCGTTCTTGAAAGTAAGGACCAGTGCACCTCAGGAGGCCTGTTACTTAGTGCTGGTAATTTCCAGCTAATGGAGGGCTGACAGTCTCACTCACATCTAAGCATGAGGCTAATGTTGGGACTGTCCATCTGTGCTTATGTGTCAGGGCACAGCATGGATGTTCAGACCATGGCACTGGGCTACAAGACTCTGCTGCTGTTATAGAATGTACACAAGCATGAAAAAATTAAAAATCCTCTGGTCTACAGCGTTTGGCAGAGACTGGTAGGGAAAGAAGAACTGGCTCACTCTTTGTAAAGAAGAACAGGTAATTACCTTGGCTTGGGCAGGCTGAACCAATGGCAAAGGTCATTAGTGAGATGACCATCAACAGAAAAAAAGACACTAGATAAGAGAAGAAAACCCAGGAACACAGTGCATATGGGCTATGTGTGCATAAGCCCCGAAAGGACCACAAGGTCTAGTTATCCACACCTGAACCACCATGTCCTGGGCCAAAACAAGAATCAGTCAGGATAGGTCTCCTCTCAGTCAAAGAGCATGTGAGTACAGATCATATGGCAGAGGAGAGGGACTTGTATTACAAATCAGACTGCCAGAGAATTGTGGAAATTCCCAATAGTCCGGTTTCCCGGGAAGGAGGAGATCGTTAGTGGTTTCAGTGCCTGTGTAAAGTGAAGATTAAACACTTGGGTTTTACACCATGGCATGAGAACTTCAGTGCGGCTGTGTATCCTCGTGGCTGCTGCAGACAGAGTACTGGGTGTTGTCAATAAGAGAGCAGGAGTGTGTCCTTTTGGCTACAGCTGGAACAAAGGGACTTAGCCTAGAAAACTGCAAGGTCCCTTCCCCCACAGGTGACTGATCATTCAGCTCTCAACCCTGTGGTACCTCTCCCTGACATCTATACCCAGACCTCTCCTAGGGTGGTTCTGTCCCATTTAGCAATGAACATCAAACACCATCAGATGTAACTCTTGGGGTGAAATGAACATCTCCTCTACTGTAAGGTAGGATTAAAGGAAATGCAGGCTCAGTAACTGGGCCCTCGGCCAGGCTTGCACTCCAGCAGCTGGAAGCCCGTCTGGCCTTCCCTAGGTGGGGAGGTCGGGAGAGTGTTGGCCAATGATGGAGAGAAGCAAGCAGCCTGTTCTATACCCTGACCTGACCTAGCTGGCTGAAGGAAATGGTACAATCCCTTTTAAAATCGGATTGGAAATTCAATTTTAAGACATGTGGGTAGTTATTACAGATCTTTTGATTGGTGTGTTGGGTCTACCTGTAACTGTCAAACTTTGGTGTCATTCACAACAACAACGAGGGACGCCTGGGCTGGCCTCACTTTCCTAACTTACATCTAGAGCAATTCTTTTCCTGCCCTCAGAGTCCACTTTCCCGTGAAGGGGAATGGGAGGGAGTTGTCTTCAATAGAACATCTTTCCCAGAGGCCACAGCAGGCCACTCCTGTCTTCACATCTGTGCTGTCCCTTATCACCCATGTTTCTAGCCTGAACCTTCCCAGAGCCTTGGGCCTAGGGACACCATGTGGTGGGCTTCTGGCCAAGCAGTACTCCAGAAAGACATGGACGTCCAGAAAGTGCCAGAGGCCAGGGTGGGCCGTGCCGCATGACCCCATCAGCATTCCCTGCTCTGCTCAGAGGCTGGGCGGTGGTCTGAATGGAGGGATGGAGATGAGAACTCCCTCTCTTGTCAACTTCCCGCCCTCAGAAGAAGCAGCATGGGTCAAAGGGAATTCCCAGACCTGCTGCCCGGGCCTATAGCACCTGCTACCATGAGTCTGATCAGGGACTCAATTACACTCCGCCTAGCCTGATCTCCCAACTGCCTCGAATACAGCTTCTACCACAAAACCACCACCACTGACAGAGACAGGGATGTACGCACTGCAAGTGGGTTTTGTTGCTGCTGTTGTTTTGTCTGAAATAAACCATGAGGTCCTCAAACGGCTAAGGAAAAGCCAGGTCTCAATGGAACCACACGGCAAAACATTCGTGGATTCGGGCTCACAGCACTGTTTTCTTAAAAAAAGGAAAAATATTCAACCATGTGTGTGAACATGGAAATCACAGTCACAGGTTCTCCTGAGACTTCAGTCTGTGAAATGCATCATTAACAACAATTAGAGCCCAGGCTCCTAAGCCCTGGACTGGTTCCTTCTGTGAGCAGCTTAGCAACCAGGCTCACAGGGCTGGGGTGGCCCAGGGTCACCTTTCTCACCTGCTTGCTGTATTCGAGTGTGCTTTCACCGTCACAGATGGGACATGAGGGGCAGAGAGCAGGTTACCACAACCATATTCTAAAGAACACTTTCAGAAACGTTCAATGAAACCCAAACTAAAGCCCGAGCCAGGCTCCAGCGTGCTTTGTGTGACATGGACTCCCACCCACGACACTACATGCTAGCCTGCTGCCTGACAGTCAAAGCCAGTAAGTGGCCTGGAAGTGCTGCTTCGGAGTGTGTCCTGGATTGCACTTACTCTGCCTCTGGCTACAGGAGTCGAGAGCTCTTGAAAGGATAGAGCACCCTAATTTCTCATGTGGGTGCCCAGGCTGACCTGAGATGATGGAGGTTACTCAGCCTCTGTTTGCTGATTCTGGGGACCTCTTCCGGGGAGCGTGAGTGTCAGCACATCCTGCTGTACACACACTCAGCAAGAAGGGCGGTTTCATGATATCCAAAGACTGAAGTGTTTAAATGTGCAGAAAGTGGATCAGCATTCGGTGCCTCTGCTTAGGGCTGCCCATTCTACTCTGGGTTCTGTCTCAGTAAGTCTTTATCAGAAGTCCAGATCTCAAACAGGCACACTAGCTTCATGATCTAGCCTGATGCCTTCATTCTACTCATCAGACCATCTGCAAATTATTGGAGCATCGATACTTTTCTGTGGCTTTCTGAACCCCTGCCAGCCCTGAGAGGGACAGTTAGTATTAAGAGATTTACAGTGTTTACCCTGAGGTACTCCCTCTGCAATCAGAGCAGAAGGATCTGAGAGCAGAGCTGCACAGAGCAGCCACCTACGGCCCTGCAGACACAAGCAAGGTATCCTTAGCGAGGCTCCAGGCAACACCCCAAATGTGGACGGGACCCCTCTTTCTGAATCAACAGAGCAACAGAAGGGCGTCTGTGTTGGCACATGGGACTTCCACGGCTGGGTACTCTCATACTGTTTGCAAGTGTGTCTTTTGTAGTGAGGCGAATGTGAGTTCCGGCTGTGGCTGCCTCTGGGATGGCAGCAGAGGGAAGCAGAACCAGGAGAGGCCGGGGTGGAGGTGACTAAGAGCAGGGTGGGTGAGGAAAAAGCTGGCTGTCCCCAGAAACTGAGCCGTGCTCCCTGCTCACTAGGCCTCCCGGCCCTAGCTAATCATTCCTTAGGGAAGGAGAAGATAAGTGACTAGTCTTAAACAGCAGAGGGATTTCACATGTCAGTGGCAACTGAGGCAATGTGATGGGCATTAAAGGTGTGGAAGTAGACCCAGGTGTTTGCCTTTAGTGCTGAGTAGAAGTTAAACTTTCAAAGCCCCAGACCTTAAGATGACAACTAGAGCTGCTGCTTTAGAAAAATGCACACAAAATACAGATAATGGTTACACAACGTAAACAGCGATGGTTAGATTCCGGAACAGTCACCGCAGGAATTGCATCATGAGAGCCTGAGTGCAATTAGTGACAGAAGAGGGAAGGGCTGGGGACAACTGGCAATGAGTGAGCAAGAAAATGGTGTCATTGTGACGCAAAATAAAACTGACAGTGAGGACCTAAAAATGATGCAGCTTCTAAACCATTTACACCACCTTTAAGCAAACGGACCTGCAAGGTCAAATTCAGTCCTTAAAGATTTTTTTTAACATATTTTAAAAAAAACTGAGACAAGTCCCACCCCTCTTTTAATCAACTCTCATTTTCAGGTCTTAAAAGCCTTTGCATCATTTTTATTTTCAATAAAAGTGAATCAACTTTTACAAAACCATGGCGTCCTGGCAAAGCTGCATCACTGGGACGGCTGAAAATATATTTATTGCCCATGGTTAAAACAAACAACTGGCTCGAGGAGTCGCCTGGTGGGTCAGTGAAGAAGCCCCTGGTAGGAACAACCCAGCTCCCTGGACCAGATCAGTGCCCACCAGAACCTGCTGGACAGGACTTCTCCCCCTGTACAACCCATGCTACCTGAGGACTAGCCTCCTCCAGAGCACCTCCTCACCTAGGCTGAGCCCAAGGGTCCTCTTGCCTTCTTGCACTACCCTCTCCCCTTCCTGGAACCTGCCAGAATCCCCTGACCCAGCTTGGTGATTCTATCAGAATTCACCCCTCCCTGGGGCTACTTCCAAAGCCACTCCCCCGAAAGTTGGTCTGTCCACCCTCTGAGCTGAGTGGCACCCAGGAATCTCAGCCTATGGCCTCTCCCAGGGCCCTGGAGCAGACTGAGGGCTGTCTGCCTACCTTCTGGCCAAGGAAGAGGCTCTTGGTGGAGAGGACGGTGAAGCCATCCGCAGGAGCGCCCTCTGTCGTACTGTCTGCGCTGGCCGCCTTGCTGACTTCTCCCTGCTTCTTCTTGTACAAATCAGAGAGTTAGAACATGGACCATCGGGCAGGGGCCACACAACTCTGTCCTTCCTAGTAAGGAGGCAGCCCCAGGCCTCACCCACTACCAATTCAGAGGGCACAGGAAACAAAACCACTGGCATGTCCCACAGTAGAGGTTATGACTTATTTTGATAGCCCTGAGTTTTATGAAAACATCTTAAATTGTATTTTATTACTTCTAGTCTTGAAAATGACCTTAAAAGCAAACCTAAATTTCCAATTATTTAGAAGAGAATCATTTCATAAATTCAGAATAATATCTCTTCACTAACGGTTTTTAGGTATCTCCCCTTTTTAGATATGTGCACGTGACTCAATTTGTACGTGACTTATTGCTAGAGGCTCACCCTTGTAATCCAGTGCTCAGAAGGCTGAGGCAGGAGGACTGCTGTTAGTTTAAGGCAACCTGGGCTACATAGCTGAGTTCTTAGCAAGCTTTAACTACGTGTGAGATGGCGCCTTAAAACAAAAAAGAAGAAAGCAAACCGTTTCAGGTGACAGTAGTGGAGGTCCTTTCCCATCTTCCTCCCTAGAGCTCGCTGTGGAGAAGGTCATGGGGGCCACTGTGTCCCCACCCCACAGTGCCAAACTTTAACACACTCCCAGCATCATGCAGACTAAACTATGTGTGCCTGGAGATCCTGAGGAACTTCCAAGAGGTACAGGGCCTTCCTTCCATTCTCGGCTTTCTAATGTACTTCCTTCTACCCTCGGTCCCCCTTCAAAACCCTCTCCTTTCACTGCCCAAGGAAGCGGTAAAAAGGACACATGGCTCTGGGAACACATACTTTAAGGTGAAAGGTAATAGAAATGGATATTTAGCTTGTATGTGGATTGTCGACATTCAGATATTTTATAAGATGAGGACAGTGGGAATGAGGGGGACTTTTAATTAGACGGTTCATCTTTTTTCTTTTCCCTTCCCCCAGATTATCAGAGTACACTGATCCTGAGAAAGGTCCAGTGGGAGAAAATCAAGAAGATGTGGCTGAGGCAGAGCTCAGTGACAGACACCTGCCTAGATGATGAAGAAGGGTGATCTTGGACAGTATGCTCAGGACAGGGCCCGTGTCCTGGTTAGTAGCAGCCTCCCGTGCATTAGAAAAATCATCTACTTTTGCCGACTGCTTTAGCAGTGAAGACGGCTTTGGCAATGATATAGCTGACTTTCCATAAACTAAGTAAACTAAACCCACAGCTCCGGGGTTTTGAGACTGGACAAAAGCACTTATCAAGAAAGAGAGCCAGCAGAGTTATACTCCGATTCTCACCGGTTCATTTTCCTAATACTTGGAATTCAACTGACCTGATTCATGGAAGAGAGCCAGGTAATCAAGAACCGCGTGGGAAGCCGCGGCCTCTGGTGACAGACTTTTGGAGAGTGAGGAAAGAAAGGCCGACAGAGCATCCACAGGTCTGCTGTTTTCAGCCCCATGGTTTCAGCAAAACTGAAAGAACGTCTGAGTTCACAGCTGGAGACCACTGAAAAGCCCTGCAGTTTGTCAATGTCCCAATGTCAGCTGCAACTCAGCAGTGAGTGAGGCAGGCTGACAGCAGGGAAACCTGGTGAGGGAGGGTGCTTAGGAACACCATGCTGTCTTGTAACTCACTTGTAAATTTGATGGGAGACTGCTAACCTGACCATTTGTACCAGGAAAAGAGAGGACAGAGCGACAGAGTTGCTGTAACAAACCTCTCTGCTCTCATTTTATCATTCTAGGGAGCAAGATTTTCAGAGTTTTTACAGCTTGTGCTACAGAACAGGATGCTGACCTTCATCTCATCTGAGCAATTCATACATCTTAGGATCCTTCAACCAGCTGGGGAGGAATCATTCATCCTACTAGGAGATGCTTTTCCAATAAAATTTCATTTTTTCTCTAAAACCTTTAATGCATATTTGGTTTGATTAAATCTATATTATTAAGTTATCTTGAGAAATGTACATCATTTAGTATAAGATCACAAAAACTATTTCAAATGAATTGAAATATACAGTGTTCTGCTACGAACGTCACTAAAACACTAAGCATAAAGATACATCACATGAGGTCAGTGAAACGGCTGAGCAGAGAAAGGCACGAACCACACAAGCCTGGTGGCCTGAGCTTGATCCCCAGGACCCATGTAAAAGTGTGGAGAGAACTGAACCTGAGAGGTTGTCTTCTGACTTCATACTCAAATGGTGGCACAGGCACACACAGCAAAGGCACGCACGCGCGCGCACACACACACACACACACACACACACACTTTAATAAAGCATTAGAATTAAATTCTGTAGGGTAAGTGAAAGAAAGGTAAGTAAAAAGATATAAATTTTCCAGTGTTAGTAAACTGTTTTGTTGTGAATTTGTATAAACAAGAGAGACAGAGAGACAGACAGAGAGAATACTAAAAATAACTTTAAATTTCTTATGAAGAATCTGTCAGACTTTAAATGTAAATGTATACAAAGCTTGAAAATTCTCTCAGGAGCTTGAACACCACTATTCTAGTCAGCACAGCATCACTCATAGAGCGATTGCTCAGTCTGTGGCCAGGAATGGGGTGCAGGTGTCTCCCTGAGGGTTAAGCAGATAGAGAGAAGCACAATGCCTTGTAAGAGGTGAGAAGGCCTCGTGGACAGTGTCAGACATCCACTGTCAGGGCATGTTTCTGTGGACAGTGTCAGACATCCACTGTCAGGGCGTGTTTCTGTGGACAGTGTCAGACATCCACTGTCAGGGCGTGTTTCTGTGGACAGGTGTCTGTGGACAGTGTCAGACATCCACTGTCAGGGCGTGTTTCTGTGGACAGGTGTCTGTGGACAGTGTCAGACATCCACTGTCAGGGCGTGTTTCTGTGGACAGTGTCAGACATCCACTGTCAGGGTGTGTTTCTGTGGACAGTGTCAGACATCCACTGTCAGGGCGTGTTTCTGTGGACGTGACTGGCTTTCAGCAGTGATTTATAGAGATTGTGGTAGCCCCACTTACCCTGCAGTGGGTGACTTTGCAGTCCTCTACCATCAGAACAGTAGGATTCCTGCCAAGAGGCTGGCCCACGATCATAGGATGCACTAGTGATAGTACTTGAACTTGTAATTTCTGCATTTGAACCCTGGCTCCACTAGCTGTGTGACCTGGGCAAACTGAAAACTGCTTGCCTTTCCTTAAGACTCCTCACTTGGAAAATGGAACTGAGGCTGGCGACTCCTGACTGAATGAGAGCAACCAGTAAGTGCTGCACAGAGAAGCATCCATTCTGCAGAGAACTTAGGCCTTTGTGAAGCAGCAGAAGCCCCAGGTTAGCCCAACGGTCTGCATGCAAGAAGCCACCACATTCAAATCATAACCATGTGAAATTGAAGCACATTGCCTGCAATTACAGAAGAAAAATGCCTCTTCTCTCTTAAAGTGGGGATACAAGGGAATAGATTCTTCTCTGATCAAAGATTGGGAGAAAATCTAAGCAATCCCATGTAACTCGAATGACTGTAAGATTTTCAGACTCTTATTTTGTTTGGTTTTTTTTTTTTTGGTTTTTCGAGACAGGGTTTCTCTGTGTAGCTTTGCGCCTTTCCTGGATCTCACTCTGTAGACCAGACTCTTATTTTTACATAAATGCAAAAGTGCTGTATATTGGTGATGTAGAAGGCTGCTCTGAAAAAGGATAGCAGGTCAGAGTCAGTCTGGAGTCACATTTACACTCCTGAACTCAGTATTAAATAAGATGGAGCAAGACCTGCCAGCCAAGTTCACCTATGCCTCATCTACTCTCCATCAGTCAAAGGTCAGTGAACTGTCAGGGTGGCAATTCCTCATAAGAATCAACTCTTTTTTGCTGACATCCCTTAACACTGTGGTTCTCAACCTTCCTAATGCTGTGACCCTTTAACACAGTTCCTCACGTTGTGGTGACCTGTAACCATAAAATCATTTCATTGCTACTTTATAACTGCAATTTTGCTACTGTTATGAATTGTAAGGTAAATATCTGATATGTGACTCCCAAAGGGGTCACAACGCACATGTTGAGAACCACTGCTGTAACAGACCATTAATCACTTAATTTGCACTTTGTTCCTCAGAAAAGAGGCACTCACCAAAATCAGCCTGGCCTTTTGGCAGGCAGTGAGCAGTAAGCACACCTTCATCACCTGGGGGTGGGGTCTTCACACAGGAAAAGGGTGGATTTGACAATGCAACAGAATGAGAGAATGGCCCAGGTCAGGTCAGGGCAGCTGCAGCTCCCACCATGACACAGGCTGTTTCATGTGCTTTGCATGAATTCTCTTTTAAGCCTCCTAAGTTCCCTGTGTTGTAGCTTCACTTCATAGATGGGGAAACTGAGCATCATAAGAAACTTGCCAAGAACACACAAATGGCATAATTAGAATATAGCCAGGTCACAGACCCTAGGCCTTCCACTTTTGACACTACACTACATTGCCAAAACAGTGACTTAACGTTTTAAACATCTAGGATAGAAGGGTTTCCCATACATATATATATATATATACATATATATATATATGTATATATATATATATATTTTTATATACAGACTTTCTAAAAAGTAGGTTAATAATTCATTATATAATGACAGTGATGGGAGCAAGACCTTTTTTTTCTGCCTCCAAACTTACACACATTACCTATACAAAAATATATTATGCAATATCCCCAGAGTCACTGGTTGTAGGCTGGAACAGACCCTGTCATTTTATGGGCTAGGGCAGACCAAGGCAGAGAAGGGAGCAGACTTTCCTGAGGCCACCCAAGTAGGCAGAGCCCAGGGCATAGCCAGAGCTCCGGACTTGAGTTGCAGGGTTTTCTGTACCCTCTGACTATTCCCACCGTAGCTGCCTCAACTGTCACACTGGAGATTTTCAAAACCTTCAAATTATACAGAATTGAGGGAGGAAATTATGATTTGGATGTCAAGTGCTGACACTTGAAAAACACCAACTCCCTTTCAGTGCAAGTGTTTTAGCATGTCTCTGAGGTGAGGTGCGCTGCGCATGCCCCTGGAAAGGTGATTTTCAGCTTGTTCCACAGCAACATGGAGATGCCAGGTCCTCCACTGTTGCTGGGAGCTGACACAATTTACATTAAACAAATGTTTTGAAAATTAGCTGTTCACGGTTCCAATTTCAGCCTCCCCCAGGGTTTAATGTCAGCCAAATACTGGTACAGTAAGCAGACAATGTGTTTTATTGTGTGGAAGAAAAACAGACCACCATCACAGGCTCCCTGCTTTTGTAATCAAAGGAGAGGTTGAGTGTTCAAGTGATTATTGACATATGGTTATTAGGAACATAGCTACTAGGGACTGGAGCAACACACACACACACACACACACACACACACACACACACACACTCATATTCACACACACATAAATTCACTCATGCCACACACATACAAATCCACTCATACACACCACACACACACACACACACACAATATATATATATATATATATATATATATTCGCACCATACACACTTGCAAATACACACATTCACACAAATACACTCACACATTACATACATACAAAAATACACTCATACACACACCACACACACAAATACACTCACACACACCACATACATATACACACATCACAGGCACACACACAAATACATACATCACACAAATCACACACACACACACACACACACACACACACACACACACACACACACACCACAGACATTCAACCTATGACAGAAGACTAGGGTGAAGGGGAGCAAGGCTTGGTCAGGTTTGCTGTAGGCCCTGGCATCTCAAGATCTGTTCAGATAGCACAACTTGAGTGCGTGGAAGAGGGTAAGGACCAAGCTCAACACATAGTCCACTCTGCTGTGCCAGCACCTAATTCCAGGGCCTTGCTGTGGGCAGCCAGGCCCTGGGGTCCATTTTCAAGGGAGAGGAGGCTTGGCTTCTCTGTGCTTCTTCTGACATTCCAAAGGGCCGTCCTGGCACTTGTCCTGCTTCCTCTGCCCTGCCCTTCCTCCCAAGTGCAAACAGAAAGAGGGAAGGGAACCTCTAACCTGCTCACTTTACAGGTAGCAGAAATGAACAAGGAACATTCTGTGAAGTCCTGCCCTGCCTGCTCCACCTCCTCCAGATCTCCTGAGCAAGGTAGAATGCAAGTATCTGGAAATACTAGCTGCTCGAGGTCAGGGTTCTCTTTCCAGGAATGTGGAACAATTCTGGGCCTTGGAAAGGTATTTATTTAGATTTTGATGTCATGGCAGTGTTGTTTGCACTCACAAGTGTGTGTGAGGAGACAGCACCTTCTCCCCAACTAACACCAACTCCAAAACAGTGTGAACAGATGGGGACTTTTTTGCCCTTTTCCATCAAAGTAACTCTGGGTCATGCTAATGAGAGGGTTTGCCTCTCCACAGATCAGCAGAGTAATCCACATTACTTTCCAGTGAAGCTAGGTCTGTGAGAAACTGCTGAAGACTGTCTTGACTGAAGCAAGTGTTCCGAATGACAGCTGGTCTGGAGTGCTCCTGCTACAGCACACCCAAAGGAGGACACATCGCCATGGCAACACAAAGAGACTGTACAACTCAGCATCAAAGCCTGCAGGCACATGGCCACTCTGAGGACTGTATGGTGGCTGATCTCTGGCACAAGGAAACCTTTCCAAAGGCTCTCGCATCTATGTAGGAGACTAGGTATAAAAGGTGTAGGGCTGGGCTACCACCCACCTCCAAATGCTCCCTGGACACCCACTACCCATCCCCAAATCCCAAGAGGTTCAGTCCTCCAACTGTGGCCAGGTTCCATAAGACACTCTTTTTTTTTTTTTTTGGTTTTTCAAGACAGGGTTTCTCTGTGTAGCTTTGCGCCTCTCCTGGAACTCACTTGGTAGCCCAGGCTGGCCTCGAACTCACAGAGATCCGCCTGGCTCTGCCTCCCGAGTGCTGGGATTAAAGGCGTGCGCCACCACCGCCCGGCCCCATAAGACACTCTTGACTAGCCAGTGAGTTGGACTCCCACATGTTCCTGTCTCAGTCAGTTTCCTGATGGGGATCAGCTCTGAAAAGGGCTGGGAGGTCCCCTATGACCTTACTTATCCCATCCCACACATCCCTCCCAGATCCCATACCTTAGACTTCCGGGCCCCTTTTTTGCCTCCTGTTTTCTTAGCCACTGGCTTCTTCTGGGATGGAGACTTGGCCTTTTTGGCTGGTGGAGGCGTGATGATGGCTTCCAACTTTCCCTTGGATCCTCGCTTCTTCGCTAGCAACTCAGGATGGATATTCGGCAGCACACCCCCACTGGCTATGGTGACTCCTTTTAGCAGCTTGCAGGAAAACCAAAGTCACAGGTGGTGAGCCACACCACCCTACTCCAGGAGTACCCTGACTCATTCAAGAAGTCAGCCCTGCTCATACGTATCACTCTCTGAGCTGGTTCAGCTCCTACTTCTGTGGCAGCTACAAGCATAGAGACAGGACTCAGACTACACAGGGATAGACTCCTTGAGTCCTCACTTGGTTTCAATTTACACTGTCATTTCTCCCAGGAGAGCCAAGCACCCTTGTCATCTCCCGACCCCACTCCCAGTGAAGCCCCAACAGATAAGAAGCTGCTCGAGGTCTTGCCAGCCACCAAAGCCTCTAAGGGTAGTCCGAGTGTGTGCCAGCATGCCTGGGGGCAGGCTGGAGAGTAAGGGTAGTCCGAGTGTGTGCCAGCATGCCTGGGGGCGGGCTGGAGAGCCCATACCTGGTTCAGCTCCTCATCATTGGCCACAGCTAACAGGATGTGCCGGGGAGTGACCCGTCCCTTCTTGTTGTCTCTTGCTGCATTGCCAGCCAGCTCCAGGATCTCAGCTGTAGGGCAGAGAAGAGCATGTGGTCATTTCAGGGCATGCGGGAACTCACATGCCCCCGTACCCCAATCATAGTGCAGGAATGGACACAAGAAATGGCTGGTTCAGGAAGCAGCTAACCAGAGGTAAGAAGCTACAGGGATGTTTTGTAAGCAGTACTTCTGGGAAAACCAGGAAGAGATTTAAAAGAAAAGGTGGGCAGGGTTAAAGGTTCCACTTTTTGTTTTGAAAATGAAGAGGTTGGGAGGGATGTGGACCAGTAGAAGGCCACTGAGAAAGTACATGGTGGGACTACGATATAAATCCAGCTCTGGCTCCCATTTCCCAGAATGAGCTGTGAGGGGTGCTTGGAGTGGGTGTGGCCAGAAGGACACAATACCTGCATGTCTGGTAATGCATCACCCATTTGTAGAATTCAAGGGGAGGGGGCTTGACATAGACAGCGTTTGAGAAATCTTTGATGCTTGAATCAAGGAAGAACACCTGCACATTTGGATTTGAAATCAGGAAGCTGTGACTAGACTCATAAGGTCAATGTCACAGTAACACAAAACAAAAGGTGGGGATACTGTAGGCTGAAAGGAGCCAGAGGCAGAACCAAAGTCATTCTGGAGGCAAGTGAAGAGGTCTGAACATGGGAGTCACACCCTAGGAACTAGCTTTCCTAAACTGGACAGTAGCATGGCCAATCTGAAGGGAACAGTCTTGTTCTTGAGGAATTTATGCTGTGGCTAGAGACAGCTCAACAGCTAAGAGCACTGGCTGTTCTTCCAAAGGACCTAGGTTCAGTTCCCAGCACCCACATGGCAACTCACAACCACTTGTAACTCCAGTTCCTGGAATCTGACATCATCTTCTGGCCTCTGCTTGTACTGCATGCACACACACACAAAATGAAAATAAACAAAAATAAAAGAGGAAATTCATGCTGGTATTTGGGAATGGAACATCTTGATGTTGTCTTGAGAGCACAGTGAACACAGCAAAGTGTGGCAGCTGCTGTTACATCTGCATGTGGTCAGAGTCCCTCTTTCCAAGGACTCCTGTCCTTTGTAACATGTACGGACCTGAACTTTACAGACCTCAGGTGACATGTCTAAGTGAAATAAGCCAGGCACAGAAAAATAAATGCTGTAAGAGCTTACTAAGATACCAGATCTAAAGAAGTTTAATTTAGAAGTCGAGGCTGGGGTGGGGGTGCAGTGAAAGGGGAAAGGATGGTCAGAGGGTACCGAGATTCAGTTATATTTTAGGGAAAGTCTTAATACGTGCCCAGAACGGAGACTACAGTTGATAATACTATGTATTCCCTAATCACTAACATATATTTTAAATGTTCTCCAAACCTAAACACAGGAATATGAAGGACAAGTATGTTAACCAGATTAACTACTTAGTCTACTAAGTATGCACGTTCCAAAGCAGCACTGTACCCTGTACTATATAGATTGTTATTTATCTAGTAAGAATAATACAATAGTTTTTCCAGCATTTTGTATGTCTAAAATTTCCTCAAAGCAAAAATCATGACGAGGAATAAAACAAGACCGGGAGGCTGAGTATAACCTGTGTCTGATGCTTTTGAAGTCTATTTTCCTGCCCTTCGAGGCAGTCTCACTGGGTAAAAAGACAGATCTTCCACCATTATCAATGGCACTGGGGAGTGCCCTCTGGCAAGAGATCCTTCCCAACTCCCTGCTCGGCAATACAGTTCCCTTGGTAACCTGCCCATCTCCTTGTGACTCCTCACTGTCTTTATGAAATGTGCAGACTGTTCCTGAATGTATCAACTGTTGCCCATGCTGTGGGTCTGCCTGTGATGCCCTTCTGCTGGCACTAAACAAGGTCTAATATTCCAGTTATGCTATATGTTCTAGATCACCCTGACAAAGCCAGTGCTTGGGCACATCTTGAAATAAGCAGATAAACTGGTAGCTGTGTGGAAACCAAGCCTGAAACTTAGGATACTCAGGGTTGTCTATGGTGCTTGCTTTGAGACACGGTCTTACTTTAGTCTCAGACTTACTAGGTAGCCAGGATAGCCTCAAATATGTGACTCTCCTGCCTCAGTCTCTTGAGAGCTAGATGGATGCATGCACTACCACACTTGAGATGGTATGTACATTTTTGAGATTAACAACTGAGCCCCACACAAAAACTTGCTACCTATGTGTAAAGATGAGTGTGCTTGGCTCCTCATGAACACTTTCGTAATGACAGTGGGGTAGGGGAAGGGAATCAGTCACACCTGGAGCCACAGGTCACCTTCCCTAACTCCAGGAAATCATTCTGCTCAGTCATCACAGAGACCAAGCTGTGTCTGAGAAGGGATGCAAAGGCACTGAGGTTCCTGTCTTACCAGCAGGAAGGAGATCAACACGAGGCTACACAGACCGGAGCTCTAGAGAGCAGGGCTGCTGGGCTTCATGCACAAGAGAGCCCCAGTGTGAGGCAGGGGGACTGGCCAGTACCTGCGGGCACTAACTGGAGAAAGGCTTACCTTTCCACCTTAGCCTCACAGGCTGTCCTCCTCCAACCTCAGTCCAGCACAGTTTCTCAGGATTTCGAGAACCATTCTCCTAAAAGTTCCCTATAACTGTTCATAGGCCCTCTCTTTCAAACGAAGAGGTGACCTGTAGTGCGTCAGACACAGGGGTCACGGATGCAGAAATGCCTGCTTGTGGTCCAGTGGAGCCTCAGACTCCTGTCCGTGTGGTGTAGGTAGCACATCCTCCCCACACACAGCTCAACAGTTAGCAAAGCAGGTACCTGGGGCCCACAAGAGCAGACCCCGGCAGTAAAGGGCAGAGAGCAGAGCCTACCAGAGCAGTCCCAGGGCTGGAACTCAGCACTCAGGACGGCTCAAGAGTGGCCTCTGGCATCACGGAGCTGTGGAGCCATTTTTAAAAGCTTCCTAGCGCTAGCACACTCCTCTCTTAAGCCTCTCCCCCTTCTGCGGGGCTGTAGGGAGGAGGACCCTTCAGTATGGGGAGCCAGAGCATGCAGACAGCGGCTGGGAGGTTACAGTCTGCTGACCCTGGTGTGCTAAAAAGGCCTTACCTGCTCATTATCTAAAACAGGGAACATACAGGTGTCTACAGTGGTGGACTGTTTTCCTAAATCCTTAAGCCCACCCACCCCATGTCAAGCAAATCATGGGGGAGCAGTTTCTAGAGAAGAAGCCTGTTTCCTTTTCTTGCAGGGGTCCCAACAGAAGGCCTCCCCAGGCAGAGGTGGGGAGAAGGAGAGGTGTGGTCTCTCTGGGTTTTTGACTTTTTTTGTGTTTTGATTCTCTGGGCAGGGAAATGATAGAAATGAAGATGAAACCCTGAGTGGTGTGGGCTGCTGGCTTAGGTGGAAGAGGCAGCATGTGAGGAATGGAAAGAAAGCAGCTGAGTGCTCCAGAAGCAAGCACCACAGGTCAGGGGGCACACTGACCCCACAGACCCGAGGACACCAGCTTCCATTAGCCTGCCCCAGGTCTGATTGTGGCTCCAGTGTCAATGGCTTTAGTTTTCCCTTGGGAAAGTTCAAGGACGCCTTGCACGTTGCCAGTTCAGCTGGATTGAGGGATGCCAGCCTGGAGTCCTGCGGGAATGGCTGTGAGAGGTGAGGTGGGCGGCAGATCAAGCAATGGGATCTCCTGGGAAAGAGCAGGGTAAGGGTGTCACTCTCTTGCCTTGTGTACCAATGAGCTGAAGTCCAAGGCTTCCTTTCTGCAAAACCCAGCAATGTGCACAGGTCGAGATGAATGTCCAGCCCAGGTTCCTACCACCAAGGAGTGGGCCCTGGACTCTGCAGGGAGGAAGCAGGCGCTGTACCCATTACAACAGTAAGGTGGGGCTCGGAGAGACTCCAACGCACTGGTAAGTACTGTAGCTTGTTTACTCTCGTGTTTTTCCAGATGGATAGTAACCATAGGAACACTATCATCAGGGGACATACAAGACAGAGTACCTCCAAGACACACCTTTTACAAGAAACATGGTCTACGCCCCGATCTGCCTCCACACTGCACTGGGCAGAGGACCTGGGCACTTTACAACAGTAAGAAAGACAAGGACACATCCTGACTGCTAAGGAAGCAGGAACCACACTGTGCGTTTGCCCCTTGCTGAGCAGCAGGAATGCCCTCTGCCCTTCAGCCTAGGCCCAGTTTTAGAAACAGCAATAAAGTAAAAGGTTTCCTGGCCAGGAGAGGGCTGCCTGCTGCATGGAGAAGGAGAGATACAAACCGCCAACCGCTCAACAAGACAGGGTGGTTCCTGCCTGCTCTTCAGGGTACGCTGGCCTTTATACACGGGGAGAGAACAGCTGTTGTGAGGCTGTGACGGGGTGTAAACACCACAGGAGAAGGGCCTGAGGTCTGCTCTTCAGAATATGACCCTCTCCTTGGTAAGTTACATAGAGGGCAAAACCATGGAGGCCCTGAGCTGCCGGGCAACTCCTGTGGCTGCCTCTCCATGGTTTCTGGGGCTCAGTCCCTAGACCCTTCCTCAGAGTGCTAATTAGGAGCTACATCCCGGAGGCTACAGCCAACAAAATAAAAGGGAACCTCTGAGAAACCATGGAAGGTTTGCGATGGGAGCCTTAGGAGGGAAGAAACAGAAGCCCTCTCCAGGCCTTCACCCCTGGAACATTCTTCCTGGCCAGAGACAAGCTAACTTTTATGGCTAATGACCAACACTGGCCTGGTTTGGGGCCCAGAGTGCATGAGGTCAGGTCCAGAGGGGATTGTAAATATGGTAAAAGTTCCCCAGGCAGAACCGCTGCGTGAGGCTCACTGCTGGGTACTTTGGTAGCTGGTTCTTTTAATATTGTTTTAAGATCTGACTTGAAAGACACCCAAGCACCCCACTCTCGGCCAGGTCTAGCAGTAAGACAACCAGAGAGCAACTGGCTTGTGGTGGCCAGGACTGGTGAGGTGGCCATTTCTCCTCAGAGCCCAAATCTCCCAGGCCTCGGTGAACACGACGGTTTTAGGGCACCATGACAAGATTCCCACGGCCTTGGACAAGGCCGGGACTTGTCAGCCATCTCATCTCTGGGACAGCTGGCTGAGCAAGAACGCTTCTGACAGCCCTACCTCTCAATTTTACCCCAAGCCCAAAGGTTCAGAATCCAACCCTCCCCCTCCCCACCACACAGCATCTCGACTGAACCTACCCTGCGATATGGAAGCATTTCGTCTACCTTCCTTCAGGGAGATGAAGTCATGGCTTGCGGAATTAGACTCTAACAACTAACAGGTGATGTGGTGAGGCTGAGCCAAACTCCAAACACAAACCTTGCAAAAGGAAAGAATCTGGGGCTTTTATGGAGCTGTTTGAAGCATCTCCTCTAACAAAAGAAAGATTGAAAGTAACAATCAGAAATCAAAGAAAGCAAATATGCACATAATCCCAAGGAGAATACCGATATCTACTACAGAGCCAAAACCATGACAAGGAATCTGTTTACTGTATTTCTTTTGAGTCCTCACCCTCCACTGACTTCACTAAGTTCAGAATTGGGACACCACTCTAGAAGGCCTTAACCCAATCAACCCCAATTGGAGGGTGACTGCTAAGAGCTTCCTGTGGTCTGACCACACCATGGCCCTCTCCAGTTCTCTCAGTGACCCGGAGTGTCTGCTGCCATGTCCGCCACATGTCCACTGCTTTTCAGGTGTGGAACAGCAGAGACTAAGGCTGGCAGAGTTGTCCCCTTGGTGGAGCTCTGGGCCACAGCAAAGCTCCCTGTTGTTGGCCTGTCCCAGAGCCCACCCTCAGCTGGCCCCGGGCTCTCAGAGGAACTGGGTATTCCACAAAGAAAGGGCTATGCAGGCATTGTAGACAGTCCGTCTGTGTTGATACAAAGACTTTTTAAGGTGAACCACCCACCGCTTCCCACAAGGCCCACTCAAGCTCATCCCTGCTGTCGGCTCTGTGAACCAGGTGGCATCTGGTCCAGTCCCACAAAGACTACCAACAAGGCAGAGCTGTAGCCTACTTTGGGAGTCTCTGAAGTACGTTCCACTGGACACTCATTCTTCATATGTCAGAGTCACATGCATGTTTTGAAAAGACATGCATATCAACAGAAGAGACACTTGGATAGTTGGCAAATATCGACTCTAACCCGCCTGTCAAGGCCAGTGCTTGAGCAGCTCCAATGCCAGGAACCCCTCCTTCACCTTTGCAGATGGAAGCTTCGACTTCCACCACCTCCAGTTGGCCTGCAGCGAAGGGCAGCAGCCATGATGCACAGTGGCTGACCAGGTCTGCCGTCAGATGTGGAGATTTGAATCTTAGCTCCTGTGACTGCTGTCAGCCATGGCAGACAATACCCAGCCTCAGTTTCCCACTCTATAGAACAGGATTGGGGTTACCTCAGAGGTCTGTAAGGGTTGAGTTACTAAGTAAAATGCTTAGTAGATGCTGTAAATGTAAGCTCTGTGTACTAAGGCTACAATCTCCTCATGAAGAAGAGGGGAAGGAGAAGGAGGGGATGAGCGAAGGGGTGGTGGGGTGGAGCAGGAAGGGGAGGAGTTAGCAGTAAGGCAGCCTTGATTACAAGGGCAAGAAACCGACTTCCTTCTCCTGGTTTCGCCATCTAAATAACTGGGTGGACAGACGCGTACGAAAAGCAAAAGCAGGAGAAAAGAACAGAGAACCTGGTGTCTCCTCCCCAGCAGTTTCACCCTTTGCTGTCACACTTAACAGTTTACATATGTTTGAAAAATGCACTTGAACTCTATTAACCTCTGTCCTGCCAGACCTGCCTTGACAGAACACAGCACCCCCAGGCAGCCATGCGGGCGGGCTCTGCCTTGGGATGGGGTCTGGGACTTTCATCTGACCCCAGCAGGGGGCACCATGGCAGGGCAGAAGCAGGGCCAGCTGCTGGGGCTACAGAGCTGGGGGAGGGGGAGGGAAAGAAGGCGGTCTAAGCCAACCTGTTCTACCCGAGCCTCTGCAGCACCAATCACTTACTTCCAAGGTCTCCAAATTAATTTACAAGGAAATGGTTAACGTGTATGTTTGTTTTAATATGGAAAACCACAGCCATTTGTTCTTAATTCAGCCCAAAGGGGTGAACAATCAGATGTCTGCTGAAATGAAATGATTTAGAACATAATGTAAAGAGGAAGTTCATTTAAAAAGCCCCTACTTGGTACCACTTTCCAGATGGACTTCTAAAGGGAAAACCAGGCGCAGAGCAGCAGACTGCATTGCTGTGGGGCAACAGCTCCGATACACACTCACACTCCGATACACACTCACACTCCGATACACACTCACACTCCGATACCCACTCACACTCCAATACACACTCACACGGGCAGCATGGCTACGGGGAATCAGACAGAGATAAGTCGGGGAAACACAGACAGAAATCAAAACAGGAGTGGGCGCAAAGTGGCGCTGCTCCACGCTGTCTCACCGTCTCAAGTGCCTTAGACACTGCCTCCCAGTCTGCACAGCCTTCTCACAGCAAGGCTGCAAGCACAGGGAACTTCAGGTTGCTCTCCATGGCGGACTGTTTCTAAAAGAGTGGCAGAAGCAGCAGAGTGCCACAAAAGGAAGGACCCCAAGAGGGCCTGCAGCTCCCGGGGTCACCCTCCACTATCACCAACTTGGTCCTGGCAGTGGATTCCTGAGGTTGAGGGTCGCTGTCTAGGCACATCTGCATATGCTCTACATACACCCAGCACTCCACTCTCCCCTCTTTGAGGGGCCAAAGAAAGGACATTGGTCCAGAAGTCTCTTGCCCTCCACTGTGTCCCCAGCACCCCAGAGCAACACAACCTTGCACACTGACTGCACAGGCCTTCCATCTGAGGCCAATGGGGCTCCTCCTGAGGCTCTTGGCTGTGCAGATGTGTCCCTAGCAACCTGCTTCTTCTGCAGCTGCCAGCATAGGCCAGGTCCTTCCTGAAACCCCAGCACAGGTCACTCCAAGGACCACACTCTCCTTGTCCTACCATTTCCCACTCACGCTCTGGACTCCTCTCACCCTTGGCCTTGTACCAGTCATCCTCCAGTCGTCTCTTCTTGCTGCAGGACCTCTGTTTCCTTGCCCCACACCAGGCCACAGAAGTGTCTCCATCCCCTGCAGGTCCTTACGCACACTCTGACAGTTACATGTGACTGTTCTAGAGCCTGCTCCCTCAGGCTTAGCCTTCACTAACAACGAAGACTGGACATACACTAGTCCTCCTGAGGTGATCGGGGCTACTTGAAACAAGGAAGTACCAAGTGGACTAGCGGTCCTGGTGCCCAGTCCTCTGCACTGCTGAGGACTCAGCCCCAGAAAAGCCTGGAGAGCTGCTCTCTGGGGAGATGAGCTGCTGTGCTGAGTAGCTCTTGGGTGGCCTATGGATTCAGTGCGCTGCCCAGTGTAAAACATTTCACTGGTGCCTTGCACAGTTAAGAGTTCAACAAACGGCCGGGCGGTGGTGGCGCACGCCTTTAATCCCAGCACTCGGGAGGCAGAGCCAGGCGGATCTCTGTGAGTTCGAGGCCAGCCTGGGCTACCAAGTGAGTTCCAGGAAAGGCGCAAAGCTACACAGAGAAACCCTGTCTCAAAAAAACAAAACAAAAAAAAAAGAGTTCAACAAACATCAAAAGCACTTGCCTGATACTCAACAAATATCATGACAAACCAGTCTCTGAACCTAGACGAGAGACCCGTGGGGCCTGAGGCAGGGACAAGAGGGTAAGGCAAATGGTGCTGCCTCAGGCAGGCTGGCCTCGCTTTCTCAGTGAATGCAGGCACTGACTGTCAGCACACAGATTTATAAAGACAGCAAACAGGTGCTCACTAAAGTCTACCGCAGCTCCCAGTCACTACAGGAAAATCAATCACAACCAGGAAGGGCAGTCATCAGCCATCTGCAGAGGGCCTGGGTTTCCAAATGGCTCCAGAGCAGCCCCCTACAGACAGACAGGTGTAAGATCACACCGCGAGAGGACACGGACTGGCCAGCCCAGGAAGCTGCTGAAGCAGGAAGCTCTGGGGACCTGGGAACACACTTTCCAGCCTCTAAATGGATGATGCAACTGCCTGGTAAGGAAGTGGCTGGGGTCGAAGAGAAGGTAGAAAGGGAGGGATGGAGGGTAGGAACTAGGGCCAGAACAGCAGGAGTGGAGTGCCTGGCAAACCCAAGGAGGGATATGTCACCTTCTTGGCAAGCAAACCTGGAGGGGACTGTGGGAAGAGGTCAGACAGAAAGGGGGGAGGGGGCTCAGTGTGATTAACACTGTTCTGTTGGTCTTGCTGCAACTCATTATAGCTCTGAGAAATTCTTTTTTGTTTTTATGGTATTTAATTCTGGGCTGACTAGACATAAGAACCAAGAGAGCAAGAGTACTGTAAATGTCTCTCACTGGTCACTGTCATTTCAGTGGGAAATCTTGGAAGAGATAACACATTAATTCTTACCTACTTCCTTCTCCTTCCTGTAAGTTTTCAGAAGCATTCCTGGTGGTGATATGCAGATAGATCCTGGGGCCCTTTAGGGACATCTATTTTAACCCACTAGATGGCTCCTAGCGGCTTCTGCTGCTCATGGTGCAGCTGACAGACATTGGTGGCTTTTAGGAGCAACAGGAAAAAGCAGTCTGTGTGAGCCTTCTAAATTCCTCCTGTTTGCTAGCAATGCTGCCCTGTCAAGTGCTCCTCCTCACACAGCTGTGGCCCACTGCTCTCAAGTTCATCCTGATTCTGCTTCGTTTGAAACTCTAGGGTCCAGAGTAGCTCCCGAATTTCCCGGCATCACGAACCACCAGCACCCCGCTCCCTCCTGAAGCTCACCAGCTTGCCGAGTCTACTCCTTCAATAAAGAAGTGTTCCTGTAATGCTGTGGATGCCAGGCCCTGTGCTAGGAGCTAAGTGTATTACCCGAGAGACAGGAGAGGGAGGCACAGCCCCTACACTGAAGTCACAGTGATGGCCTCTGATATGGTTGACACATGGGGCACTCCATACAAATCCTGACTCCAACACTTAGCTTGTGCACGTGGTCAGGGCTCAGGGAATCTTTCACAAGTAGGTTATTCCAGATGAATTACTGAATGAAAGGCCTGATCATTGGTGTGGTCGGGAAGTGTGAGAGGAGAACCTACGGGCTGTTCTCCAAGACCCTGGCCTGGTTTCATAGATTAGAACACAGGCTCCGGATACAGTGCGGACGAGGACAGTGGGAACACAGCTGCCTTCCCAGAGGAAAGAAGGCCGAAAGTAAAGACTGAGCTTGGGTAAGGGGTTCAGGGGGATAGGGGCTGATTAAAGACCCTCAGATCCTCCCCACTAAATCAGCCTGTGTCTGAAATGTGACCATTATCCTCTTGGTGCACTGATTTTTTTTTTTTCATTTCATTTTCTAGATTTATTCTAGAATCCCAAAGGAAAGACTATCTTCACAGAGTCCATATACAAAAAGCAAGGGAGAAACTGTAGACAAAGAGTGAGGAGAGATGCCAGGCCTTACTGAATATCCTTTGTGAGGTGAATTTTACCAGGGGAACTCTTACTTACTAAAGAAAGTAAATTGGACAAAAGACAAGGCAACACATACCACTAGGTACGAGAAACCACTATGAGGGCAAAGTATGGAACAACACAGGCTAATAAAACAGAAAAGGGGTCCAGAAGGAGTCCTCTTATCCTAGGAAGTCATGTGTGATCGAGGCAGCACCTCCAATCAGGGGAAAGATGGGGTCTTCAATTAATTGTGCTGGGGTAACCAGCTTTACCAAATGAAACAAAACTAAGGTTGATCTTTATCTTACACCATACATCAGGATAAATTCCAAATGCTTCAAAGTAAGAATATGAAAAATGACATTTTCCAATGGTGTGAATAACTACTCCCCGCCCATTCTCACACAGGTGACCCTGATTAAAGTCAGTGGTGTGCAAACACAAAAAGCTTCAGCAGAATCGGGCGAGGAATGAGAAAGGGTAATAAAAGTGAAAATGCATGTACACATACGAACTGTCAAACAATACATATGGCTGGGGCAATGACTCAGCAGCTAAAGGCTCTTGCCGTGGGCTTGATAAAACCGGAGTTCAATCTTAGGAACCTAACTCCCAAAAGTTGTTTCTGACTTCCACACGTGCCATGGAAGCACGCTCATGTACATACACACACACACACACACACACACACACACACACACACTATAGTAAGTATAAAGTGTGTGTGTGTCCTTCTGAACAGTGACTCAAAGTCCAGCAGAAATGGACTAATGAAGACATCATATCAGGAGCTGGAGAGATGGCTCAGCAGTTAAGAGTATTGCCTACTCTTGTAGAGGACCTGGGTTCAGTTGCCAGCACCCACATGAGGCTCACAACCATCTGTAACTCCAGTTCTAAGGGACCTGACCTCCACTGTACACACATAGTATGCTTACATACATACAGGCAAAACACCCACGCACATAAAATAAAAATAAATAAATCTTTTTTAAAGATTTTATACAATTATTTAAAGAATATAAAATAACTAAGTTTTTTTAATATAATAACTGAAAATGAAGTAAAAGTAAGAAATTATTGTGGTGGTATTGTGTTCCCCAAAATATTGTGTACCCTAATACACTTATCTGGGGTCAGAAAACAGAACAGTCACTAGATATAGAGGCCAGAAAATGGTGGCACACATGCCTTTAATCCTATCACTTGGGAGGCAGAGATCCATCCAGATCTCTGTGAGTTTAAAGCCACACTGGAAACAGCCAGGTGTGATGACTCATGCCTTTAATCCTAGGAAGTGATGGCAGAAAGGTATATAAGGTGTGAGGACCAGGAACTGGCTGGTTAAGCTTTTAGGCTTTTGAGCCACAGTTCAGCTGAGACTCATTCTGGATGAGGACTCAGAGGCTTCTAGTCTGAGGAAACAGGATCAGCTGAGGAATTGGTGAGTTGAGGTGGCTGTGGCTTGTTCTGCTTCTCTCATCTTCCAGCATTCACCCCAATACCTGGCCCCGAGTTTTTCTTTTTTTAGTAAGACGTTTTAAGATTCATGCAACAAATTATATTAAAATCAATAAATAAAGACAAGCTAACATTTTTAAGAGCTCCAGCGGAACTTAGAGAAATCGGAGTATCATAGGTAAAATGTAAATGCTGTGGCTTGGCCTGGGGATGACTCTGTGGCAACAGCATTTTCCAATCTGATAACCCATGTTCAATCCCAGAAACCACAGAAGCCTACAAGGTGATGTGCAAGATGGGGGGCAGAGACCCGAGGATCACCCAGAAGCTTCCAGGCCTAGAGTACACAGGGAAACAGCAGAAAGGAGACCCAGCCTCAAGAAGAGATGGTGCAGACTGACTCCCAGAAACTGTCCTCCCCAGAATTAATAAGCTGGAAGACTCAGAGGGCACTTACCCTGATCAGAAGTGCTTATCTAGAACGTGCAGAAAGAGATGGGGAAAAAATAAGACTAACAGAGGGGGATGAAACACTAATACATGTTAAATCTGTAATCTATAAAGAAAGACTGAGATACCGTCAAGTTCATAAACAACCTGAAGAGTATTTACCATCAACAGACATGGATCCCAGGTGGAAAAATGCACATTAAGGTTGTGCCATGCTTTGTGAAACCAAAAACATTTCAAGATGCTATAAGCTCCTCTTGACCCAAGAAAAACAGACCCTTAATGTAGAACTTGTCTGTTCTGCAGACAGTGGTGGCATAAATAAAAATGTCAGATTGCCACTTTAAGAGATATCATGAAAGGGAGTGGGGCAGAACTGAAAGAAACAACTGGAAAGGGGTCATTTCAGGGTCAGGTAGAAACTCCCAGGAATCTACAAGGATGACTCCAGCTAAGACTCTTAGAAATTAGAAATAATGGATACATAAACTGAACTGGCCATCTTCTGTGACCAGGCAAGCCTTCCAGTGGACACTAACCCAGCCACATAACCTTCCACCTACAGTCTGTCCTGCCTATGAGATATGCTGGGGTAAAGGTGGCACAGAGATTTTGGGAGTGGCCAACCAATGACTGGTCCAGCCTGAAATCCATGCCACGAGAGTGAGCCAACCCCTGACACATCTGGAGTGCCAGGACCCAGAGGCTGGCTGGTCCAGAGACCTAGCATAGAACCAAACAGGACTGGGAAAAAAATGTCAATGTAATGATGCCTAATGATATTCTGCTATTCCCATAGATTGGTGGGAACTGTCATCAGAGAGGCTTTATCCAGTAACTGATGGAAACAGATGCAGAGACCAATAGTCAAATATTAGGCCTAGCTTGGGGAATCCTGCTGAAGAGCGGGAGGAAGAATTGCAGGAACCAGAGGAGTCAAAGACATCACAAGAAAACCCACAGAATCAACCAACCTGGGCTCATAGAAGCTCACAGACAGAACTGAGAACCAGGGAGCCTGCGTGGGACTGACCTAGGCCTTCTGCATATATATATATGACAGTTGTGTAGCTTGGTCTTCTTGTGGGACTCCTAACAGTGGAAGCAGGGGCTGTCTGACTCTTTTGGGGAGACCCTCATACTGGGTTGGATTCCTCATACTGGGTTGCCTAGCCCAGCCTTAATACAAGGCAAAGTGCTTAGTCTTACTACAACTTGGTATGCATGTTTTGTTGATATCCATGGGAGACCTGCCCTTTTCTGAATAGAAATGGAGGAAGAGCGGATGGGGGGATGGGAGCAGAGGGGAGGTGGGGGGGAGAGACTGGGAGGAGAAGAGGGAGGGGAAACTGGGGTCGAGAGAGAGAGAGAGAGAGAGAGAGAGAGAGAGAGAGAGAGACAGACAGACAGACAGACAGACAGACAGACAGACACAGAGAGGACACAGAGAACCTTCATGATCACTGAAGTTTTTAGGCACTGTGGTTTACCTTCAATAAGGCAGAGATTTTCAACAAGTATACAAGTATGTGTGAACATCTATATAAACAATTCACCTCAACATAGACGTTACACTCTTGGCCAAAAACAAAACAAAACAAAAAACAAAAACAAAAACCTCAAAATAGACCACAGATCTAACTGTAGAGAATAAAACCCATAAAACCCCTAGCAGGTAACAGGAGAAAACCTAGGTGTCTTTGGGTTTGATGAACCCTCAACAGGCCATCTGTGAAAGACAGAGCATCTGACAGGTTAGCCTTCATTGAAACTCAGGAAACACTGTCAAGGGCTGGAAATGAGCTCAATGGCAAAGCATTGCCCAGCACTCATGAGGTCCCAGGGTCAATCCCCAGAACCACATTAACAAAGAAAAGAAAGAAAGGACGCCGTCCGGAGGACCAGTGGGGTGGTATTCACCTACAATCTCAGCACTGGGGATGCTGAGGCAGGAGGATTCTGAGTTTAAGCTCACCCTAGCCCTCGCTGACATAGATACAGAGTGATTTCTAGGCCAGCCTGGACTACAGCCTTCAAACCCGGGGGAGTGGCAGGGCGGAGTGTGGCGGCTCATGCCTTTAATCCCAGCACCGGAGAGGCAGACGTCTGCGAGTTCCAGGCAAGCCAGGGCTCCACAACGAGACCCTATCTCAAAACAACAAACTAAACAGACAAATAAGATAAATAAAGTCTGATATAAATGTTGTGATCCAACCCTGGGCCCTGGAAGAGAATGGGGATCTGGATCAACTACTTCAGAGTGCCCAGGTCCCATCTGCTCCTGGACAAGGCCATGGACTTTTTAGGAAAGCCTGATTAGCTGGTGTAATCCCTAACAACAACTATGCATGTCTTTATACCCACAGGTCAGTGTAATCTTCACCCCTCATCAAAGAAACTTCCCTTTGCAACAGAGAAACCACAGGCAATCAAAATGCAGAGCTGTGGAGTCCAGACTGAATGGATACATCTACAAAGCACTCTTGCACCTAAGGCTCTGGAAACACTGCAGAAAAGGGGACAAGAAACTGTAGTAAGAGCCAGAGAATGGGGAATTTGCCGTGTCTCCTAGTAATGTCAGAAGCTACACCCATCGTCTCACGACTGCCCAGCCGAGAGCTGAGCAAGGATGGTACCAATGGACACACCAAGGTGGAGAGGGAAAAACCCACAAGGCCTGGGAGCAGGGGAGGCAGTCTTCACCAGGGAAGAGCACACAACTGTTTGTCCAGTACCAAACGGTCAGCTCTGAAAACATACATACAAGTAACATATGGACTGAGCAGGTTATAGTTAGGAATATATATGTAAATAACATATCCATATTTGCATGCAGTAACAATGAAAGAAGAGGCCATGAATTTGAAGGAGTGTAGGGAAGGTTTGGGGGGTAGAAGGGAAGGGAAAAGTAATTATATTATCTCAAAAATCAAAAGTAAAAGACAGGAAGGAATAAGGAAGAAACAAACTAAAGCCATTTCAAGGGCTCTTAGAACTCAGTCTGGGAGCTCTACAGGTGCATATGCAATGGAGGAAGCCCTGCTCCACCTCCACATCTTGGGCGAGGCCTACCCTTGGCTTCCAGGCTGTTCCCTCTAGCCTACAGCATACCCCAAGGGAACCCATTAACTGCTGACAGTGCTCAGTTAGGGGAACAGTGCTGAACTGATTCTTGTCCAAGGGTTCCCTGGAGTCATCCATCCCCTCAGGAGATGAGGGGCTGAGGTCGCAGGTGGCCACAGCTCCTTCATCTCCTTAGTCACTTGACAGTCCACTCTGTAAGACTGTGCACCATTCTGTAATTTGTTAGCAAAAAGAACACTGAGAGTTCACATTAGTGACAGCCAGACTAGAACTGTTCACGCCTGCACACAGAAGCTGCAGCGCCAGCTGCTCCCTCTGGTTGCTGGGATTGCAGGTGCGTTTCAGTTTCCTAAACTTTAAACACAAAACCCTCACAAAGCCAGACAAGGAAACAGACCCGAACACCCTCTGCACTTTAAATTGCAGTGGCCAACTTTCTTTTTGTTGTAACCCTGACTTCTTAAAAATTTTGGCTTCTCATTTCTGTTTTGTTTTAATTTAAGGAAAATGAGGTTGGTATTGGCCTTTCAGGAAGTGTCATGCGCAGTCATGCACACAAGGGATGCAGGCATTCCGAGGGCTGTGGAGCATCACAGAGCCCAGCCTGAATAGATTCCTCTTTCACTATATTTTTAGCTGTGTTAGTTCAGGACACACTGGGGTGTCCCAGAAAGGAAAGCACAAAAAAGATGTGGGCCTCATTTCAAGGAAAGTGACAGATGAACTAACCGCAGGCCCTGCCTAAGGCAACCTTCGGTCTGTATGACCTCTTCTTTTCCTCCTCAGAAGTGGCAAGTGTGATCGCTGCTGGCTGCAAGGCACATCTGTGTAGCAAGGTGTGCTGCTAGGGAAGTGTTCTCTCCCCCTTCCCTAAGAGATGGGGTGGGAATGAGCTGTGGCGTATGCCACATTTAGCTGGAGTTAGAGACCAGAAGTCACATGGTGCATGGGTGAGGACCACCATTTTGTTGGCAGACCACCGGTTGGCAGGAAAACATCTAGCAGTCATTGCCTTGTTCTTGGGTTGTGGTACAGGCAGGCCCAAGACCTGAGCCTTGTTCTTGGGTTGTGGTACAGGCAGGCCCAAGACCTGAGCCTCATTCAGGCTGAATAGTGGCCATCAGATCACCCAGCGGCGGGGACTGCTTTCCAAGTTAGGAGCTAGACCTGAAACTTCACAACCATTAGTCAGTGCTGACCTGCAGCATTGACCATGAGAGGACACGGGAAGGCTCTGGCCAGGGATGAGATGGGAGAAGGAAGACCAAGATTAGAAACATGGAGGGTGGGGCTTGGGAAATGGAATGAAAAAGTAGGGATTAGCAATATGCAAATGCTGTCTTCATCATTGTATACATTTATAGATTTGACCCAAGCAAGACAGAAAAGCCACAGGCCACCACCTTGTCCTCCTACAAGATGCAAATAACATTATGACACTAGGTTTTTAAACAGCCCAGCTTTGAGTCCAATCAATGGTCCTGTAGGGATGGTCTATCTTGGTAGCTGGTAGTCAGCATTTCCCAGTCTGCTTAACTACATGATACCCTTTGCTAGTGGATTTCCTTTTGGTACACAGGCTTAAGTCTCTAGAAAGTTAAATACAGAATAAAGTGTGTGATGAGATCACATAACAGGGTATCTAGACAAAAACAGGAAAGTGGTCTGATCACGAAGAACGAGGCCTGTTCTCTCAGGGCTTGGGCTGAGAGGCCACAAAGGTTCTTCCTTCCAGGGCAAGCTTCTTGAAGGCAGAGCTCATGTCTCCAGTCCCAGTGCAAGAGTGATTCACAAAGCATGAGCACACAGCCTCCCAAGGGAACTAACTCAGATATTTCAGCACCATCTACATTATGGGTTCTCTGTGGAGGAGACCTAGGTGTTCCTAGGTCCAGCTTGGAGAGTCAATGCCAAGCCAGAACAAAGTTCTGTCTTTAAGGTGACACTCTGTGTCTCCTAACTTAACTCTCCTCAGATGCTACCTTTTCTGGGCTTGCTGTCCCTGACTGTGTCATGGCAAAGCTTTTCTATAGATATTTCTTATTTTCATTCTCTCTCTCTCTCTCTCTCTCTCTCTCTCTCTCTCTCTCTCTCTCTCTCTCTCTCTCTCTCTCTCCCCCTCCCCCCCCCCCCCGCCTCTCTCTCTAGTATGGATCTGGTCATCCCCTGATTTTAGCCACAGACATATCATCACTTAAATGTCACCCCACACCAAGGAACTCCCAGGGGAGCAGAAGTAATTACCCATGTCTTTTCTAATTTTTTTAAGATTTATTTATTTTATATGTATGAGTATTTTGCCTATATGTATGAGCACCACATGCATACCTGTGCCCTTGAAGACACCAGATCCCTGATACTGGAGTTACAGACCGTTCAGTTGTGAGCTGCCATGTGGTTGCTGAGAACTGAAAATAGGTCCTCTGGAAAAGCAGTCTGTGCTCTTAACCTCTGAGCCATCTCTTCAGGCCCCAAGTCCCATTTCTTACATCATACTTCCCACTGTTGACACTGTGCTGAGCTCAGGAGAGGCTCTATGGTTTTCTGGGACTGCAGCAAGAGCCAAATGTCCTCCAAATATCACTCATCATAAAGTTCCCCGGTGAGCTGGAAAGACTGCAGTTAAGAGTGGTTGCTGCTTTTACAGAGGACCAGTTTGGTTCCCCGCATCCACGTCAGGCAGCTCACAATTGCCTATAACTCCAGTTCCAGGGGATCCTATGCCCTCTTCTGGCCTCTGCAGGCACCTGCACTCACATTCACATACTCTCCCCACACCCTATACACATACATATATACGCGATTCAAAAAAAAAAAATCTTTTTTTTTTTTTAAGGTCCCCAATACTATGAGATCAAAGATGATGGCTGGGTAGAATCTCCTTGACTAGCTCACTGTCCCCCATGTTAACACTTGTCTTGTTCTGCTGCTGATTGTGTAATATGAAATGCAAGCTACATGTTCTAGAAGCAGTATCAGTATACACAACACTCTGAAGAGGTAGGGCTGCTCTGATCTCTTGGCTGGGAGACCAAGAGCCAGGAGGCTATAGCAAAGCTGAGGCACTCCAGGGACATGCAGACGACTAGGCCTGGGAAGGGCTGGGCCAGGCTTTGACCACAGTGCAGGGGTTTGGAGAAGAAGGCTGTTAGACCCAGGCTTCTTCCAGATGCTCCTGCTCACTCCTTTTAACCTCAGCAGGTATCTGACCGGGCTCCTCACCCAAGAGCCAGAACCAACGCCAGCTTCAGAGCAAGATGCACTACCACCTCCTCACATCCCCCCATCCTTAAGAGGAACAGGAAAGACAAGATGCATGGCTGATCCAGAAAATACAATTTCCACAGGGTGTAGCCATGCTCCTAGCCTCTGGTTCACAGGGCACCACCAGCTCAATACCTTCCCAGGCTGGTTTGGCCTCAGCTCTGGCATAATTGGCCAAGAGCTGGGCCCTCTCAGCTCCTCCATAGCCTGGAAAATCCTTCACATTTCCAAGAACTCAAGACACAGGGGACCTTCAGCACCAGAAGAAAGAGTTTGCCAAGGATGTGTCTTGAGGTGTCCAATGATGGAGGCTTTCAGAAGAGTCCAGCAACAGTTCTAAGACATCCTGTGGGTGCCTGGAGAGACTAGGTCTATGGATCAGTGGGAGAGACAAGTCACAGTGGGCAAGGACAGCTCCCCTTACCATCCTTAAGGGAAGTGTCAATCCAGTCACCTCAGAATAGAACTTGTGGAGACTGCCTACCTCTCTATGTTCTCCTTTGGCACACAGAGTACACCATCATGAGGACTCTGCAGCTGCTCCTACCTCTGCCTTAGAGCTCACTGGGACAGGGGCTGGGTTGCTCATCTTACAAACAGTAAAGCAGCCCTAGGTCAGAATGACAGTTAATACTGTCAGCTTGGCAGGACCTAGAATCACCCAGGAGACACACCAGGGCATGTATATAAGGGAGTTTCTAATTGGGCTAATTAAGGCAGGAAAGCCTACCCTAAATACAGGCAGTAGCATCCTATGTGCTGGTATCCCAGACAGAGTGAAGAGGAGAAAGCAAGCTGAACCAGCGTCCATGTTTCCTGACTGGCCACAGTGTGAGCAGCTACCATCTCCTGCCACTGCCTCCTGCTATCAGCGACTCTATCTTCAAACTGTGAGCCAGAATAAAGGTTTTCAAGTCATTTAGTCAGGGTTCTTGTCCCAGAAACAAGACTAACACAGCTGGTCACTGAGGGACCCTCCTGTGTCTCCAGCAGCCCTTCCAAAGGAAGGAGGCCAGCTCATCTTTCAAATGGACATCCCCAATGCCATGCCTGCCATGGTTTAACTTCCCCCGAGTCTGGGCCATGCAGAGAAGGCAATCTCTCTGCAGGGTGCAGGAAACTAGACATACAGAGCAGTTTTAACAACATCCTCAGGAGACAGTTTCTGATACCTGCTCAGTGTCCCGCTTCTGTCTCCCAGCACAGGTGGTCCTGTCTCATCATCGCCTGTCACTTTCCTGTACCTGTTCTGGAACAAAGTCCTCTGGGGTGGGCTGGGACTGTACCAAACACATCACAGCCCACGGTGAGGATCTGCTAGGTCAATGAGACTTCCCTGCAACACCTGCCTTGTATCACAGCACAGTATCTGATGCTCATCTTGACTAGACTCCAAGATGATGGAAGGCTGATCTCTGCTTTCTTTCTATACTTTCCTCATGCCTGAGTGTGGGACTAGCACCCAGCAGGTGTGGAGAGCAGGGGAACTGACCGCAGAAACTTCCCCCAGCTCTTACAGTATGGCCTGACACCAAGGCCCTCCCGAGGCTGTAGTGATATTGTGTTCCCCAAAATATTGTGCACCCTAATAAACTTATCTGGGGTCAGAGAACAGAACAGCCACTAGATATAGAGGCCAGAAAATGGTGGCACACACGCCTTTAATCCTATCACTTGGGAGGCAGAGATCCATCCAGATCTCTGTGAGTTTAAAGCCACGCTGGAAACAATCAGGCATGGTAACTCACGCCTTTAATCCCAGGAAGTGATGGCAGAAAGCAGAAAGGTATATAAGGCGTGAAAACCAGGAACTAGAAGCATTTGGCTGGTTAAGCTTTCAGGCTTTTGAGCAGCAGTTCAGCTGAGATCCATTTGGATGAGGACACAGAGGCTTCCAGTCTGAGGAAACAGGATCAGCTAAGGAATTGGCAAGGTGAGGAAGCTGTGGCTTGTTCTGCTTCTCTGATCTTCCAGCATTCACCCCAATACCTGGCCCCAGGTTTGTTTTTGTTAATAAGACTCTTTAAGACTCATGCTACACGAGGCCTATGGGGACATCTCCTTCCAACCCCCTAAAGTTTTCCCTGACGGTGAATCTCTAGGCCCAGGGTTGATCAGGCACCCCTTTGCTCTGCTCATGCCCATTCTGAACACAGCACTTACTCTGGATAGAGCTCCACAGAGTAGAGCCTGTTCTGCCCCATCACTGTGTTCTCATGCAGAGCACAACACAGTACCTGGCAAACAGTAGGTACTCAATAAGTGTGCAAGATGAGTGAGAAAAAGTCTTCAGTAAAACAAAAGCAAAGGCAGAACAGAAAGGGGAGTTGGTCCACCTCTCCTTTCACTAAGGACCCCAAAGCAAGACTGAGAACAGGGAGACACCTAAAACTTCCAGCTACCCCTGCCTGTCACATTCTGACCCCACAGACCGAGTGCTGGGACCCTCTGAGAGCAGTCACAGTGCATGCAGCAGTGTTCTGAGGGGCTCGCTGGACACAGCCCCTGTGCCCATCGGATGCTTCTCCATCAAGAAACAGGATACAGGGACCTCACAGGTGACAGTGCAGCGCTGACCACTGTATTCTCCCGAGTTACATGGGCCAGGCATGTGATGGGCAGTGCCAGGATGTTCATGCCAAGGACTAAAGCCGTGTACAGGCAGATACGATGTGTATTCAGTTAGCAGCAGCCCTACTGGAAGAGCTTTATACAACAAAACATCGCACACTTCATTGGGCAAAGAAGGCCTCTGCGCTGTCCCCAGTCATGGGCTGCCCCTGCCGACCTTCTCCATTATGAGCACCACCACGTACGACCATAGCAGGAGGGAGCAGCGTAGGCGCAGCATGGTCAAGGTCTCCAGAACCATGCACAAGGATCTTCACCTCGGTCTCCTAAGTAGTGGGCTCAGATCCGTAAGGAGACAGACACAGACGAGACACTTCTACAGATACCCGCGGGGCGATAGGGAGCAGCTGCCTGAGATAGGGGAGCAACGGTACTGTCCCCTCACACCTCACTAACCAAACACAAGAAGCTCTGGGGAAGAAATGAAACTCAGGCTGCATTTAACCTACTGAGAGCGTCTGTGGCAGCAGGGGGGCATCGTGGTGTGAGGAGGCCAAGACAATGGCTTTCCCATCTTGCTCTAAAGAAGCTGCTATGGTACCCAGAGAGCAGGGATAACTGTCTCCATCTGAGCTGTAAGCAAAGTGGGCCCAGAAAGGTGAAGTGACTCAGCTTGGTCACAATGTGTGTAGAACTATGGAGTCCTCTGCTTTCTATCCAGTCACCCCTCCCGTCCCTCTGGCTGACTGCCGACGCTGCCCATTATGCCCAAGTCAGCTTCAGTTACCAACCTGATACACCTGGGAAGAGGGAGCCTCACAAGGAACTGACTCCAACAGACTGGCCTGTGGGTACATCTGGGGCATTTTCTTGATGGCTAATTGATGCAGGAGGACCCCCCCCCATACTGTGGGCAGTGCCATCCGTGGGCAGGTGGGCCTGGGCTGTGTAAAAGGAGCTGAGCACACAGCTGGAAGCAGGCCAGGAGGCAGTACCCCATGGGCTCTCTCTTCAGTTCCACCCCAAGTTTCTGCTGTGGCTTTGCCTGATGAAGGATCATAACCGGGAAGCTAAATAAACTCTCTCCTTCCACCAAATTGCTCTTAGTCAATGTTTTACCACAGGAACCAAGAAACAACCAGAACCCTGGGTACTCCACCTAAACTCTAGGCCTGTTTCCTCATCTAGAGTGAGAACCATGCCCAGCCCACACTAACAGGTTTGCCACCTGTGAGCACATTTCCCAAGCAGAAAGCCAAAAGTCCCAAAATATGTGTAAACGCCTCATGACTCCAACAAAATGACTACTTTTTAAAGCTTGATAATCATGAGAATGTCGCCTCCCTCGTGACTGTGTCTGCTCCAGGGAGGCCTGAGATTTGCCATGGGGAGAGGTGTGGGCAATGCGGGAGCAGTCCAGCAACTCTGCTACTAGCTGTGCCAGTTCAGAAGAGGTGCCCTGTCTTGCTCAATCTCTTCTTCTCTTAGAGGAGAAGCAGCTACAAGAATCACGGAGCTACTTCCTAGTACCCAGGAAGCTCACCCTACTAATAAGTGCCATTACAAAAGACAGCAGCATCTGGGCCTTCTGGGCCCCTTAAAGGGTATGTGCAGACTAGGCGTGTCCTCTTACGCTCTGAGGCCTCATTTTCTCTTCACTAAAACCAGGGACAGTATGTGTCCTTGCCCAGCTGGTCTCCTGCAATGGGGCCACAGTCAGACCTGTCCGAACGACCATACGGTGGCTGACTCCAAGACCGGGACAAGCAAAGTTCCAAGTGAGACTTAAGGCATCCCACTGAGCTCAACAGCAAGAAAACCTACAGAAAGCAATGAGAATGTGGAACAGGAGCTTAAGAACCAGCTTTTCTTCCACCCAGGGCCAGTCTGAGCATTAAAATGAGCTATGACGAGTGAAGAATTACACACCAAGTTAGGAAATCATGAGCCAATCCTGATCGCACAAAAATAAGAAGGGAAGGGGAGTGGGGGTGGAGAACATCTGATTGACAGAAGAAAGCCACCTAGGATATACAGAATGAGAGAAATGAAAAAAAAAAAAACCCTCTATTTTATAACTACCATGATTTCAAGGTCATCCTCAGCTCTGTAGAGTTGGGGGATAAGCTGGGCTACATGAGACTTTGTCTCAATAAATAAATAAATACTAACCCAAACCCCAACTCCTTGTTCAACATACCCACCACAGTCTAAGGGCTCTCTAGGGTTAAGATCATCCTGGGAGACTAAAGACGCTGGCTGAAGGATAGCTGTGGTAAGAGATGTGTAGAAAGCTGGTATCTGCCACTTCAGATGAATGAGGGACAGGACAAGCCCACACCAGAAACAGAGAGTAAGAGTCAACACCACCCCTGCTTCGCCTGCAAAGCAAAGCCAAAATCTCCTATCACGAGAGCAGCCCAGACCGAAGAACATGTGGCAAGATAAGTGGCATGGATGCTTTAACATGTCCGTGTAATGGGAGACTAAACCTGGAGCCCTTCAAGATGACACAGGACAAGGCAAACCTGATGGGTATGTGCAATCCAAGATACTGAAATGGATCCTGAATCAAGAAAGAAACCTGCCGGGCGGTGGTGGCGCACACCTTTAATCCCAGCACTCGGGAGGCAGAGCCAGGCGGATCTCTGTGAGTTCGAGGCCAACCTGGGCTACCAAGTGAGTCCCAGGAAAGGCGCAAAGCTACACAGAGAAACCCTGTCTCGAAAAACCAAAAAAGAAAGAAACCTGAAGTCATAGATGGCGTTATTAGGGTAACTCTGAAAACTTAAAAATGAGGTACCTAACTGCCAAAAATAAATACAGAAGAGTCAGTGCACAAAAATGTGGGGAAGGGGGCCAAGTAATCGAGGTAAAATGTTAGCAACTGGCAGATCCAGGTAAAAATGATTCTTGTTCTAGTCTGTGACTTTTCCAGAAATTTAAAGAAGCTTCTTTAAGTAGGAAAAGATCCTGTGAGTCCTTGGCAAGCTCACAGACCCACCACATCCACCCCACGGTGCCACAGCTGGCTTGGGAACTAACCTGTCAGGTATTCCAGGACAGCAGCCATGTACACAGGTGCCCCCACGCCAATCCGGTATTTAGGGTGGCCTTTTTTGATGTACCGCAGCATCCGTCCCACAGGGAATATGACTCCTGCCTTGGCTGACCGGGAGGTCTTGGTAGATTTCTTCTTCCCACCACGGCTCGACATGGCGGTGGCCCCAGAAGCAGATCAGCAAGTTCACTGTGAAGGTAAGAAGCACACAGTCAGGGACACTGGGGACAGCTCACTCCCCATTTTCCAGGTACAGACGCGGCAGGCAGCTACTGAGTCCACTTAGCCTGCCAAGTCATTTATGTGCTTGGAAAGAGCTGAGTCCTGCAAAGAGAATACAGTTGTGTATATTTTATCCTGTGACATCAATTTTATTGGCCACTTCCATTTAAATGTTATACTGACAACGACTGCTCTTAAGTGTCTTGCCTTTATGCCTCATGGTGTAAAAAATAATAAAAATAATGGGATTTCCTATTATGTTCTACACCTCTTTAATAATTGTATTTTTATGTACTTGAGACTGGAATAATAAATCTGCAGTAAAAAGGAAAGAAAACTATGGTCTTCACCTAGAACAAGGACATAAAGCCAAGAGGCTGGAATCTGTAATGAAAATCGTGTTCTCTCTCTAGGACCCTGGCCTATGACAGGCAAGAGCAGTGAGGAAAAGCCAGAAGCCACAGGTGGCAGTTGAAAGAGGCCTTCTGAGCACATGCGGTCCACTGGGCTGCCTTGGAGAAGAGCGTCGTCGCCGGCTTTGCTTGTCCACTCCCACCACACAGCCCTTGCCCAGAGGATGTTCCTCAGCTGTGACTGGACTCGACTCATCCCATGTTAACCAGGTGGTCACAGGCATCTGCAAAGTTCTTCCTCACTAACTGCTCTCCTCCTCCTCTCTACCCTGCAGGCCGGGCAATCTTGTCACATCCATATCTGAATGTGTCCCAGCCCTGATCTAAGAGCTTACTAAGACCACCACAAATCCCAAAGTAAGAAAAATCATGATCCTCGGCCACCACTATGCAATGCCATAGAAATCCAGGCCCGCCACACAAATCTAACTTGGCTTCACATCACTGTGAGTTAAACTCCGACACAGAGATTCGTGGGGTACCCCACAAAGGTCCTCCTGCTTTTCCTCTTCACACATCTGCACTGACTCGCCCCGCCCCCGCCCGGTCAGGCCTCCTTTGTCCCCTTTCTCTGTGCTGTCAATCATCTCTGACCTACTGTCCAGAATCTCAGCTCCATGAGCTTCAGGCCACAGCAGTGATGGCCCTGATTCCAGCTTCTCCTACAGACCACAAATGGATGGAGGGCCGAACCTGCACTTGTAGGGTGGCAAAGGCTTACATGAAGTGTACACTATTGGAACTTTGCTGGGCAAAGGTGGTCCCTGCCCTCCCAAGGTGGCGTCGAGAGAGATGATTAATAATAACCTGAGAGTCACTTAAATTATAAGTGAACAAATGTAAAACTGGAGTGTGAAGCCAGTGTGGGGTGCTGAAGGATAACTGTGAGGGATACCGGGTGATTCTGGAGTCTCCCTGATGCAATCCTATTGCTCACTGAACCAAATGAACAGGTCTCCAGATGCTAAGACTCTGAGGTCAGGCTCCATGATGTGTGGGCCTTCCAGTTCTAAAGACTGTGCCTATGAGCACAAAGGCCCCAGGGCTAGGAGTTCTTGTTATTCTGACATTCTTTAGCTTAGGGGCTGTGGTCCACACTAACATCTGCCGGCTAGAGACACAGCTGTGAGGGCCACAGACAACAAAATTCCTGGGCATGCTGAGGCAGCCACATTGCAGCAGAGGTAAGGTAGCTCCAGCCGCTGCCAGGAGCCCTGCACTGTGCCATATCCAAGGTCTTAAGGTCTTGGGACAATTAAAGAGGGTCAGAAGCAATGAGCTGACCTCTGTGGCAACACTGTTCCAGGACACACCATGCCCAGGTACCTGGGCTCACTGAGCATGCAGTGTGGGTGGCACATATATACCTGTTTGCAGAGAGTTGTCACTGATTCCTATAACCTTTGGCTTAGCAAATGCGTTTCACAGACCAACAACCCAAGATCTTCAGAGCTTTTATTGCCAGTGTCTCTCCCCTCTTTCGGCAGGAGCAGCCTGTGGTCAGGGGTGATTGCCAGCAGCTCAGCACCTTTATGACATGTGCACAGACCAGCTGTTCCCCCAGAAGACCTACAGGTGTATCTGGGCTGCCTCTGTGGACCTGCCAAGTCCTACACATGCTCACTCTTTAAGAGTGATATTCCTTCTGTTTCCTTCTCTGACAGTAGCCAAGGGTCTTTATACAAAAAAGCTAAGGACACTCTGTCCCTATGTCAGTGTATAGCTGGCTACCAGACTCCTATGGCAAAGGCCCACGTATCAGTCCTACAGGCACCTTAAGGTTCTCTGGGTCTCTAGGCCCCCTCAGTGGCAATACTGTACACCATACAACCCAAACAGGTGTAAGTGTGGCCCCTATTTCCTGCTGGCCTCCAGAGCCCCCAAGTAATAGCAAAGTTTTGCCCAAGCCATCTGCAGAACTCCCCCACCCCTCCCTCACCCGCTTTGCATTTTTACCTCTCATTGTAGCTAACCGCAGGCTTTCTCCAGACCAGAGCCGCTTCTGCCTCCTCCCCATCTCCTTGAGCTCTGAGAAAGCATCTTTATCTATTTCCACAGCACTGTTTCCTGGTATCCTTGCTGGCTCAGGAGCCCCGGGCCACCTCTGACATCCTGTGCCCATCATCACCCTGTTTCTCCCACCTGGAATGTCCTCTGCTCTCCTCTTCACACACACCCTTCTCAGCCCTGGCCACAGCCAGAAAGACCACTGCTCCACGGTTCCATAGCCTTGCGTCAGCTCGTGTATGTGCCTGCGCAATTCAACTGAAATGCAAGTAACCACTGCTCATCACATCCCCAAAGCCACTGTGCTGGTGAGGAACATGCCCACATCTCATCATGGTGTCCGAGGCTTCACTAACGCAGCAGCCCCTTGGTTCTGCCATGGCAGGTGGGTGGCCGTGGTTCTGTTACACTCGGCTGTTCTTTCTGCACTTCTATCTACAGTTAGTTCCCCAAGCTCTGAAAGAATTCTAAGGCCTGAGCCTCCTCACCGACAGCAGTGCATGGTGGGCTTTAAGCATGCTTTGCCCAATTACTTCCTACCTGCAGTCTCCAGAGAAGCCTGTGTATGCGGGCCAGGTCCTGCCTGCTCTGAGGTCTCTGGTGTATGGGCAGCTCCAGCTCAGCTCTACTGTGGGGAAAGTGGCCATGGGAGAAGAGGCTATAGATCAGGCATCGTGATCTATAATGAGTTCCACACCCGACCTGCTTCGCGGCTCTACTAGTGGGCATGTGGCCTCATTCAAGTGACTTAACCCCTCTGAACCTTTTGTTTTCATATGTCAGTTAGAGATGATGGCAGAAAGGACCTTCAAGGATTGGTGGGAAAACTGGTTGAGTGTGTGAGTAAGGGGGCTGACACCCTGAGCCACTGCTCAACTGTTACCCAAAACACAGGACACGTAAGACAAGAGACAGCATCTCCTTGCATGATAGGCCTTAGACAGACACTTGTCCTGATCAGGGCACTATTGCTAAGCTGCCATTAAATAAGTCCCCACAACTTATTTCTCACTCATAACAATTCCTGCTATGCTTTACACATGTGACCCCCAAAGGCTCACATGTTAGATTAGTCTCCATTTTGGGGATAAGGGGTATCGACTTTAAGAAGGGGGGCTAGTGGGATTCCAGTACTGGCTCCTCCAGACTCCTCTGCCTCTTACCATATGATCATGATATGATATATGACATGACATGATATATGATATGATATATGACATGATATATGATATGATATATGATCATGCTCACCCCACCCCCAAAAGCAGTGTAATATGTGTCAGGAGGGTCTCATCTGAGCTAAGCTGAGGCTGGCACCATACCCACGAACCTTCAAAACTGTGCACTAAGCAAATTTCTTTGTAAAGGTACCTAACCTCAGATAGTTCGTGAGAGGAGCAGAGAAGCAAATACAGGTCCAGGGAAGGTTTCAGTGACTGGCAGTCACATCTCTACGTCGCCTAGACCCAGACCCCCATCTCTGACTCTGCCATCTTTAGTGCCTCATTCCCAAGGCTGCACGGAACGGGGACATCGTGGAGGGTAACCCACGGATTTTTAGGGGCTGGGTCTCAAAACAGGTACACCACCACTAATCATGATCCACCAGTCAGAACTTGGCCACGCATCTATATGTAACTACAAGAGGGGCTGTGAGAGGCCATATGACAAATCGGTTTGAAAGCTGACTTTGAAGCCATGGTCTGAGCAGCAAGTGTAACCTGTGTCCTACATGGAGCCTGACCTGAGGGAAGGACAGTCCTACAGTGTGGACAAGATGACTTTCCAAGCATTCGGCCTCTTCTCAGCACACCACTGCTGTTGACCAGAGAAGTATCTCTCTCCTTGCTGTGCTCACCATCCAGGAGGGCACCCTACTCAGTCATCCAAAAGGATCCATCCACTGAAGGTCCCAAACACTCTGAAGACACTAAGAATGTGTCCAGTTACCACTACATAATAGCCACTCCTCTGCTCTCACCAGCCTAGGACATGAAGATGCTACCACCCATCCTAGGAGACTCTGGTTCACATCCCTGTACTCTGGGTTATTGGTGGTCTCAGTGTCTCTGAGGTTTCCTATAGCTCTGGGTATTTAGACAATAGAAATTTAATCTGGCAATAAGTTTAGAGGTGGTGCTTTGGGAAATGATTAGGATTAGGCAAGGTCAATAGACAGAGTCCCCATGACTGAACCTTGGTGCCTTTAAAGGGGGAAAAGAGTTTAAGACACACACACACACACACACACACACACACACACACACACACACATACATACACCCTGTCCTCAACACTCGCTGCACTGCATCAATACCTGTTTTCTTAGCTGTCGCGGTGCTCCAAACCATCTTCCTCTGCTCACCACTGTAGCCCTGCTTGCTATCTGGTCTGTGGCTGTTCATTTGCCATTACAGTGAATGTTCTCCCATCAATAGAGAACAGGGCAGCATGTCCAAAGGCCAGGGACGCGGAGCCATGGCTACTGGGACATCAGGAGCCTTCTTTGGGGTTATTCCATATATGCATTTGTCAAGATTCATTTGTCAAGTCACTGTGAAAGCGGAGACCTTCAAAAGTCAGGGAGTTTGCACTACCTTGGGAGTTCCCGGAAGGAATCATGCCTTGATAGCTGAGACACAAGTCACACAAAGGGTTATGACCGTGACAATCTTTGACCCTGTTTACCTTTCTTCTCAGCACTATTCTGACTAATTCCAGCCAGAGGAAACTGTTCATCTTCTTCACACCTGTAAGACACTGGCCCACTGATGCTATAGCAGAGGCAGCCTTTACCAGGGGTGACCAACATTTTTACTAGTACAACATGAAGATGGCATCTACAAAGTGCTGGACCATATTCACACTGCCCTAGGATGCATACAGCCTGCAGGTTGTAGGCTGTACATGTAACCAATCAGGGCATTCAACTCATGGGAATGATCAATTCTGAAGATAGTGACTCTGAATGAAGTTATTGGTTAGAACTACTAGGGAGATGTGTCAGAGAACCTGAGTCCCAGTCCCAGGCATGGAGGAATTTGAGCTATAAGTGCTGAAGATACTATTAATGAGGGCCACCTGCTACAGTCCCTGCAGCTGAAAAGATGCCTGCATCCACATGCAGGTCACCTTCCTGTCAATGTTGGTCACGAAGGCAAAGCAGAGCCACTCCACTCTGAAGGGCAGGATGGCAATCCTGTCTGCATTACTCTCCTGTTTATTCCTTTCCTGCCAGAATATTAACAGTGGCACTGTTGTCCTGTCCCCAGAGACACGTGGCTGCTACACGACCCAAGCTGCACTGCCATTGGTTCAGAACAGAGACCAGTCTTTGTACTCGTCAATCAGGAAAAATCTCTCTCCATTCACCAAACACTAAATGAACCATCGGCAACCAAAGGAGGGACTACAGACAGAAGAGGTCCCAGTACATGTATGCTGCTCATGTGTCCAGCTTCCAGTGTGGAGGAAAGCAAACCCAAGTGTCATTCACAAGCAGGAAATGGCTTGTAGCTGGAGCCTGAATCTTCACCCTTGAATGTGCACCAAGGTGTGCCTCCTGCCTGCATGGAGGGACCAGCCCTGCACTGTAAGGGCAATGCTGCCACTTGCTTCCTCTCCCCCATAAAGGTTGTGCTAAATTCCAAGACAGCTCCTCCAAAAAGCCATTAGAAGAAAATGTGACCTTAAGAGGGCAGGAGCCCAGTCAGCTCAGCGTCTGGACACTTCTGGGTATTTGCTAAGCAGGTGTCCCAGCTAAGAATGAGAGACTGACCACTGTTCTCTCTTGCTCAGAGCCCTTGGAGGCTCCTGACTGCTCTTAGGATCAACTGTGGTTCTGATGAGGATTCCTTGTGATTCTGCCTGCCTGTCCCCTATCCTGAAACTTTGGCTGGACCTCACAGGTCCTCTGCTGTTGTCTTCTACAATCTGCACATGTGGTTTCTCAGGCATAAACACTTGCCCCCATCTGTCCTCCCTCGTCCAGCAAACTCCCCCTTGATTTTTCCAGGACAGACAGAGCTCAATCCCACTAACACAACTGCCCCTCCTCCACTGGTCTCCTTGGAGACACCCACTTGTTTGCATCTCCTACAGTCGGTTCTCCAGGGTAAGGCCTGGGCATTTCTTGCTCATGACTATATTCCCATTACCTAACCCAGAACAGATTCTTGGGACTAGTGAGTGCAAGACACCAACCAGGCAGGGTGCTCTCGGCAACAAGGCGTTGGCCTCTTTGGAACCAAGAGTTGATCCATTCAGGTGCAAGCATTCAGAAGAGCTGAGGCAGGAGCCACCACCCATAAGCATACAGATTGAGGGAGGGGCTCAGGATAGGTAAGGGTCCCACCCTCACCCTTTCCCATGTCATGTTTCAAGAATGGGCTCTGAAAAGCCCATCAAGACAAAGGCTACTGCAAATCTCTGAACATCACACAGAGACTATCTGAGTTTTCCAGTTTATTTATTTATTTAAATAAGTCTTTAATCGACCTGGGGCGTCATCAGCTTGTCACTGGGGGAGGAAAGAATGGCTCTTTCTAGGATTCAAGGAAATGGCAGACTGACCTGTACCACTCCTTGACACTGACCAGCGAGGAGGTTAACCACATGTGAATTTCCAGACAATTCTCAGTATAGTATAATGTGAGCTCTTCCTGCCTCATCGTAAGTGAGCACCTGCCAGAAACAATGGCCACTCACCCCTCCCCCACACCTTACCTAGGGATCAACATTGACAGCAACAAGTGAAACCCATGGCCCTCAGTCCCAGCAAACCGAGAAAGGGGGAAAGTCGAAAGTCTCAGGAGTTTCATTATCCTTAAAGAAAAAACCCACAAACTGAAAAAGCCGATCTACTCAGAAGGGTGTGTGAGCCGAGCCGCTGCTGATCACTTGCTCAATTGTGTTCAGGGTGTATTAGTCCCGGTAGCAGGCACCAAGTGTCCATTTCAGAACTAATGGTAACTGTGACTACACATCGGGAACCCAAAGGTGACGGGAGGGTAGTATAGAGTTAGCCCTAGTTTGTGCTCTTCCGCTCCAGCACAAAACTGCCCCAAACTGGGACTCCCTGCAGCAAAGTCTAGAAACAAAACACTTCCTCTCTTTTAACTGTAAAACCTCAAACCACAGAGGTGTCAGCAAGGAAGAAAGTGAGGGGGAGAACCCCTCTAATTGTCTATTCTTCTAAGCTGTTTATTGGATCATTAAAACCTTACAAAGACTTCATAATGATTGCAATTGTTGGAGCCAAGGTCTGTCTCAACTGCTTGTACAAGTCACTCACTTTCAAACTCAGAGAACATGTCCCCTACATTTCCTCTAAAAGACTCTTTCAAGCGATCTTCTGTGCAGCAATGAGAGTTATCAGCGGTCTCTGCGGGCGTGGGGACAGGGCTCATCATCTTGCACACCTGTTGTCAGGTGACCCAGCCTGCAGCATCCCGCGCCTTCCATCTCCACTCACCCCCCCCCCCCCCGAGACTCTTCTCAGCTGTCCCTCTGCGCGCGGGGAGCCTACGGCCTTCCGGAGTCACCTTAAAATAACACCTCCCCACCACAAAGCAAACAAAAGGCGAGCGAAAGCAGCGGGGCTTCCATGGCTCCTCTCCAGCCTGCCCCGGCCTGGGATTCGGTCCGCGAGCGGTCCCCAGGCCTCCCCTGCTCAAGGCCTCGCGGTGGGCCCCCTCCAGCCGGCCACACAACGGCCCAAGGCTCGCGCCCCACTTATTGTGCCCGGGAGGACACGCGCGGGCTGGCGGCGCGCGACCAAGTACAACTCCGAGCACAGACGCTCCGCGCCCGGGCGGGCCGGCCGGTCAGGGCCGCGGGGCCTCGGTGTCCTCTGGCCCGTATCAGCTCCGGCTGTACCGCCAAAGGAGGGACCCGATCAGCCCCGTTCCCACAAAGCGCCCCGGCGGGGGCAGGGGTGCGTCTCCAAGAGAAGTTGGTTTCCGGGTTTGCTTTCCGAACAAAACCACCCGGACCCGCGCGCTGCCCGGGCAGGCCTTTGGCGGGCTCCGGGCAACCCGAGGACCCGGGGCAAGCGCCCGAGCTCTCCCGGACGCCAGGCAGGGCCGCTGCGCACGGCGGCGGGAGGGCGCTCGGGGCCCAGACGGTGCGGACCGGCAGCCTGCGATTCCGAGGCCCGCGCGGCACTTACCGGGCGGCTGCAAGGTGTGGGGCCCGAGCCCTGTCGGCCGCTCGCGCCGCTCCGCTCCGCACTCCTGCCGGCCCGCCCACGCCTCCTCACTTCCCGCCCGCGCGTCCCGCGCTCGCGCCCTCCGTCCGGCTCCGCTGGAACCAGTGAACTGGAACCACTCGCGGCGGCCCCGGGATTCCCACAATGCACAGCGCGCCGCTCGTCACATCCCTTCCCGGCCTCGCGCGTCCGGCCACCCCTCCCCGCGCTACCCAGCGCCCCGGCCTTGACCCCGGCCTGCGCCGGGGCCCTGGACGTCAACGACTCCAGCCTCGGGTGCACCTAGGCCTGGCGGCTCGCCCTATCCCCAGGCATCGGTCCGCGCGCGGGAGCTGCAGGAGTCAGTCCTCAGGAAGATGCTTGTGCAGAGCGCAACTCAGCCTGTCTTCAGTGAGCACCTACTGTGTGACTTGCGCCTCCCCAAGCCCAGTGACGTCGTCCACAAAGACGGAGGATAGTACGATTGCTGTTATCAGGGATCTTCTTCCCGATCAGTGCTAACTCGCTACGCCTCAAGCCCGCCTGCTGTCTTTAAATACAAGCAGTATTCAAGCAGCTGCCCGCCCCAAGATCAGCGCCTGCATCTCACTCCCTGGATCAGTGGGGTTCTTCACAGCTGGCCTCAAAAGTCTGGGCTCGCTTTGTTCATGGAATCGGTTAGCTACCTCCACTAAGCAAACGTTTGTTGACTATTGGCTCTAAGTGGGGATTTGCAGTGACACTTTTATTACGCATTTATTAAGGAAGGGGAGCAGACAGCCAGAAAAAGGACAGCAAAATCCATCTACAGAACTAAAGACTCTCCCCCGGGCCCAGGCTGCACTAGAATAGCAGCAGGTATTTGGATTGGGACCCTTACTTTAACAGCTGAACCAGCTCTCCACCTTTTACGCATTATTTTAAAGCCACGCAAAGCACTAATACCTATCTATCATCCACGCATTCATTTCAAGTAAATACCTAGGATGTACTTTGCACCATGCATAAATTTGGGTGGTGGATATGAAATGGTGAACAAAACAGGCAAAAAACCCTGCCCTCCTAGGGTTTGCAGTCTGATGGGGAAAGAAGGGCAAGAGACAAAGAAATCATGTATTAAAGGGTGTAAATTCTGGGAGGAAATGAGGTGGGAAATTAATAGGGAAGGTGAGCAGCGGTGTGTTTAAGAGGCAGTCTTGGGGCTGGAGAGATGGCTCAGTGTTTAACAGCACTTTATGCGCTTGCAGAGGACCAGGGTTCTGTTTCCAGCACTCGTGTGGTCCCGATAACTCCAATCCGGGGATCCGGTGCTTTCTTCTGACATCCGTGGGTACCAGGCACCATGTGGTGCAGATACACACATGCAGGCAAACACTGAAACAGTAGAATCCAATAAGTAAAGCGATAGCTCAGTAAGAAAGAAACTTGAGGAAAGGCCTGAAGGAACAGAGGGAGCAAGCAAACCATGTAGTTACTGGAGAGGAGTGTTCTAAGCATGAGGCTCTGAGGCAGGAGCATGGCTGAAACTATTATGGACCAGAGTATGAAAATGGAGTTCAGAAAATGAAGGGGAAACATGTTAGTCAGACTTTCTGTCATTGTAACAAATACTTGAGAGGAACAATTTAAAGAAGAAATTATTTATTATTTTTTAACTAAATTTCAGAGGTTTCAACCCACAGTCCATGGCTCTAATGAGTAGGGCATATAGTGAAACAGAACATCAGAGTGGCAGAGTGCATGGCAGAAGCCACTCATCTCATGGCAAACAGGAAGGAGAGAGGGAGCCAGGACAAGATATACTCCAGTGGTGAGCCCCTGTACCCTAATTCTTCTCACTAGGACTCATATCCTAAAGTTTCCCAAGCTTCCTCAAATAGTGTAACCAGCTAAAGACCATGCTTTCAACAGTGAACTTGTTGTAAGGATGGGCATTTCATATTCGAGCTCGTAATACCTACCCCTGGGTAAAGGTTCAGGGTCATCTCATAATGCAAAAGGCAAGAGTCTCCATGGTCTTAATATTCCAATGTTGTTCAAAAGTTCAAGCCTAAAATCTCAAGACTTGAGGCAAATTCTGAACTGTGAGCCCTATAGCAGTGGTTCTCGACCTTCTGAGTGCCCAGGCAGCTGAAACCAGTCCAACATGTCTCTAGGTGCCTTTGTGTGAGCAGGGAACATCTGAGCACACTCGTGTCAAGGGAAAGTCTTCCAAATGAGTTTATAAATTTGACACCCTTCTGCCTACAAGCCTGGGGTCTGGCCAGTATCTGAGATGCCTTCAGGTAACTTTTCTGTTGTTCTAATACAAAGCTCTTGGCTTCTCCTTACTAGACCTGGTTTATTCAGGAACTGTCTCTTTATCAATTTTTGTTTGACACTGACTTTTCTCAAACCTTTCTTGTTTGGTATTTTCTCTCAATCCTCACTGTAAACCTGGCTAAAGGCATCGAGTAACACCCATGCCACACTTCAGTGCTGTCTTTCATCCTCCTCCATCAGATTAATTTATTGTTTAAACTCATTTTCCTATGTCCCAGGATACAGACAAAATGTAGACCCAGCTATTTGCCAAAATGTCATTCAGTTTCCAATGAAGTCCTTGTTGTCATCTGAAAGCTCACACGCACCGTTTTTATCATCCACATTAATATCCATTCTGGTCTTCTGAGGTCCTACCAGGATCTTCTATTAAATTCTGCTTACAGAAGACTAGGGCTTGTCTAGCCCACATCTTCAAACTCTATATAATTCCTCCCACGATCCAGCTCTAAAGGCATCTGAACCACATAGTCGGAGTACTTCTCATATATCACGTTTCTGTGTTGGCCATATTGTGACCAAATACCTGCAAGAAGCAAGTTAGGGGAGATTTATCCTGACTCACAATTTCAGAACGTCAAGGCAGAGAGTGCATGATGGAGCAGCTCACATCATTGTACCCACGAAGCAGACAGAACTCCTGCTGGCACTGGCCTTCTCCTCCTTGCTTTTATTCCATCTGCACTCCCAGCCTGGGGTAAGGCGCCACCCAGATTCATTAATTATTATTATTAATTATTCCTTCCAAAGATATACTTTATAATCTAGATGCTTCTTAATCTACTCCAATTGGCATCAGGATATAATCAAGATTGGCCATCGTGGAAAGCGACAGGAGAAAAGCTGAGGAAATAAAGATGCGTCGAATTCCAAACAAAACATTCAGGATGCCTAGGAAGCACATAAGGGAAGCCAGAGGGCTGACCCCCTTTGTCGCTTGATCCCCCTCAGAATCCCTGGGCAGGCACCCTCAGTTCTGCAGAGGCCACCCTCAGTTCTGCAGGTCAAGTTAGAGCCTGCACTTCTCAAGAGGCCATCTTGTGCCACCTGCCCCCTGTCCCCAGTGTGCTGTTCATGCAGACTATAATAAGAGTATAGTAGCACACTTGTGCTGTGTGGTGCAGCAAGCCTTTCCCTCCATCTCTCCCTTCACCTTGGGCCCCACCCTCTATGTCAGCGATCTGCATCCTTCTCAGCCTGGCTCAGGGAGACACACAGCTGCCTCTCTTAATTTTTAAAGACTTTGGGGTTTTTCCCCATTTGCAAGATAAATGTGTGTTTATCATGGAAACTAGAAAATAAAAGTGCTCAAAAGATAAATATCACTGTAAGCACTCACTGGGAAAGAATGTTCCCCCTTTGAGCAAGGAGCAGTTTGCTGAGTTACATGGGTTTGCTAAATCTGCTTCATATTAAACGTGTACAGTTTTCCACTCCAGTGCTCAGCACCTGCTTTTAAACTTAATGGTCCTTCATGAGCATTTTACCAGAGAGTTTTCCTATAACCACAGCTCTCAAACTATGTGGATTCAGAACCCCTTGACACTCTTAAAAATTGCTGAAGACCCTGAAGAGTTCTTGGTTATGTGGAGATATATGCATACATGCATACATACATACATTCATACATATTTTCTCTACTAAGGTCTAAAGATGTAGCCCAGTGATGTATGGTTCTACATTCAAGACCTTGCACTGCCAAAAAAAAAAAAAAGTACCATTAGAAACTAAATTAAAACTAAGAAAAAATAAATATTCAGCAAAATGTTCATTTGAAAATGTTAGCATATGTATAACACAATAATGCACTGTTACAAAAAAATTGTATTAACCAAAAAGCTAGCAAGAAGAGTGACATTGTGTTATAATTTTCAACTCCTATTGGGAGCCTGATTTAATAGAACTAGATTCTGGTGTTTTCTGTGTTCAATCAGTTGCTATATGCAGTTTTGATGAATCAGCTTTGTGCATATAGATGTATATTTGGAATAGAGGGTTTAAATAGTCTTTTCAGATACTTTTTTGATGCTATATTCAAATTCAATAATATCTTAAGGATTTATTTATTATTTTATGTGTGTGTATGTGCCTGAGTGCGTGTGTATACACCACATAGAGATCAGAAGAGGGCATTGGGGCTCCTAGAACTGGAGTTACAGGCAGTTATGAACTGCCTAATGTGGGTGCTGAGAATCAAACCTGGGTCCTTTGGAAGAGCAGCAAGTGCTCTTAACCAATAAGCCATCTCTAACTCTAAAAAGTAACTCTAAAAAGTAATAGTTTCTTACAGGTTATTGCAATATAGAATCTAGAACCAGTGAGTCAACTTTTGATGTTAGGTACACTACAATGCATTGGTCTTATGTCTGGAAGGGACCATTTAGCTGCACAGGATTGGGTCATTTGGAAAATGCAAGCTCCTTGAATTATGCAGTGTTGGCTTTCTGACTTCCTGTAAGCAGTTCATTGCACACACTGGTACTGTACCTGTTCATGCCATACTCACCATAGCTGGTTTTCTTTCTGTTGCTCTGGTAAATACCATAGCCAAAGCAACTTGGGAAGGAAAGCATTTATTTAAAGGCTTATACATCCATGTTACAGCCCATCATTGCTGGAAGTCAGAGCAGGAATTAAAGCAGACTCCCAGGCTCTCATTTAGTAACCTTTTTATACAACCCAGGACCACCTTGCCCAAGGTGTGACTGGGCCCTGCTTCATCATTTAGCAATTAAGAAAATGCCCCACAGACGTGCCCCAAGCCAACAGAGGCAATTCCTCAACTGAGGTTCCTTCTTCCCCAGGTGACTCCAGGTAAAGTTGGGAGAAACCTGCATGCATCTCATCTGAGGGTTTTTTCAGTACTGGGAAGTTGTCAGGTTCATGATGGCAAACAAATGTTTCAAATTTGTATTTTTTCTTGAAAGCTCAACCAGATTGTTGGAAACAGTAAAGTCACAAATAACTGGTTTGTTCTTTTCTGTTTAAAAAAACTTTATCAAAAAAAAAAAAAAAAATCCACTCAGGAGGCAGAAGCAGGTAGATCTGTCAGTTCAAGACCAGCCTGGTCTACATAGCAAGTTCCAGGCTGTAACACTGTAACAGTGTATCTGTCTTTTCACCAATGCAGTTTGTTTTTGTTTTGAGAGAGGATCTCACTATGAACCCCTAGCTAGGATACACTGTTACAGCCTATGGACACTTCCTAGATACACTGTTACAGTCTATGGACACTTCCTAGATACACTGTTACGGCCTGTGGACACTTCCTCTTGGGGAATACATACATGGAGAGGGCGGTGTCTGGACGCTAACCCCCCCTGAAAAATAATGCTGAGGCCTGCGGGTCTTTATAGACCTACAAAAATGTGTTCTTTTAAAATCAGAAAAAATTGAAGGTCAGGTCCTTTTTTAATTGAAAAAAGCAACATATAATAGACATTTGTCTTCATGACAGCAAGATCACAAAATACAATTTCTTCTTTTCCCAAAGGATGAGGTTCACAAAGGCACAAGTGTCTATGTACCAAGAAAGCACTACAGAGTCCTGCATCATTGTGCCAATTTGAAATGTGTAGTGAATGACGTAAGCACTTTTTCTTGGGGTGATCATCCAAGTTTGTCAGACAGCAAAAGCACCTCATGCATGTTTCTCATTCAGCCACAAAGAATTTTTTTTTTTTTTAATTTGTCTCCAAGGGTCAAGATTTAGTCAACTTAATACTTTTCACTGTGACATCAAGAGCACAAGGAGACTGGCTCTTTCCTTTGTGAAGACAGGGAAATAGTGAATCATATTCGTTCAGACTACCGACTTGTGTTTACACCACGGTTTTGCTACTTTGTACAAAGATCAACAATGAAAAGCCAAGTCATGTCTCAGAACAGTGTTGACTCTTCAGAGCCCAGGAAGGTGCTGAGCGCATCCTGGGGTAGAGGCCGTTGTTTACTTAACAGATCTGCTGTGCTCTTCCCCTCCCTTTCTCCTCCTAGTCTGCCTCAGTTTCACCCTCCGATCCAAAAAGGTTTGACCACTTTGATGGGGCAAGAAGTGTTGAGGACACTGAGGGCGCGTAACCCCACCCACTGGCTAAATACACCTTGACTTCTCTTATGAGCAATCTTATCACCTGGGCTAGAAGTCCTTTAAAAGTGGGATCTCTGACACTGCTTCTAGGGCTGTATCCCCAATACTCAGACGTGCACAAAACACATCTTTGAAACCATTCCCCATGTCTGCAGGAAACAACCTCCTTCTCTTGGGTTCTGTGTGGAAGGCCAGAGTGGGTCTCCAGGACACCAGAAAGGTGTATGTGCTCAGAGAAAGTGGGTGGGACAACCAGGAGAGAGTGACAGACCTCTTGATCTTCGGCCTTGTTCTGTCTGCTCTTCCCCTCCTCCTAGCAAACTGAGTACTCCCTTCCACCCAGGAGAGCATTTAATTTCTCCTTAGTCTCTTACCCATCAACTTCCCTCTCCATCTGACACCTTCTCTGGTTTTCTAAGACTCAACTCCTTATGTTTGTTAAGCAATGAATTCCCAGTTAGGGGAGGAGAGACTGAATGTTTACCCTTAATGAAGAGTAACAAAGAAGCCAGGAGGCCGCCTGGGGTGTCTATGGGAAGGAGGACAGACAGTGTTGCCGGTCCTTTTGTTGCTTACAGACTTTTCGAGATTGGAATGGGGTTTTGCCCCCTAGGTGAGAGCTGGGCTGCAAACAGTTTGAAAGATTCTGCATCAGAACAGCTGTATTTAGAATGTGGTCCACAGAGCACTCTGGGGCCCTTTCCTGAAGTTTGTTCCTCAAAATTGCTGTTATATTGATAAGAAAGCCTCATTTGCCTTTAAAAAAAAAAAAAAAAAAAAAAAAACAAGCCTGTTTTGCAGTTGACAGTGAGATACAAAGACCTCTTGAGTAAACCTGGTACTTAGCACAAAGCAATCTAAACAAATGCCTTGGGCTTCTTCACTTCCTCTCTTTCTGCCCTCTCTCTACCTCCTCCCCCCTTACACACACACACACACACACACACACACACACACTTTTACATAAGAGCCAAAAAGTCTGTAATCAAATACATTTAGAAAAGTTTAAAACGTCTATCTTCTAACATGAACTTTGTGTGTCTTCCCAAAGTGTAAAATTGTTCGGGCATGACATGTAATAGTTGATATGTGCTGTGTATCGATTTCCTCCTAGATAAAGCCTTCCACCTTGGAGGGAAGTTAACACAGGATATTCTAGAACAGTGGTTCTCAACCCTCCTAATGCTGCAACCCTTGAATACAGTTCCTCATGTTGTGGCGACCCCCAACCACAAAATCCACTTCCACTCAACAAGTAAACAACTCAAAGTTTTCAGGAAGTCCCTGAAATAGACCAGATGTACTAGGCCTCTCCCTCCCCAAGCATATATAAGCAGTAAGGGCTGCTGAGAGACACTTTCAGTCAAGCTGAACTGCTGAAAGAGATACTCTCCAACCTGTTGAGCTGCCTGTAAGTTGTACAGTGATTGCCTGTCAGTTGTACAGTGATTGCCTGTCAGTTGTACAGTGAGATCCAGGTGTCCCCCTTTCATGAACCCTATCTATGGTAGGAATTGGAGCGGAGGCAGCTTTGGTGGTGCAGCTGCTTTGGAGCCATTTCTGCTTCTCTAAGTAATCCCTCACCCAGACTCCTGTAAGTAACCCAAATAAAACTCATTGGTTCACCAAGTTGGACTCTGGTCTGTCACTGGTTTCCTATTTGTGGTGAATAGACATTTGTTTGTTTCCCTAAGAACACTGTCACCCAGCGGTATGACTTCTTGATGACATACATTGTATAGTGTACAATAAGGTCAACTAACATTTTAAATATCTGCATAACTTCTCCAAATTATGACTGTATGATGTCACAAAATTATATGTAGGTGAGAAGATCCATTCAAAGTGCCAGATACTTCCATGGGTTTAACATCATAACGTATGTGACGTTAGTGACCTGTTTTTAGATTCTACAGGATCTAAGAACTCAACATTCTACAGAGTGTTAAGAACTGGCCATTTGTCAAATTTGGGTATAGAGTCAGACAATGTGCACAATGATCTGAAAAGATTATCCTCATGCTCCTCTTTTGATCTTATTAAAAACAAAACCAAAGGCTTTAGATGGGGGGAAAAGTTAAAAATCAAATGAGTGGACTTCTGGGTGAGACGGTGAATGAGAAGCTGCCTTCAAGTGATCTGGTACAGAAAGTCAAAACTACAGAACGTGAACCCTTCCAAATAAAGGGGGGAAGGAGCTTCTGGAATTCACAAAAGGAACAATGACAGGTCACTGGAAAAGAAACACAAAAAGATACACAGGGAAAAGTAAACCTGGCAGAACTCAGCGGCAGCCCCTCGCTCCCTGGTCTGGAAAGCAGAAGCCTAATCCGGAAGGTGAGCCAGATGCCCCGGTGAAAACAGACTAGCAGTCCTGGCCCGAGGACCGTGCACAGCCTGACAGGCTTCAAATACAAGTTCAGGTTTGGGTGAGACAGTGGTTCCTCTAGAGACCTGCCACAGAGAGTCCCGTTTCTTCATTTCGTGTGACTCAGTGTGGTGGCCAGAAACCACCTTGGAAGTGAATCTGCTGTTTCAGACTGAGATATTCCAAGGATATGAGAACAGGGAACCACTACAAGTCAGGGAGCCTGAACTTTAACCTGCCACAGCCCCAAGATGAGAGACAGCATTTGGGGGCAGCTATGGAGAGTGAGGAGGACAGACAGATAGATGCTCACAAACCAAAGGGCACACGTGGCAAGAGGTTTGGCTCAGGCCAAGAAGTGTGTAAAGACTAGCCCACGCCCAATGCATCCTTCCATCGGGACAGTTAATGCTTAGGAGGACTTGAGTATGAAGGCCGGTCCCCGCTGGCTCAGATCTCAATGCCACTTGCTTCTAACACTCAGGATATGCTTGGGGCTTTAGCTACTCCAGGAGTTACAGAGAGGAGTCTCAAGAGGGTGAGAGAACCCAAGTCCACCAACTGCAAAGCTAAGTGTGGCCAGCAGAGGCCCCTGGTACACAAAGAAGGGAAGCCACTAGCGTGAAAGGCAAGAATCCACCAGTGCGGCTCTTCCCACCCCACAGCACATAACTAGCAGTCTCTAACTCTCTAGAAAAATGACACAATCACCCTGTTTCCTTACTAAGACCTTGCTTTCCCCTAGCCCCTTCCCTACACTTTTACTGTATTTTTTACATTATCATATTTTTACTATGTTTTTATTTTTTAATCCTCCTTCATATACTCATGTGATTTTTACTTACATAAATTTTTCGTTACTGAGAAATATATTCCTTCTCTCTTCTTTCTTTTTTCCTTAGGATTTTCACTTTGCTATGGTGGGCAGGCACACGTGGAGGTCAGAGCACAACTCTGTGGAGTCGGTTCTCCACTTCCCCTTTCACGTGGGTTGTCTGTCAGGCTTGTGCAAGAACTTGGCCCGCTGAGCCATCTTTTCTCCTTATTTTGTTCCGTCCCATGCTCCTTCCTTTTTTTCTCTCTACTGTAGTAGTATTTTAATCTACCTTATTTTTTAAACTATTATGTTTTGAATTTTTAGCCCCATCCATCTCATACCTACCTAATTTGTGTGTGCATGAACATGCGTGTGGATGTGTGTATATGTGTGTGTACGTGTGTGTGCACACATGTGGAGGCTAGAGGTCAGTGCAAGCTGTCTTCCCCAGTCAATCTCTGCCTTAATTTTTAAGACAGGGTCTCCCATTGAACTAGGGCTCACTGATTCGGCTAGATTCGCTCACCAGTGAAATCCAGGCATCTGCCTATCCTCACATACCCCTAGTGCTGGGGTTACAAATGTGCATCGCCCCTCCTGGCTTCTACATGAGTGCCGGGGATTTGAACTGAGGTCCTCATGCTTTTGCTGCAAGTGCTTTGCTGACAGAGCCATGTCCTTGGCCCCGAGGTTTGTTTGGCAGTTTTCTCATCAGGAAATTATTTAGAACTTCTTCTTTCTTTCTTTTATATTTGTGTTTTCTAATCTCTTACTCTTTCCTCTCCCTCTCGTAAGTTCTTTCCTTAGTCCCTTTCCTCTCTTTTTCCCTTTCCCTGTTACACCATTCATTTACCATTTCCACATGTACCTTAAATAATCATTAACTGTGTAGACTATTTTATATCAGTTTTGCAGTTTGGAGTTTTGTGGTTATTAGTGCTTTAATTGGTACTTTGTATTCCTGTATGTCATATGGTTTGGTGATGTCTCTATTACAGCCTCCCCTATTATCAACCCTCACCAAAGCCATCAGGAGTTACAAATGGCAAGCTATTCTGACATGTCGTGGTCACACAAAGACCATGGTTTACCATAGTTTACCATGGTGTTACATATTGCCTGGGTTTGTACAAAGGTCTAGTGGATGGTGTGTGGCTTCCACGGTAGCTTCATGCAAGTGATTTTACTGCCTAAAAGTCTCTGCCTTTGGTGGTATTGTGTTCCCCAAAATATTGTGCACCCTAATAAACTTATCTGGGGTCAGAGACAGAACAGCCACTAGATACAAAGGCTAGAAAATGGTGGCACTCACACCTTTAATCCTAGCACTCCAGAGGTAGAAATCCCTCTGGATCTCTGTGAGTTCAAGGCCACATTGGAAACAGCCAGGCATGGTGACACACGCCTTTAATCCCAGAAAGTGAGCCTTTAATCCCAGGGAGTGATGGTAGAAAGCAGAAAGGTATATAAGGCGTGAGGACCAGAAACTAGAAGCATTTGGCTGGTTAAGCTTTCAGGCTTCTAGCAGCACAGTTCAGCTGAGATCCATTTGGATGAGGACACAGAGGCATCCAGTCTGAGGAAACAAGATCAGCTGAGAAGTTGGCCAGGTGAGGTTAGCTGTGGCTTGTTCTGTTTCTCTGATCATCCAGTGTTCACCCCAATACTTGGCCTCAGGTTTGATTTTATTAATAAGACCATCTAAGGTTTCTGCTACACTGCCTCTGTCTATTACCCTTCCCACTTCTACTCTCCAATGACTGGCAACCACTGATTTTTTTTTAACTGTCTCTGAGGGGTCCACTTTTCCAGAACGTTGTCCACTGAATTCACACAAAAGGTAACCTTTTTATCTTTTTAAGATTTTAAATGTTATGTGTATGAGTGTTTTGCCTCTAAGTATGTAGCTGCACCATGTGCAAGCAGGGACAGAAGAGGGCATTGGATTCCCCTGGAACTGGAGTTACAGGTGGTTGTGGGCCACCATGTGGGTGCTGGAAACCGAACTTGGGTTCTCTACAAGAACAGTAAGTGCTCATAACCTCTGAGCTATCTCTCCCTCTGAGCTATCTCTCCACTCCCCAAATAAATTCATTTTAATGAAATCTATCTTGTAAGTTACTTCTTCCATGGATTGTGCCTCTGGTGTTGTTAGGGTGGCCACCAAGCCCAGGTCACTGAGGCTTTCTTCTCTAATATCATGCAGGAATGTTATGGTTTTGTTTTACATTTCGATTCTGTGATCTGTGATCATCTAGTGTAAAGGGTCCAAAGTCTGTATATACATTACTAGGTTATTATCTTGCATGTGTGTCCAGTTGCTCCAACACTGTATGTTGAAAACCTTCTCTGTATTAAATACCGTAGGCCTGCAGCAAAGACCAGTAATCCACATTCATGTGGATCTGTCCCTGGGCTGTCTGTCTGTTCCTCACACTCAGCCACATGTCACTCTGTCCTAACACCAGCTTCTCGTGGGTGTGGGATCCTAGTTTCTTCCTGTTGCTTACCAAAGCAACGTAAGGGAGGAAGGGCCCGTGTGGCTTCTTTACATGAAGTCTTGGGCTTGCGTGGGTCCTCACCTCTGCTCCTCCTCATCCTGTGCTGACCGTTCTGGGGCTTTCACTTCTCCACATAAACTTTAGAATCAGCTTGTTGGTGCCCTCAAAATTACTTGCTGAAAATAGAATTTGGATGACTATTCTCTTTTTTTTTATATTTCTTGGAAGATTTTATATTGGATCAGTAGAACTGGATTCATTCCCTGTATATAAACTTGATGGAAATTAGCAGAGCTGTCTGAAGTTTCTCTTGGTGGGAAGGTTTGAATTACAAGGTTTATTTTTTAAGTATTATTTAAATGATCTATTCATATGTCAGCTTGTCCCAGGATTAATTCATTTCAATTGAATTTTCAGTTACCCAAATTAAAGTACTAAGATTACATGCTTTCCTATTTTAATCTAGTACCTTTTTCAGTTTTGATTTATTTTTCTTTTTTCCTTCTGGAAATAGAGTTTTTCTAGCCTAGGCTGCCCTTCAGCTGGAGTTACAGCTGGTTTTGAGCAGCCATGCGGGTGCTGGAAATCGAACTTGGGTCTTCTGTAAGAGCAGTGAATGCTTTTAACTGCTTTCTAGCCCCTAGCTCTTGGTTACTTGTAAAGTATATATTTAACATTTGGGCATGTCAGGATTTTGATGTTTACTTCTGGCTTCTATTATATTCAGAGACTAATCAACAGATCATTATGAGCATTGAAAATTGTTGAGATTCTTTTTGATTGAGCATATGGCTCTCTTCTATTAAACATTTCATATGCACTTGGCAATAATTTGAATTTTATTTTCACTGGAGATATATTTTATATATCAATTAAGTCAGGTTTATTAATTTTATTTTTCAGATCTTCAATGTCCTGGCTGATTTCTTGTCTTTTTTTTAAATTATATTGAGTGAGGTATGTGGTTATTGATTTGTCTATCTCTTTTAGTTCTGTCCATTGTGATTGTGGCTTTAGATACATTAGCATTATATATCTGTGCATGCTTTTTACATATAACATGCTTTGCATATTACTGCTATATTATTAGTTATGTACAGGCTAGGACGTCATAATGAATTGTTCCACATCATTATGAAACTTTTACTTTTCTTCTTAATAATGCATCTTAAAATCTATTTGGTCTAATATTAGAATTTTTACATCTTCTTTGTTTAAACTTCGTATTGAATTTCCCCTCTCAAGCTTCTTCATTGCTAAAGGGATTCTAGGACAACATGGAAATGGGAACGTTAGCTCTGGGGAGTCAGTGTTTTTCAAAGGGAATCACTAGTAATTATTCCCAGCCTCCAGGCCTGGGAGAGACTGCTCAGAGACACAGCCCTCCTCATGTATGTTCCCTCTTCTCTTCCTTGTCTCCTTTCTCTATGTAGTTCCTGTAAGTCTTTGCACCCTGAAGGACTCTCCACTGATGCAGCAATCCAAATTAAACCGAATCAGACTGAATTGGAAAAGCCCAGGTTTAATGGGTAAAGCATTCCTGGGCCTCAGAGAGGAGACCAGGACGAGAGACCATGTGTCTGTTTTCAGGGATGCAGCTTATATACCTTGTGGGAGTTGTCTTGAGCCTCTCTGGGGGAGGAGCTGTATTTGGTGGGCTTTGAAGGGACGGGTTTGGGGAAAGAGATGAGGGAGGGGAGTTGAGGTGGATCTTCCACCAGAACATTCTAGACTCTTTGGGTATAGGGATGCCATGGTGCCAGGGGTTGAGTTGGAGCTCTCATGCAAACAGTTCTCTTGAGGTCGTATCTCCTGGACTCATGTCAAAGCCTCTGCCTTGGGCTACCTTTAGGAAACCTACCCTAAAATTCCCTTGTTCTGGAGCCATAGAGACCCCAACTGAAAACCCGAGGTGCTTATTAAATACTCTCCTGGTTGAAGTGTCTTGGACCCTGATCCAGTGAATGCTTGTCAAAGGTTCTGCTTAGCAGCTGGGATATATACTGAACTCTGAATTCCCCATCTGAAAGGACCGGTATTGGCACAAGATACCTCAAGACCAAGTTCTCTGCACAAAGGAGATTTATTTGCCCCCAAGGGACAAAGAGCAGGGAACCAGAGATGAAGTCAGAAGAGAGAGGACAGAAAAGGAACAAAGGAGAGGGACAAAGGACTGCCTTTGGATAGAGAGGAGACAGATGTGGCACATGGGCAAATGGCAGTTTATAAAGGTAAAAGGGGAAATCGTGTTAGAATGAGGTGTTTAATTTTGATTATTAATTAGGGCAGCCAAAAGGGGGCTTTTGATTTCTGGACTTTAATACTTCAATAGCTAGACTTTAGTAGTCATCCTCAGGAGGAGGAAATGGCCAAATAAGGGACTAGACCATGGTGGCTAGCTTTAGGAATGTAATCTAACAGTTTTTAGCAAGGAAGAGGAAACAGAGGAAAGGCAAGGCCTTCCAGAGCCGTGTTTGCCAAGCTGGGACCTGCTGGAGCCCTTCACCATTTCTCCTCCATCTTGCTCTACAAATCTTCAGTTGCTCTTTGCTGCTATTAAACAGGCCAAACTTTTCTAGGTATTTTTAGCAAGGGTTCGTTATGGGGGGGGGGGTGAGGGGGAGCAAGCTCCCATTCCAGGAAGCAGAACTCACAGCCCTTGGTTTTACTGGAAACCACAGGGTGATGTGGAAGAAACTGTTGTCTTGAAGACTCTTGCACACCCCAAGCTCTGCCCCGCATGTATGCCCCCCCCCCCACGTGTTTTCGTTTTCCAACAGCTATGTGTTTAGATGTCTCAGCAGCAGTGGCTTTAGCATAGTTGTTCCTTACCTCCTGCAGCTAAATCTTCCAGCTGCTGAGTTTTCATACCTGCAGGAAAAAAATACAGGCAGGAAGGAGTAGCTCTTTGAATAATGACAAAGGAGGCAGAAGTGGGAGCCAGGAGTCGGAGAAGTCTTCTTAGCTATCCCCTTCCCATTACCCAAGGACCACGTCGCCATTCCACCGGGTTCCTGCCAGTGGATTCTCTCCATTTCTTTCACATCAGTTACTATCTGCGTTTGCTGTTATATAGTATTGCCCCCTGGCGGTTCAGGACTGTCAGACCCCATAGTAAGTGAATCCAGAATGCGGCTGGTCTGAGTTCTCTGTCAGTGATGGGGAAGATAGAATTTTTTTTAAAGATTCAAAGAATAAAGGACAGGATATGCTGCTCTTAATGTGTTGTGACAGCAAATTTCTCCCTGTGGAGTCACAGCTCTGTCTGGTGACCTGAGAGCCAGACAGGAACTCAGTCTTGGTAGATCTTTGTTGTTGTTGTTATTTTGTTTTATTTGGTTTGGTTTTTGTTTTGCTTTAAAAGTCTGGGGCAGAGAAACGGCTCAGTGGTTAAGAGCACGTGCTGCTCTTGAGGGAGACCTGGGTTTGGTTCTCATCCACCTAAATGGCAGCTTCTATAACCCCAGCTCCTGGCTATATAAAACCCTCCTCTAGCCTCTGAGGGCACCAGGCACACATGTGGTGCAGGTACACACATTCAGGCAAAACCTACACAAGAAGTAAAGATAAATAAGGCTTTTAAAAAAATCAATAAGCGACAGGTTAAGAAGTCACCATGTTTCCTTGGAGATTTAAAAATATTTTGGGGGCTGCCTCTAAATTGAAATGATGCAAACAGCTTAGAGAATAGGATGTGCCTAGTAAGGAACCAGCCCTTGTATGATTCAGGAGGCTTTACCGCTGTGCACCTCACCCAGTGTATTTCTTGTTTGTATAAGTGTCTCATTGTAGGTTTTCCCGGTTGGATTATTCTCCTGTATGGCTCTCCTCCTTATGGCCTCTTGGGAGCCCAGGCTCTTTCCATTTCGTGTCTCTATGCTCCTCTAGCACCTCAAAGAAGTTTCCCAGTAGGTTAGAAAAGGTAACTGAGGCTGTACAAGACAGTGATACAAGCCAGACTCGGAATTCACATTGATCACTTGTGCCCACTTTAAGCATTCTATTGGCCAGGATCCATTGTATAGTTGCACGTGCCTGCAAGGGAGGCTGGGAAATGTAGTTTAGTTGGTTGTTCTGCAAGAAGAGTTAAACAGTTTGTATCTCCCCACGCCCACCTCTCTCTCTCTCTCTCTCTCTCTCTCACACACACACACACACACACACACACACACACACACACACATACACACACACACACACACAGAGACAGAGAGAGAAATCCTGCATTCTAAAGGGAGGAAAAGTAATGTCGTGACTTCTGCCAAGGTTCCCGAGATGTTCTTGCCTCTCACTGTGTTTACTTAAGCTGAGTTGGTAGCTATATTGGGTGGAGTTTGTTTTCAGCTTCTTTATCTAGAAAGAAGAGAGTTTTCAAACACAATGTGGATTAGATTCCTGGTCCTGGGATCAGTCCAGCAGACAATATGGCTTTTAAGTACATCTTAAAATGGAAACTTGAAATAATATAAAAACATAGAAATATAAGTATTGAGCTCAGAGAATTTTCACTGTGTCAGTATGGTCAGCTCAAGAAATGGACCATTATTCAGTTTCACAAGCTGCCCACAGATGTTGTGGAGGAATTGCTGGTGGTGTGTGTGTGTGTGTGTGTGTGTGTGTGTGTGTGTGTGTGTGTGTGTTGTATATGTGGTGTGTGTGTGTGTGTGTGTGTGTGTGTGTGTATTGTGACAGAACTGTTGGCACATCATTGGGACCTTTCTCTGTCTCTCATTAAAAATTTTCATACACTCTATTTTTATCATGTTTTCCCTCCCCCAACTCCTCCCTGACCCTCCCAAGTGTCTGTCAGACTTAGTTATATGTATCACACTGTGGTCATCCTCTCAGAATGGCTTGGGAGCACCTAGGTGAAAACAGATTTGATCTGAAGCTTAATCCATGCCAATTACATTGATTTCTGTTCTTCTCACTATGTCTGTCTTCATCCCATCTCCACTAATATGGTAACAATCAGTTTCTCACAACCAAGAAGCGTTGTCTGTGTGAAATCCAGAATGATCTTGTGGCAGCTAAATCTGAGTTCCAGTAAGGAGCCAATTGGTGTAATTGTAGATAGAAAGAATACTTAGAATACATAGAGTGCTTTTTCTCTTAATTCCCTAGAAAACAGAGGATAAGGTCAGACTTCAGAATTCCTTAGCCTAGGCTCAAGTACTGGCTTACCTACATGATCTTGAACAAATGATTTAACCTCAACTGAAAAGCATAGATGAGAGACAGTCTTATTCTCAATCCATGCTGCTTTCCTGGAAAGTTTCCTGGACTCTCTTGCAGCTAGGGTTCCCAGGTAGAAATAAATTCCTCTTAGTGATCTTTCTTGTCGGATTTTTGGAAGGTAGGATGCAGACAGTAAGTCTTCTTTCTTCTAAAGAGTTTGGTTGCAATCAGCCGGGCGGTGGTGGCGCACGCCTTTAATCCCAGCACTCGGGAGGCAGAGCCAGGCGGATCTCTGTGAGTTCGAGGCCAGACTGGACTACCAAGTGAGTTCCAGGAAAGGCGCAAAGCTACACAGAGAAACCCTGTCTCGAAAAACCAAAAAAAAAAAAAAAAAAAAGAGTTTGGTTGCAATCAAGCCAAGCCAAGATGGCTACCAGCTTCAAGAGTGACAGAATTGGTTGTGGCAGCAGTTATGGTGCCAGTTACAGAAGCTGCTTGCTGTCCTCAGTTGAGATATATAATCCACATCCTTGAATATAAGGATGTGTGACATTTCCTGATATTCCAAAGATAGCTGTCATCTCTATGTATATTCTTCTCTAGCCCTTACCACAACTTATAAAATCTTTTGTAGGAAATACTCAAATGGCTTCTGGGTTTTCATACTGGATATGAATGACACAGGATGATAATACTACAAAGATTTGTCAAGCTTTTAAATATAAAACTATCTTTTGCAGAAGAGCACTCAGTCAGTGGCTGTCACTAACAGTTACAATAAGGCTACCTGTGCATCTTGCTGCCCACTAGTATTAGCAGGACTTCCCCCACCTTGGTTTCTGCAGGCAGTCAGCAGGTATCTAAAACAAGAAGAAAATTAGCCTTTGGCGAATGCTGCTTTCTCCTTATGTTCTTGCCAACGATTCGTGTTGCCTTAAGATTAGGTCTTTTTATGGCTTGCCTCATTGCCCTGCTGTCTGCAGGGAAGTTATGTCCTGATTGGCTTGGCATGTCCTGCTTGATGGAGACCAGGCCTGCTGTAGGGCCGAGAGCAAGAAGGTTATTTGATCTGTCAACTATGGCTCTTACAAGTCCCATGGAGAGGGTTCTCACCCACAGAGCTCTGCTGGGCTACTTGTCCCAGTGCAGCCAAATACCAGCAATTATACCAGAGCCAGGAGGGTTTCTCTGGCTGCATTTGGCAGTCGACAGAGGGCAGCCTCCATGGGGGGCCTTCAGGATTAGCTCTGGATGCCACTAAACTTTTCTCAGACAGCAACTGGGCAGCAAATTCTTGGCCAGGCTGATGGAAATTCCTAAGGGGCATCCCCATGCTTCCAAACATCCTGCACTACAAGAAAGGTCTTCTGACTTGGGTGTCTGTCAAGATGGACCCAAAGCCTGGTACTTTGGTCATACGTTCTTTGTTTTATTTTGTTGTGTTAAGATGCTGCCTGGCACTTTCCCCACTGCCTTCTCATCTCATCTCTCTCCCCAAAAGAAGTTACGCTACAGAAGCCAACTCATAAACTCTTTGATCCTGGAGAGGTTCAGACCCATTCCTTTCCACAGACAAAGGCATAATGAGGGATCCCTGGCTGCAGGCTGCTGCAGCTCCATCACCACACACTGTCAGCTCATGTAAGATGCAAGCCTGCTGGTGCAGATGGCTCATGCCAAAGTCTTAAGTGTCATGTGCTCTTGAGGCACCACTGAGCTCAGCACTAGAAACCAGTGCTTTGTTTTATTTGAGAGTAGAAAACTTATTATTCGAAGAGTATCAGAAAATTCCCTCACCTAAACTGAAATCCAGTCCTGTTCACTCTTTACAAAAATGGATCAAAGACCCAGAGATCTGAAACTGGCACTTCAAGAAGGGAAACACTGCAAGACTCTGGCACAGGCAGGATTCTTTGGAGAGGACTCAAAGCTGCCATTGCTAAATGGGATCCCATTGAACTTTGGCAAAGAAGACGCTGAACAGGATAATGAGATGACTACAAAAAGGGAGGAGGTGTTTGCCAGCTATCCAACTGACAGATAACAGACACCCATAGTACATGAAGAACTCTATTTTTTATGACAGGGTATCAACTTGCTCCAGTTAAAATGACTATTACAAAAAAGAAATAAAGAACAACAACAACAAAAAATCCTGGAGAAGATGTGGAGGAAAAGGAACTTGTGAATGCTCTTGGTGAGAATCAGTCAGTGTGGTCACTATGGAGAACAAGTATGGAGGTTTCTACCACGTGATGGAGTGACATACCAGCTTATGGCCCAAGGAAATGGAATCCACATGCCAGTGCATACCAAGTCCCTACTGATAGCCAAGATATGGACGCAGCTTAGATAGCCAAAAACAGACGAATGGGAAAGCAGATGTAAGGCTTGCATCTAAACAATGGAGTGTTATCGACCAGAAAGAGGAATGGAATCCTGAACCCTGTAATTAGCAAAGCGAGGATAGAACTGTACTAACCATGGAATATTTTTAAAGTGCATATAATTTTTTACATATGAGAATATCACTAAAGCTAGAACACACACACACATACACACACACACACACACACACACACACACACACACACACACACATCATGCACTAGAAAGAAATAAGAAGGATTGGCTGGTGAGATGGCTCGGAGGTTCAGAGCCCTCTTATTGCTCTTGTGGAGGACCTGAGCTCAGTTCTTGGCACACACGACAGGCATCTCACAACCATCTTTAATTCCAGATCCAGGAGACCTCACACCCTCTTCTGGCTTCTGCAGGCATCTGCATACATGTACACATGCACCTACACATACATAAATATTAAAAAAGATTCTTTAAAAGTGGGAAGGAAATTCACTAAAACATTTAAGGAATTAACTCCAGATGGTGAGATGAGTGACATATTTTTAGGTTTCTACTTTAAAACAAAATAAGACCCACATTTTCTCAACTAGGATGAATATTACATATTTATTTATTTGTATATACAATGCTTTGGACTTGGCAACTTTATGAAAATGATATTTAATATGACATGCATATGGGAAAGTAAACAAATTATGAGTGTATGGCTCGGTGGATTTTCACTAAGTGAACATAGCAGTCAAAATAAGTCCGTCATTACTGCACACCCTCCTCAATAGCAACCCTACTCAACAACCAGCGGCAAGGAGGACCCTGTCCTGATTTATCGTGCTTTTTAATCTTTGTCCAGGGTCCAGGATTTTTTTTTTCCAGACAGGGTTTCTCTGTGTAGCTTTGGAGCCTGTCCTGGAATTTGCTCTGTAGATCAGGCTGGCCTCAAACTCACAAAGATCCACCTGCCTCTGCCTCTTCAGTGCTGGGATTAAAGGCGTGTGCCACCACCACCCAGCGTTTTCTCGCTTTTAAAAGATTTTTTTATTTTTATGTGTGTGTGAGCCTTCATGAGTATATGTATACCACATGCATGCAGGAACTCACAGAGGCCAGTAAAGGGTGCTGTGTCCTGGATCAGGTGGTAATAAGCCACTTCACCGGTGCTGAGAACCAGAACCAGGTCCTCTGCAAGAACAGTACAGGTTCTGCAGCACCGAGGCATCTATCCAGCTCCCCTTCTCCTGATTAATGTAACAAACCCGATTTATACCAATTCCATCTTCCTAGGAGCTATTTTGTGTCTGGCTTGTGCTTGGTATTTCCAGGGAAAGCTACCTGTATGACTACTGTCTGTAGAGGGAAGAGTTGGCTGTGCTTTACTCTGCGTTCAGACCCTAGTGACATGGCACATCACAGCCAAGGACATGACAGGTGGTTCATATGTATGATCCCAGCACTGAAAGGTGCGAACAGTAGGATCCTGGGGCCTCATTGGCCAGCCAGTCTAGCAAAATCAGGGAGGGAGGGAGAGTAGGGAAGGAGGAAGGGAGGGAGGGAGGGAGGGAGAGAGAGAGAGAGAGAGAGAGAGAGAGAGAGAGAGAGAGAGAGAGAGAGAGAGAACCATTATTTCTGTTCTGTGCAAAAGTCAACTTGCACAATGGTCCTTAGGCCATTATATCAAATAACCTTAGGCCTGGGTCCTTAGCCTGGATGTGGCCTCTCAGGGCCACTCCCTGTCCCTCCCATGTCTCAGTCTCCTGTGATGGCCTCAGCCTGGTACCTAGCTCTCCATCTGTGCAATCAGCCAAGTCATTCTTCAGACAAAGTTTGTCTGATCATAAAATGGGCAGCATGACATTTCTTCCTGCTCATTCCAAGCCCCACCTCCACTAGCCTGCAGGAATCTCTGGAAAAATGTTCTGGAAAAAAATAGAGGCATTTTTATGACTCTCTCCTCACCTAAGCCTGCTGGGCCAGGACAGAGCACAGACCCTCAGGCTCTGACCATTATCCTTCAGTTTGGACCCTGGCTGCCCTGGCTTTGATGTTGTCTACTAAATGTCCCCAGGTCACCAGTGAGCTCTGATCTCTCCAGCACCTAATAATTCAAACAGCCCTTGCAGCTGCAGGATGGAGCTGACAAGAAAGGCGTCACTTTCATTCTGAGGCGCTTGCCCGACAGCCTGATGACTGAGGCAGATACCACCCTCCTCTGGCCATGGGGTGAGGTTGATTCCTACAAGAACCAGGGTGGAGACAGCTGCCTGACTATGGCTACTGGATGCAAGGTTTGGAACATGGTTGTCCTGGCTGGGCCATCAGGTGAGAATTAAATTTTAATTTACCAAGTCCTGTCTCTGCAGCCCTGGTGGCCGTTGTCTGGGTGATTGACTGGCTGGTTTCTTTCACCTTTGCATGCCTCGGGTTTTTACTGGCAGCGGAAATGAAGGCTGAACCGGGGCAGGAAATTCCATGTACACAGGTGTTTCTGATTAGCCCTGTGCACCTCGGCCAGGGGCACAACCAGGGGCAGGGATCTCTGTGTGAACCTGGAGCCCCTCTGTAGCCTGGCAGCTATGGCTGTTCTGTATTTGGGGAAGGTTGGGCAGAACACTTGGGCTGCTGTGGGCATTGGTACCAACAAATAGTGTCCTGCCTGACCCCAGGAGCCTTGAGACCACCTGCCATCGATACAGAAGCACACAGCCTCGCCTCTGCTCCTGCAGTGGGTAGCCAGGCCCCAGAGCCTGACCTGGGAGATTAGCATCCCCAAGGTGTGTTTACACATTTAGCTTGCTCTTCATGTGGCTGACCTGCCCCCATTTTCACATCTTCCAAGGGGCTTAGAGATCCTAAAGTACCCCCTTCACTTAAAAGGGCATCTTCAGAGGGGTCAGGAAGGGCAGCCTTCCTTGGGCATGATCTGAGATGGCCATCTGCAGAGGTGGTTTCAGAGGTCAAAGTAGCAGCTTCCTCATCCCATCATGCCTCTGTGCTGCTGTGGGACTGTTTCCACCATTAGTCTTTCGTTACCATGAACAAAGGCACTCAGGATTCTGATGCAGTCCAGACTACGCCTTGAGAGCAGAGGAACCTGAGAAAGGACACGCAGACACGGGTTACTGA